>NC_140994.1:73075260-73675260 GCF_052327205.1 Somniosus microcephalus | reverse complement strand
AGACAGCAGCGGGTTCGGGACCCGTCACCGACGTCGCCCGCCATGGACCCACCGAGATTTGTAAAATCGCAGCCTTTATTTCTCTTTCTGTACCTGATAGGACATTAAATTCATCCACTCTAATTTACACTTTCTACTCAGTCCTCATGCTGTTTATTTCACAATTCTTCAATCTGATTGATTAAGGAGATACCGGTTGCTTTCCCTGTTCACTCAGTTTCCAGATGCATTGTTTCCCTCACTGCACCGCTATCAGCTCGCACTTTCAGCAAATTTGTGGGCAAAAATGTTTGGAGTTGAAGGGTGCAGGGGCAAGTTTAACTAGATGCCCTGCTACAGCAAAGTCTGGCCCAATATCTCTCACTTACATCTCAACGTTTAATTATATGTGTTGAGAACACATACTGACTGCAGACTTCAATCCGTGGTCAGTCTTACACCCAGGTCCTTTGGCCCAGAAATTCACTACCTTACTGCCACAATCCTGTGAAAATGGCAGCCGCCACTCAAATATCCTGCTCTGGCGTGGGACTTGGCAGCTGTTATTTCAGTCAGGGCCTCAGCACTGCTGATAGAGGCGCTGGTCCTGGAGATGCAAATATGGAGAGCATGACGTTGCATGCCGACTTAACGTCATGCTCTGTGAACGTGCACCTTAGTGTTGAGTTTGGCACTGGGTCCTGAGCTCGTTCTGAAAAACGAGCATGCAGCAGACTGACAGAGATGCTGTCAGCACTTCTTAAAGGGACACACATCTTTCAGGTAAGTTTGCATTTAAGCATTTGGACTGGAATTTTAATATTTTTTTTGTAGTGGCTTGCTGCAATACATGCTATAAGTTTTTTTTAAGGAGTGCAGGGATTGCTGCTGGATGCTTACAAGGGCTTGAATGGTAAAGGATGGCCTCTGAGAAGACAGAAAATGCTGGAAATATTCAGCAGGACAGGCAGCATCCGTAGAGAAAGAAACAGAGTTCACGTCTCAGGTCGAGATGCTACCTGACCTGCTGAGTATTTCCAGCATTTTATGCTTTTATTTCAGATTTACAGCATCTGCTCACAGAGGGAAGAGGAAGACACAGAAGAGGAGGAAGCAGAAGGAAGGATGCAACCCAGACAGCCCCTTGAAGAGCTGGTGGCTGAGAGTGTCAAATCGAGTGATGGTGTTACCTCTTCTTCTTCACTCTCCTCTCCCTCTTCTTGGTCAACCATTGACTGGGCAGGCTGCATTTCTTGGGTGTGTGAAATGAGGAAGGAACAAGGTGGAGTTGTGGTGAAGGGAGGGTGGAAAAGCAGAGGTGCATGCGAGAAGGAGGATAACATATGAGGATACCAGCATCTTGTATTCTTTCAGCACTGCCGTTGGCCAACGGCTCAGCCCTGCCCCTGCCAAGAATGGCCAGCACCGTCTCCTCCAAGGGGGTGAGGTGAAGCTATGAATGGAAGATGTGTCTCATGTTTGGTACACATTGTTGGTAGGTGAGTGATTGGCGGGGTTGGGGGGGCGGGCAGGGGGAGTCATGCATTGAGCAGTGTGTGAGGCTGGTGGTGCAGTTGGTCAGAGACGGCTTTTGAAAATGCATTCACTGACCTTGACCACTGGTCTGAGTTCATAAAGCTTCTTTGGGCACTGGAGCCAGGTCCTGGGGGCGACATTGCTGGCAGTGATGGCCTCGGTGATCTTGTCCCAAATCCTTCTTTCTGGAGGGCCTCCTGGGCCCCTGTGGACCTCTCTTGCAGTGTTGACCCCCTGCAAAAAGTTGAAGTGCAGCATGCGAGAGACCCTGGGTGTCCCTTCCCTGGTTGCTGAGCCATTTGTGCAAGTGCTGAAGCGCTTTTCCATCTTTATTTAGGTGTGGAAGGCAATTTAGCTTTAAGAGCCAAAGACTCCCATTTGGGAATTCGTTTTAAAGTTAATTTTTTTTCCAGAAGGCAGTTGAGCTAAAAACTGCCTATTTTTAAATGATTTTATTTTCATTTTAGAAGGCAGTTCCCCTTTAAGGGACCGAACTGCTTTCTGAAATGACAGCCTTGCTTTAAGAGAAGGCTGTTCTTGCTGCAATGACACTGCATTGGGCCTCCTGTTGGGACTAATGCCACAAAAACACCATTGCATAGTAAGTTTAACACTGGGCTTATGTTAATTAGCCACCAGCGCCATCAATTTCAGCGGCTGTTAACTTCCACTCGCGGCGGCACCGGCAGGTTTTTAGTGATCTCCAATTTCTAGGCCTTTGTGTTTACCTCCTTTGCTAAAGGATATCCTTTCATCTTTAGCATGTCTGCCATTTCCTGTTCCAATGTGCATTACGTTACCTTTATCTACATTAAAAGGTCAATGTTCCGTGATCACGGTCCCGCTTACAACCCTCATCTTCCGGGACTGTGTATGTTGGGAAATTACAGGATCTATCCCCGTGATTTTCTCATTAAAATGAATGGACAGAAAATCCCAGGCTCGTGCCTGATGTGCGCTCCCAGCCTAGGAAGCTCTGTGGGTAGGAATGCAAGGTTGGAAAATGCATCTTAGCCTGTCTGCTCAATTGTTTCAGAAATTCTTAAAGAATCGTCATCTCACTTATATTTATCACCTAACTACGTAACACTGTACTGTGTGCAGGCTTCACAAGAAACTTCCTCCTCCAAGGCCTTTATGAATAGAGTAAACAGCAGTTTGTTAAACCTTTTCTTTAAACCGTTGCACAAACACCTCGGAACGACGGATCATCACCGTCACTCAAAAGTAATGGCAATTGGAAATAAAATGACGAACAGCTCTTCAAACTCCTAACTTGCTTAAAATGAAAAAATAAATAGCATTGCTGACAACACTTTTTGATGATGAGAGTGTCCCTTTAATAATACCGCTCTCAATATGTCTTGGTGCATTTTGTGGAGGGGGGAGAGGGGATGCGTAACTTTCAGTTACTTCCTCTCGACAGGAGGTACCATTTTACAATAATGAAATTTTACAACTTTGAGAAAGGAGACCGCACTTGTTGCCATTAAGATATTGAGCAACAATTTATAGACATTATCTTTCCCATATTTATGGTGAAGCCACAATTTGTAGTCAGTCTTTGTTTTAGTTACATTTTGATAAACACAATATTGATAAAACACAATAAAAAACACAGATCCCCCATTAACATGATGCAATAGTCCAGGAAATCATTAAAACTTCAACAATATATAAAAAATCCTAAATTCTTATGCTCTTGTGTATCCAGCACTTATTAGTGATTTAACTTTCAGTCTTGTTGACGTTAGATGGCTTTACAATCAAATGAGGTCCACTGAAAGCTAAATATTTTAGTTGACATCTCCGATGAACTTAGGTCAGTTTTAGAAGCTTCCCAAAGATAGTTAACCTCTTGCGTGACTTGGCTTGTGGTTTGTAAATTGAATCGCAGGCACGTTTCAATTCAAATGCTTCTTATTTCCTTTTGTCAGCAAATGTACTGACATAAAAAAAAATCTGTATTAAGTTTAAAACTATCAACCGGGTACAATTTAGCTAAACAGATACAATTTAAGGAAAATAAATTCACTAACTCGGATATCTCCCCATCTGTTTCTTTGTCACTGCATTCTGAGCAGGAATACTCCGACTCTGTTTCAGTGTCTGTATTGTTCATACTTCCCTGGAAATCGTTCCCTTACACCAGGCTTCACATAAAACCCCTCAGCTTTTAAGTGGCCAACCGTAGTATCCTGTTCTTTGGAAGCAGTCTGGCCTTCGTCCAGAGCACCTCCAGGCTCAAGAAGCAACAGGACACCAGAAGTTACAACTGCTGAGGGTGGCAAGAACTCGATACCACCAGGGGCATTTTGAAAAGCACACAGTCCGTCAAAAATGTCCGTTTGCTGCTCATCACTGGGGGCCCTTCTCTTACCCAGGCTGCTGCTTCTATCTATATCAGCAAATACTTGCCCCTGCTTTTGTACGGTACTGTTTCCCTCTGATGGGATGCTTCCAACTTGGCTCTCGCAGTCCACCGGCACCTGTTTATTAACACACTTGTCTCCAAGACAACGTCGTGACTACTCATCAAACTGTCCTTGAGATGAAACCAATGACACCAGCCTATAGTGTCTCTGGACTTAGAATCATCAGTGATCACTCTTACACCATGAAGGAACTATGACATAACGTACAATAACTAGGAAAAACAGCGCTGCACAATAGGGGTGGAATTAATCAATGAAGCACAACCACTATGGAATGCAATAGTGGATGCCCCTCCAAATATTGATACATGGGCCGGGATATCGTGTGATTATTCAGGCATCAATATTTTACTTTGAGAGTCATGACTAAACAAGCAGTAGTGAATGGAAACCCTCACACTCAGCGTGCACTTTAATAATTTAAAGCATTGTAAATCAGCTTTCTGTACATGGAGGAGGGAATTCCGGGAACAAAACAACATTCCACCACAACATAAAACTGGCTATGAGTCAATTGACGTAAGCGGGCTGCCCTCATAATCGTACTCTCTCCTCGGACTTTTCAACCTTGGCCTTCAGTGTGGTCTTTCCTCAGCTGTCGCCCATTCAATTATCTGCTGAGGATGTCAACATGCAGCCATTAGGTACACATGGCCTGCCCATTACAATCTTCCTGCCCAGCGCTGTCATTGGACGCAGGCCACCCCTTCTCATCGTGTCGGTCATTCTCTCCTGCCAGTGAATTCCTAACATTTTCTATGCACAGTGTGTTCCTGAATCTTGGCTCCCATCTTGTTCATCTGATTATCAAGCAGTGAAACCATTGACATTTCTGATGCATATATCATGTAACCCCTAGTACAGGGCACGGGTACATGTATTCACAGACACCTGCACGTACATCAGTCAAACAGGAGCTAAACACGTTCCAAAGTAATGGTTATGGATAATTTCTGGTACATAAGGTCCCCTGCCAAAGCCACTCCCTCTCATATCCTCACTGTGAAGGATGGTTAGATTTTGCTCATTTCATGGACTTGTATTTTTAGTCGTACAAGAACCATTTTTTTAAGGTAGGCATCAGGTCTATATCTGCTTCAGCCTGGTGATGCTAATAATTGTAAGGAGTAGGTCCCTTTAAGACCATCTGCTGAAGATCAGGGCTATGGGCAAAGACCGGGGAGTGGGACTAATTGGTCAGCTCTTTCAAAGAGACGGCATAGACATGATGGGCCGAATGGCCGCCTCCTGTGTTGTATCATTCTATGCTCTTCTCACCCGCTTCACTCCATTAGCATTTTAAAGTATTTGAACTTTTGGTTATTTAACAATATTATTTTTAAATTTATCAATCACTTTTATCTTGTACTTATTTCTCACTGAAGTAAAAAGTAACAAAACATCATTGATTTCTGCAATAAGAATACCGTTCTAAAATATCCGGAAGTTGTAGTCTGGTTATTTTCCAACTTATTTTAAGGAATTTTTAAAGGTCAGTTTTGAATTAAATCGTTTTACCTCAGCTTTGTTTCAGCCCACTTACCTTCTCACCTTCATCCTTCCACCAGCTGCGCATACCAGCAGGGCGTATTAGGAGCCACAAAATGGCAGACCTCCCCACAGCTGCCAGTTGTGCTGTTCCATGTCAATGTTTAGGCATTGGTCTCCCCTGCCAACTTTCCATCTGCCTGATTTAAAGGTTCAACTGCCATGACCCCACGAGGCGCTGTATCTGGCTTCTAACTAGGATAAGCCACTCACAGAAGGTAGCTAAGTCTTGATGAGAGTCAAGGCTGGGATGTGAGAGCCAGATGTTCTGTCATTACAGCTAATGGGGGTCAAATCATCTTTGACAAAGATCAAGCATAAATGCTTTGCAAAGTGGTCAGATTTGCAGATGATACCAAACTAGAGTGAGTATGTGGCCGGGAGGTGGAATAGAAGAGGCAGCTCAGAAATTTCAGAGGGAGCTGGACAAGGCAAGTAAGTAGGCTGAGTTGTGGGAGATGACCTTTAATTGTTAAGTGTAAATTGTTACACATAGGAAGATAAAACCGACAACACACATGCTCCAGGAAAGCTGTTGAAATAGCTAGGATGAAGCTGAATTGACCGGAGTCTTTGTAGACTCAATGCTCAACATGTCCAACCAATGCTGAGCAGCAATCAACAAAGCCAATAGAACTAGAACAACTTGCATTTATATAGCGTCTTTAACGTAGTAAAACGTCATAAGGCGCTTCACAGGAGCAGTTATCAAACAAAATTTGACACCGAGCCACATATTAGGACACCACAGAGAAAGAGGTAAGTTTTAAGCAGCGTCTTAAAGCAGGAGAGAGAGAGGTTGTGATGCGGAGAGGTTTATTGAGGGAATTCTAGAGCTTAGGGCCTAGGGCAGCCAATGGTGGAGCAAAGAAAATTGGGGATGCTCAAGATGCCAGAATTGGAGGAGCGCAAAGATCTTGTAGGGCTGGAGGAGGTTACAGAGATAGGGAGGGGCGAGGCCATGGAGGGATTTGAAAACAAGGATGAGAATTTTTAAATCAAGGCATTGCCGGACCGGGAACCAATGTGGGTCAGCGAGCACAGGGGTGATGGGTGAACAGGACTTGAAGCACTTTAGGATACGGGCAGCAGTTTTGCATGAGCTCAAATTTATGGAGGGTGCAAGGTGAGAGACTGGCCAGGAGAGCATTGGAATAGTCGAGTCTGGAGACAACAAAGGTATGGGTGTTGAACAGCATAGCCAAAAAAGCAGAACGCAAGTTGGAGGAGGTAGTGACCAAACTTTAAAGTACTCTGGTCAGACCGCATTTCGAGTACTATGTCTAGTTCTGGTGGTCAAGAAACAAAAGAAACATTTAAGCAGTGGAGAGAAGGGCTTCTAGGCTGATCCCAGTGTCATTGGTCAGAGTTATCAGGCAAGACTGGGGAAACACTTTTCACCCTGGTAAGGAGTTGTCTCAGAAAGCTTAATTTTAGGACTGATATCAGGAAATGCTCCTTCACACAAAGAGTGGAATAGACTTCCAGATAGAGTAGTGGAAGCGAAAATCCTGGAATCATTTAAGAAGTAATTAGATGCTAAAATGAGGGGAACGTTAGCCTATCGCTGGATACATTCATGAATTAAGATGGGCTGAATTCTGCCATAATTATCTGGTAATCCAAATTGTTTTGGTGCTAGGCCCCAGTAAAAAGTACTGCAGTGTTACATGATCTTACACACTGAAAAATGTTATGCATTGTCTCCAAATTAAAAGTGCATGCACTTGCACTTGCATTCTGAAGAAGCAAAAGTAATTTTGTCACCAAGTTAGGATTTATTTTATTTTTGTGCAGGGAAATGATTAGCCAGGGTCATGTTACATTCCCTTAACACACAGTTTATTAGAATGAACCAGCTCTTAAAATATACGTGTAAATAGCAGCACCCCCCCCCATGGCTTTTCCCATAATCAGACTTTTTTTAATTCATTGATGGGATGTGGGCGTCGCTGGCTAGGCCTGCATTTAGTGCCCATCCCTAATTGCCCTTGAGAAGATGGTGGTGAGCCACCTTCTTGAACCGCTGCAGTCCATATGGTGTAGGTACACCCACAATGCTGTTAGGGAGGGAGTTCTCGGATTTTGGCCCAGCGACAGTGAAGGAACGGCGATACAGGTCCAAGTCAGGATGGTGTGTGGCTTGGAGGGGAACTTGTAGGTGGTGATGTTCCCATGCGTCTGCTGCACTTGTCCTTCTAAGTGGTAGAGGTCACGGGTTTGGAAGGTGCTGTTGAAGGAGCTTTGGCGAGTTGCTGCAGTGCATCTTGCAGATGGTACACACTGCAGCCACAGTGCGCCGATGGTGGAGGGAGTGAATGTTGAAGGTGGTGGATGGAGTGTCAATCAAGCGGGCTGCTTTATCTTGAATGGTGTCGAGCTTCTTGAGTGTTGTTGGAGCTGCACTCATCCAGCCAAGTGGAGAGTATTCCATCACACTCCTGACTTGTGCCTTGTAGATGGTGGAAAGGCTTTGGGGAGTCAGGAGGTGAGACACTCGCCGCAGAATTCCCAGCCTCTGGCCTGCTCTTGTAGCCACAGTATTTATATGGCTGGTCCAGTTCAGTTTCTGATCAATGGTAACCCCCAGGATGTTGATAGTGGGGGATTCAGCGATGGTAATGCCATTGAATGTCAAGGGGAGATGGTTAGAGTCTCGCTTGTTGGAGATGGTCATTGCCTGGCACTTGTGTGGTGCGAATGTTACTTGCCACTTGTCAGCCCAAGTCTGAATGTTGTCCAGGTCTTGATGCATATGGACACGGACTGCGTCAGTATCTGACGAGTCTCGAATGGTGCTGAACAGTGTGCAATCATCAGCGAACATCCCCACTTCTGACCTTATGATGGAGGGAAGGTCATTGATGAAACAGCTGAAGATGGTTGGGCCTAGGACACTGCCCTGAGGAACTCCTGCAGTGATGTCATGTGATTGAGATGAATGACCTCCAGCAACCACAGCCAACTTCCTTTGTGCTAGGTATGATTCCAACCAATGGAGAGTTTTCCCCTTGATTCCCATTGACTTCAGTTTTGCTAGGGCTCCTTGATGCCACACTCGATCAAATGCTGCCTTGATGTCAAGGGCAGCCACTCTCACCTCACCTCTTGAGTTCAGCTCTTTTGTCCGTGTTTGGACCAAGGCTGTAATGAGGTCAGGAGCTGAGTGGCCCTGGCGGAACCCAAACTGGGCGTCAGTTCGCAGGTTATTGCTGAGTAAGTGCCGCTTGATAGCACTGTCGACGACACCTTCCATCACTTTGCTGTTGATTGAGAGTAGACTGATGGGATGGTAATTGGCCGGGTCAGATTTGTCCAGCTTTTTGTAGACAGGACATACTTGGGCAATTTTCCACATTGCTGGGTAGATGCCAGTGTTGTAGCTGTACTGGAACAGCTTGGCTAGGGGTGCAGCTAGTTCTGGAGCACAAGTCTTCAGTAATATTGCCGGAATGTTGTCAGGGCCCATAGCCTTTGCAGTATCCAGGGTCTTCAGCCGTTTCTTGACATCACGTGGAGTGAATTGAATGGGCTGAAGACTGGCATCTGTGATGCTGGGGACCTCAGGAGGAGGCCAAGATGGATCATCCACTCGGCACTTCTGGCTGAAGATAGTTGCAAATGCTTCAGCCTTGTCTTTTGCACTCATGTGCTGGGCTCCACCATCATTGAGGATGGGGATATTTTTCGAGCCTCCTCCTCCTGTTAACTGTTTAATTGTCCACCACCACTCACGACTGGATGTGGCAGGACTGCAGAGCTTTGATTTGATCTAATGGTTCTGAGATCGTTTAGCTCTGTCTATCGCATGTTGCTTCCGTTGTTTGGCATGCAAGTAGTCCTGTGTTGTAGCCTCACCAGGTTGACACCTCATTTTTTGGTATGCCTGGTGCTGTTCCCGGCATGCTCTCCTGCACTCTTCGTTAAACCAGGGTTGATCTCCCGGCTTGATGGTAATGGTAGAGTGAGGGATATGCCGGGCCATGAGGTTACAGATTGTGGTTGAATACAATTCTGCTGCTGCTGATGGCCCACAGCGCCTCATGGATGCCCAGTTTTGAGTTGCCAGATCTGTTCGAAATCTGTCCCATTTAGCACGGTGGTAGTGCCACACAACACGTTGAGGATACACTCCACCATGAAGACGGGACTTCGTCTCCACAAGGACTGTGCGGTGGTCACTTCCACCAATGCTGTCATGGACAGATGCATCTGCAACAGGTAGATTGGTGAGGACGAGATCAAGTAGGTTTTTCCCTCTTGTTGGTTCCCTCACCACATGTCGCAGACCCAGTCTGGCAGCTATGTCCTTTAGGACTCGGCCAGCTCGGTCAGTTGTGGTGCTACTGAGCCACTATTGGTGATGGACATTAAAGTCCCCCACCCAGAGGACATTTTGTGCCCTTGCTACTCTCAGTGCATCTTCCAATTGGTGTTCAACATGAAGGAGTACTGATTCATCAGCTGAGGGAGGGCGGTAGGTGGTAATTAGCAGGAGGTTTCCTTGCCCATGTTTGACTTGATGCCATGAGACCTCATGGGGTCCTGAGTCAATGTTGAGGACTCCCAGGGCTTCTCCCTCCCGACTGTATACCACGGTGCCACCACCTCTGGTGGGTCTGTCCTGCCGGTGGGACAGGACATACCCAGGGATGGTGATGGTGGTGTCTGGGACATTGACTGCAGTTACCTTTTTTGTTAGTTACTGTAGTGTATGTGCCTTTAAGTCAGAACTACTTTTACAGCTCCTGTATACTGTAGTACCGGCAGTGACCACACCGGTATATAAGCTTTGCGCATGCCTCTGTACCCCCAGTCTTGAAACTACACTCCTCCAGTGAAGACCTGTTTATTGTTAATGTACAGCATCCGTGTGATTATTTAATAACAGCATATCCTCTGAATCACGGATCCAACAGTGGCGACGAGTGTCGATTCGAATCTACCTGCAACATAAAAAATAAAAAAAAGTCGAGGCCAGGAACACGGGCGTCGACCACGAGCAACCACCCAGCCATCAGGAAGAGATTGAACTTCGCAGGGGAGGCTGTGGAGAGCCGGGCTTAGTTCCCCAGCCATGACGAGCAGCAAGAGACCGACGACAGGTCCAGCACAGACCCTTCCCGAGCAGTGGCGGCTGGAGCCGACCGACGGCAGAGAGAAAGCCGAGCAGCGTCGACAGGGTAAGACAGAGGGTGAAGAGCGCAGGGCGCAGCTGGGGGTTGATCACCGAGCGGCGTCGAGAAAAAGAAAACAAACTGGAGAGAGAGAGGGTAAAGAAACAGCCGGGCTCTAGGCTGAGCGGCGTCGAAAAATATAAAAAGAAGAACGCACAGAGCACAGCCAGGTCTCACAGGCTGAACAGGGTCCGCGGGCGAAGAAAGGGGAGCGCGGGAGATGCCATTGAGCCGCGGAGAAGGAAGAGCGCGGGAGACGCCATTTTTAGAAGCCGCAGCTGAGAAGAAGGGCGAGCGCGGGAAGGAAGGAAAGCACGGGAGACGCCATTTTGTGCCAGTGGAGAAGAAGGGGAAGCGTGGGAGGCGCCATTTTTGACAGTTAACTCACACCCAAGGATGCCAAAGAGTGGCAGTATCTCTACGTTCGACAATGAAGTCGAAGATTGGGCGACATATGTGGAATGTATTGAGGTGTACTGCAGGGCGAATGAAGTGCCAGATGCTAATAAAGCACTGGTTCTGTTAAATTCCATGGGTGCAAAAACTTATGGGTTACTGTGAAATCTAATAACCCCAGAGAAGCCGGTAAACAAGAATTTTGAAAGCATAGTAGAAATCCTACAGGACCACTTAAACCCCACACCGCTGCTGATAGCAGAATGATTTAAGTTCCATAAAAGGAACCAACACAAAGACGAAAGCAATGCTGAGTACCTAACGGAACTGCGCAAGCTATCGAAACACTGCCAGTTTGGAGCGGGACTAGCAGATACGTTAAGGGACAAGTTTGCGTGTGGGCTACAGAGTGAAGGACCCAGAAACGGCTTCTGTCGGAAAAGGATCTTACGCTGGACAAAGCTTTCAGTATGGCAGTATCACATGAAGCAGCCGCAAGGGGCGCTGCAGAGATACAACGGAGAGCGCAAGAATATGGCACCAATGAAGTGTCCTATGGAACAGGGAAGTGCTATCGCTGCGGCAGAACAACACATGACCAGAAAGATTGTTGGTTCAAGGACCAAGTGTGCAGACAGTGTGGGAAAGCAGGACACATAGCAAGAGTCTGCAGGTCTGGGAAGAAAACCAACAGTAAGAAATCTCCACAGGAGAAGTACAAAAAGGTACACCAGGTGATGGACAGTGGTTCAGACGAACAGAAAAGTGACACAGACTCCGGAAGCAAGGAGCTGGGTTGTCTGAAACTACATAAGGTAACCAAAATGGAGGATCACCAGACTATTTGGGTTACACTCAAGATAGACGGAGTCCAAGTGAAAATGGAATTGGACACAGGGTCAGCTCTAACAGTCATAAATCAAAGAGACTACAAGCGGCTATTTTCACACATACCCTTGAAAGCTACAGAGATTGTCTTGAAGACGTATACGGGGCAAAAAGTCTACCCCAAAGGAAAAATAAGGGTGAAAGTGACATATAAAGGCCAGGAAATACCTAAAATGGATATATATGTATTGCCAAATGGAGGACCACCACTGCTAGGCCGTGAATGGATCCGGAAGATACAATTAGATTGGCATTCCATACAGGCACTGAAGGTTGAGGCCAAAAAGGAGGACGACGTCACACCTGGATGACTGTCAAAAATGCTAACTGACGCAAAATAAGTGTTCCAGGAGGGGCGAGGAACACTAAAAGGAATAACAGCAACAATTAAAATAGAGGAAAATGCAAGCCCAAAGTTTCTGAAGGCCAGACCAGTGCCTTATGCGATCAGACCAGCTGTTGAAGCAGAGCTGGAAGGGTTGGAACATTCAGGAGTACTGTCCAAAGTGGATTGGAGCGAGTGGGCTACACCCATCATTCCTGTAATGAAGAGGTCGTTGAGTAATACACCTGGGGAACCAAAGAAGGTCCGCATCTGTGGGGATTTTAAGGTGACAGTGAACCCAGTCCTTCACACGGTACAATATCCGCTTCCACGAATTGAGGATATTTTCGCCTCGCTATCTGGAGGTAAACGCTTCACCAAAATTGATCTAGCCCAGGCGTACTTGCAAATGGAGGTAGAAGAAGCTTCGAAACAATACCTTATGTATTACGTCCGTGAATGATTGAGACACGGACAGCAGGAGTTGAACAAAACAGGTCTTTACTGATGGAAGTCAATAGTGAAACTGAAAACAACAGAGGCTCACTAGCGCCTTTTATACAGGGGTGGTCACTGCCGGTACTGCAGTCTGAGACCAGTTATTCTCTTAAAGGTACATACACAACAATTCCTCCCCTTTTAGATAAACAGTACATAACATTCATTTAACAACTAAATGATAACTAATTACAATCACAATTACGGTTGCTAGATACATTGGTTAAGTTTAAGCCATTATAAGTTCAGTCTTTGAGGAGGCTTCCTGATTCTGTTTGGATAACGCCTCTTTGGGGTATCAGGTTCTTCTGGCAATGTTGAGTCGGGATCAATGTCGTTGTTTGGTTCATCTGCTTCTAATATTACCGGTTCTGCGGTAGCTGCAATTGGAACGTCGATTTCAGTACCAGGTGTATCAGATCGTGGTGTGGAGTTGACGTTTTCCAGTGACTCTAGAATCTGGTCAGCATGGCGTCTTACAATCATCATAGACTGTCTCTCCTTCGCTTTCCACAATGAGGACTCTCTTTACTAGGTTCAGTCTCTCACAGGCTATTAAACCTAGTATGGCCTGCACATCCTTTGGCACCACGATTAATGCTAGCATGTGCTCTCTGTCCTTGTGTGTCACTTTGACAATGCATCTTCCTTCCACTGGTATATTAGTACCTGAGTATCCTGTCACTTTCACTTTTATTCCATGTATCTTTGGTCTGGGTCTAATTTTCTTAAAATCAGTCTCTGATATCACATTAACTTGTGCTCCAGTATCCAATTTAAATGGAATGTGTATGTCATTCACTTTTAGTGTCAACATCCAGTCTCTTTTTTCTTTTTTGTTTTCAGACACAACATCTACATAGAACTCCTCTATCTCACTTTCATCTACTGCATGGACCTTGCTTTGTTGCGCTTGGATCTTGCAGCAACGGGCATAATGGTTGTTTTTGTTGCAACTATTCCATTTTTTACCATATGCTGGACACTTTTTTGGTGTATGCTGTGTACCGCATCGACTACATGACTTTCGATTGCCCCTTTCATTTTTGTTCGCTGGCCACGCCTCTTTTTTCACATTGGCGCTCTTTTTGTTAAACGGTTTGTGTCCGTTCTTTCTCACTGCATCCACGTTGCAGCTACTGTCACTGAACAGCTCCTTTGCCTGCGACTTCACAGTCTCTGTAGCCCTACACAGTGCTATGGCTTTTCCCAGGTCTAGATCTTGCTCTCTTAGCTGTCTTTCCCTTAGACCATTATATGGAATACTACACACCAGTCTGTCTTTTATCAGCGAGTCTGTCAGTCCCCCAAATTCACATGTTTTGCTTCGGTTTCTCAGTTCAGTCACATACTGATCAATAGTCTCTCCCGTTGATCAATAGTCTCTCCCGTTTTCTGTACACATGTGAAAAATCTGTGCCTCTCAAACGTCACGTTATGTTTAGGTATGCAGTAGGCCTCAAACTGTTCCATTATTTTATCCAGCTTCATTTTGTCTCCATCAGCAGTGAATGTGAAGTTATTATACACCTCCAGCGCTTCATCACCCACGACATGTAAGAACACTGACGCTTTCATTTTATCACTTTTCTCATCAGCTCCGATTGCCGCTAAATACAACTCCAAACGTTGTTTGAATCTCCTCCAATTTTCAGCCACATTACCTGTCAACTGAAGCTTCACCGGTGGGTGTAATCCTACCATTTTTCACTTCGTTAGCTATTCTCCAATGGTAAGTAACGATGCTCTCTTTTGGCTTGCTAATATGTAGAGAGCTGATTTAACTTCAGATTTTTCCTCTTCATCGCTTTCAATCACTTCTGACACCATGTATCGATTTGTATGTGGGTTCAATGACGACACATTTATGAAAGAGATGTCTTTTTATCTAAAGTATGTTCAACTCAGTTAACAGCATTACAGGAGACACCATCTTAGAGATCCATCTAAAACGAAACCAAAACTAAACTAAAACTGCTTGTCTCTCACATGCCCGCTGCTGGTCAGGCATAAATAATCAATCAGGCAAATATGCTGGTAAGGCATAAATAATCAAACAGGCAAATACCATCACTATTTGCTGATATCATTACAAGGGCCACTCCCATGGATGCAGAGGAGCTTGTGGTGGGGCGTTTTGGACCTTCTGGCATCCTGCACAGCTCTTGGTCATCTCTTCGATTTCTCTATCGATTCCCGGCCACCACACAAACGCTCTGGCTAATTTCTTCATTTTTACCCCACCCAGATGACCCTCATGAAGCTCATTGAGCACTCTATCCGTCAACTTAGGTGGAATTACTACTCTGGATCCACACATCAAGGTTCCTCTGCACACTGACAGCTGTTCTCTTCTCGGCGAGAATGCTGGCAGCAGTGGTTCGCCATGTGCTGGCCATCCCTTCACCGTTAAATCATAGACCCGTGATAGTGTCGGGTCATTCCGTGTTTCCTTTTCTATGTTTGCATTCGTCACAGGGAGACATTCGACTATGGTCGAGTGGAATAACTCCATTGGATCCACTGCAAGGTCTTCTTCTTCCACCGTCGGCAATGGTAGGCGTGACAATCCATCAGCATTTCCATGCTGTTTAGTTCCTTTGTACTCGATGTCATATTGGTGTGCCCCTAGGAAAAGGGACCACCTCTGCAGCCGTTGTGCTGTCATTATCGGTACGCCCTTCTGAGGGTTGAAAATGGAGACAAGAGGTTTACACGGAGTAAATTTCTGACCGTGCAGGTAGTGATTGAACTTCTTCACCCCCCACACTAGGCTGAGGGCCTCTCTGTCAATCTGGGCGTAGTTACGCTCGACAGAAGTTAACGAGCGTGACGCAAAAGCTATCGGCCTCTCTAAACCATCAAGGAATTTATGTGACAGTACCGCCCCAATGCCGTAGGGAGACGCATCACACGCCAGTCTGATCGGCAGTGCTGGGTTGTAGTGAGCCAATACTTCCCTTGAAGTGATTAAGTCCTTACTCTTCTGAAAGGCCCGCTTACAATCATCGCCCCATTTCCATGCTACCCCCGTTCGTAGCAGGGTGTTCAGTGGGTGCAGAATTGTCGACAAATTCGGCAAAAACTTATGGTAGTAATTCACCAATCCGAGGAATGACCTCAGTTGCGACACATTTTCAGGCGCTGGGGCCTTAACAACCGCTTCAATTTTGTCAGGGGACTTATGTAGCCCCTCTTCATCAATCACGTGGCCACAATACGATATCTGTTTCTTAAAAAATTCGCACTTGGGGCGGTTGGCTCGCAGCGCATGTTCCCGTAGTCTAGTGAGCACCTGTTCTAGGTTGTTAAGGTGTTCACTGTCATCTTCACCTGTCACAAGGATGTCGTCCAAGTAACACTGAGTCCCCGGAATCCCTTGCAGGACTTGTTCCATCGCTCTTTGCCATATCGCTGGAGCCGATGCTACTCCGAATACCAATCGATGATACTGGTACAGACCTTTGTGAGTGTTTATCGTGAGATACTTCCTAGAGGACTCTTCAACCTCCATCTGCAAATATGCTTGTGCTAGGTCAATTTTTGTAAAACGCTTCCCTCCAGACAGTGAGGCGAAGATGTCTTCTATCCTTGGAAGAGGATATTGTACTGTGTGAAGGACTGGGTTCACTGTCACCTTGAAATCCCCACAGATGCGAATCTTCCTTGGCTCCCCGGACTTATGTCTTAACCTTTTCTTCATGACAGGAACGATGGGTGTCGCCCACTCGCTCCAGTCGAACTTAGACAACACGCCTGCCTTCTCCAGATCTGCCTCGACAGCTGGGCGAATTGCATATGGTACCGGTCTTGCTTTGAAAAACTTGGGAACTGCATTCTTTTCTATTTTTATCGAGGCGGTTACGCCTTTAAGCGTGCCCAGTTCTTGTTGAAATACCTCTTTGGCGTTAGCTAAGATTGTTGACAATCGTCCAGGAGTGACGTCTTCATCGTTTTTACCGTCCATCGTCATTGCATGAATGGAGTGCCAATCTAAGTTTATCTTCCTGATCCATTCCCGTCCCAATAACGGTGGTCCACAATTTGGCAGTATGTAGAGATACAATTTCCGTATTTTCTTGCCGTTGTATTCGACAGGCACCCTTATTTTTCCTCTGGGGTATACTTTTTGCCCCGTATACGTCGTCAAGACGATGGATGTCTCTCTCAAGGGTATGTGTGAAAATAGCCGCTTGTAGTCTCGTCGATTCATGACGGTTAGCGCTGATCCTGTATCCAATTCCATTTTAACTTGGGGCCCTGCTATCGTGAGGGTGACCCAAATGGTTCAGTGATCCTCTTTTGCGATTACATTGTGAAGTTTGAGACAGCTTAGTCTCCTGTTCCCGGATTCACTATCGTTCATCTGGTCTTCGGAACTACTGTCCGTCATCTTTTGTACTTTCTTGTACGGTTCCTTAGTAGCCTTTTTGTTGTCGCTGGTCTTCTTCCCAGACCTGCAAACTCGTGCAATGTGTCCCATCTTCCCACATTGCCTGCATATTTTGTCTTTGGACCAGCAGTCCTTCTGGTCATGGTTAGTTCTGCCGCAGCGATAACATTTTGCAAATCCCCGTGTCATTTCGTGGGTGCCGTATTCCTGTTGTTTTTGTTGAATTTCTGCAACTCCCCTGGCTGCTGCTTCATACGGTACTGCCACGCTGAAAGCCTTATCTAGTGTCAGCTCTTTCTCTGAGAGTAACTTCTTCTGTGTTCCTTCACTCAGGAGTCCACAGACAAATTTGTCCCGTAGGGTATCTGTCAGTCCTGCTCCGAACTGGCAGTGCTTTGATAGCTTGCGTAGTTCCGTAAGGTACTCAGCATTGCTCTCATCTTTATGCTGAGTTCTCCTGTGGAATTTAAATCTTTCTGCTATCAACAGCGGTGCAGGGTTTAGGTGTTCCTGTAGGACAGCAACAATTTCGTTAAAACTCTTCGCCTTTGGTTTGGCTGGAGTAATCAGGTCCTGCAATAGGCCATACGTTCTAGCGCCCATTAAGTTTAGCAATATCGATGCCTTTTTATCCTCCGCTATTTCATTTGCCTCGAAATATACCTCGACTCTTTCCACATACGTGGTCCAGTCCTCTATTGTATTATCAAAAGCAGTGATACAGCCAGTCTTCGGCATCTTGCAAATCTAAAATGGCGCCTCCCGCGCTTTGCCTTCTTCCCCGATTTAACAAAATGGCGCCTCTCGCGCTTTGCCTTCTTCCCCGCTGCTTAAGATGGCGCCTCCCGCGCTTTGCCTTCTTCCCCGCTGTTGTTAGCGCTGCTTTCCGCAGTTCCCGTTGCAACCTGCAGCTCCTCGCGGTTTCTTGCGCGTTTAATATTTCTTTTTTTATTATTTTCCCGTCGTGGAACAACCCTGTGGGACTCTTGCCTCCCTCTTCGCGGTTCTATACGCAGCCCGGCTTCGTAGCACCGGCCGCACCCTGTGTGCTCCACCCTCTCTCTCTCTTCTTCCCGACAACGCTGCTCGGCCCCGTTGCAAACCACCCGCTCGAGTTCGCGACCGCCGCAGCCCAGGAAGGATCAGTGCACTACCTGCCACCAGCCCGATTAGCTGAAGCACCGTCGACAGGAACCAGGCCCCGCTTCCGACAGCTTCTCCAGCAATCTTCAACTCCGCAACACAGGGCGGATGCCCACGGTCGACGCCCGTTTCTACTGCCTCTTACTTTCTTTTCTTTCTGGCCTTGACCTCTGCTCACTTCGCTGTAGGAATGGATCCCAGGAGGTGATGCAAACTGTAGGTAGGTTCGTATCTGCTCATCGCCAGTATTACGTCCGTGAATGATTGAGACATGGACAGCAGGAGTTGAACAAAACAGGTCTTTACTGATGGAAGTCAATAGTGAAACTGAAAACAACAGAGGCTCACTAGCGCCTTTTATCCAGGGGTGGTCACTGCCGGTACTGCAGTCTGAGACCAGTTATTCTCTTAAAGGTACATACACAACATTATGATCAACACTCATAAAGGTCTCTATCAATACAACCGGCTGCTGTTTGGAGTAGCATCAGCTCCGGCTATTTGGCAAAGGGCAATGGATCAAGTCCTGCAAGGGATTCCAGGGACCCAGTGTTATTTGGACGACATCTTGGTCACGGCTGAAAATGATGGTGATCACCTCGCCAACTTGGAGAAGGTGCTCACCAGATTAAAGGAGTATGGGCTATGAGCTAATCGCCACAAGTGCGAGCTTTTCCAGAAACAGATCTCGTATTGTGGCCACGTCATCGATGAAGAGGGGTTAAATAAGTCCCCTGAAAAGATTGAGGCAGTAGTCAAGGCTCCAGCACCGGAAATTGTGTCACAACTGAGGTCGTTCCTCGGGCTGGTAAACTACTACCACAAGTGCTTACCAAATTTGTCTACGGTATTACACCCACTGAACACCCTACTGCAAACAGGGGTACCATGGAAGTGGGATGACGAATGTAGACGAGCTTTCCAGAAGTGTAAAGAATTGATCACATCAAAAGAGGTGTTGGCCCATTTCAACCCAGCACTATCAATTCATTTGGCATGTGATGCATCACCCTATGGTATTGGAGCGGTGCTGTCGCACAAATTCCCAGACGGGTTGGAGAGGCCAGTAGCCTTTGCGTCTCGGTCACTAACCTCAGCCGAGCGCAACTACGCCCAGATTGACAGGGAGGCCCTCAGCCTAGTATGGGGAGTAAAAAAATTCAACCACTCTCTGCATGGGCAGAAGTTCATCTTGCTGACTGACCACCAACCACTTGTCTCCATCTTTAATCCTAAGAAGGGCATTCCAGTGATGACTGCACAGCGGTTACAAAGATGGTCCCTGTTTCAAGGGGCGAATCAATATGAAATAGAATATAAAGGCACGAAACAGCATGGGAACGCTGATGGGCTATCGCGCCTGCCACTGCCTACTGTGGAGGAAGCACCAGCAGTGGATCCTATCGAGATATTTTATTCGTCAATAATTGAACGATTGCCAGTAACAAATGCGGATATAGAGAAGGAGACCCGCAATGCTCCAACGCTATCGCGGGTATATGAATTGACGGTGAGGGGATGGCCAACACATGGCAACTCACTGTTGCCAGCATTCTCATCCAGAAGAGAACAGCTGTCAGTATGCCAGGGGACAGTGATGTGTAGATCCAGAGTGGTGATTCCACCCAAGTTAAGGGAGAGAGTGCTAAATGAGCTACATGAAGGTCATCTGGGGGGAATGAAAATGAAAAGCCTTGCTAGGGCTTATGTGTGGTGGCTGGGAATCGATCAACAAATCGTAGACCTAACTAAGAGCTGCTTAGGATGCCAGAAGGTCCAAAATGCACCACCACATGCCCCTCTACACCCATGGGAGTGGCCCTCCTCTCCATGGCAACGGGTGCATATTGATTTCGCTGGTCCATTCATGGACTCAATGTTCTTAATAGCAGTGGATGCTCATTCAAAGTGGCCTGAGGTGATAAAAATGTCTTCAACCACTACAGAGAAAACGATTGCAGTCCTGTGGACCATATTTGCCAGAAACGGGTTGCCAGAGCTGAATTGCTCTGATAATGGACCACAGTTTGTGTCCGACGAGTTCCAAAAATTTATGAGAAGGAATGGGGTAAGGCATTACACATCCGCCCCGTATCATCCAGCCACAAATGGATTGGCTGAGAGGTTCGTACAAATCTTTAAGAAGGCGATAAAGGCCATGTGCGACGATGAAATTCCACTGCAGCATAAGATGGACAATTTCTTATTAGCCTACCGAAACGCGACACATGCAGTTACCAACCAGACCCCGGCCATGATGTTCTTTAACCGAAGGTTGAGATCTCGTCTGGACTTGCTCAGACCAAATGTGCGAAGAAATGTTGAGGACAAACAATTCCAGCACATCAATGAGAAGCCGACAAGGCGCTTCAATGTAGGGCAACCAGTCTTGGCCCGTGACTATCGAACAGAGAAATGGCAACCCGGAACGATATGTACAAGGCAGGGGCCATTAATGTACACAGTGGATGTCGGGGAGAACATTGTGAGACGCCACGTCAATCAGATCTTAGCGTCACAGGAACGCGTCAACCCCATGTCTCGAGTACCTGGGGATGAACCCGACATACCGGTAGCATTTACTTCAGACCCAGTAGCAGTGGAACCCGATGAACTACCCGATGAAAAGGGGTCAGAATCGCCTCTGCACCAAGAACAAGAACCTCCGGAAAGGCGCTATCCCGAAAGGGTCAGGAAGCCGCCCCAAAGACTGAATCTATAAATGGACTGTTGTTGTTTAATGTACATGTTGAAATGTTAATTGTTATTTGAATATTGGGGGTACTACTAATCTAAAAGGGGAGGAATTGTAGTGTATGTGCCTTTAAGTCAGAACTACTTTTACAGCTCCTGTATACTGTAGTACCGGCAGTGACCACACCGGTATATAAGCTTTGCGTATGCCTCTGTACCCCCAGTCTTGAAACTACCCTCCTCCAGTAAAGACCTGTTTATTGTTAATGTACAACATCCGTGTGATTATTTAATAACAGCATATCCTCTGAATCACGGATCCAACCGTTACTATCCACAGATAGTTTCTAGCTTTTATTAAAGCATGATGAACACCCAAAAGGATCACTGGACACCTTGCGTGTTTTAGAAAACTGCCTGATTGTAATTACTTTGAAGAGTTTTAACCTATCCTTATAGTCAGTATTTTACAGTAAGAATGCAGCTGTGGTTGTGACGATTAAACACATCTGCAGTCTATTTGCTGTAATTCCTAATTCTGGTCCAATGCTTTATACTTTGCTTGCAAACACACAAAAAAGCTGTTTGTTAGTTTGATGGTGCACTGACAGCATGATTTCTTATTGGAGGTGGTGGTTTACTCAATGTGAAGGATAGTCTGAGAAAGAGTCAAACATCTCTTCTTGTGGTTCTCGTACAGGGGTGTTGCTGTTGAGTAAATGTTTTTCTATTGTAAGGGTTAAATCACTCACCCTGAGCCTCCAAGGGGAGGCATTCTCAAAGGGAACATGGGTCGGGCTGCAACACTGTCGTGCTGATTCTCTGAGCCAAACTACCTTTCAGCCCAGTTCCCCACTGGGATCTCAGGATCGGGGAGGTTACCCTCAGGTGAAAATGGATGGCAAAAAGGCAAGAGCACTTCAGGAAGGATCTGCCAGTCTTCCACAACCTTTGAAGGATGGACTTCTTATCAATGAAAGGACTGACATTAGGATATATTCAGAATATTAGTTGAAAACAACAGAATACTTGGATTTAATTCGATAATCATTTGGAAAGTACTGCTCAAGAGATTGAGGCCAGCAGTCCTCGCCAGAGGCACATGAATCTTATTATAGTTAGAGCAGTAATTTGTTTGTAAATATTCACATCATATTTAATATTATCTAATTTGGCCATAAATAAAGTGCACCATAAAAATATATTATTGGGTATTTTCTTTAACAGCCGCAACAACTTCCCTTTATATAGCGCCTTTAACATGGAAAAACATCCCAATGCGCTTCTCAGAAGCGTAATCAGACAAAAACGGATGCTGAGCCAAAGAAGGAGATATTAGGAGGAGTGACTAAAAGCTTGGTCACAGAGGTAGGTTTTAAGGAGAGTCTTAAAGAAGGAGGTGGAGAGGTTTAGGAAGGAAATTCCAAAGTGTAGGGTTTAGATGGCTAAAAGCACAGCCACTAATGGTGAGGTGAAGGGAGTTGGGGATGAGCAAGAGGCCAGAGTTGGAGGAATGCAGAGTTCTTAAAGGATTGTAGAGCCGGAGGACGTTACAGAGATAGGGAGGGGGCGAGGCCATGAAGGGATTCATACTCGCCTGCCACTGGTGGTGCTGCAGATCTTCTACCGGTAGGAGGGTGTAATTACAGTAGGACAATTGTATATAGGCAGCTTCCATTATAAATGTGGAAATCAGAATTTATGATGGATATAGTTAACAGGAAGTGCAAGGACAACTAAGAATTGTTTTGGGGGGAAAGCAAAACCAGTTCTGGCTCAGGACTCTTCATCTGAACTTTCTGGCCTCGAGTGTGAGTGCCCCAGATAACCCCTAAATCACCAAAGTCATTTAAATGGTCCCGCCTCTCCCAACCCCATGATCTTTGGCAGAGGTTGCAGGCAGTTACATCTTGGCACTTATGCCGGGAATGCGCCTCTCCTCATGGAGTCAAGATTTTTAATACATTATAGATGTGCTTTTATATTATTATTTATAGTCAAACAGCAAAGCTTATGGCAATTTGGGAAGTAGAGTTGGTTGGAGCATTGGCGTTTCTCTACAGGGCAGGCTGAGAAGCTGGGAGATGCAAAACTCAGATGCTACAGCACCACCACTGGAGGGAAGGTGTAATTACAATGTGACAAGTTTACATAGGAATTTTTCATTTTAAGTGTATACATAGGAATTTATAATAAGAAAATGTTAACACAAAAACTTGACAACAGGAAGTAAAACTTTGCGGACAGCAAGTACATGCAGATGCAAGATTTTTAATACAATATTTTATATTTCTATATATAATATCCATGTTGGTAACACTATCACACCACCAGTACATTGGAATTACAAGGTAACACTTTTAACAATAGTCTGGCATTCTTACTTATTCCAGAAGTGACATGACAAGAATGCTTGTTATTCTTGTGTGCGTCAGAGGTAGCACTGTAATCTGATATATCCTGTTATAATACAGCTAAAAGATTTATTATTTCCTCCGACTACCCGTGGGAAAGGCCATCAGAGATTCATGAATATAAGGCACGCATCAGCCACACACCAGATGCCGCATGTTGTGATGGATGCAAATCAATCTTTAAAAAGAGAAAGAAGGCTGTTCATTAACTTGGAGCCTGAGAGCCAGCTATAAAACCTTTGAACAACTTTCTAAAAACTGTCCAGGACCAAGCAGATTTAAAGAACTTACATACACACAACTATTTTTTCGAAGGACTTTCCAGAGAAGCTAGTGTGGAACTTTGAGGAGACAGGACAACATGGTGGGCATCCCACTCGTCCTCTGGTCAATTGTTAAGCTTGGGTGACAGTAACCTATAACATAGCAAAAATAAGGACAAAGTCTTCAATTCCTAAGCAACTTCGTCTGATTACAGAAACTGTTATCAGTTTAGAAATAAGAGAAAAGTATCAGGAAGACGTTCAACTATAACACTTTCCTTCATTCTTTTTACATTTGGAGTCTATTACAGCTTTTCGCTACCCATCCCAGGCCCAGTATCAGGGTGAACAATGGACTGAAGATTCTCCCGTATTTCACTCCATACTACCCCAGATCACCAGATCTGCTAACACAAGTACAGATGTAAAAAGAATGGAAAATGTATTAAGGGTATATTTTTTTAAATCAGTAATGTACATGCACTCAATATTTCCTAAATATCCACCCACCCTCTTGTTCAGTTACAGTTCCATTTTATTTTATGAGGCTTCTGAGATTTGGCCATACACACAAACAACAGGATGTTCAGAATCAGTTCCAGACATATCCATGTGTTGTTGCAGCAAGTGAACTCAATGACCTGCACCAGCGCCAATAACGATAGCGGCATTAGAATGCAGTCCCCTGAATTCAATGATTTTCATCTTCTATTCATGATAACTTAACCCCATTACCATTTGGGTTTCCATAACCTACCTAAGTTATCCTTCCCCCGCCCCCCCCCCAAAAGGTATCAACATAATTCAATTGATAAAATAAATCAATCATTCAATACAATGCTCATAAGGAAATGTCATGTTTTAAAGTTAAAGACTGCCATCACATCACTGTGGAAGATGATGTACTGCGAGGAGGCGAATTTGCATCGTTTCCTGAAAAATGGAAGGGAGATTGCAACTGTGTTACGTTATCGAGTTGTCGGCACTCTTCTGAGTACGTGTGTGTGTGTGTGTGTGTGTGTGTGTGTGTGTGTGTGTGTGGTCTTGCACACAATTGAAATGCCTGGAATTTACATTTATTGGCGTTATGGCCCACATTATCAGTTTGGCTGGAAAGATGATTGGAGTGCATGAGCATTTTCAGAGATCCCCAGGAGTGTGCCAATATTTGCAAGTGGTCCTTCAAATATAAGTTTAAAAAGCACTCCAGTGCAGGTATAGAGCTGCTCACCATTATTGCCTGCAGGGATATATTTATTAATGAAAGTGTGGTATGTGAGGGAACCATTTTTTTATTTACTGCAGTTAGTAAGGGAAGTAGTATTGATTTTATTTTCCAGAAACCAATCAAAAAGACTTGTTTTTATTGTCTTTGGGGAGCTCTCTTACGAACCTCTTTAAAAATCCCATCTCTTGCAACAGTACTGAGAGCAATGTTCTGGGAGATCTGTTCAATCGTGTTGTCAATTTTCTTAGCAAAGTGTCAGTGCAGGAATTCAAACTGCGGCTCTTTGAATGAAAAGTAGCCATGCAAAAAAGATTTCATGAAAAATAATGAACTACTAGAAAAGTAAACCACAACAAGAAATTACTGAACTTCTGAGAAAGTTGATGCTTATTGAGTTTGCTTAAGAAATAATTATTTGAGGCCATCATGCTCCTTGTAAGTTTTTTTGACAAATCTACCTTCTAATTAATTGACGAACCATCTCTGGATTTGTTTTGATAAAAACACACTGGGGGAGAAATTCAGTATCGCCACGTTTGGGACGCAAATTATCGCCACCTACTGCTAAATTGACCTGCTTCGCCCCAGGAGGTGCTTGGAGCGCTAAAACAGGCACTGCACGACTGTCTTAAGGCGCTAAGCCGGAGAAGCGAGGCGCTACCACCGAGGGCGGGTGCAGCCAGTTAGCGATTGCACCCAGACACACTGGCGCCGGTCAGCTCTTAAAGGGGAGGTTCGATCTTGGATTGCAGCCACACCCTGCGCATCGGAGCCCTGATTCTCGGCCTGGACAGACCTGCTGCCACATTCTAACGCCTAGGACCATGGAGAGGGCCAGGGAGCAAATGCAGCGGTTCAGTGAGGGGGCCTTGCAGGTTCTGGTTGGCGCGGTGGAGCGCAGGCGATCTATCCTGTTTCCGGACAGTGGCAGGAGGCCGCTACCCAACGACTATCGCAAAGCTTGGAGGGAGGTGGCTCACAGAGTGACCTCCAGCAGCATGGTGCCTAGGACCCCTGTCCAATGCAGGAAGAAGTTCAACGACCTCACTCGGGTCGTCAGGGTGAGTACCCTTTTCAGTGTCCTCTTCATCCCTGCATGTCCACCTCACTTTATGGCCAAAGGGTGCTGAAAGCCCCAATGCCCAGCCCTCATCCAACACCTATGGGCCTTTCATGAAACTCACACGCACATTCAGCACTTTACACACTGTAAGGGCTAACCGACCATGGGAGGCAGTGCAGCCAAGATCAGGGCTTCACACTGTAAGGGCTATTTGACCATGGGAGGCAGTGCAGCCAAGATCAGGGCTTCACACTGTAAGGGCTATTCGACCATGGGAGGCAGTGCAGCCAAGATCAGGGTTTCACACTGTAAGGGCTATTCGACCATGGGAGGCAGTGCAGCCAAGATCAGGGCTTCACACTGTAAGGGCTATTCGACCATGGGAGGCAGTGCAGCCAAGATCAGGGCTTCACACTGTACTCAGAGCCTGTCCTTTCTCTTGCAGGGCAAGCTGGCCCATAACAGGAGGCAGCAGCAATGGACCGGAGGAGGCCGGCCTCACCTTCAAGACCTCAGCTATCTGGAGCAGCGAGTCCAATGGATTATGGCAGGCCAGATGATTGGCCCCGTCGCCACTGGAGATGCCGACCCCGTTCTGGACAGCAATGGTAAGGTCATCACCTTTTTGACCTCTCTCCTTCCACTTGTGCCTCACACCAGCATCCTTTGCCACTATCGAACCAATACAGTGCATTGCAGCACTCATGCCTCCCTCGCTGCCGCCCTGTCCTCACGCTAAAGCAACTCTTGTACCTCCCTGCTTTCAGATGCTGATTCGCCAGGTGAGGAGGCGGGCCCTCAAGCTGCCACTGAGAGTGACTCTGAAGGCGAGGAGGAAGAGAAAGCCGGACCATCAGTGCCACCCTCAGCCGAGGCAGCCCATGGCCATAATGGGAACACGTCTTCCCTGGAGGGGAGCAGGGGGTAATGGTCTGAGGAGGGTGAAGCTCCGGGGCCCAGCGGGCTGCAGCAACGCGGGGGGGGGGTCGGGAAGCTCGGCGGCCTTCTCCCCGGAGGGAGAGTCTGGCCTCGAGTCCTGCTACAGTGAGCACAGAAGAGGTGTGGCTCCTCGCTGAAATGAGCGCCCAGGCGGAGCACAGGCACACTGAGCTCATTACTGCAGTGGCAAGGATGCTCGAATCCATTGAGTCACTGGCAAGGAGTATCCAGGAGTTCGGCGCAGCACAGGCGGCTTCCACGCAAGTGCTTAGTGGTGCAATGCAGTCAGTGGCTGGTCTAATGCAGACGCAGATTGAGGCCACACGAGCACTAACTGCTGCCACCCTCGCTGGATCGGACACAAATCCCCGGGGCCCTCGCCGCGCCGCAGCAGGCCAGCAGTCTGTGCTTCAGCAGATTGCTCCGCATGCTGCAGTGCTGCCCCGTGGGAGTGCCAGTGTGTCGTCCGACCAGGGAGTGGCTATCCTCTGTCAGGATGGCAGCATTCCTGCTGCCAACACTGTCACTTCTCCACTGCAGCTGCCACCACCTGTAGGACAGACTGCTGCCGCCCACGCAGAGTTGGAGCAGTCAGCAGCCGGGCCCTCCAGGCCCAGAGCTGGTCCAGGCCGTACCTCAAGGGCATCTGCCGACTCACTTTCTGATGCTCAGCAGCCTTCCCCCAGCCTTGCTGCAGCCACTGGGGGCCCATTGAGGAGGAGCTGCAGGGTGGGAAGGGGCCAATCTCGCAAGCGAAGCAGATCACCCTCGAAGGGCAAAAAGTAGGAGGTGTGGCAAAATGCTGTTAATTTTTTTATTGAAGGCCGAGGATCATGGTCATTTTTTGGTTACTCTTTTGTTCATTGTCTCCAGGTTGTAAGAGCCAGTTAGGTGTCTGACTGCTTTTTTGGGGGTTTCTCTCTATTACTTTGTCATGCGGGAAGGGCACACAGTTTGTTAAATAAAGAAGTGTCTTTATTCAGAATGTGCATGTTTGCTCTTTGAACTATTTGTTGCCTTGACCGGCTTAGGGGTTGCGGAACGGTTCCATTCATGTTCTTTCAATGGCACAAGCCATTCCCTCAGAGGGGGCTTAGAACCAACTTGCAATAAGCCGCTGACGGACGGCCCTTGCACTTTGTGCCTCCCTCCCATCTTGGTGCTCCTCCTCCTCCTCCTCCTCTGCTGGTGCTCCAGTGTCTGGTGGCAGTGGCTGAGTCCTGAGGATTGCCAGGTTATGCAGCATGCAGCACACGACAACGAAATGGGAGACTCGCTCAGGTGAGTACTGAAGGGCTCCCCTGGAATGGTCCAGACAGCGGAACCGTTGCTTGAGCACGCCGATTGTGTGCTCAATGATGTTCCTGGTCGCTTGATGGCTCTCATTGTATCGTTCTTCAGCAGGGGTGCTGGGCGCACGGAGCGGGATCATCAGCCAGGTGCACAGAGGATAGCCCTTGTCCCCGAGAAGCCAGTCTCCTGGGTGAGCCGGGGCTTCGAAAAGGTCTGCCACAGAAGTCTGGCACAGGATGAAGGCGTTGTGGCTGCTGCCTGGAAAGCGGGCATTGACAGCGAGTATCAGCTGTCTGTGGTCACACACCAACTGGACGTTCAACGAATGGAACCCCTTCCGGTTGCGGTAATCCTCGGCATTCTCTTGCAGCACCCGCAAAGCCACATGCGTGCAGTCAATGGTGCCCTGGACCATGGGGAAGCCCGCTATTCTTGCAAATCCCATTGCGCGCTCTTGCTGCTTGTCCAGGGTCATGGGGAAGGAGATGTACTGACGTCTCCTTTTAAAGAGGGCATTCGTGACTTGACGGATGCAGCAATGCACCGTGAACTGGGAGATATTGGCAATGTCCCCAGCAGCGGATTGGAAGGAGCCGGTGGCATAGAAGTTGAGAGCCACTGTCACCTTCACTGCCACCGACAGAGACGTCCTGCTCCTCAGTTGAGGCTGCAGATCTGGCTGAAGCAGGTGGCAGAGCTCAGTGACCACCTCCTTGCTAAATCGCAGCCTCCGAAAACACTGCTCCTCAGACATGTTGAGGTATGAGAACTGTTGGTGGAAAACCCTGGGACGGTAATGTCTCCTTTGCCGACGCCTGTTGGCCCTCCTCTGTCTGGCCATGATTGGCACTTTCTCTCGGCGTCTCTGAGCCCTCTCAATGTAATGGAGAAACCCAACGTTTCCACCCATTGCAGCCCCCATAGTATGTGGCCACTCAAGGTTATGCCAGTGAAAAAGCAAACCAACTACAAAGTTCTGGGCCGAAGCCAGAAGTACCTCTGCAAGCGCTGACTCAATGCAGAAAGCTCTCTCCCTTTGTCTCTCTGCAAATCTCTCGCTCTCTCACAGAAGGAGTGGTCCAAAAATGGCTACCACAAAGAAGCCAGGAAGAGCCCCCTTTAAATAGCGCCCCCCCCAGCCCCACAGCGACTGGGAACCGTTCCAGTCAACCAGTCGCTGGGAGCGCCAGGCGGAAACGAGGGGGGCGCCACTGAATTTCCGGTTCGGGGCGCCCCAAGGGCGTTGCACCATGAAATGACATGTAGGAGCTGCGCGCGCAGCTGAGCGGGCGTTACGGTTTTGCGCCGCCGCTAAATGTCCGCTCAATTTCGCAAGAGGCACAGGTCTCGCCGCGCCCGGGCACGAGCCGCCTCGCGCCCCACTTATCGCCCTCTTAGGGCGCTAACGGGTCGCGCAAACAACTGAATTTCTCCCCCACTAAGTTTCAAGGTCAGTCAGAAATACAATGATCCTCATTTATTTTCAGCTTTAGAACGTGATGACACAGGGTCGAAACTATGAATAGGGTTCTTGCAAAACATTATGAAAGGAGTGAACACTTACAGCTGCTCATGCTTACAGGAGAACTCGAGCCTCCTTTGCATTCACACTCAGGAACATGATACTCTGCCAAGGATTTTCGGCCATGTGTTGCTGCAATGTGGAAGATCCCCAACATGCATCAGTGTCATGTTCTGCAGGTCGGATGATATAACTGTGGCCCATTTCTTCCTCGAGCTTAGTTACATGGTTTCCCACAGAATGTTAGTCCGCACAGATAGGTCCATTTAAGGTGGAATTTTAACTCTCCACCATTGATGGGAATGGAACGGCTCGCTTTCTCGCTCTGTTCCTGCCGATTCCACATTTCAACACATCTGGCTTTGGTGGCACGTGAGCCTCATGTCGAGCTTTGCCGGAGCCTTATTAATAAATGCAAGTCGGGAACCCATGACGAACACGGGACCCTGTTGGCATTTTAACCCGCTCCCAGGGGTTGAAAGTAAAGCTGTCGGGAAGCCAGTAAGGCTCTTTAAGGTAAGTTAAAAAAAACTCTCCTTAGTGGGGCCAAGAGGAGCAGGAAACATGGAAACATAGAAGATAGGAGCAGGAGTAGGCCATTCGGCCCCTCGAGCCTGCTCCGCCATTCAATACAATCATGGCTGATCATCCAAATTCAGTACCCTATCCCTGCCTTCTCCCCATATCCCTTGATCCCTTTAGCCTTAAGAAATATATCCAACTCTTTCTTGAATATATTTAATGAACTGGCCTCCACCGCCCTCTGTGGTAGAGAATTCCACAGGTTCACCACTCTCTGGGTGAAGAAATTCCTCCTCATTTCTGTCCTAAATGGCTTACCCCTTATCCTTAGACTGTGACCCCTGGTTCTGGACTCCCCGACCATCGGGAACATCCTTCCTGCATCTAGTCTGTCCAGTCCTGTCAGAATTTTATAAGTTTCAATAAGATTCCCTCTCATTCTTCTAAACTCCAGCGAGTATAAGCCCAATCGACCCAATCTCTCCTCATACGTCATTCCTGCCATCCCAGGTATCAGCCTGGTGAATCTTCGCTGCACTCCTTCCAGGGCAAGAACATCCTTCCTCAGATAAGGCGACCAAAGCAGCACACAATACTCAAGATATGGTCTCACCAAGGCCCTGTACAACTGCGGCAAGACATCCACAGGAGTGGCCACAAAAAGGAAAGTCTGGGCCTCCGCTGCCTGAGGCTCCACCTCCCTCGCCCCAGCCGCGAGACCCTTGCAACAACACCCCCTCGCGGACTTACCTTGTGGCCGGCGGCCTTCTCTATGTGCCGGTGGGTGGTCTCCTGGCCACTCGATCTTCGTTCCCTCCCCCACATCAGCCAGCTTCCACTTGCTGGTCTAAACTGTCGAGCAGCTGACCGGCGGCATTCAAATGAGGCCTGACAGTTAAGGTCTGCCGGGTCTCTGATGAAGACTCTCGCACAGGATTGAACAAAGGAGTATTTAACGCCCCCCGGGCCTGTTCCTCCATTCAATTATATCATGGCTGATTTGTACCTCAATTCCATTGACCTGCCTTTGATCCATATCCCTTGACACCCTTACGGAATAAAAATCTGTCGATCTCAACTTTGAAAATTTCAACTGACTCAGCATCCACAAGCTGTTGGGGAACAGAGCTCCAGATTTTCACCTTGCCGTCAACTCCTGCCAGCTTCCAACCAGGAGTTCAAATCAGCCCTATAATTTCTTATTTATGATAGAAAATTCTGAATATTATATAGCACAGCACAGATCACAAGTTGGCTAGAATTCCTTCAACCTATCCACAGCACAGTGCAGAAACGTTAAAGAGGGAAGGTCATTGATGAAGCAGCTGAAGATGGTTGGGCCTAGGACACTGCCCTGAGGAACTCTTGCAGCGATGTCCTGGGGCTGTGATGATTGACCTCCGACCACCACAACCATCTTCCTTTGTGCTAGGTATGACTCCAGCCAGTGGAGAGTTTTTCCCCCGATTCCCATTGATTTCAGTTTTACTAGGGCTCCTTGATGCCACATTCGGTCAAATGCTGCCTTGATGTCCAGGGTAGTCACTCTCACCTCACCTCTGGAATTCAGCTCCTTTGTCCATGTTTGGATCAAGGTTGTAATGAGGTCGGGAGCCAAGTGGTCTTGGCGGAATCCAAACTGGGCATCAGTGAGCAGGTTATTGGTGAGTAAGTGCCGCTTGATAGCACTGTCGATGACACCTTCCATCACTTTGCTGATGATTGAGAATAGACTGATGGAGCGGTAATTGGCCGGGTAGGATTTGTCCTGCTTTTTGTGGACAGGACGTACCTGGGCAGTTTTCCACATTATCAGACAGATGCCAGTGTTGTAGCTGTACTGGAACAGCTTGGCTAGAGGCGCGGCTAGTTCTGGAGCACAAGTCTTCAGCACGATAGCCAGGATGTTGTTGGGGCCCACAGCCTTTGCTGTATCCAGTGCACTCAACCACTTCTTGACATCACGTGGAGTGAATCGAATTGGCTGCAGACTGGCTTCTGTGGTGGTGGGGCCGCAGGAGGAGGCCAATATGGATAATCCACTCGACACTTCTGGCTGAAGATGGTTGCAAACTCTTCAGCCTTGTCTTTTGCATTCACCTGCTGGGCTCCACCAACATTGAGGATGGGGATATTCATGGAGTCTCCTCCCATTAGTTTAATGGTCCACCACCATTCATGACTGGATGTGGCAGGACTGCAGAGCTTTGATCTGATTCGTTGATTGTGGGATCGCTTAGATCTGTCTATAGCATGCTGCTTCCGCTTTTTAGCATGGATGTAGGCCTGTGTTGCAGCTTCCCCAGGTTGGCACCTCATTTTTAGGTACGCCTGGTGCTGCTCCTGGCATGCTCTTCTACACTCCTTATTGAACCAGTGTTGGTCCCCTGGCTTGATGTAATGGTAGAGTGAGGGGTATGCTGGGCCATGAGGCTACAGATTGTGGTGGAATACAATTCTGCTGCTGCTGATGGCCCACAGCACCTTCTGGATGCTCAGTTTTGAGCTGCTAGATCTGTTCTGAATCTATCCCATTTAGCACGGTGGTAGTGCCACACAACACGATGGAGGGTGTCTTCAGTGTGAAGACAGGACTTGATCTCCACAATGACTGTGTGGTGGTCACTGCTACCAATACTGTCATGGACAGATGTATCTGCGACAGGTAGATTGGTGAGGACAAGGTCAAGTAGCTTTTCCCCTCGTGTTGGTTCTCTCACCGCCTGTCGCAGGCCCGGACTGGCAGCTGTGTCCTTCAGGACTCGGCCAGCTCGGTCAGTAGTGGTGCTACCGAGCCAGTCTTGGTGATGGACATTGAAGTCCCCCACCCAGAGTACGTTCTGTGCCGTTGCTACTCTCAGTGCTTCTTCCAAGTGCTGTTCAACATGGAGGAGTACTGATTCATCAGCTGAGGGAGGGCGGTAGGTGGTAATCAGCAGGAAGTTTCCTTGCCCATGCTTTACCTGAAGTCATGAGACTTCATGTGGTCCGGAGTCAATGTTGAGGACTCCCAGGGCTACTCCTTCCCGACTGTATACCACTGTGCCACCACCCCTGGTGGGTCTATCCTGCTGGTGGGACAGCACATACCCAGGGATGGTGATGGAGGAGTTTGGGACATTGGCTGAAAGGTATGATTCTGTGAGTATGACTATGTCAGGCTGTTGCTTGAATAGTCTGTGGGACAGCTCTCCCAATTTTGGCACCAGTCCCCAGATGTTGGTGAGGAGGACTTTGCAGGATCAACTGGGCTGGGTGTGCCATTGCCGTGTCTGTAGCCGGTGCTGAGGTCGATGCTGGGTGGTCCCTCTGGTTTCATTCTGATTATTGTGTTTTGTAGCAGTTAGTTACAACTGAGTGGCTTGCTAGGCCATTTCAGAGGCAGTTAAGAGTCAACCACATTGCTGTGGGTCTGGAGTCACATATAGGCCAGACCGGGTGAGGACAGCAGATTTCCTTCCCTAAAGGACATTAATAAACCAGATGGGTTTTTACAACAATCCGATAGTTTCATGGTTACCATTACTGGTACTAGCTTTTTATTCCAGATTTATTTAATGAACTGAATTTTATATTCCCCAGCTGCCGTGGTGGGATTTGAACTCACGTCTCAGGATCATTAGTCCAGGCCATTAATAAACTTGCAGAATGGGCATATAATTGGCAAATTAACTGCAATATAGGTAAGTGTGAGGTGGTACATTTTGGTAGGAAGAATGAGGAGGCCAGATACTCCTTGGCAGGAGGAATCTGGGGGTACAGGTACACAAATCACTAAAAGTAGCAACACAGGTTATCTCACTACCACCTCTCTTGACCCCTGCACTATCTCTGATTTGTCACACTGCTTGTCCGACACCCAGTATTGGATGAGTGGAAATAAATATTGGGAAGACCAAAACCATTGTCTTTGGTCCCTTGGTCACCATCTCCATCCCTCTCCCTGGCAACTGTCTGAAGCTGAGCCAGACCATTCGCAACCTTGGTGTTGTGTTTGACCCCGAGATGAGCTTCTGACCACCTAACTGCTCCAGCACCAAGACTGCCTTCTTCCACCTCCGTAACATCGCCCGACTCCGACTCTGCCTCAGCTCTTCTGCTGCTGAAACCCTCATCCATGTCTTTGTTATCTCTAGACTTGACTATTCCAATGCTCTCCTAGCCGGCCCTCCATCTTCCACCCTACATAAACTTGTGCTCATCCGAAACTCTGCTGTCCTTATCTTAACTCACACCAAGTCCTGTTCACCTGATCACCCCTGTGCTTGCTGACCTACACTGGCTCCCGGTCTGACAACGCCTCAATTTTAAAATCCTCATCCTTGTTTAGGACAGAGATGAGGAAGAATTTCTTCACCCAGAGAGTGGTGAACCTGTGGAATTCTCTACCACAGAAGGCAGTTGAGGCCAAGTCTTTAAATATATTCAAGAAGGAGTTAGATATTTTTCTTAGAGCTAAAGGTATCAAGGGATATGGGGAGAAGGCAGGTTGGGGTACTGAGTTTGGATGATCAGCCATGATCTCATCGAATGGCGGAGCAGGCTCGAGGGGCCGAATGGCCTACTCCTGCTCCTATCTTCTATGTTTCTATGTTTCATGGCCTTGTCCCTCCCTATCTCTCTAACCTCCTCCAGTCCTAAAAGCCTTTGAAATATCTGCACTCCTCCAATTCTGGCATTTCGTGCATCTCCAATTTTAATCGCTCCAACATTGGCGGCTGTGCTTTCAGCTGCCAAGGCCCTAAGCTCTGGAATTCCCTCAGCTCTGGAATTCCCTCAGCTCTGGAATTCCCTCCCTAAACCTCTTTGCCTCTCTCTCCTCCTTTATGATTCTCTTTAAAACCTACCTCTTTAGCTGTCCTGATATCTCCTTCTGTGGCTCGGTGTCAAATTTTTATTGCTAACGCTCTTGTTAAGTACCTTGGGACATTTTGCTACGTTAAAGGCACTATATAAATGCAAGTTGTTACTGTTGTTATTAATAAGGCCATAAAAAAGCAAACAAAGCACTGGGGTTCATTTCTAAAGGGAGAGAATTGAAAAGCAGAGAAGTTCTGTTAAATTTGAATAGAACCTTGGTTAGAACCACACTTGAAGTACTGCGAACAGTTTTGGTCTCCATATTATAAAAAGGATATAGAGGCACTGGAGAAGCTGCACAAAAGATTTACTAGAATGATACCAGAACTGAGAGTTATACCTATTAGGAAAGATTGAACAGGCTGGGACTCTTTTCTACAGAAAAGAGAAGATTGAAGGGTGACCTGATAGAGATCTTTAAGATTATTAAAGGGTTTGACAGGGTGGACATAAAGACGATGTTCCCACTTGCGGGTGAGTCCAGAACTAGGGGCCATAAATTGAAGATAATCACAAATAAATCCAATAGGGAATTCAGAAGAAACTTCTTTACCCAGAGAATGGTTAGAATGTGGAGCAGTTGAGGTGAATAGCATAGATGCGTTTAAAGGGAAGCGAGATAAACACGACGGAGAAAGTAATAGAAGGATATGTTGATGGGGTTAGATGAAGAAGGGTGGGAGGAGGCTCGTGTGGAGCATAAACACTGGCCTGGACCTGTTGAGCCGAATGGCCTGTGCTGTAAATACTGTAAGAAAGAAAGAACTTGCAGTTATATAGCACCTTTCGCAACCTCAGGACATTCCAAAGCGCTTTACAGCCAATGAAGTTCTTTTGAAGTGTAGTCACTGTTGTAATGTAGGAAACGCGGCAGCCAATTTGCGCACAGCAAGCTCCCACAAACAGCAATGTGATAAAGACCAGATAATCTGTTTTTAGTGATGCTGGTTGAGGGATAAATATTGGCCAGGACACCGGGGAGAATGTAATGTATGTACCTTTAAGGGAGAGAACTACTTTTTACAGCTCCTGTATACTGTAGTACTGGCAGTGACCACACCTGTATATAAACCCTGAGTAGTGATCTGTACAGTTAGTTCTAGAGTAACCCTCATTCAGTAAACACCTGTTGTACCGTTTCTCCTGCAGTCTGTGTCTTATTATACACAGACACAACATTGGCGATGAGCAGATTCGAACCTACCTGCAACTCTGCATCACCTCCCAGGGATTCGTTCCTGGAGAACAGTGGAAGGAGGTCGAGTCCAGGGGCACGGGCGTCGACCACGGGCAACCGCCCAGTCGTCCAGCGGAGATTTGAGCATCGCGGGGAGGCTGTTGCGAGCCAGGCTTGGCTTTCCAGTCACGGTGGTCCAGCGAAACGGGCTGGCAACAGGTACTGCGCAGACCCTTCCCGGACAGCGGCGGCTAGAGCCGACCGAGCGGCACAGAAAAAGGGCGAGCAGCGTCGACGGGGGAGAGAGAGAGGGCAGAGCACACAGGGTGCAGCTGGTGCTCAGGACCGAGCGGCATCAATGGGGAGAGAGACGAGAGAGAGCAGAGCGCAGCCGGTGTTCAAGGGCCGAGCAGCGTCAACGGGAAGAGAGGCGAGAGAGAGCAGAGCGCAGCCGGTGTCAAGGGCCAAGCAGCGTCAATGGGGGAGTGAGGCGCGCAGGAAAACGCGAGGCGCTGCCATTGCCACGAGGACCGCAGAGAGCGGCATTGGCAGCAGCACAGGAGCAGCGCATGAAACCCACAGGGCATCGCCATTTGCCACGAGGACCACCGAGAGCGGCGTTGGCAGCAGCGCGGGAGACACCATTTTAAGTCGCAGTGGGGAAGAAAGGAAAGCGCGGGAGACGCCACTTTAAGCCACAGCGGGGAAGAAAGGAAAGCGCGGGAGACGCCATTTTAAGCCAGTCTAACCACACCCAAAAATGCCAAAGAGTGGCAGTATCACAGCGTTCGACAATGAAGTCGAAGATTGGACGACATATTTCAAATGCATAGAAGTATACTGCAAGGCGAATGAAGTGCCAGATGACAAGAAAGTGCTGGTATTGTTGAATTCAATGGGTGCAAAAACGTATGGCTTACTACGAAACCTTGTAACCCCAGAGAAGCCAGCAGAAAAGGATTTTGAAAACATAGTGTCAATCCAACAGGACCACTTAAACCCCACACCGCTGCTGATAGCAGAAAGATTTAAGTTTCACAAAAGGAACCAGCATAAAGATGAAAGTAATGTTGAGTATTTAACGGAACTGCGCAAGCTATCGAAACACTGCCAGTTTGGAACGGGACTAGCAGATACTTTAAGGGACAAGTTTGTGTGTGGGCTTCAAAGTGAAGGAACCCAGAAACGGCTTCTATCAGAAAAGGATCTTACGCTGGACAAGGCTTTCAGCATTGCAGTATCACACGAAGCAGCAGCACGGGGCGCTGCAGAGATACAACGGAGACCGCAAGAATATGGCACAAATGAAATGTCAAACGGAACAGTGAAGTGCTATCACTGCGGTAGAACAACACACGACCATAATGATTGCTGGTTCAAGGACAAAGTGTGCAGACAGTGTGGAAAAGTAGGACACATAGCAAGAGTCTGCAGGTTGGGAAAAAAAACCAGCAGCAAGAAATCTCCACAGGAGAAGTACAAGAAGGTACATAAGGTGACGGAGAGTAGTTCAGACGAACAGAAAAGTGATACAGACTCCGGAAGCAAGGAGCTGGGTGTCTGAAACTACATAATGGCCCAGTAATTCCAGGCACAACGCATGAGTACGGACGGGGTACTCACGCGTGTGCCCGGAGGAATTGCCGGTTTTCGGCATGCACAGCGCATGCGCTGAAAACCGGCATTTCCTGTCCTCTGACCCAAGGGGTTAAGAGGCAGAGTGCGCGCGACTGCACAGGCAGCGCGCGTGCGCAATGAAATTCCTTTTTTTTTTTCCCAGAGTTGCGCGCGCGTAAAGGCCTCCGGTCTTTACGCGTGGAAAAACCAGACATAAGTATTTAGTTTTTCAGGTAAATGGGCTTTTAGTGCAATGTAGAATTTTTTTTTCCACAGGTTTGTTATATTGTTTAAAAATTTATTTTTTTCAAAAAATTGATTAATTGTTCAAAACATTTATTTAAACTTATTTATAGCTAATATAATCAGTGGGATGTTTTTTAAAATTTTATTTAAAGTTAAAGTAGTGTTTTGGCAGCCCATACTTTTCATGAGTTTGACAGCTCTTACTGTCAAACTCATAAATAAGTTTCCCCTCCCCTGATTGGCTGCACAGTGCTCACCTGATCCCAGCTGGCACATCACACTAACTACGCTGCTGGATCAGGCAAGCACAGCGCGCCGACAGCTGAACCGGGCCTGTGACAGGAAATGCAAGCAGGCCCGGGCTTCAGATGTCGGCGCGCAGGGTGAGTGCACATCAGGGGCTTGCACGCACGGCAAGCCCCCGATCCTAATTCCAGGGCCAATGTGATCAAAACGGAGGATCACCAAACTATCTGGGTCATGCTCACGATAGCAGGAGTCCAAGTGAAAATGGAATTGGACACAGGATCAGCCCTAACAGTCATAAACCGAAGGGACTACAAGCGGCTATTCTCACATATACCTTTGAGAGATACAAAGATTGTCTTGAAGACGTACACGGGGCAAAAAGTCTACCCCAAAGGAAAAATAAGGGTGAACGTTATATATAACGGCAAGGAAACACCAAAAATGGACCTATATGTATTGCCAGATGGAGGACCACCACTACTAGGACGTGAATGGATCCGGAAGATACAGCTAGATTGGCATTCCATACGAGCACTGACTGTAGATGCCAAAAAGGATGACAACGTCACACCTGGACGACTGTCAAAAATGCTAACGGATGCACAAGAAGTGTTCCAGTAGGGACTCGGAACACTAAAAGGCATAACAGCGACGATCAAAATAGAGGAAAATTCAAGCCCAAAGTTTTTTAAGGCCAGACCGGTACCTTATGCGATCCGCCCAGCCGTCGAAGCAGAGCTGGAAGGTTTGGAACATTCAGGAGTACTGTCCAAAGTGGACTGGAGCGAGTGGGCTACACCCATCGTTCCTGTAATGAAGAGGTCGTTGAGTAATACGCCTGGGGAACCAAAGAAGGTTCGCATCTGTGGGGACTTTAAGGTGACAGTCAACCCAGTCCTTCACACTGTACAATATCCGCTTCTGCGGATTGAAGATATTTTCGCCTCACTATCTGGAGGGAAACGCTTCACTAAGATTGATCTGGCCCAGGCATACCTGCAAATGGAGGTAGAAGAAGCCTCGAAACAGTACCTCACGATCAACACTCACAAAGGTCTCTACCAATACAACCGGCTGGTGTTCGGGGTAGCATCAGCTCCGGCTATCTGGCAAAGGGCAATGGAACAAGTCCTGCAAGGGATTCCAGGGACCCAGTGTTATTTGGGTGACATCCTGGTCACGGGCGAAAATGACAGTGATCACCTCGCCAACCTGGAGCAGGTGCTCACTAAATTGAAGGAATATGGGCTCCGAGCTAATCGCCACAAATGCAAGTTTTTCCAGAAGCAGATCTCGTATTGTGGCCACGTTATTGATAAAGAGGGGTTACATAAGTCCCCTGAAAAGATTGAGGCAGTAGTCAAGGCTCCAGCACCAGAAAATGTGTCACAACTGAGGTCGTTCCTCGGGCTGGTGAACTACTACCATAAGTTCTTGCCGAATTTGTCTACAGTACTACACCCACTGAACACCCTACTGCAAACGGGGGTACCATGGAAATGGAGTGACGAATGTAAACGAGCTTTCCAGAAGAGCAAAGCATTGATCACATCAAAAGAGGTGTTGGCTCATTTCAACCCAGCATTACCAATTCGGTTGGCGTGTGATGCATCACCCTATGGCATTGGAGCGGTGCTGTCGCACAAATTCCCGGACGGCTCGGAGAGGCCAGTAGCCTTTGCGTCTCGGTCACTAACCTCAGCCGAGCGTAACTACGCCCAGATTGACAGGGAGGCCTTCAGCCTAGTGTGGGGAGTGAAAAAGTTTAATCACTATCTGCACGGGCAGAAGTTCACCTTGCTGACTGACCACCAACCACTTGTCTCCATCTTTAATCCAAAGAAGGGCGTTCCGGTGATGACTGCACAACGGCTACAAAGATGGTCCCTTTTTCTAGGGGCGCACCAATATGAAATCGAGTATAAGGGCACGAAACAGTATGGAAACGCTGATAGGCTATCACGCCTGCCACTGCCTACTGCGGAGGAAGCACCAGCAGTGGATCCTGTCGAAATATTTCATTCGACTATAATTGAATGCTTGCCAGTAACTACGCTGGTATAGAGAAGGAGACCCTAAATGACCCGACACTGTCTCGGGTATATGATTTGACGGTGAAGGGATGGCCAGCACATGGCGACTCACTGTTGCCAGCATTCTCATCCAGAAGAGAACAGCTGTCAGTATGCCAGGGGACCTTGATGTGTGGATCCCGAGTGGTAATTCCACCCAAGTTAAGGGAGAGAGTGCTCAATGAGCTTCACGAAGGTCATCTGGGAGGGGTGAAAATGAAAAGCCTTGCTAGGGCTTATGTGTGGTGGCTGGGGATCGATCAGCAAATCGAGGACCTGACAAAGACCTGCTCAGAATGCCAGAAGGTCCAAAATGCACCACCACATGCCCTCTACACCCATGGGAGTGGCCCTCATCTCCATGGCAACGGGTGCATATTGATTTTGCTGGTCCATTCATGGACTCAATGTTTTTAATAGCCGTGGGTGCGCACTCGAAACGGCCTGAGGTGATCAAAATGTCCTCCACCACCACGGAGAAAACTATTGCAGTCCTACGGACCATTTTTGCCAGGAACGGCTTGCCAGAGCAGATTTGCTCTGATAATGGACCACAGTTTGTGTCCGAAGAGTTTCGAAGATTTATGAAAAGGAATGGGGTAAGGCATTACACATCCGCCCCATATCATCCAGCCACAAATGGATTGGCTGAGAGGTTCGTACAAACCTTTAAAAAAGCAGTAAAGGCCATGTGCGATGACGACATTCAACTGCAGCATAAGGTGGACAATTTCCTGTTAGCCTACAGAAATGCGACACATGCAGTCACCAACCAGGCCCCGGCCATGATGTTCTTTAACTGAAGGTTGAGATCTCGTCTGGATTTGCTCAGACCAAATGTACGAAGAAATGTTGAGAGTAAGCAATTCCAGCACATCAATGAGAAGCCGACAAGGAGCTTCAATGTAGGGCAACTAGTCTTGGCCCGCGACTACCGAACAGAGAAATGGCAACCAGGAACGATATGCACACGGCAGGGGCCACTAATGTACACAGTGGATGTTGGGGAGAACATTGTGAGACGTCATGCTGACCAGATCCTAGAGTTACAGGAACGAGTCAACCCCATGTCTCGGCCATACGTACCTGGTGAGGAACCCGACGTACAGGTCGCATCTACCTCAGAAACAATAGCATTGGAAGCTGATGAATCAACTGACGACAGGGTGCTAGAATCACCTCTGCACCAAGCGCGAGACACTCGGGAAAGGCGTTATCCAGAAAGAATCAGGAAGCCTCCCCAAAGACTGAATTTATAAATAGACTATTTTCAGCTAATGTTGCATGTTAAAAGTGTTAATTGTAATTAGTTTGATATTTAATTGTTAAATGAGTGTTATGGTACTGTTAATCTAAAAGGGGAGGAATTGTAATGTATGTACCTTTAAGGGAGAGAACTACTTTTTACAGCTCCTGTATACTGTAGTACCGGCAGTGACCACACCTGTATATAAACCCTGAGTAGTGATCTGCACAGTTAGTTCTAGAGTCACCCTCATTCAGTAAACACCTGTTGTACCGTTTCTCCTGCAGTCTGTGTCTTATTATACACAGACACAACAGAGAACTGCCCTGTTCTTCTTTGAAATAGTGTCATGGGATCTTTTACGTCCACCTGAGAGCGCAGACGGGGCCTCGGTTTACCGTCTCATCCGAAAGACAGCACCTCCATCAGTGCAGCACTGGAGTGTCAGCCTAGATTTATGGGCTCAAGTTTCTGGAGTGGGACTTAAACCCACAACCTTCTGACTCAGAGGCGAGAGTGCTACCCACTGAGCCACAGCTGACACTATGTAAGGGGGGCGGGTCAGGAGGCTGGGGATGGCAGTGGAGGCAGGTGCTGGCAGGTGGACAGCAACAAAAATGGCCACCCGGCACCTCACCTTTAAATAGCGCCACCCCGGCTGCAGATAAATCCTCCTGACCCCGTTGGACCGGTAAGTCAGGAGGCACTACCAAAGATGGAGGCCGGGGCGCTAACGGGCGGCGCAAAGCAACCAAATTATTCCCCCTTGGTCTATTGATGGAAAATACTTTTTTTGGACATGAAAACAAGTTTCAGATGTTGGCAGGGCACCCACATTGTAACAGTGAACAGTTCACAAATCTCTTGGAACTTCTTCATATTTCAAGGGCAAATTTAAAATGGAGGCCCTGAATATCCATAATCCTGTGATTCCGTTCCACCACTGCAACTGCAATAGAACCAGAATCACCATTGGGAGATCTTTATCCTGAGTTTCTGAGGTTGGGGTAGGATTGGGCAATTCTGAATAAATGAGGAGGATACATGTGCCAGTATCAGCACTTCCGCACTGACCTGAAGGTTAGTCAACAGATGTGAAGAGTTCCATGGAGCTTAGTTCCCACTTCATGTTCAGAATTGCTAAGTGAAGTTACAATGGTAGAAACACTTTTTTATATCATGGAAAGAAGCTTTAAACAAGTTGGAAAGTAGCTTATGTAAATATAGTGCTGTGACTGGTTTACTAGTACTAATTTTTTATACATGCATTCTTGGGATGTGACCGTTAATGGCAAGGCCTGCATTTATTGTCCATGCCTACATGCCCTTCAGTGGTTTGCTAGGCCAATTCAAAGGGCAGATAAGAGTCAACCACGTTGATGTGGGACTGGTGTCACATATAGGCCCAGACAGGTAAAGGATGGCAGGTTTTCAATTGGGTTTTTATGACAATCGGACAGTTTCATGGTCACTTTTGCTAGTGCCAACTTTTTATTTCCAGATATTTTTTTAAACTGAATTCATATTCTCAAGCTGCTATGGTAGGATTGAACTCAAATTATCTGGATCATTAGTCCAAGCCTCTGGATTACGAGTCCAGTAACATAATCACTATGCTACCGTACCCGATTATTAGTTGTGCACCATATTCTAAGATTATAATTTAACAGTAAAAAAAGAGGAATACTTAAGAAGCCTAAAATCCATTCGCCACTGCAGGCATTGTAACTCATTTCATACTAGGTATCAGCCGTGGCTCAGTGGTAGCACTCTTGTCTCTGAGCAAGAAAGTCCAACTCCAGGAGCATGAGCACATCATCTCGGCTGATAATCTAGGCTGTACCGAGGGAGTGCTGCACTGTCGGAGCTGCCGTCTTTTGGATGAGACATTAAACTGAGGCCCTGTCTTCCCTCTTGGGTGAATGTAAAAGATACCATGGCACTATTTTGAAGAAGAGCAGGGGAGCTCTCCCATGTGTCCTGGCCAATATTTATGGCTCAACCAACATCACTAATAAATGGATGATCTGGTCATTATCATGTTCCTGTTTGTGGGATCTTGCTGTGCGCCGCATTTGCTATATTACAAGATTTCAAAAGTATTTTATTAGCTGTAAAGTGCTTTGGAATATCCTACGGTCATGAAAGGTGATATAGAAATGCAAGTCTAGGCACATGCAGATTTAATGCTGAAACAAGGGACCTGAAGTTAATTAGAACAAGGTATAGTTGCCTTATAGGAGTATTTATCCAGCTTCCTTTAAAGAACTTTATCAATATAACATTAATTGCTTTTGCTCGGAATCTATTCCCCAAATCTACTACTGTGAGGAAAATTACATTTCTTCATATCTCTAAGCTTATTTGGTCATGGTTAATTTTCTATTTGTGACCTTTAATTCTATAAATATATTCTAAATGAAATAACTTGCTTACGTCTAGTTTATTCATCAATCTCATAATTATAAAGATGGGGTCATGGTCTCAATCTTCTGCTCTTTGATGCAAATAAGTTCAGTTCTGTAACTCTCTAGACCCTTACACCCTGCAGGCCCAAAATTGTTTTTCACAATGCATCAATCCCCTACTGAAATTACAATTTCAAAAATGTATGCGCCATTCTAAATGTGGTGTCTCACCAATAAATTATATGAGGCTAAACTATGCTGTTTTGACTGTCTTGTCAAGATGTCTCTTAGTGCTGGATTAAACATATTGGGCTAGAAATTTGGTGCATTTGTGCCTCTCGTGGGGCGCAAACGACTCTTCGCCTGGGCGCGGCGCTGCTAACGACTCCCGCTAAATTCAGCGGGAGTTTAGTGGCGGCGGTAACCGGTAGCGCCCCGCTCCACTGAGCAGGCGTTGACAATGTCATCACTGTGTGCAGCGCCCCATTTTCACCCCACCTGCAAAATGGGGGGTGGGGGGGGTTGGCGGTAGGAAAGAGGAGAATTATAAGTGCCTTTCTTTGAGACAATCATCGGCACCATGTTAAGCTTCCAAGTCACCTATTTGCCCTGTGATATTCCTAAATACTTATTGACCAAGAACTGCACAATGTAAATATTGCAGAACGATAGTCTGATTTGAACTCAATGGGGGTCAGTGAAGTGAACCGGTTGATCAGTTCTGGCGGGCTGCTACCAGGCTGGATGTTCCCATCAAAAACTATGCTTGGAGCTGAAAAAGTGATTGGAGCAGCAGAAATTCTCAGAGACTTAGAAAAGCAGTGGTGACAGCACAGCTGGAAAGAATCTTACCCGGAGGCAGCGGGCCGTCACTGGCATTTTAAACCCTTTTCTGCAGAAGCACGCAAGTGGAGAGGACATTGTGTAGAACTGCTGGGATTACAATCGCAACATGCACAAAATATTGGCGGAGTAGGATTGTGTGTGCGCTGATAAGCGGGCTGACCATCACCAGCCACAACTTGTGCTGTCAATCTAGCACCAGAATCGGTGGGACCATTTTCACCCCATCAATTTGGTTTAGTTAACTTTGCCTCGCAAACTCCACTTAACCCTGGAATTCAAATCACGCCCAAAAGCACTAAGCAGGCCGATATCACGATGCTCGATGCTGAACTCATACCAGCATGGAGTATTTAAGATGCACCCATCCAAACATCAATTTGATGCGTCAGTTTGCAGAAACAGTGGCAGAAGCACAGCACAGCCACTGATCCCAAATTATCCAACAAAGAAAATAATGGACTGAAGTTCATGGAGAGATGTTTGAATATACATCAGCTACGGTAAAGTAATGCTTACTTCACACCAGTGAGCGTGATAATGTGAAGATAAAGCTTTGCTTAAATTATCCAGTAGCCTTTTACCCACTTGATTTGGCAATTACTGGAGCATGCCCTAAAGCTCTGGTCTGACACACAAGACGAGAGATGATAGACATATAAAGCTAATGTAACTGTTGTCTCCCAGTGGAACAATCATCATAACACATAATGCAGTAACTGTGAGCCAAGTAGAAAAAATGTTCAAAAGGTAATAAGTGTTTTTTTCTTCAATAGAACAGCTGTCTGCTTGGGAAGAGAGTTAATGACTTGTCAGAAAAGAAATTCCAATAAGATAACTATTTGAGAATCTTCCTCTCTTTGCTGCGCTTCTTACTTGTCGAACTCTACTACATCCTTAATACTACTGGGTTGCCTCCAACAGAAAGAGGGCCAGAGGTGTGAAACGATTCTGACGTTGGAAGCAAGCACTTCATACTCAGTGGTATCTTACACAGCTTCTGCCAGTGGTATTTGGTTCGACAGCCGCCATTTTAGTTCTAGTATTTAAAACATGGAGAGTCACAGGCGAAGAAGATTGCTTGCAGGTTATTTTACTTAGACAGCGATGGTGGAATTAGGGCACAAGTTTGCACTTATTATACCTCAAGAAAGATTGGAGATTAAAAGCAAGTTCTTTTGCCGCGGAGCACTGAACACATGCAGAGATTTTCAGCAAAAGCAGTTAATGTAGTGTCGATTTTTTGCTTTAGAAAATAGCTAGTTATGTATCTGATTCAGAATGGTTAGAAGATTATAGGGATCAGTATAGACATAAGTGAAAAGATATTCTGTGAGGCTGGGGCAAGGGAAAGGATTGGTCAGGGTAGGGTTTTGTGGTCAGATTGATGAGCTAGAGATTTGCTGAATTGTTTATCAGGAAGAAATGTTGCCTTTTTGAGGTTGACTGCTCAGGAAACTGAATGAGTTGGTGAGAATTTATGACAGTGCATTGTTTGTGGAACAGAAGCGTTTGATGGGCTAAATGTATTTTTTAATCGAAAGGCAATTCAATTAGTCTTTGCTTCCTGAACTCATTAGAAATTTATTTTAATTTTCTAGCCAGAAAATCATATCGCAAGCTTCATTTGACAGGACTTCATTTTCAAGCTCTGCATATTTGCCTGTTTACTCTTATCGCAGGATTCAATCTAACCAATATTAGCCAGGGTAATGTTACGCTCATGGTCCCTTTCATTAATGCCAGTTCTGTCAACGAATACAGGTAGACTATCCTTTATCCGAACTTCCAAAAACCGAAAACCTCTGAAAACTGAAAGTTTTTTCGTTCAGCGTAAGTCGTGCGCACGACATGACCCGAGTGGCGCAAAACATGACAGGAGTGGTCCTCCAGGGCCCAGAACAAGAATTCCTGCAGATTGTCGACACGCCGGCCTTCGCTCTCGATGTTAAGTGTGACTGGGGGAGCTCTGCCTTTCCCTGTGAGCAGGGCAGAGGGTCACAGAGTTCCCTCCTGGGTAGGAGATTGCAGGCCGAGCCGGGCAGTGTGAAGGAGGTACCGGGAGAGTGAACCCAACAATACAGCGGCCCGTCCGATAGCTGCAGCGGCCCGTCCGATATGCTGCCGTTCTATCCAAACTTCCGGATAGACCAGCGCTAATGTTGTCAGATACGAAGGTTTTCATCTCCGTATCTGACAACAAACACTGTTGCTCAGCAACAGCTTGTAAACACTCGGCCCGTGGCTTGGAAGCGTCTCTGAAGCTGTTGCTAAGCTACAGAGACGCTTTCCAGAGCCTGCCGTATCTGACCACAAACACTGTTGCTCAGCAACAGCTTGTAAACACTCGGCCCAGTAGCTTGGAAGCGTCTCTGAAGCTGTTGCTAAGCTACAGAGACGCTTTCCAGAGCCTGCCTGTGAAAGGAATGCTAGGAGTTTCCCAGTCTGAAATAATACCTTCTGAAATCCGAAAATCTCCGAAAACCGAAACACAGCTGGTCCCAAGGTTTTCGGATAAGGGATAGTCAACCTGTACCAGTAATATAGACTAAGGTAGAAGAGCTTCTGTGATTACTGTTCGTACCAAGATCGTAATTTCATTTTTTTTAAATAAATGTGCTTATGATTTTGTTACAAACGTGTCAGCTTGTTTGCATTTCACATGCCTGTTCACACATATCACATTTTCACACAGTTTAGCTTTTTTAATGAGTAATGACTTTTATTCCAAGAACAAGAATTAAAAATGTTTTTGCAGGGTCAGAAGAGCAATATTAGCTGAAAATCACTGCTGGCGATAATAATGAATGAAGACTCCGCAGGTGTGTATGACATTTCTCCGTCCACCTTTTTATTATGAGTACTGACCCAGTTATTTTATATGGGTTTACACCTCCATTAAAATCAAGGGCCGAGGAATATCAGGTGAATGTGCTAAGTGTTCATCCACTATTATCGCCAGCATCAATATCTGTCTTTGTGCATCATAAGATTAAAAAAAAATAAAGTGTTGGTAATGCACAGCACGTTGATTAGTATCTAAAAGAGGAAAACAAACACAGAATCATAGAATGGTTACAAGCACAGGAGGTCAATGTTCTAAGCTCCGTTCACGGCTTTCGTTTGACGGTAACTCACACTGATCCCTCCGGAAAATACTTTAAATTAGAAATTGTTTATTTTAGTTAAATCTGCATACCCAGGTATTCCTCCAGCTGCTTCTGGGTTGCCATGGGACCCCCGACAGGGATCGTTGCGGTAGTCAGCTAGTGTTAGTTCACACTGCTGGTTAGGATTCGTGTGTGTGTGTATGTGTGTTTGTTAACAGTTTCAGTTCCGAAAATAACATGAATTCCCAACAAAGGACCGGCACACCCTGTAAAGTTGTGTTGAAGTCCTCACAACCACTTTTATTTTCATATTTAAAACCGGAGAGTTCTCCTCGTCAATATTTATCCCTCAACCAGCATCACCAAAACAGATTATCTGGTCATTATCACAGATTTGTGGGAGCTTGCTGTGCGCAAATTGGCTGCCATATTTCCCTACATTAGAACAGTGACTACACTTCAAAAGTACTTCGTTGGCTGAGATCATGAGAGGCGCTGTCTGTGGCTTGAAAAGCAGAATTATAGTAGACTCCAAAATGCCATAAAATACATTATAGTGTGGCAGAGCCACCAGGGGACTCTGATCTAATGTACATAATTATCTTTAACAAATTATTAGCTGCAGAATGAATCTGTATCTTTGTTAATATTATTGCATGTACATAGCGCGGTCCCTTTAAGAATGAGACCAAACGCGATGACGTCATCACGTGATCCTCCAGCGGCGGGAAAACGTGATGACGTCATGACGTCAGGCTGGGGAGCCGCCCTAGCCAGTCCTCGTGGAGCCAGCAAAGAGTACAGACCTGTAATTTAGTTCTCCTGTGTTTTCGTGTTAAACTCTGTTGAATAGTATTAAACATCGTTTGTTTGATAGACTGACTCGACCTCAGTCCTTTAATTAGGAATCTAGCCATTCCTACAGTGGTGACCCCGAATTTTCGTGAACAATTTTCGCGGAAGAAGCGAAGCGAAACGAAACATGGAAGCGAACTCCGTGGCTTTGAAGCTCCCACAGTTTTCAGAACAACAGGCGGCCTCCTGGTTCGTACAAGCAGAAGCACAATTCGAACTCCGAAACATCATTGCAGATCAGACCCGTTACCTTTACGTGGTCTCCGCACTCAGCAGCTCCACGGCCTCACGGACCAGCAGCCTGCTCGAAAACCCCCCGGTTGACAGCAAGTATGATACTCTTAAAGCGCGGTTAATACAGGTCTTCGGGCTCACGAAGGCGGAGCGTGCCCGCTGACTGCTCGCTATGCCCGGGCTTGGCGATTCCAAGCCATCTGAGTTAATGAGCCAGATGCTCACGCTCCTTGGCTCCGAACCACAATGTTTCCTCTTTCGGGAGTTATTCCTGAGTCAACTACCCAAGCAGGTTAAGGCTGCCCTCGCCAGATCGGAAGCCACAGATTGCGCAGCACTTGCTGCAGAAGCAGATACGATTTATGCGGTCACGCAGCAAGACTGCGTCGCCACGAGGCACCCCTCCACCGCCCCGACGCCTCCATCCCCCGGCTTGTGCTTTTACCACGCCCGTTTTGGCGTGAAAGCCAGAGGCTGCCGCCCTCCCTGCAGTTTCACGCCTAAAAAAAAAACCAACATCAACACCAGCAGCAACTCCAGAAAAGGAGGACCGAGTCTGAGGGACATTCCGCAGCCGCGATGGCGATTGGAAATTCCGGGAAGCTCCTCTACATTACAGATTCCCTCTCGGGCCGGCACTTTTTATGCGATACTGGGGTGCAGTGTAGCATCCTTCCTGCCTCAGCACTTGATATTCAGTCTGGGAGGCACGGCTTCTCCCTCGAGGCAGCTAATGGCGGGGCCATTCGTACCTTTGGCAAACGGCAGGTCCAGGTGTGCTTCGGCGGGCAACGGTTTCAGTGAGAATTCATCACAGCCACGGTTTCGCAAGCCCTCCTCAGCGCGGATTTCTTGTGCGCCAACAGCCTCTTGGTGGATGTAAGAAATCGTTGATTGGTTAACGCGGCCACCTTCCACTCCATCCCTTGCTTCCGCAGTTCCGCAGCGTCGCACACTGTCTCCTGCGCATTGCCCTCACCGGACGAGTTCACTCGCCTATTAGGTGAATTCCCGGAGCTGACCAAGCCCATTTTCTCCTCCTCGGCCACTAAGCATGGTGTCGAACACCACATTACTACAACTGGCTCTCCAGTTTACACACGAGCTCGGCGCCTGGAACCCGGCAAGCTCGCGGCTGCGAAGGCAGAGTTTGCCACGATGGGACGGCTGGGGATTATTCGCCAGTCGAATAGTCCCTGGTCCTCGCCTCTCCACATCGTCCCGAAGCCCGGCGGCGGATGGCGGCCATGCGGGGACTACCGACGCCTTAATGACGCCACTACTCCCGATCGGTACCCGATCCCGCATATTCAGGGTTTCTCTGCCCATTTGGCGGGAAACTCAATCTTCTCCAAGGTTGACCTCGTCTGTGGCTACCACCAAGTTCCCGTACACCCGCAGGATGTCCAGAAAACTGCAGTCATCACTCCCTTTGGACTGTTCCGAGTTTCTACGGATGCCATTTGGGCTCAAGAACGCTGCACAGGCTTTTCAGCGACTAATGGACTCGGTCCTGCGGGATCTTAAGTTTTTATTTGTCTACCTCGACGACATCCTGATAGCCAGCTCTACCAAAGAGGAACACGTCTCCCATCTACGCACCCTCTTTCGGCGCCTCAGCCAACATGGCCTCATAATCAAGCCGGCCAAGTGTCAGTTCGGCCTACAACAGATTGACTTCTTGGGCCACCGCATTACTTCGGAGGGCGCAAATCCGCTGCAATCAAAGGTCGAAGCAATTACGGCATTCCCAAGGCCGCAGTCCACCAAGGCTCTTCAAGAATTCCTGGGCATGGTGAATTTCTACCACCACTTTGTACCGAAGGCAGCACAACTCATGTAGCCCCTCTACAAGGCCCTCAAAGGCAAGGCTGGAAAGGGTACAATAGCCTGGACGGTCGAAATGGACAACGCTTTCGACAACACAAAAACCACTCTAGCCAATGCAACTATGTTGGCGCACCCTCTGCCAGGTGCCACCATCGCCCTTACCACCGACGCTTCCGACTATGCCATAGGCGCCGTACAGGAACAGTGGGTCAATGGGACGTGGCAACTACTGGCGTTTTTCAGCCGCCAACTCCGGCGCAATGAACGCAAATACAGCACTTTCGACCGGGAGTTGCTGGCGCTGTTCCTGGCTATCCACCATTTCCGTTTTTTGTTAGAAGGACGTCCCTTCACTGTGTTTGTAGATCACAAACCACTAACATTCGCCATGGCCAAGACCGCCGAACCGTGGTCGGCTCGACAGCAGCGACAGCTAACTTTCATTTCAGAATTCACGACAGACATCCAACACGTAGCTGGCAAGGACAACTTGGTAGCTTATTTCCTTTCTCGTGCGACCATACGGGCGGTCCAGCTGGGCAACGATTATGCCCTCATGGCCACCGATCAGGCATCCGACCCTGAAACACAGGCGTATCGCACCGACACCTCTAGCCTCCAACCAGCCGATGTGCAATTCCATGCAGCAGGCACCTCGTTACTCTGCGATGTCTCCATGGGAGATCCCTGCCCGATCGTTCCAGTTGCCTGGCGCTGCACAGTTTTTGACGCCATACATGGGCTTTCCCATCCTGGCATGAAGGCATCTCAAAAATTTATGTCGGCTAAGTTCGTCTGGAGAGGAATGCGTAAGGATATCCGTGACTGGCCTAACACCTGCGTCGTCTGTCAAAAGTCTAAGGTGCAACGTCACGTCAAGGCCCCATTGGCCATGTTCGCAGTACCAGAACGTCGATTCGACCATGTCAACGTGGACCTCGTCGGGCCGCTTCCACCATCACAGGGGTTCACACACATCCTCACCATGGTCGATCGTACTACTAGATGGCCAGAGGCAGTTCTTTTGGCGTCTACTACGTCCGCTGATGTCGCCAGAGCATTCCTCTCCTCGTGGGTCGCACGTTTTGGCGTTCCGGCGGACATTTCTTCAGACCGCGGTCCACAGTTCTCTTCCGAGCTCTGGAACGCTGTGGCCCAGGGTCTCAGCATCAAGCTTCACCGCACCACGGCCTATCACCCGCAGGCAAACGGTTTGTGTGAACGTTTCCACAGATCGTTAAAGGCATCGCTGAGGGCCAGCCTCCAAGGCGCCGGATGGGTGGATAAGCTTCCGTGGGTCATGTTGGGTCTTCGCACGGTACCCAAAGAGGACCTGCAATCGTCCGCCGCGGAGCTCGTGTACGGCCAGCCACTCCGCGTACCAGGAGATTTCCTGCCGCTTCCAACTGAGCCGTGGTCCGCAGCCGACCAACTCAGCAACCACCGGGAAACAGCTAAGGCTTTTGCGTCTATCCCAACTTCGCATCACGGCCTTCCATCTTCACACGTACCAGCGGAGCTAAAGACTGCTGAATTTGTATTCATTCGTCATGATGCCCCTTACACAGGCCCTTTCCACGTATTGGAGACAGGCGACAAGAGTTTCTCCATAGACATCGGTGGTAAACCCGACCACATATCCATTGACCGTCTCAAACCGGCACACCTGGACATCGACCGGCCAGTAGAGACCGCACAGCCACCACGGCGTGGTCGACCTCCTGTTGCATCCATGCCAGACCCAAGGCTTCCATCCGCCAGCCCGCCAGCTGTTCAACAACGTCCACTCCAAGAATACAGGAGTCGCTCTGACAGGCTTGTCAGACCTCCTAGTCGATTGACTTTTACTGTTAAAGACAATTCTGGCCGGGGGGGGGGGGGGGTGCATGTGGCAGAGCCACCAGGGGACTCTGATCTAATGTACACAATTATCTTTAACAAATTATTAGCTACAGAATGAATCTGTATCTTTGTTCATATTATTGCATGTACATAGCGCGGTCCCTTTAAGAATGAGACCAAACGCAATAACGTCATCACGTTGATCACGTGATCCTCCAGCGGCGGGAAAACGTGATGACGTCATGATGTCAGGCTGGGGAGCCGCCCTAGCCAGTCCTCGTGGACCCAGCAAAGAGTACAGACCTGTAGTTTAGTTCTCCTGTGTTTTCGTGTTAAACTCTGTTGAATAGTATTAAACATCGTTTGTTTGATAGACTGACTCGACCTCAGTCCTTCAGTTAGGAATCTAGCCATTCCTACAATAGAACTTTAAAATGGGCATGCATTCCTTTAACATCCCCTTCAAAATAAATTTCACGCATTCCTCTTCAGTCATTTCTAACTTCTGTGGCTTCATGTTGTGGTTTAATGCATTTTAGATATTTCCCCCCCTCCGGAATGTTGGATATAATTACAGTTTAAGTCCCACTGCATTGTCAGTCCAACTCCTTGCCTTCAGATGTTGCAAAGGATATATTCAAGGTTATTTTTGAGCTGTTTGCTTTTCTGGATTATCGGAACTTTTCTGAAGCTATGGTTAGATTTTCTAGTGCTCCAGATTTTCATGTACATGCTATACTTGCCTATTTGATGCCAGGCATTAAGTGCTTGAGAAAATAGTTGATAACAGTGCTTGAAAATGAATTGTTTTATACTGTCTATCCTAGAATGTGACTAAATCACGCTTAGGTCAGAGGGGCAGAGACAAGTCGTGATGTTGAACTCTCCTGCATTATTCCAATGATACACTTCATGCTCTCATGTCAGAATTACCCAGCCTGCATCAGCATACCATTTGTCTTCTCCAAACTCTGGAGTTTAGAGCCCCTCACAGCTAAAACTGCCGATTTCAGTTCCTTTATAAATATAATAATAACAGATGAAATTGACCATTTTTGAAAATCCGTTTCTCGACTTGTAGGGGCTGCAGGAGCATTCTGGGACATGGGTGGCACAATACCATTCGGAGCCGAGATGAGTAAACAAGGTACATAAGCACATAGGAACATGCCATTCAGCTCTTCAAGCCTGTTCTGCTATTCTATTGGATCATGGCTGATCTGTACCTGAACTCTATTTACCTGCCTTTTCTCCATATCCCTTGTTATCCCCTTATCTAACAAAAATGTTATCAACCCCAGGCTTGAAAATTTCAACTGACCCAGCATCCACAGCCTTTTGGTGGATGAACTGTCTAACTGGACTATGCAGTCTCAGAATTTTAGCTGCAGGATAATGCATCGTTAAAGCAATAGCTAGTCTAACATATTGATGACACACAAGTAGAATATTCACTGGTGATCCCTATCCAACCAGAAAGAACTTGCATTTATATAGCGCCTTTCATGACCTCAGGACATCGCAAAGCACTTTTACAGCCAAAAAAGTACTATGGAAGTGTAGTCACTGTTGTAATGTTGGAAATGTGGCAGCCAATTTGTGCACAGCAAGGTCCCACAAACAGCAATGTGATAATGACCAGATAATCTGTTTTAGTGATGTTGGTTGAGGGATAAATATTGGCCAGGACACCGGGGAGAGCTCCCCTGCACTTCTTCAAAAGGGTAGTAGGGCTTTGGTTTAACATCTCATCCTAAGAATGGCCATTCTGACAGTGCAGCACTCCCTCAGTACTGCACTGGAGTATCAGCCTAGATTATGTGCTCAAGTCTCTGGAGTGGGACTTCAACTCACAACCTTCTGACAAGTGGTGAGAGTGCTACCACCAAGCCACAGCTGACATTAGACTTTTAAGATCCAACGTTAGTTGCTATAGGGCGAATCTGAACACTAGCCAGTGAGTGACTGACTGGCATGTTCTAAAATAAGGTCATTTTCTATTATGTAATATCACACACCAAGGTGTATTTACATGTGAAACATAAAAGAACGAAAGAGAGGGAAAGACCAGCTGCTCCATCAAGCCTTCCATAAACGCTCACCCCATCTGTCCCACACTCAGCCATCAGCCATGCAACCTCCTGGTGTTTATCTTGGTGTTTATTTAACTGAAAAGTAGTATTACAAATAGCAAAGTATCTGTGGGTACTTTAATAAATGTTGAATCTATACAGTCACCATCATCCTTCATTTTCTGTCTGATTCCCTTGATTTTAACTCGGATTAAGTCAAGCAAGTCCTGAAGGTACAACTGTCATTCATCAGCCATGTATTATTTTTTATTGCTCACAGGATGTGGGCGTCGCTGGCAAGGCCAGCATTTATTGCACATCCCTAATTGCCTTTGAGAAGGTGGTGGTGAGCCGCCTTCTTGAACCACTGCAGTCCCTGTAGTGAAGGTACTCCCACAGTGCTGTTAGGGAGGGAGTTCCAGGTTTTTGACCCAGCGATGGTGAAGGAACGGCGATATACCTCCAAATATCAAGAGGAAGCAGCTGATTAGGTGAGTATGGCCAGGTGTGTATTTATACTACTCTACAGTTTGATAGTTAAGACTAATAGTTTATAAAATTTAGAAGGTCTTAATTTTTGTGGTTATACTTTCTAAGGTCTCTGTTGTGTATCGGGGAGTGCTAGTAACCAAGGGCCCTTGAGTATATCATTTAATTGTAGCATAATTGGTGGTATTGATTTAATTTAAATTAATTAAAGGGTAAATCATGGCAGGACAGCTCGGCCCTGTAGCATGCTCCGCCTGCGCTATGTGGGAAATCAGGGACACTTCCTGTGTCCTTGATGACCATGTGTACGGGAAGTGTATCCAGCTGCAGCTGCATTGCGGCGATGGAGCTGCGAATGGATACATACTGGAGCATTCACGATGCTGAGGACATCGTGGATAGCACGTTTAGGGAGTTGGTCACACCACAGGTAAAGGCTGCACAGGCAGGAAGGGAATGGGTGACCACCAGGCAGAGTAGTAGGCGCAGGCAGCTGGTGCAGGGGTCCCCTGTGGCCATCCCCCTCTCAAACAGATATACCAATTTGGATATTGTTGAGGGAGATGGCTTATCGGGGGAAGGCAATGGCAGCCAAATTCCTGGCACCATGGGTGGTCCTGCTGCACAGGACAGGAGGAAAAAGACTGGAAGAGCTATAGCGATAGGGGATTCTATTATAAGGGGAATAGATAGGCATTTCTGCGGCCACAAACAGGACCCCAGGATGGTATGTTGCCTCCCTGGTGCAAGGGTTAAGGAGGTCTCAGGGTGAATGTAAGGCATTCTGGAGGGGGAGGGTGAACAACCAGTTGTCGTTGTGCATATAGGTACCAACGATATAGGTAAAAAACAGGATGAGGTCCTAAAAGCTGAATATAGGGAGTTAGGAGGTAAATTAAAAAATAGGACCTCAAAGGTAGTAATCTCAGGATTGCTACCAGTGCCATGTGCTGTTCAGTGTAGAAATAGAAGGATATTTCAGATGAATACGTGGCTAGAGGAATGGTGCAAGGGGGAGGGGTTCAAATTCCTGGGACATTGGAACCGGTTCTGGGGGAGGTGGGACCAGTACAAACTGGATGGTTTGCACCTGGGCGGGACCAGAACCAATGTCCTAGGGGGAGTGTTTGCTAGTGCTGTTGGGGAGGGTTTAAACTAAAATGGCAGGGGGTTGGGAACCTGTGCAGGGAGACAGAGGAAAGGGAAGCAAGGATAGAAACAAAAGACAGGAAGGAGAAAAGCAAAAGTGGAAGGCAGAGAAATCAAGGGTGCAAATCAAACAGGGCTACAGTAAATAATAATTCTAAAAGGACTAAGAGTGTTAAAAAAACAAGCCTGAAGGCTTTGTGTCTTAATGCGAGGAGCATTCGTAATGAGGTGGATGAATTAGCTGCGCAAATAGATGTAAATGGATGTGATGTAATTAGAATTACGGAGACATGTCTCCAGGGTGACCAAAGTTGGGAATTCAACATCCAGGGGTATTCAATATTCTGGAAGGACAGGCAAAAAGGAAAAGGAGTTCGGGTAACATTGCTGGTTAAAGAGGAGATTAACACAATAGTAAGGAAGGATATTAGCTCTGATGATGTGGAATCTGTACGGGTGGAGCTGAGAAATACCAAGGGGCAGAAAATGTTTGTGGGAGTTATATACAGACCCCCAAACAGTAATGCTGAGGTTGGGGATGGCATTAAATGGGAAATTAGAGATGCATGCAATAAGGGCACAGCAGCTTTCATGGGTGACTTTAATCTACATATAGATTGGGCTAACCAAATTAGTAACAATACTGTGGAGGAGGAATTCCTGGAGTGTATACGGGATGGTTTCCTGGGCCAATATGTCAAGAAACCAACTAGAGATCAGGCCATCTTAGACTGGGTATTATGTAATGAGAAATGATTAATTAGCAATCTTGTTGTGCGAGGCCCCTTGGGGAGGAGTGATCATAATATGATAGAATTCTTCATTAAGATGGAGAGTGAAGTAGTTGACTCAGAGACTAGGGTCCTGAATTTAAATAAAGGAAACTACGATGGTATGAGGCGTGAGTTGGCTAGGATGGATTGGGGAACATTACTTAAAGGGTTGACGGTGGATAGGCAATGGCAAACATTTAAAGATCGCATGGATGAACTACAGAATTTGTTCATCCCTGTTTGGCATAAAAATAAAACAAAAAGGTGACTCAACTGTGGCTAACAAGGGAAATTAGGGATAACATAAGATCCAAAGAGAGGACATATAAATTGGCCAAAAAAAGCAGCAAACCTGAGGACTGGAAGCAGTTTAGGATTTAGCAAACGAGGACAAAGGGATTAATTAAGAGGGGGAAAATAGAATATGAGAGTAAGCTTGCAGGGAACATAAAAACTGACTGTAAAAGCTTCTATAGATATGTGAAGAGAAAAAGATTGGTGAAGTCAAGCATAGGTCCATTGCAGTCAGAATTAGGGGAATTTATAATGGGGAACAAAGAAATGGCTGACCAATTAAATACATACTTTGGTTCTGTCTTCACAAAGGAGGACATAAATAACCTTCCAGAGATTTCGGGGAACATAGGGTCTAATGAGAAGGAGGAATTGAATGAAATCTGTATTTGTATGGAAATGGTGTTAGGGAAATTGACGGGATTGAAGGCCGATAATTCCCCAGCGCCTGATAATCTACATCCTAGGGTACTTAAGGAAGTGGCCCTAGAAATAATAGATGCATTGCTGGTCATCTTCCAAAATTCTATAGACTCTGGAATAGTTCCCATGGATTGGAGGGTAGCTAATGTAACCCCACTATTTAAAAAAGGTGGTTGAGAGAAAACGGGGAATTATGGACCGGTAAGCCTGACATCGGTAGTCTAGAAAATGCTGGAGTCCATTTTAAAAGATGTAATAGCAGAGCACTTGGAAAACAGTGACAGGATCGGACAAAGTCAACATGGATTTACAAAAGGTAAATCATGCTTGACTAATCTACTGGAATTTTTTGAGGATGTAACTGATAGAATAGATAAGGGAGAACCAGTGGATGTGCTGTATTTGGACTTTCAGAAGGCTTTCGATAAGGTCCCGCATTAGAAATTGGCGTGCAAATTTAAAGCACATGGGATTGGGGGTAAGGTACTGACTTGGATAGAAAACTGGTTGGTAGACAGGAAGTAAAGAGTTGGAATAAACAGGTCTTTTTCCAAATGGCAGGCAATAACTAGTGGGGTACCGCAGGGATCGGTGCTAGGACCCCAGCTATTCACAATATATATTAATGATCTAGACGAGGGAACTAGATGTAATATCTCCAAGTTTGCAGGCGACACAAAGTTGGGTGGGCGTGTGTGCTGTGAGGAGGATGCAGAGAAACTCCAGTATGATTTGGACAGGTTGGGTGATTGGGCAGATGCATGGCAGATGCAGTATAATGTGGATAAATGTAAGGTTATCCACTTTGGTGGCAAAAACAAGAAGGCAGATTATTATCTGAACGGTAATAGATAGGGAAAAGGGGAAGTGCAAGGAGACCTGGGTGTCCTTGTGCACCAGTCGCTGAAGGTAAGCATGCAGGTGCAACAGGCGATTAAGAAGGCAAATGGTATGTTGGCCTTCATAGCGAAAGGATTCGAGTACAGGAGCAAGGATGTCTTGCTGTAGTTGTACAGGGCCTTGGTGAGACCAAACCTTGAGTATTGTGTGCAGTTTTGGTCACCTTATCTGAGGAAGGATGTTCTTGCCATTGAGGGAGTGCAGCGAAGATTCAACAGACTGATACCTGGGAGGGCAGGAATGACGTATGAGGAGAGATTGGGTCAATTAGGCTTATATTTGCTAGAGTTTAGAAGAATGAGAAGGGATCTCATTGAAACTTATAAAATTCTAATAGGACTGGACAGGCTAGATGAAGGAAGGATATTCCCGATGGCAGGGGAGTCCAGAACCAGGGGTCACAGTCTAAGGATAAGTGGTAAGCCATTTAGGACTAAGAGGAGGAGGAATTTCTTCACCCAGAGAGTGGTGAACCTGTGGAATTCTCTACCACAGAAGTCAGTTGAGGCCAACTTATTAAATATATTCAAGAAGGAGTTAGATATATTTCTTAAGGCTAAAGGTATCAAGGGATATGGGGAGAAAGCAGGGACAGGGTACTGAATTTGGATGATCAGCCATGATCTCATTAAATGGCAGAACAGGCTCGAGGGGCCGAATGGCCTACTCCTGCTTCTATCTTCTATGTTTCTATGTTTCTAAATCAGGATGGTGTGTGACTTGGAAGGGAACTTGCAGGTGATGGTGTTCCCATGCGCCTACTGCCCTTGTCCTTCTAGGTGGTAGAGGTCATGGGTTTGGGAGGTGCTGCCGAAGAAGCCTTGGCAACTTGGCAGTGCATCTTGTAGATAGTACACACACTGCAGCCACTGTGCGCCGGTGGTGGAGGGAGTGAATTTTGAAGGTGGTGGATGGGGTGCCAATCAAGCAGGTTGTTTTGTCCTGGATGGTGTCGAGCTTCTTGAGTGTTGTTGGAGCTGCACTCATCCAGGCAAGTGCAGAGTATTGAATCACACTCTTTACTTGTGCCTTGTAGCTGGTGGAAAGGCTTTGGGTTGTCAGGAGGTGAGACACTCGCCACAGAATACCTAGCCTCTGACCTGGTCCAGTTGAGTTTCTGGTCAATGGTGACCCCCAGGATGATGATGGTGGGGGATTCAGTGATGGTAATACTGTTGAATGTCAAGGGGAGATGGTTAGACTCTCGCTTTCTGGAGATCGTCATTGCCCGTCACTTGTGTGGCGCAAATGTTACTTGCCACTTATCAGATGAAGCCTGAATGTCGTCCAGGTCTTGCTGCATGCGGGCATGAACTGTTTCAGTATCTGAGGAGTTATGAATGGCGCTGAACACTGTGCAGTCATCAGCGAACATCCTATTTCTGACCATTGATGAAGCAGCTGAAGATGGTTGGGCCGAGGACACTGCCCTGAGGAACTCCTGCAGCAATGTCCTGGGGCTGAGCTAATTGACCTCCAACTGCCGCAACCATCTTCCTTTGTGCTAGGTATGACTCCAGCCAGTGGAGAGTTTTCCCCCTGATTCCCATTGACATCAGTTTTACTAGGGCTCCTTGATGCCAAACTTAGTCAAATGCTGCCTTGATGTCAAGGGCATTCACTCTCACCTCACCTCTGGTATTCAGCTCTTCTGTCCATGTTTGGTCCAAGGCTGTAATGAGTTTTGGAGCTGAGTGATCCAGACGGAACCCAATCTGGGCATCGGTGAACAGATTATTGGTGAGTAAGTGCCGCTTGACAGCACTGTCGATGACACCTTCCATGACTTTGCTGATGATTGAGAGTAGACTGATGGGCAGTAATTGGCTGGATTGGATTTGTCCTGCTTTTTGTGGACAGGACATACCTGGGTGTTTTCCACATTGTCGGATAGATGCCAGTGGTGTAGCTGTACTGGAACAGCTTGGCTAGAGGTGCGGCTAGTTCTGGAGCACAAGTCTTCAGCATGATAACCGGGATGTTGTTGGGGCCCATAGCCTTTGCTGTATCCAGTGCGCTCAGCCGTTTCTTGATATCACGTGGAGTGAATCAAATTGGCTGACGACTGGCTTCTGTGATGGTGGGGACCTCAGGAGGAGGCCAATATGGATCATCCACTTGACACTTCTGGCTGAAGATGGTTGCAAATGCTTCAGCCTTGTCTTTTGCACTCATGTGCTGGGCTCCGCCATCATTGAGGATGGAGATATTCATGGAGCCTCCTCCTCAATGTTGGTTGTTTAATGGTCCACCACCATGCACGACTGGATGTGGCAGGACTGCAGAGCTTTGATCTGATCCATTGATTGTGGGATCACTTAGCTTTGCCTTTAGCATTCTGCTTCCGCTTTTTAGCATGCATGCGGTCCAGTGTTGCAGCTTCTCCAGGTTGGCACCTCATTTTTAGGTACACCTGGTGCTGCTCCTGTACACTCCTTATTGAACCACAGTTGCTCCCCTGGCTTGATGGTAATGGTAGAGTGAGGGATATGCCGGGCCATGAGATTACGATTGTGGTGGAATACAATTCTGCTGCTGCTGCTGGCTCACAGCGCCTCATGGATGCCCAGTTTTGAGCTGCTAGATCAGTTCTGAATCTATCCCATTTAGTATGGTGGTAGTGCCACATAACACGATGGAGAGTGTCCTCAGTGTGAAGATGGGACTTTGTCACCATAATGACTGTGTGGTGGTCACTGCTACCAATACTGTCATGGACAGATGCATCTGCGACAGGTAGATTGGTGAGGACGAGGTCAAGTAGGTTGTCCCCTCGTGTTAGTTCTCTCACCACCTGTCACAGGCCCAGACTGGCAGCTATATCCTTCAGGACTCGGCCAGCTCGGTCAGTAGTGGTGCTACCAAGCCACTCTTGGTGATGGACATTGAAGTCCCCCACCCAGAGTACATTCTGTGCCCTTGCTACTCGCAGTGCTTTTTCCAAGTGGTGTTCAACATGGAGGAGTACTGATTCATCAGCTGAGGGAGGTGCTAGGTGGTAATCAGCAGGAGGTTTCCTTGCCCATGCTTGACCTGAAGCCATGAGACTTCATGGGGTCCGGAGTCAATGTTCAGGACTCCTTCCCGACTGTGCCACCACCGCTGGTTGGTCTGTTCTGCCGGTGGGACAGGACATACCCAGGAATGGTGATGGAGTAGTTTGGGACATTGGTTGAAAGGCTGAAAGGTATGATTCTGTGAGTATGACTATGTCAGGCTGTTGCTTGACTAGTCTGTGGGACAGTTCTCCCAATCTTGTATGTTGGTGTGGAGGACTTTGCAGGGTCGACTTGGCTGGGTGTGCCGTTGTCGTGTCTGTAGCCGGTGCCGAGATCGATGCCAGGCGATCCATCTGGTTTTATTCTTATTACAGGAAACTTTGTGATATCCGGCACCGACGGGACCGAGCTGTTGCCGATCTATCAAAACTGCCGGACATACCAGCGTTAATGTTGAAGCATACGGAGATTTGCAGCTCCGTATCTAGCAACAAACACTGTTGCTTAGCAACAGCTTTTAAACAGTCGGCCGTACCTTGGAAGCGTCTCTGTAGCGTCTCTGTAGCTTAGCAACAGCTTCAGAGAGACTTTGCAGAGCCTAACTGTTGAAAAAAAAGCCACGAGAAGAAAAAAACCTAACAAAACGGCTCCTGATTTCTGCCGGTAGATCGAGGTTTCCGGACATACAACCTCCGGATAATCCAAAGTCTCCTGTATTGTAGCGTTTTTTTACAACTAGGCTATTTCAGAGGGCAGTTAAGAGTCAACCACATTGGGTCTGGAGTCATCTAGGCCAGGCCAGGTAAGGATGGCAGATTTCATTTATTAGTGAACTAGATGGGTTTTTATGACATTCCGATAATTTCATGGTCACCATCACTGATGCAAACTTTTTATTCCAAATTTATTTAATTAACTGAATGCTGCGGTGGTGGGATTTGAATTTACGTCTCTGGATCATTCATCCAGGTATCTGGATTACTAGCCCAGTAACATAACTGCTACGCTACCATTCCGGGTGAAGCAGCATGTATGCATGAAGCAGTAAACAGTTGCTTTGCTGAATAGATATTGAAGCTGTGGGCTAAGATGTTTATTCATAGAGCTAGAGACTTTATTACTAAACACATTCAAGACAAATGGGGCCTGTTCATACTCTACTAGACCTCATCAAGAACTTGCATGATTAAGAAAAAAACACAGTATAATGTCACTGTTCACCAGCTATCTGTATTGGGGCGCTTGAATTAACTGTTTGTATTTCCTCGGAATAAACACATCCATTGTTTAGTGTTAGATTAATAGAACAAAGGCAGCATTCTCATCAATGGGAATTCCCCCAAAATATAAATGATAATTGTCACCACGCAGCAGCCAGGGATTCATTGTGATTCAATCATTTTGCTCTATTGCTGGGACTTTAGACAACAACGAAACTGCTCAGTCGAACGATAAATGTTTTTCATAGCAACACAGTCAATTTCATTGAGGCAGTTCTAAAAAGAAATACAGTATATCTGCACATAATGCTGTTGCAGATTGTAACCTGGTAGCTCCGTTAGTAGAGAATTCGGTTCCTAATCTAGAAGTTCAAAGCGTTAAACATTAATCTCAAATGTCATTTGAAATTCAACAGGTCTGAGGTCAGACTACTGGGCTGGGCACTATGCGACGATTAGATCAGTCCACCTTGGGAGGAAGGAGAGGAAGATTTCCAAGTAGAAAGCTTTCAAATCTTATTAACCTGCAACATAATATAAATAGGCAAAGGTTGCCTACAAAAATCAGGTTCTGAAACTATCCTCTGATGCAGGAAGCAGGTATTTATAACGAAATTAATACATTGCATTTGCCCAATCATAGTTAGCATAAAATGCACTGCAGCAACTCGCCAAGGCTTCTTCGACAGCACCTCCCAAACCCGTGACCTCTACCACCCAGAAGGACAAGGGCAGCAGGCGAATGGGAACACCACCACCTCCAAGTTCCCCTCCAAGTCACACACCATCCTGACTTGGAAGTATATCGCCGTTCCTTCATCGATGTTGGGTCAAAATCCTGGAACTCCCTCCCCAACTGCACTGTGGGAGTACCTTCACCACACTGACTGTAGCGGTTCAAGAAGGTGGCTCACCACCACCTTCTCAAGGGCAATTAGGGATGGGCAATAAATGCTGGCCTTGCCAGCGATGCCCACATTCCATGAATTAATAAATAATTTTTTTAAAAACAAATCAAATTGTATTTAAATTACTATATTTTCAACAAGTACTATAAGGATAAATGAGGGCTTTGGGGACTCCATTGTCCTCAAGTCATATATTTGGCTGGCAAACTATTTATTTTGGGGTTGTTTCTTAGTTGCAGTTGCATAGGAGATGTAAGGACATCAGCAGTAAATCATGCCATTAACCAGCTCCTCCTTGATGCAACTCTATATACAGAGTCTGCTCGTTTAAATGGGCAGGAGCTTTAACTTTCTCCTTATTCCGAAAATGACTGCTACAGTGCAGCATAATGATACCATGGTTTCCTAAATCATCCATCCTCAACATACTTCTTTAAATTTGTTGACTAAACATATTAGCAGAATTTCCCTAGAGCACTGTGCACTATATCTGGAAGAACTCCATGTGCTTATAGAGAGTTTCTAAATGCTAAGGGTCACATAAAGCAGTTCCAAGAACTGGAAAATGTGTATCTGAAGTTTCTAAATCAATTTCATCTATCGTTGGTGGATATACAGTATATCTGCGTAAGGATATTCACATAATTCTGTTACTGATTGTAATCCGGTAGCTCTTTGATACACAATTAGGATCCTAATCTAGAAATTCAAAGCGTTAAACATTTATCTCAAGCGCCATTTAATTTTCATCATTTCTTAGATCAGAATGTTTGGCTGAGCACCAGGTGATGATGGATCACTCCACCATGGGAGGAAGGGGATAAACATTTCCATCGCTCTGTTGCATCCAACAAAAAGCCAACTACTTATCCAGCTATTGCAGGTCATGTACTGGCTACGTTGAAACAAGTAGGAATGGAACTGTAAGCAGGCGATGGACCATAGAGCAGACAGGGTGAAGGAAGATGGCGTGGTCAACTTCTCAAAGGCTGCAGAGAAGTCAAGGATGATGAGGGATAAGGTGCCATGGTTGCAGTAACACAGGATATTGGTGATTTTGGTCACGCAGTCCTAGAGCTATCAATATATACATTATGTTGAGCGTGCATTTCCTGTCTGTCACAATTCTCTTCTATCCATCATACTTTCCAATCACAATTCAAATCTCTGATACACTTCAAAAAGTATAAAGAAACAAAGGCGGTAATCGTTGCAGGAGCCAAAAAGTCTGTAACTTCGGAGTGACCGTACTAATCAAACTTACACAAAAGAAGAGAAAACCAAGTTTGTGACCTGCAACCTTAATAGTAATTGAACTCTGAATGAACTCACCCACTGTTTACTTAACAGCATTTAGACGTTATAGCCTTAAATATTCAATTGCAAAGTGTAACAGTGCCTAAGATATTGTGCATTACATAGTACAATGCTCCAGTCCTACATATTATCTGACTTGCTATCAGCAATTGCATTGGAAGTCTGCTTGTATATAAGGTAAATAAAACGGTAGTAACAGCCATCTGAGCTAGCTCAATGGAAACCAAGGATTAAACTTGGTACCTTGTATGGCTCAGCTCCTTATTGGATAAGCTTTCTGAGCTATCAGGACCCAGGGTTATGGTTCTGAAGAAGGGTCTCTGACTTGAAACGTTAACTCTGTTTCTCTCTCCATGGATGCTGCCTGGCCTGCTGAGTGTTTCCAGCGTTTTCTGTTGTTATCCCAGGGTTATTGTATTGGACTAGTAACCCAGAGGCTCTGAATTCAGGACATACCATTCGATAAATTTAATTAATCTGGCACCAGCAAAATGATCATGAAAGCTTACAGATTGTTGTAAACAGCCAACTCATCCATTAATGTCCATTGGTGCCACCCCTACTTGCTCTGATCACATACCTCTAGTTTCACACTATGTGCTTGACTCTTAATGTCCTTCAAAGTGAGCTAGTAAGCCACTCGGTTGTTGTAAAAAAGAAACAATTGCTCAGGAAGAAGGCCCACCACCACCACCGTCTCTTGGCAACTACGGCAGGGTGCTAATTGTGACCCTGTTGGCATCACCCCGCTTCCCAAGAAAAAAAAAGTGTAAATGATGCAATGTAAACTCACTGATCAGGTGCTTAGCTACTTTTCTTTTTAAGAACTTCTGAAGGAACAGATTTCCTTCATAATGCTTATTTTATCTTCTAGCCCCAATGCCAATGACAGCCCCAGTTTCAGGGCGGAGGCCCAGCTCTACCAGTTGCAAACATAAATGGCTGTGGGTGGTGGTGCTAAATTTCACATGCTACCCTGAATGCTTCTTGTTGCCACTTTATTCTGCCCAATGTAGAGATGAACCGTTAGCCTGGACATACAGGCCAAGCTGCAGGCAGTCGGCATTTCTGGTCTGTTTCCTCCAACATCGAGAAAAGTCGAAAATTAAAGTTGTGATTGTGACTTTGCAACAAGTGCACAGTTGTGATTGTGTTACTCTCAGCGCTCAGAAGTCCACCTTTCAAAGTCAGTGAGTCAAATTCCAGAGCAATGACAGTCTCAGAATACTGAACTACGTCAAACAGAAGCCATTCCACAATATAAACATAGCACAAGATATCCCCTCTATTAGCTTGTTACCAACTGGCCATTAAAGAACAATCTAGAGCTTCATTTCCAGTTGAGTTCGTAATGATAGGAACATCATATTCACAGCTAAAGCCTTTGACGCAGGCACGATGGGCCGAATAGTCTCCTGTGCTGTTTGACTCTGCGTTAATCAGATATTGTGGCACCATATATAATCAACCCTGCTTAATACTTTATCTTCAGTAAAAATACTCTCTGCCACAGTTAGTACACAACTGATATTCGGAAATGTTCCGAACAGTTTATTTTATCTAATTATGCAACTAAGCATCGACAAGAAGCAAAACCTTAGAACTTCAATTTCTATTAAAGACGAGCTTGTAATCACCCTCACCTTGAAAAGAACATATTGATTTGTAGATCAAAGTAACTATTAATTGGAACATATCATCGGCTAGGCATTGATTGATTTGCAGAACATGCTAATGAGTGGAGGTCTGTGCTTATTAAATTTGTGTGACAGTTAAGATCAAACGTCCTTTGATCCAAATAGGTATCTTTCGTTAGTTCTCTGTCCCTTATTGAACTCAGTTCACCAATCCAGTCTCGGCAAGATTGGATTGCTGTATTATTGTGCTGGATGTTAAGTTAACATTTCACTTTGTCTGTGAAATTAATGAAGTCAACCCTAAGCAATCTAAACTTAATGCAGTGACAGTTCAAGAGTCTCAGGAACAGGGGGAATGGTAGAGGAGTGGGGCAGAAACCAACCCTGAGTTCAGTATCAAAAGCACCCAAATGTCAATTTGTCGGAACGAGAACTCAGCGTGGAGGTTGGGTGGGATTTAGTGCTTGCATGCAGCAAATTTAAGATAATTGGCAAATAAGCCAGATGGGAAATTAGGAGAATTTTTTTACTCAGCATGTTATGATCTGAAATGCACTGGCTGAAAGGCTGGTGGAAGTGGATTAAATGTAACTTTCAAAGGGAATTGGATATTTACTTAAAAAGGAAAAAACTTCAGGGCTATGGGGAAAGAGCAGGGAAGTGGGACTAATTGGATAGCTCTTTCAAAGAGCCGGCACAGGCATGATGGGCCGAGTGGCTTCCTTCTATGCTGTATTATTCTAAGATTCCCTATCCCTGTACATTCATATGTAAACTGGTATCTTCACTTACCTCAGTAAGGCACATTGGAACATTACAATCACCAAATAATTTGCTGATCTCCACTCGCAGCTCTAAAGGTTAAGTTGTTTATAGTTTGACTTGGCAGTAAACCCTTTTGTTGTTTATGCACTGCTCATTTGTCATTGTTTGTATTTAAAATGAATTCCCGACAGGCAATTGGCTTAAATATAAGAAGTGAAAACTGTAGCCTTGCTGCACTGTAGTATTTACTGACAGACATGTTTTCGCTGTTGTTTGTTTCTTTGAATTTGCTCATGCAAAACCCTCAAAATTCCAACTTTTTGTAGGATCAGGCCACCAGGGACTCTGGGGAATGTTAGATCCTTGTCAACAACTGAACATTTTGTCCTTGTAGGCCTCACCCAACAGAAACCATAGCCGCATGTATTGTTATCCAATGAATTCAGCTTTCTTTGCTGCTGTCACTGCAACGACCCTTCACATTAAAAATGAACTTTTAGATTTTTAAGACTTTCATGTGAAAAGGTTCCAAGCTCTTTTGTTTTACTCATTATTATTTCCCCCAGTTGCTGAATCGCTTGCTTCTGGGGAAATGTGACTTGTGGTGCACTTGCAGGTAAAATTTATTACTGTTTCTATTCACCGTGCAAGTCTCACGACGATACAGAGTTACAAGTTTAAACGGGCTGCTGAAATATCGGGGCTTGGAAATTGCTCCGCATTTGCGCCCAGACACCCTGCAATCTGGGCGTGAACCAATTTGGCGGCTTAAAAGATCACGGAATTTTGGGTGAGTTACACACGTAACTGCAATACGCCCCAAGTCTCCTCGATCTTTTAATCTGTCCATCAATCCCTCCGTCCAAACGAATCTCCGCCCAAAAAACTGGCCACGCCCCAACTCTCAAATGTGAGGATCCTCGATCGCGCTTGTTCAGGAGGATTTCTCAACAGCGAGAGCAGATTTTCAGGCGCAGCAGGAAACAAAGTCATTTTCTATTCTTTTACTTCCCATTTCATTGAGCTTCTTTCAAAATTTATCCTCACTGAGACCTGCTCTGTGATCATTCCGGTTAGAGGCTCGGAGAGCGGATTATTCCCAATTAGAGGCTCGGTGAGTGAATCATTCCCAGTTAGAGGTTCAGTGAGTGGATCATTCCTGGTTAGAGGCTCGGTGAGTGGATCATTCCTGGTTACAGACTCGGTGAGTGGATCCTTCCCGGTTAGAGGCTCGGAGAGCGAATCATTCCCAGTTAGAGGCTCGGAGAGTGGATTATTCCCAATTAGAGGCTCGGTGAATGGATCATTCCCAGTTAGAGGTTCGGTGAGTGGATCATTCCTGGTTAGAGGATCGGAGAGTGAATCATTCCCAGTTAGAGGTTCGGTGAGTGGATCATTCCCGGTGAGAGGCTCAGAGAGTGGATCATTCCCGGCTAGAGGCTCGGTGAGTGGATCATTCCCGGTTAGAGGCTCGGTGAGAGGATCATTCCCAGTTACAGGCTCGGTGAGTGGATCATTCCCAGTTAGAGGCTCAGTGAGTGGATCATTCCCGGTTACAGGCTCGGTGACTGGATCATTCCCGGTTACAGGCTCAGTGAGTGGATCATTCCCGGTTAGAGACTCGATGAGTGGATCATTCCCGGTTAGAGGCTCGGTGAGTGGATCATTCCCCGTTAGAGGCTCAGTGAGTGGATCATTCCCAGTTAGTGGCTCGGTGAGCGGCTCACTCCTGGTTAGAGGCTCGGTGAGTGGATCATTCCCGGTTAGAGGCTCGGTGAGTGGATCATTCCCGGTTAGAGACTCGGTGAGTGGATCATTCCTGGTTAGAGGCTCGGTGAGCGGATCATTCCCGGTTAGAGGCTTGGAGAGTGGATCATTCCCGGTTAGAGGCTCGGTGAGTGGATCATTCCCGGTTAGAGGCTCGGTGAGTGGAGCATTCCCGGTTAGAGACTCGGTGAGTGGATCATTCCCAGTTAGAGACTCGGTGACTGGATCATTCCCGGTTAGAGGCTAGGAGAGTGGATCATTCCCAGTTAGAGGCTCGGTGAGTGGATCATTCCCGGTTAGAGGTTCAGTGAGTGGATCATTCCCTGTTTGAGGCTCGGTGAGTGGATCATTCCCGGTTAGAGGCTCGGTGAGTGGATCATTCCCAGGTAGAGACTCGGTGAGTGGATCATTCCCGGTTAGAGGCTAGGAGAGTGGATCATTCCCAGTTAGAGGCTCGGTGAGTGGATCATTCCGGGTTAGAGACTCGGTGAGTGGATCATTCCTGGTTAGAGACTTGGTGAGTGGATCATTCCCGGTTAGAGGCTCAGTGAGTGGACCATTCCCGGTTAGAGACTCAGTGAGTGGATCATTCCCGCTTAGAGGCTCAGTGAGTGGATCATTTCTGTAGTGTATGTACCTTTAAGAGAGAACTACTTTTACAGCTCCTGTATACTGTAGTACCGGCAGTGACCACACCTGTATATAAGCCTTGAGCATGCCTCTGTACCCCCAGTCTTGAGACTACCTGTGGTGTATGTAACCTGTTCCACCTTAAAAGAACTACTTTAAGAAATGTACTACTTTCTCTTGGCTGCTGTATACTGTAATACCGGTGGTGACCACACCGGTATATAAGTGTTGTGTAAGGATTTGCTGGGCAGTTCAGCCCTGACCTCCGAATAGTAAAGACCTGTTAAAAGTTATTCTTGTTGTCTGTGTCCAGTGATTGATCCTAAACATAACTGGGACACACAGACTCAACACTACCCTACTCCAGTAAATACCTGTTGATTGTTAAGTTACAGCATCCGTGTGGTTATTGAAAAACATCATACTCTCAGAATCATGGATCTAACAGTGGCGACGAGTGTCGATTCGAATCTACCTGCAACTCTGCATTTCCCTTCGAGGATTCACTCCGGGAGGGCGGTGGAATAAAGTCGAGGCCAGAAACACGGGCGTCGACCACGAGCAACCGACCAGTCGTCCGGCAGAGAGTGAACATCGCAGGGGAGGCTGTGGAGAGCCGTGCTTGGTTCCCCAGCCACGACGATCAGCAACAGACTGACGACAGGTACCAGGTACAGTGCAGACCCTTCCCGGACAGCGGCGGCTGGAGCCGACCGACGGCAGAGAAAAAGCCGAGCAGTGTCGACGGGGTAAGATAGAGGGTGAAGCGCACAGGGCACAGCCGGGGGTTGAAAACCGAGCAGCGTCGAGGAAAAACAAAACGGAGAGAGAGAGTGTAAAGCAGCAGCCGGGTTCAGGACCGAGCGGCGGAAACGGGAAAGATGAACAGAAAAAAAAATGTGCAGAGCGCAGCCAGGGCTCAAGGGCTGAACAGTGACCGCGGGGAGAAGAAGGGAGAGCACGGGAGATGCCATTTTTAGAAGCCACAGCGGAGAAGAAGGGCGAGCGCGGGAGACGCCATTTTGTGCCAGCGGAGAAGAAGGGAAAGCGCGGGAGACGCCATTTTTGACAGTTAAATCACACCCAGGGATGCCGAAGAGTGGCAGTATCTCTACGTTCGACAATGAAGTCGAAGATTGGGCGACATATGTGGAACGTATTGAGGTGTACTGCAGGGCGAATGAAGTGCCAGATGCTAGGGAAGCACTGGTTTTGTTAAATTCCATGGGTGCAAAAACTTATGGGTTACTGCGAAACATAATAACCCCAGAGAAGCCTGTGAATAAGAATTTCAAAAGCATAGTAGATATCCTACAGGACCACTTCAACCCCACACCGCTGCTGACAGCAGAACGATTTAAGTTCCATAAAAGGAACCAACACAAAGACGAAAGCAATGCGGAGTACTTAACGGAACTGCGCAAGCTATCGAAACACTGCCAGTTTGGAGTGGGACTAGCAGATACGTTAAGGGACAAGTTTGTGTGTGGGCTTCAAAGTGAAGGAACCCAGAAACGGCTTCTATCAGAAAAGGATCTTACGCTGGACAAGGCTTTCAGTATGGCAGTATCACCCGAAGCAGCCGCAAGGGGCGCTGCAGGGATACAATGGAGACCGCAAGAATATGGCACCAATGAAATGTCCTATGGAACAGGGAAGTGTTATCGCTGCGGCAGAACAACACACGACCAGAAGGATTGTTGGTTCAAGGACCAAGTGTGCAGACAGTGTGGAAAAGCAGGACACATAGCAAGGGTCTGCAGGTCTGGGAAGAAAACCAACAGCAAGAAATCTCCACAGGAGAAGTACAAAAAGGTACACAAGGTGATGGACAGTAGTTCAGACGAACAGAAAAGTGACACAGACTCCAGAAGCAAGGAGCTGGGTTGTCTGAAACTACATAAGGTAACCAAAATGGAGGATCACCAGACTATCTGGGTTACACTCAAGATAGACGGAGTCCAAGTGAAAATGGAATTGGACACAGGATCAGCCCTAACAGTCATAAACCAAAGGGACTACAAGCGGCTATATTCACATATACCCTTGAAAGCTACAGAGATTGTCTTGAAGACGTACACGGGGCAAAAAGTCTACCCCAAAGGAAAAATAAGGGTGAAAGTGATATACAAAGGCCAGGAAATACCTAAAATGGACTTATATGTATTGCCAGATGGAGGACCTCCACTGCTAGGACGTGAATGGATCCGGAAGATACTATTAGATTGGCATTCCATACAGGCACTGAAGGTTGAGGACAAAATGGATGACGACGTCACACCTGGACGACTGTCAAAAATGCTAACTGACGCAAAAGAAGTGTTCCAGGAGGGACTCGGAACACTAAAAGGCATAACAGCAACGATTAAAATAGAGGAAAATGCAAGCCCAAAGTTTCTTAAGGCCAGACCAGTGCCTTATGCGATCAGACCAGCCGTCGAAGCAGAGCTGGAAGGGTTGGAACGTTCAGGAGTACTGTCCAAAGTAGACTGGAGCGAGTGGGCTACACCCATCGTTCCTGTAATGAAGAGGTCGTTGAGTAATACGCCTGGGGAACCAAAGAAGGTCCGCATCTGTGGGGATTTTAAGGTGACAGTGAACCCAGTCCTTCACACGGTACAATATCCGCTTCCACAAATTGAGGATATTTTCGCCTCGCTATCTGGAGGTAAACGCTTCACCAAAATTGATCTAGCCCAGGCGTACTTGCAAATGGAGGTAGAAGAAGCCTCGAAACAATACCTCACGATCAACACTCATAAAGGTCTCTATCAATACAACCGGCTGGTGTTCGGGGTAGCATCGGCTCCGGCTATTTGGCAAAGGTGTGGAGATGCCGGAGTTGGACTGGGGTGGACAAATGTAAGAAGTCACACAACACCAGGTTATAGTCCAACAGCTTTATTTGAAATCACAAGCTTTCGGAGCGCTGCTCCTTCTTCAGGTGAAGTGGAGAAATGCATAAAGACACAGCTTATATAGTCAGAGAATCATGTCAGATGTTTACAGGTAACCTTTCCAACTGCCATTTATCGCACCTCGGCAGAGAGATAATCACAGCAGTCAAAGGTGTGAATGGTGTCCAAACAGGTCAGTCAGGGAAACATTACATCAAAGAACAATGAGGTGGGGTCACAAGGGGTCAAATATTGCAGATGCTGGGGTCTGTATGAAAAACAAAAAAAGACAAAAAACATTTTTTTTGGCTGGAAATCACAGCAGGTCCGGCCGCATCTGTGTAGAGAGAACAAGCCAATGTCGACTCGAGTCTGGATGACCCTGCATCAGGTGGGGTTACATGTAGCGTGACATGAACCCAAGATCTCGGTTGAGGCCGTCCTCGTGAGTGCGGAACTTGGCTATCAGTTTCTGCTCGACGATTTTGCGTTGTCGTGTGTCTCGAAGGCCACCTTGGAGAATGCTTACCCGAAGATCGGAGGCTGAATGTCCTTGACTGCTGAAGTGTTCCCCGACTGGGAGGGAACACTCCTGCCTGGTGATTGTTGCACGGTGTCCGTTCATCCGTTGTCGCAGTGTCTGCATAGTCTCGCCGATGTACCATGCTCCGGGGCATCCTTTCCTGCAACGTATGAGGTAGACAACGTTGGCCGAGTCACATGAGTATGTACCATGTACCTGGTGGGTGGTGTCCTCACGTGTGATGATGGTATCTGTGTTGATGATCTGGCATGTCTTGCAGAGGTTGCTGTGGCAGGGTTGTGTGGTGTCGTGGTCGCTGTTCTCCTGAAAGCTGGGTAATTTGCTGCGAACGACGGTCTGTTTGAGGTTAGGCGGCTGTTTGAAAGCGAGTAGTGGAGGCGTGGGGATGGCCTTAGCGAGGTGTTCGTCGTCATCGATGACATGTTGAAGGCTGCGAAGAACATGGCGTAGTTTCTCCGCTCCGGGGAAGTACTGGACGACGAAGGGTACTCTGTTGGTTGTGTCCCGTGTTTGTCTTCTGAGGAGGTCTATGCGATTTTTCGCTGTGGCCCGTCGGAACTATCGATCGACGAGTCGAGCGTCATATCCCGTTCTTACAAGGGCGTCTTTCAGTGTCTGTAGGTGTCCATCGCGTTCCTCCTCGTCTGAGCAGATCCTGTGTATTCGCAGGGCTTGTCCATAGGGGATGGCTTCTTTAACGTGGTTAGGGTGGAAGCTGGAGAAGTGAAGCATCGTGAGGTTGTCCGTGGGCTTGCGGTAGAGTGAAGTGCTGAGGTGTCCGTCTTTGATGGAGATTCGTGTGTCCAGGAATGAGACTGATTCTGAGGAGTAGTCCATGGTGAGTTTGATGGTGGGATGGAACTTGTTGATGTTATCGTGTAGTCTTTTCAGTGATTCTTCGCCGTGGGTCCATAGGAAGAAAATGTCGTCGATGTATCTGGTGTATAGCGTTGGTTGGAGATCCTGTGCAGCGAAGAAGTCTTGCTCGAACTTGTGCATGAAGATGTTTGCGTATTGGGGTGCGAATTTGGTCCCCATGGCTGTTCCGTGTGTTTGGGTAAAGAACTGGTTGTCGAAGGCGAAGACATTGTGGTCAAGGATGAAGCGGATGAGTTGTAGGATGGCGTCTGGAGATTGGCTGTTGTTGGTGTTGAGTACTGAGGCTGTCGCAGCGATGCCGTCATCGTGGGGGATACTGGTGTAGAGTGCCGAGACGTCCATCGTGGCGAGGAGTGTTCCTGGTTCAACTGGTCCGTGGGTGCTGAGCAAAATTGTCGAGCAGAAACTGATAGCCAAGTTCCGCACTCATGAGGACGGCCTCAACCGAGATCTTGGGTTCATGTCACGCTACATGTAACCCCACCTGATGCAGGGTCATCCAGACTCGAGTCGACATTGGCTTGTTCTCTCTACACAGATGCGGCCGGACCTGCTGTGATTTCCAGCCAAAAAAAATGTTTTTTGTCTGTTTTTTTGTTTTTCATACAGACCCCAGCATCTGCAATATTTGACCCCTTGTGACCCCACCTCATTGTTCTTTGATGTAATGTTTCCCTGACTGACCTGTTTGGACACCATTCACACCTTTGACTGCTGTGATTATCTCTCTGCCGAGGTGCGATAAATGGCAGTTGGAAAGGTTACCTGTAAACATCTGACATGATTCTCTGACTATATAAGCTGTGTCTTTATGCATTTCTCCACTTCACCTGAAGAAGGAGCAGCGCTCCGAAAGCTTGTGATTTCAAATAAAGCTGTTGGACTATAACCTGGTGTTGTGTGACTTCTTACATTTGGCAAAGGGCGATGGATCAAGTCCTGCAAGGGATTCCAGGGACCCAGTGTTATTTGGACGACATCCTGGTCACGGGCGAAAATTACAGTGATCACCTCACCAACTTGGAGGAGGTGCTCACCAGATTAAAGGAATATGGGCTACGAGCTAATCGCCACAAGTGCGAGTTTTTCCAGAAGCAGATCTCGTATTGTGGCCACGTCATCGATGAAGAGGGGTTACATAAGTCCCCTGAAAAGATTGAGGCAGTAGTCAAGGCTCCAGCACCGGAAAATGTGTCACAACTGAGGTCGTTCCTCGGGCTGGTAAACTACTACCATAAGTCCTTACCAAATTTGTCCACGGTATTACACCCACTGAACACCCTACTGCAAACAGGGGTACCATGGAAGTGGAATGACGAACGTAGACGGGCTTTCCAGAAGTTTAAAGAATTGATCACATCAAAAGAGGTGTTGGCCCATTTCAACCCAGCACCACCAATTCGTTTGGCATGTGATGCATCACCCTATGGTATTGGAGCAGTGCTGTCGCACAAATTCCCAGACGGGTTGGAGAGGCCAGTAGCCTTTGCGTCTCGGTCACTAACCTCAGCCGAGCGCAACTACGCCCAGATTGACAGGAAGGCCCTCAGCCGAGTATGGGGAGTAAAAAAATTCAACCACTATCTGCATGGGCAGAAGTTCACCTTGCTGACTGACCATCAACCACTTGTCTCCATCTTTAATCCTAAGAAGGGCGTTCTAGTGATGACTGCACAACGGTTACAAAGATGGTCCCTGTTTCTAGGGGCGAATCAATATGAAATAGAATATAAAGGCACGAAACAGCATGGAAACGCTGATGGGCTATCACGCCTGCCACTGCCGACTGTGGAGGAAGCACCAGCAGTGGACCCTATCGAGATATTTTATTCGTCAATAATTGAACGATTGCCAGTAACGAACGCGGATATAGAGAAGGAGACCCGCAATGATCCGACACTGTCTCGGGTATATGATTTGACGGTGAGGGGATGGCCAACACATGGCGACTCACTGTTGCCTGCATTCTCATCCAGAAGAGAACAGCTGTCAGTATGCCAGGGGACAGTGATGTGTGGATCCTGAGTGGTGATTCCACCCAAGTTAAGGGAGAGAGTGCTAAATGAGCTTCATGAAGGTCATCTGGGAGGGGTGAAAATGAAAAGCCTTGCTAGGGCTTATGTGTGGTGGCCGGGGACCGATCAACAAATCGAGGACCTAACCAAGAGCTGCTCAGGATGCCAGAAGGTCCAAAATGCACCACCACATGCCCCTCTACACCCATGGGAGTGGCCCTCCTCTCCATGGCAACGGGTGCACATTGATTTTGCTGGTCCATTCATGGACTCAATGTTCTTAATAGCAGTGGATGCTCACTCAAAATGGCCTGAGGTGATAAAAATGTCCTCAACCACTACAGAGAAAACGATTGCAGTCCTACGGACCATATTTGCCAGGAACAGCTTGCCAGAGCCGATTTGCTCTGATAATGGACCACAGTTTGTGTCCGAAGAGTTTCAGAAATTTATGAGAAGGAATGGGGTCAGGCATTACACATCCGCCCCGTATCATCCAGCCACAAATGGATTGGCTGAGAGGTTCATACAAACCTTTAAAAAGGCGATAAAGGCCATGTGCAACGATGAAATTCCACTACAGCATAAGGTGGACAATTTCCTATTTGCCTACAGAAATGCGACACATGCAGTCACCAACCAGACCCCGGCCATGATGTTCTTTAACCGAAGGTTGGGATCTCGTCTGCATTTGCTCAGACCAAATGTGCGAAGAAATGTTGAGGATAAACAATTCCAGCACATCAATGAGAAGCCGACAAGGAGCTTCAATGTAGGACAACCAGTCTTGGCCCGTGACTACCGAACAGAGAAATGGCATCCCGGAATGATATGCACAAGGTAGGGGCCATTAATGTACACAGTGGATGTCGGGGAGAACATTGTGAGACGCCACATCGATCAGATCTTAGCGTCACAGGAACGAGTCAACCCCATGTCTCGAGTACCTGGGGATGAACCCGACATACCGGTAGCATCTACCTCAGAACCAGTAGCAGTGGAAACCGATGAACTAACCGACGAAAAGGGGCCAGAATCGCCTCCGCACCAAGAACAAGAACCTCAGGAAAGGCGCTATCCCGAAAGGATCAGGAAGCCGCCCCAAAGACTGAATCTATAAATGGACTATTGTTGTTTAATGTACATGTTAAAGTGTTAATTGTTATTTGAATATTATGGGTACTGCTAATCTAAAAGGGGAGGAATTGTAGTGTATGTACCTTTAAGAGAGAACTACTTTTACAGCTCATGTATAATGTAGTACTGGCAGTGACCACACCTGTATATAAGCCTTGAGCATGCCTCTGTATCCCCAGTCTTGAGACTACCCTACTCCAGTAAATACCTGTTGATTGTTAAGTTACAGCATCCATGTGGTTATTGAAAAACATCATACTCTCAGAATCACAGATCTAACAATTCCCAGTTAGTGGCTCGGTGAGTTGATCATTCCCGGTTAGAGGCTCGGTGAGTGGATTATTCCCGGTTAGAGGCTTGGAGAGTGGATCAATCCCAGTTAGAGGCTCAGTGATTGGATCATTCCCAGTTAGAGGCTCGGTGAGTGGATCATTCCCAGGTAGAGACTCGGCGAGTGGATCATTCCCGGTTAGAGGCTAGGAGAGTGGATCATTCCCGGTTGGAGGCTCGGTGAGTGGATCATTCCTGGTTAGAGGCTCAGTGAGTGGATCATTCCCTGTTAGAGGCTCAGTGAGTGGATCATTCCCAGTTAGAGACTCGGTGAGTGGGTCATTCCCGGTTAGAGTCTCGGTGAGCGGATCATTCCCGGTTAGAGGCTTGGAGAGTGGATCAATCCCAGTTAGAGGCTCAGTGATTGGATCATTCCCGGTTAAAGACTCGGTGAGTGGATCATTCCCGGTTAGAGGCCCAGTGAGTGGATCATTCCCTGTTAGAGGCTCGGTGAGTGGATCATTCCCGGTTAGAGACTCGGTGAGTGGATCATTCCCGGTTAGTGGCTTGGTGAGCGGATCATTCACGGTTAGAGGCTTGGAGAGTGGATCATTCCCAGTTAGAGGCTCGGTGAGTGGATCATTCCTGGTTAGAGGCTCGGTGAGTGGATCATTCCCGGATAGAGACTCGGTGAGTGGATCATTCCCGGCTAGAGACTCGGTGAGTGGATCATTCCCGGTTAGAGGCTCGGTGAATGGATCATTCCCGGTTAGAGGCTTGGAGAGTGGGTCATTCCCAGTTAGAGGCTCGGTGAGTGGATCATTCCCGGTTAGAGGCTCGGTGAGTGGATCATTCCCAGTTAGAGACTCGGTGAGTGGATCATTCCCGGTTAGAGACTCGGTGAGTGGATCATTCTCATATGCAGCTTTCTCGGTTCTAACGTTAAAATTCTGAGATGTATCAGCTGCCATTTGTCCAAATTCAGATATTTATTCCCCTCGATCTCTACACCCTATTAAATTGCCACTAAGAGGGTTCTCATCTAACCCAGGTAATCAGAAACGCTAAAGGCTTCTTTTACACCAGCTGCTTGAGGGCTAACTCCGGCCAAAGAATTAGATCAAAGTTGAATCTCGGTTCTGGTCATCAGTGTTTGGATGAATACTCTGTTGTATGTTGTGTAACCATTGCTAACATTTGCTGCTATCGGCAAAGGACAAGGATCCTCCAAATCTGTGTTTTTTTTTTAAACGATCGAAAGTAGGTTACACAGTCAACTACTCAACAGTTATGTTTTGTTGCTGGGAACTGAGTTATTGGTAAACCAAGACCTCGAATTATGAATGGAGGCAGAGGCAGGGTGTAAATTATCTCCAGTAACTGGTCAGTAACAACAAGGCCCGATCAACAAGTACATGTAGTGCCTCATTTTAAAGCAGTCAGTGAATGCATTATAAAGTCAATAAATCCCACCCCGCCCAGCCCATTGGCACAAGTATTTTTCAGTCAGTGAAAACTGGCTTAAATGCTGGAAAATCGCGATCACCATTGATTTCAATGCGGGCGGAGCTACGGTAAACACCATCTAACTGTTTGCGGCAAGCGTAACGGCGAAGAGGCACAAAAGTCCCAGGATAATATGGAGTGACGTAATAAACGGCGTAAATCACTTACCGCATAATTTCTTTTGTGCCGTTCAAGGGGCCCTACACCGTTCTTGCACCATTGCCATGGCACCAGTCGCTAGGACAATCCAGACCATTGCTTTGCCCAACCCAGTCTCCCTCTGCTGCTATGCTCAAGTCACCATTCTCCCCGAATGAGCCTACAGTGAAAAGGTTGGCAGGCTATTCGACCACATGGGGCACCAAAGGCAAACCTGATCCTATTCGGACTTTCAAAAATACATATTTCTGGCAGAGGCCCACTGGGTAGCAATCAGGAGCAGGAGCCCTTGTCAATAAACTCCAACACCCCCTCCCTCCCCTCATCCAGCCCCTGGGGCACTGGGATCAAATTGTAGCCCTTACTGCCACCGTGGCTTAAATCAACTATCTCAGCACAGGCAAAAAGCCACAGAAATAATCTGAATGAGACAAATCCAACCGTGCACGGATCAGATCTGAGTGAGGGACCACTACCTCCGTGCCGGAGTCTGATCAGAATGAGACAGGACTCACTGTGCATGAATCTGACAAAAGAAGTCACATCCTGCCATTGCAGAGATAACCGACTCCTCGCTCCACCAATACATGCAGACATGAACTGGATAAAGCCATACACTTTAAACACAACAACTTGCATTTATATAGCGCCTTTAACACAGTAAAACATCCCAAGGCACTACATAGGAGCGATTATTAAGCAAAATTTGACACCGAGGACATATTAGGACAGGTAGATTTTAAGGAGCATCTTAAAGGAGGAGAGAGAGGTAGAGATATGGAGAAGTTTAGGGAGGGAATTTCAGAGCTTAGGGCAGCTGAAGGCAGGCAACCAATGGTGGAGTGACTAAAATCGGGGATGTGCAAGAGGCCAAAATTGTAGGAGCGCAGAGATGTCGAAGGTTGTAGAGCTGGAGGAGGTTACAGAGATAGGGAGGGTTGAGTCCATGGAGGGATTTGAAAACAAGGAAATAACTTGTGTAATCTTGAAGGACATACGTGACTGGGCAAATGAAGTGGCAGAGTCTGTACACAGTGTATTCACAGCCACGTTTAGAATATATCTACGCAAACAGTGTGAAAATGGAACTCTACAGCCTCACATTAGAAATTCAGTAAAGTGTGGAGATGAAAATAAATCCACAGGGTGAAAGCTGCATCATTGGGTTAGGACAGATTCACAACGTGCATATAATACAGACAAACAATCAAATTTCTACCTGTTCACCTGCTCATCCTATTACCATGGCCACTGGGACATGGTGGCCAATTCGCCTCACTGTGGTTTGCCAAGGTATGCAGAATGCACAGCAGCATACAAAGCATGAGTGCCAACCACAGTGTGCTCCCCGAAACCTTATCCATGTGCATTCAAGATGTAACTTTAAAAAGAAAATGCTACCTGGCCAGATTCCTGTCTACATCGGGGCCAGCCGCCTGTTTACATTGGGGCCAGCCGCCAGTCTCCATCGGGGCCAGCCGCCTGTCTCCATCGGGGCCAGCCGCCTGTCTCCATCGGGGCCAGCCGCCTGTCTACATCGGGGCCAGCCGCCTGTCTACATCGGGGCCAGCCGCCTGTCTCCATCGGGGCCAGCCACCTGTCAATATCGGGGCTAGCCGCCTGTCTACATCGGGGCCAGCCGCCTGTCTCCATCGGGGCCAGCTGCCTGTCTCCATCGAGGCCAGCCGCCTGTCTACATCGGGGCCAGCCGCCTGTCTCCATCGGATCCAGCTGACTGTCTCCATCGGGGCCAGCCGCCTGCCTATATCGGGGCCAGCCGCCTGTCTATATCGGGGCCAGCCGCCTGTCTATATCGGGGCCAGCCGCCTGTCTCCATCGGGGCCAGCCGCCTGTCTCCATCGGGGCCAGCCGCCTGTCTCCATCGGGGCCAGCCGCCTGTATCCATCGGATCCAGACGACTGTCTCCATCGGGGCCAGCCGCCTGTCTACATCGGGGCTAGCCGCCTGTCTCCATCGGGGCCAGCCGCCTGTCTATATTGGGGCCAGCCGCCTGTCTCCATCGGATCCAGCCGCCTGTCTACATCGGATCCAGCCGCCTGTTTCCATCGGATCCAGCCAACTGTCTCCATCGGGGCCAGCCGCCTGTCTACATCGGGGCCAGCCACCTGTCTACATCGGGGCCAGCCGCCTGTCTATATTGGGGCCAGCCACCTGTCTATATTGGGGCCAGCCGCCTGTCTATATTGGGGCCAGTTCACCTGTCTACATTGGGGCCAGCCGCCTGTCTACATCGGGGCCAGCCACCTGTCTATATTGCGGCCAGCCGCCCGACTATATTGCGGCCAGCCGCCTGTCTATATTGGAGCCAGTCGCCTGTCTATATCGGGGCCAGCCACCTGTTTATATGGGGGCCAGCCGCCTGTCTATATGGGGGCCAGCCGCCTGCCTATATGGGGGCCAGCTGCCTGACTATATTGGGGCTAGCCTACCACAATAAACTGAGGTCTGAAACTTCACTTCATGTTCTGCTAATTTTCTTCACCAGTTCTCATTCCTCTCCCCCCACCTCACATGAAGACATTCACTCCTTGCTTTTCAATTCCCTTCCGCAGGTGTCAGGTACTGTCCGGCACCTCACCCAAGTGGGATTTATTAATGTGTGAGCCTTGGCGGTGAGTTCTAGCAGGCTATTTGACCACAGGGGCCATCAGACCAATCCTGTCATCGCCCAGTATCCATACAGCATATTTCCAGCAAGTAGTCCCTGGATAGTAATCAGGAACACGCACCGTGGTCACCTTTCCCTCCCAGTACATGATCATTCGCAGTCCCTGCTGCAACCCTAGCCATGCGCAGTCAACTTAAGGCCTGATTTTAGGCTAACCCACCAATTGGGGCTTAAGCTAACTGTCTTTAATGGAGAGTCAAATCAGGTGGGGTATAAAACAGGCATTCGATCCAAACCTGCCCCATTCCTACCGGGCGGGTAAGGTTAAAATCAGACCTTTAGTCTTTATGGCTCAGCTACTCACTGCTTTAGCTAACTGAGCCATCCAGGGAACCAGCTCATTTGCATCTGCATAATGAAGACCTGAACATGAGGCTGCAAAATAAACAGGCCAGAATCCCGCTCTGTCCACGATGAAATTAATTTTAATATTCAGCCTCATTATCTTCCTGCAGATGTGACAGCGCACAGGTGCTGATTAGTGCTTAATTAACAGGGCTTGAACTGCAGACAGTGGAGGACTGTTAGCAGATTTCAATTCCTTTAAAAGAATGACAGAAAAAAAGAAACACAAGTTAATTCCCACATAAACTCAGCATTTGTAGAAGATTTGTCCAATTTCTGCTTCACAGCGAACAAATCAAAGGCAATCATTTGGTTTCATTGTTGGGTATTGTAGGATCAGCGATTCCAAATGTCGCCTCTGTGTCTTTATATCAGAATGATGATACTCCCAATAGTGGGTACTTATGGCACTGCACGCTCCTAAATCCCTACATGGTCTCACTGTCGCTTAATGCAGCCTGCAACACACACATCACAAACTAGCTTTGTTGACAAGGGTTGGTAACGCTACCATAGTTGGGGAGGTCTTACTCGCAACAACAGGTATCAGAATAACTCACAATGGCCCTGAAAATCCACAGGGCCATTTACGGTGGAGTTGCACTCCCTGTGGTAGGACTCCCACCTGCCAATCTTCTCCAGTGCTGACCTTACCATCAATTGCAGTGTCAGCTCATTTCAATATCTATTTCAGTAGCGCAACCTTTGTGCAGCCTGTAATAAGCCAAGAGTGGCTGAAGATTGCTGCAGCAGGCTTGGGGGAGTAGCGGGTTAAGTAGGAAGGTCTTTGGCTCAGTGAGGTGCTATAATGGGTGGCTCTGTGCCACTCTTAAGGCATGTCTTTACATGGCGGATCTGGCAGTGGCACCCAAAGATAGGAGCAGGACATTGCAAGGAGACAGAGAAGAGCCCATAATTTCATCAAGGCCGACCTTTAGACACTCCAGAATGAGATGCAGAAAAGGGGAAAGAGACAGCTGGATGTCCATGGGGGGAACCTCAGAAGAATGGTGGATGCATTCGTAACTTTTTTTTAAAAATTATTTGTACTTGAGAAGTGGACGTCGCTGGCAAGGCTGGTATTTATTGCTATCCCTAGTTGCCCTGGTTTGATATAACTGAGCGTCTCTCTAGACCACTTCAGCTGGCACGTTGGTGTGGGACTGGAGTCACATATAGGCCAGACTGGGTAAGGACGACAGGTTTCCTTCCCTAATTAGTCAACCAGTTGGGTATTTACGACAATCCAACAGCTTCATAGTCACTTTTAGCAGCTTTTTATTTCTAGATTTTTAAAACTGAATTCAAATTCTCAAACTGCCCTGGTGGGATCTGAACTCACATTCTCTAGGTTATTAGTCCAGGCCTCTGGATTACTGGTCAAATAACATAAGCACTACACTACCGTATATTATTTATGGCTACTTGCTACTGCCAAAGTCCCACTGCACTGGACCATGTAAAGTCCAAACTAGGGGACTTACTGTTGTGTATGTACCTTTAAGAGAATAACTGGTCTCAGACTGCAGTACCGGCAGTGACCACCCCTGTATAAAAGGTGCTAGAGAGCCTCTGTTTGTTAGTTTTTCACTATTGACTTCCACCAGTAAAGACTTGTTTGTTTTCACTCCTGCTGGTCCGTGTCTCAATCATTCACGGACTTAACACTTACAGCCACTGAGAGAGGACTGGTTCAGACCATCAATGGCCAATTCATTCCCACGCACTGCTAGTTTTAAGCAGCGCCTTCCTATTGGACTTGAGAGTAATATTTAATCTAACCTGAAGAAATATACCTAAGCAGATCAGATCGAATTAACATATATTGTTAATATATTTTCCATTTTGCACATGTTATGCTCTCCATGTTTTATGCATACAGGACCTGGTTACTGGATTATATAAGGAAATGAACTATCTGATAACCTATTCTGGAAAGGCGAATAAAATCAGATTAGCATCATTCATAAATTGAAGTCTCCCCATTAGTTCAGCCAATATGCCCTCTGCAAATGGAAGGTTTGAGTTATTGAAAATATGAGAATGTATGTTGCTGATGCCACCAATACTGCTGCCGCTGAAGATACCATTTGTTTCACCGCACGCTCCTATACTTTGCCTTATTTAACAAGCAAAGGAAAAACTGGGTGCAAACCAAGTACCTTTAAATGAGGGCATTAGCAGTAGGCATTTCAGCTCGTTTTTGCTGAAAAGGTCCAAGGATAAAACATTTAGCTGAAGGTTCAAGAAAAAGAGAGTAACTAATATCAACATTAAAAAAAAGTGCTTCAGACAAAAATAGAATAACGAGGTTATATATTGGAAAGAAATAAAAGCTGAGGAAGAAAGAGAAACTAGGAAAACACATGCACTGAAGAAGATGGTGGGTTATTTACTTAAAAGAAAAATATAAGAGAGGAAGATAAATGGAAGGGAAAGTGAGATTTAGGCACAAGAACTCAGTCAGATTAAATCATTTCACGTAGAACCCCAATGGTAGAGTCTTACATCTCCTCAGTCCAGGTGACAATCAAACCTATGTCCTGGAGGTTACAAGGAAATGTACCCATCCACTGTGCCCTCCAATCCCCCAATCCCGTATTCAACACCAGTTTAACGACCTTAGGTGTCAATCTATCAACAAACATTCAGACAATTCACGACTTCATGTAGGTAGTTCCTCATACTGGTAGTCACGTGACAACCACATTGGCACTAAATGTATTTTTCAGAATTTTAGACAAAACCATCAATATTTTCTGAATGCAAAATTGTCTCCAAAATCTTCACCGCTCTTGTCCTGGTGCTACTTTTATTCAGGCAATCATGGAGACACCACCAGGCTTCTTCTCTAGTGAGGACTTCCAGGGAGATGATCCCCTAACAGAACCCATTTCTATTTTCCTATAAACAGTCATCACTAGAAAGAAAATGAGGATGCAACAATTACATGAATCTACTAAAAATGCAAAGGCAAAAATATCTGATCTTATGTTAATGCAAAAATTAATGATCCTTTCCTGCTTCGCACTAGACTGCATCTACATGGCTTCAAGTGACATTGTTGTCTAACATCTCTGTTCTTTTGGCAGAGCAGAGTGAAAGAATCTTACCGATGTTTGTAGCTGAGGTTGGAAATTTCTAATGGAGGCTCTGCCAACTTCAGATGGTGCCCTTCACTCTTTGCCTTCAATTCTTTCAATCTCAGACGCAGGAGCGTGGCATGGCACACAGATGCGGCCTTCCAGTAGCTCAACGCAACTAAAGCAAAATTGTAAGCAGCTACCCAATGACCGTCATTAAAATAAATTCATGTTTCTAAGGTAAACTTACTTCGGTCAGCTCTGTCCAAAAGATAACAAAGGGGAACTGTGGAGGACGCAGCCTGGAAAAACGCTAACTTCATTTAAAACTTCAAAGCAGCCCTTTCATCGCTTTCTCAATTATTCATAGTCTCTCATGAAATATTAGGTGATGTGGTTTGATCTAGGATGCATGATTTATCATAAAACTGCACTGATATGTACATATCTTCAAAAAGACTGTCTACGTTCTTCTCTCAGTTGGAAAGTACCTTCCTGAATTAGACAGTAAAGGCAGTAAGGAGTTTGAATTCTGGTATGAAAAGCAGTCAGATAAGGCCAATATTTATGTCAACGGTTCTTAAAGTAGATTGTATTGTATGAATTCTTACAGAATCCTAAATGTCAAGAGCTCACTTCCACTGTGTAAATCAGCAAATCGTCCACACAGATAGTTGATGGTTTTTTCCCCCCCAGTCCATTCTTGTTAATGGTAGCAAAACAGGGGCTGCCTGTGCAGGATTTACCTAATATGTGCTCCCAACGGGTAGGCTCTGTTCCTGGAACGTGCAAACAGAAAACTTGCGTTTTTGTGTGGAACTCTTCCTGGTGGCATTATTAATGGGAATGCTGTCCACTGTTCTGATTTGTCAAACCCCAGTAACAGAACTCTATGCTAGCCAACAGGTGGGAGTTCCACACAAAATGGCCATGATTTCACCTACCTGGGCAGCGGCGGGGGACGACCCCGCTGCTGTGTTAATCCCGTCGAAAAAGAATATCTTCCCCTAATGGGCTTTGTTAGGCCCGCCCTGCTCGTTTTCCGGCCCAATTAAAAGGTGCGGGTCTGGTGACGTCACTGGATGACGTGATTCGTGCCGGTTTATTTAAAGGGGCCGTGGTCCCATTTACTGTCAGTCGCAATTTCATACAATTCAGTGCTGGCAGTGTTTGCAGCTGTGAAGTACAAGCTCCCAACCCCAAAGAGCAGCACCTCGCTTCTCAGATGAGTCCCTCCATCATCTTGTGGAGGAAGTGAGAGCATATAGGGAGGTTCTCTTCCCTGCGGACGGTAGGAAGAGGCCTCCCCAGCAGACAAAGGCAGCGTGGCTGCAGATAGCGCAGGAGGTTATGGGGCTGTCAGTGGTGGTTCGCACCCGAGTGCAGTGCCAGAAGAGGTTCAATGATCTTCTAAGATCAAGAAAAGTGAGTATAAAGCCACTTACCTTGATGCTGCTGTGCCTGTCATCACATCCCCACTACTCTGCATTGCCATCGCTACTCCTGCACAATGATACTCACCCAGACATCCCCTGGACCTTCATCCATCCCTCTCTCTCTATCTACATTATCAGGTCCCCATCTTACTATGCATCCCTCACACTCGGCCTCATCGTTATGCAATGACAGCAACTAACAACACAAAAAGGAGGCAACTTGGTATTGCCACCCGCTCCATCAAATTCTCCCTGTAAAGTTCTATGCCATTCCATTCCTTACACTCATTCCATCACTCTCACTCAACCTTCTCTTCTTTCCCTCCTTGCAGGAAAAGATAGCCCACAATAAGAGGGAGAGGGAAGAGAACGGGAGGAGGGCCCCCATAAACCATGGCATATCTGACAAATGCAGAGGAGGCAGCACTGGAGATTGCTGGAGTGGTGGACGTTCCGGAAGTGGGGGATGGAGAGAGGGGCTCAATAGAAGCTGGTAACAGAATGAGTTTCCATAAAATTGTATGCCTTTCGTCAGTCCCTCATATGGGGTGTTGTGAACACAAAATGAATGCTCATCATGTGGCTAATGGTATGTGTCTGCAGTAGACATCCTGGGCTGGATTTTACCAGCCCTGAGGAGGCAGGTTTGGAGGCGGGACTGCTGGGAAAGTCAAAAAGAATGGGAGCGAGTCCCGAACCCGCTCCCAACCCGCCTCCAACCAATCTTCCCGGGAGTCAGAGCCCCGATTTGTGCAGGCACCTGACTCCTAGCGACGGGAAGAGGATTATAGCCACTTAACTGCCTATTAACAGGTAGTTAACAGGCAGTTAAGAGGCTTTACCCAATTTTTTGACTGCTGCTGCGGCTTCCCGACGTTGGGGAGCCCCGCCCGGGTAAGTGAGGTGTGCTGTGGGTCTGTTGTTATGTTGGTGTTTGGATGACAGCTGCAGAAGTGGTGTGAAGGATGCAATGGGACAATGCTTAGTATCAGAGGTAAGGACATGTTGGGAAAGTCATTTTTAATGTGGTTAGATGTTTCTGCAGGTGACAAGCTGTGAAGTGTTTGTGTAGCCTCATCTCATTGGGAAAAGTGACAGATGGCTTCTGCAATCTCAGCTGCAGCTGCCATCTGTTTTATCCTAAGGAGAGAGTAATTGGAGAGTCTGGGTGCAAGGGCTCACCTGTGTACAGTGATTGTCAGTGTTTGACTGCACCTCAATGTTGTCAAACAGTGACAATTCATCTGTCAAACAAGTGTGGTGCATATGCCTTTAAGAAAACCGGCAGATGAAGCGTCATCAACTGACGTCATCTGACACTGGCTTTCCCTTAATTGGCCGGCAAACCCGCAGGGCGGGCTTAACAAGGCCAATCAGGGCAAAATAGCATCTGTTCGTCAGACGTTGCTAGGGGGCGGGACTAGAACCCAGAAGGCAGCAGTCCCGCCCCCAACTCGTCTCGGTAAGTACAATCCAGCCCCAGGTATATCTAACTGATGTCTTCACTCTCCCACAGGTCCATCAAGAGCACCCCCCCCGCCACTGTCCAGGAGCAACAGCAAGAAGACTCCTCTGAGGAGCCTCCTGCCTCTGAGGGCTCAGTGTCACCTCAGACAACGCAACCCAGCACCAGCGCAGAGTTGCACACCTCGGTGGGTATGTCGCAAGATAGAGTAGTGTTGTCACCTGGTGTCTCACAGATCATAACTGAGCAGCAGCAGTTGGTGGAGACAGTGACAACAGTGGAGACTCCTCGTTGGAGGGTGCAGGAGTCTCCCAGCTCTGCTCAGCTGCATGCAGACACTGAGCCTCGGGGACCATCCAGGAAGAGGGTGATCCTGGAGCTGCAGGAACAAGTGCAGGAGGCTCTGACTGGTTTCGCGACCGCAGTGACTGCGAGTGTGCAGAGAATGGAGGAGTCCATCTCCAACATGGGCAATACCGTGGCGCACTCACTGGCAACTATAGCTTCCTCCATGGATAGGATGGCCACCTGCATGGAGGAGACACAGCGCCAGTCACATGAGAACATGGTTTCTCTTCAAAATAGATGGTCATCTATGGAGGATAGATGGTTATCTATGGAGGAGAGAAACCAGGGGCTTATAGACGTCCTTTGTAGGAGGGATGTCGGTATAGACGTGGGCCCTCATAGTCCCACTTAAGCACAGCAGGGTCCGCTCCAGCTACTTGCTAGCAGGGAAGTGCAGGTGGCCCATGAGAGGGATGATGGTGGGAGGGGACATGGAAGTGGGGGCTCCTCTCCAAGCGCTCTGACTTCTCCCCCCTTGCCAACCCCTCAGTTAGAGCCCAGATGCCTCCCCGGACAGTGATGGCTGAGTCTGCACCTGCACAGTCGCAGGAGGAGCAGACTTTGGCGGAACCATCAGCGGCTCCAAAACCCAGAGGACGACCGCCAAAGGCGTCTAAGCAGGCACAGCAGGGAGGTGAGGAGGCTGCCTCTACCTCTGCTGAAGCCACAGGGGTAGCACTACATAGAAGCACTTGGAAAAGAAAGATCCCACACAAATAGTCACACGGGTAGTCACTCGGGTGTTTTTTCATTATCAGAGTGATTTTTGTAATATATGAAGCATTTATAATAATTAATTTATTTGCGACACTGACATCATTGCCAAATGTGTGTGATCGAATGGAAGTGGCAGAGTGAAGGGACAAGACTCATTTCACATCCAACAATGGTGGTGAGAGGGACTAGTCATTGTTTGAGTGCTCTATGGTGTTGGTGTGGGGTGATGCCAACCTGCGCACGCTTGTGGCAGCCACATGAATGAGCTGCATAAAGTTAGTTAAATCTGGCATTGATTAGGGTATCCCTGGCGTGACGGGCAGCAACGTGCTCACGTACTGGTCGCAATGGGACCGCCGGATCATCCAGGTGTTCCTCATCCTCATTTTCAACCTCATGGTAAGCCTCCTCGTCCTCCTCCTCCTCCGATGAGGCTGTGCGCTCTGCGTTGTCTTCCTCATCCAGTGCTAATCCTCGCTGCTGTGTGTAAGATTCTCAAAATTCAGCAGATCCCCCAAAACCAAGAAGATTACCCTAAAGAACGGATTTTGGACTGTTAATAAACCATGTCAGAATGGTATAAGAATATTGGGCCTAAGGGAGATTTAAAATCCAAGACCCCAGGATTTTGGTTTTATTTTTAAAAGCATGTTCGAGCCTGTGGAAGGAAAAAAGGCTGCAACAAAGGAATTGGGATTGGCCTCTGTAAATGGACAGTTTTGGGTATTGGGATTAACCAAGCTGTCTGGGAACTATCCAAACTGTCTCAGTCACTATCAGACAATTTTACATACTGACAATAGACCTACAGAAGAGCAGTTCCCGTCCAAATTACAGAACCATCCAAAAACATGCATAATACAAAACATGCCATCAACCAACAAAGAATCTCACGGCCCCACAGGAAACTCAAAGACTGAGGACAAAACTGACAATTAAACAAGAGTTTAAACAATCGATGGGACCATCCCAAAACCACTTCACACGTTCTTAAACAACTTAAGCAAGCGATGGAACCATCCCGAAACCAATTAAACAATTGAACAGATCAATATTAATGAGCCCGCCCAAAATCTAACAATTAGCAGGCCTCGTTTAGTATAATTGGAGGTCTGTTTTTACAAGAAAGCAGTTAGTTCATCGAGGGGAGTTCATCAAGGAAATCATCAAGAAGTAGTTCAAGCAGCTCTCTCTCTCTACACAGTTCGCTCTCGAGTTCGACACAGGAGTTCTCTCTCTCTCTGGAAACAACAGTTCACAGTCTCTCTTTCTGGAAGCACCAGTTCTCCACAGAAGTTCTCAACAGTGTCAGCGATCCAGAACTTCACCAGACACGCAGTCGAAGTCCTCTACCACGTCCGGGGTATGGCAGGCACCAACCAACAGAACCCCGAAACCACGAACCAGCTCAGCTGTCAAGGATTCATTTGGTGAGCATTATCCCTGGTCCTTTGGAGCCCAACTTAGTTAGTAAAGTGGGATTGGGAGGGGTGAAGTATTTGTCTACTGTTGTACTTTCTTTCTCAAATAAAGATCAAAGTTCTTGCACCAAAATCAGTTGTCTGCTGCACTTTTCATTACAGCCCCCAAATAAGTCCAAGGTCTAGAACCAAGGGAGTGGGAGCAATTCGAACCGCTCATAAGTCAGAGGCGAAGCTGACCCCACACACCACCCCCTACATGTGCTATGTTGTGCAGCACACAGCAGACCACGACGATTCTGGAGATCCTGGCTGGTGTGTACTGAAGGGCTCCTCCAGATCTGTCGAGGCATCTGAATTGCATTTTCAGCATGCCTATTGTTTGCTCGATGACACATCTGGTGGACATGTGGCTTTCATTGTATCATCCCTCAGGCTCGTTAAGGGAGTGGAAGCCCTTGCGGTTAACAAATACTACTGGGTTGTGATGGGGTGCTGTGATGGCCATGTGTGCAGGCGATGACTCCCTGCGCCCGTGGGAAGCCAGCTAGAGCGGTAAAGCCAAGCGCCGCTCATTGACACTGGCTTCATCAGTGGCAAAATGGATATAATTGCCGGACTTATTAAAGACGATATCAGTGACCCGTGTGATGCATGTGTGTGCGGCCGACTGTGAGATGCCGCAAATGTTTGCTGCCGATGCCTGGAAGGAGCCAAAGGTGAAGAAGTTGAGGGCAAGGGTGAGTTTGACAGCCACTGGTAAGGGTTGTTCACCCCTTCCTCTGGGCTGCAGGTCTTGCTCCATCAATCTGCAAATGTCGGCGATGACCTGGCGCGATAGCCTGAGCTTCCTTTGGCACTGCTGCTCTGTCATGTTGAAGAAGCCTGTATACTCTGTTTTGGGGGTATGGCCTCCGGCGCGGCGCAGCCTTGCGCTGATGCCCTCTGCCCTGTGCAGCATCAGGTGGTTGAGGAGAAGGTTGGCGCTCTTGTTGTTGCTGCTGCTGGTGTGGCTGGTTCTGCTGCTGCTGTGGGTGATCATCAGATTCTGAGGACCAAGATGAGAGAGCATAAATCGTGCCCATTCTGATGTTTCATATGCTAGGTGAAGTTGAGATGACAGAAGCAATCTATCAAGGGTGAGATATGATGTTCCAAGGAGGTGACAGTGAATAGAGAGTTTACTCCAAACACTTCCAAACTGCATTAAGCTGAAAATTCTCTCCCAAATACTGAAGGCTCCAGCCTCTAAGATTGGAAAGTGAGCAGCTGTGAAATGGTAGCTTTTATACCACTTTTGCAGCTGTCACCTATTCAAAGCAATGGAGAGTTGTTCAAAACCTGACATACTTACCTGGCGTGGACCTCGTGAAAATGTTGGAAAAGTGGTTAGTAGCTGGTAAAATGCTGATTAAATACCTTTAAACACCCTCTTAACTCTCTCAATTGACTGACCCGCCTCTAGGTGCCGTGTCTGCAAAGTGCAGGCAGAGCCGGCACTAGGGAAACTTACAAGGAGGCGGGTTCAAATACCGCCCCGCTGTCAATCTTTTTGATTTTGACAGCGGACCCACCTCTGAACCCACCCTGAGTGCCGGTAAAATTCAGCCCAATGTGTGAACCCAGGTTGCCTCTAGCCTGCAGTTCTAGCGCATGAAACATAACATTAAGGAGAAATGATGAGACACCAACAAGTGTGCAGCTGTCTCCTTTTATAACATATGGGGATTGCATACAACTCAGTGAATAAACTTTCTCGTCAAGTTTCCCATTTTGGAAGTCTACTTCTCTCACCTCCTTTAAGACCCTCCTTAAAAAAACCTTTTAGTCATTTCATGTCTCCTTCTTTGGCTTGGTGTCAACTTTTGTCTGATTATGCTCCTGTGAAGCACCCTGGGACATTTTCCTCCATTTAAGGCACTATATAAATGCAAGTTGATGTTGTTGTTACTCTATATTCATTACATAAGAACAGGAGTTCAGCAACTCAAGCCTGTTCCGCCATTCAATTAGATCATGGCTGATCTGTATCTTAACTCCATCTACCAGCCTTTGTTCAATAACCCTCAATACCCTCGCCGAACAAAAATCTATCAATCTCAGTTTTGACATTTTCAACTGACTTAGCCTCAACAGTTTTTTGGAGCAGAGAGTTCCAGACTTCCACTACCCTTTGTGTGAAGAAGTGCTTTCTGACATCAATTCTGAATGGCCTAGATTTAATTTTAAGGTTATGTCCCCTTGTTCTGGACTCTCCCACCAGAGGAAATAGTTTTTTCTCCATTTACCTTATCAAATCCTTTAATCATCTTAAACACTTCAATTAGATCACCATTTAATCTTCTATATTCAAGGGAATACAAGCCTAGTCGATGCAACCTGTCCTCGTATTTTAACCCTTTTAGCCCCGCTATCATTCTGGTGAATCTGTGCTGCACCCCCTCCTCCAAGGCCAATATATCCTTCCTGAGGTGTGGAGCCCAGACTGAACGCAGTGCTCCAGATGGGGTCTAACCAGAGCTCTGTACAGCTGTAACACAACTTCCACCCCTTTGTGTTCCAGCCCTCGAGATAAAGGCCAACATTCCATTAGCCTTTTAAATTAATTTTTGTACCTGTCCACTAGCTTTTAGTGATTTCTGTACTTGGACCCCTGAATCTCTGCTCAGCCACGGTTCCTAGCTTCTCAACATTTAAAAAATAAGGCAAAGTGGGGTGAAACAAATGGTATCTCTCTTAGGTTCAAAGTGGATGACCTCACAGTTTCCCACATTGAACTCCATCTGCCACAGTTTTGCCCACTCATTTAATGTATCAATGTCCCTTTGCAACTTTCTGCTCCCATCTACTCTATTTACTGTGCCACCTAGCTTAGTGTCATCAGCAAACTTGGATATATGGGGGGGAAAAATTGAGTAGCACACCGAAAAAATTAGCGCCTCCCCCCCGGGTTGAAATTCATCGGTAACGCCCCAAAAGGGAAGCGGGTCGCTACTGGAAGTGCTGCGGCACATCGTGCTGCAGTACTGCAGGCTTTCCTCCCCTTCTTAAAGGGGAGGGGCCTAGCGCAGCGCGACCCGGGGCCCAGCTGGGCCACCAGGGATCAGAGTGCCGGCAAAAGAGCCCAACACTCAAGAAGAATGCCAGGCTCATGGAGCGCAGCCGGCACTCTGCTGGGGGACTGCTCGGGAGGCCGTAGACAGCAACGGGGGCAGGTGCTGGCAGGCGGTCAGCAACAAAAATGGCCGCCCGGCACCTCGCCTTTAATTAGCGCCGCCCCGGCCGTAGGTAGGCCCCCCTGACCCCATCGGACATGGCGTCCGGTGGTAAGTCAGGGGGCGATACTGAAGATCGCGGCTGGGGCACTGCGCAAGGCAATGACGTCATCGCCAGCGGCACAGCGCTGTGAGGCACTAACGATTACCGCCGCCGCTGCTAACCTCCTGCTGAATTTCGCGGGAGGCGTTGGCAGCACCGCGCCCAGGCACTAGTTGCTTTACGTCCTGTTAGCGCCCTAATGGGAGGCACAAAGCAACCACATTTTTCTTCCATGGTTCTCTATTCCTTCATCCAAATCAATTACAAATATTGTGAAAAGTTGCGGCCTCAGCACAGATCCCTGGGGTCACCACCAGTCACATCCTGCAAATTTGAGTAGATACCAATTATCCTTTACTCTCTGTCTCCTACCTCCTAACCAATTCCCTATCCAAGCCAATAGGTTGCCTCCAATCCATGCACTCTCATTTTTGTTAACAATCTCTTATGTGGCGCCTTGTTCAATGCCTTCTGAAAGTCCAAATAAATAACATCCATAGATACACCCGTATCTACCACATTAGTTGCCTCCTCAAAAAATTAAACTAGGTTTGTTAGACATGACTTACACTTTACAAATCCACACTGGCTCATGTTTTGAGATAACACAGTGATCATTTAAATTTCAAATCTAATTTAATAAATAGTTCATCCCCTATAGGAAAGGTGTACAACAATGCTTACAAGGAAGCTGAACTGTTAGAGAGGGGTGCATTCTGTTCATACATTTAAAGAGAATTATGCCTGACAGGTTTAATGATACAGGTTTATCAACCAAAATGTGCAGTATGCATTATGTCTACATGTCAGTATCAACTTGGCTCAGTGGCAGCACTCTCGCCTCTGACACAGAAGATTGCAGGGTTAAGCCCCATTGTAACACTTGAGCACATAATCCAGGCTGTCACTTCAGCGCAGTATGGAGGCAGTGCTGCACTGTCAGACATTCCATTCTTCGCATGAGACATTTAAACCTGCCTGCCCGTTCAAGTGGGTGTCAAAGTCCCATTTCGAAGAAAAGTGGGGGGAGGGGCGTGTGGTGGATGAGTACTGCCTGAGTCCTGGCCAATATTCATTGGTCAACAACATCACAAGAAAAAGATTAACTAGTCATTCATATCATTACTGTTCATGGAACTTTGCTGTGCACAAACAGAGACTACAGTTTTGAAGTAGTCACTGTTTGCACACAGCTTGATTGGCACCCCATCTACTACCTTAAACATTCACTCCCTCCACTCGTACAGTGGCTGCAGTGTGTACCATCTACAAGATGCACTACAGCAACTCGCCAAGGCTTCTTCAGCAACACCTCCCAAACCCGTGACCTCTACCACCTAGAAGGACAAGGGCAGCAGGGAACACCACCATCTCCAAGTTCCCCTCCAACTTACACACCATCCTGACTTAGAAGTATATCGCTGATCCTTCATCGTCACTGGGTCAAAATCATGGAACTCCCTCCCTAACAGCACTGTGGGAGTACCTTCACCATACGGACTGCGTGGCTCAAGAAGGCGGCTCACCACCACCTTCTCAAGGGCAATTAGGGATGGGCAATAAACACTGGCCTTGCCAGTGCCTCCCACATCCCAGGAATGAATTTTTTAAAATTGGCTGTGAGGTGCTTTGGGATGTGCCCAGCAGCACTATTTCCATAGCAGTGTTCAGGATGGGGAATTGGTCTGTTAATGTTTGGTGATGTAATTTGGTCTCATTTACATCTACCAGACGAAATGCAAAAAACCTGGACTTTGTCCCCCCCCCTTGGCGCCAGATTTAGCCACACCACAACAGAATGGTCTAACAACACCAGAGTTTCCAATACTAAACTTTGGCAATCTAAAACAACCCACCATAGGAATAAGCAACTGCAGGAGTTCAGCGCCATCAATCACTGCCATCAATCACAGCTCCCCATTCCATAATTCCTCTGGAAGATCCAATTCTACATGATCACTCTCACTCCTCCCTGACTCTTACTTGAAGGCTTCAGAACTTCCTTGACTAGCACTACAGGGTTTCACAACTGACCGCCCCAGGCTTCGTAGCCACAGGCACTTGGAATTATCATCGACACTCTCAGCTACCATTTTTTTTAAAGGTGGGAATGTGATAGCGGTAAAAGGAAGATTTTCTAAGATTTATCTGATCATTGGGATCACAACGTAGGTTTTGAAGGCAAAGCTCAGATGCGGCACAGCTTAACTGAATTATTCCATTCAGTTCAACGCTGACCACTGGCCCATGTTATTCTAATCTCAAGTGTACGTGATCTTAACTTGAGAACATAGGAACAGGAGTAGACCATTCAGCCACTAGAGCATGTCCTGCAATTCGATTAGATCGTGTCTGATCTGTGTCTTAACTCCATTTACCCGCCTTGGTTTCCTAACTCTTAATACCCTTGCCTAACAAAAACCTATCAATCTCAGTTTTGAAATGTTCCATTGACCGAGCCTCAGTAGCTTTTTGGGGGAGAGTTTTCCAAATTTCCACTCCCCTTTGTGTGATAAAGTGCTTCCTCACTTCACCCCTGAATTGCCTAACTCTAATTTTAAGATCATGCCTCCTTGTTCTGGACTCCCCCACCAAAGGAAATAGTTTCTCTTAATCCACTTGATTCAAAGATATAAAGCTAAAACAAATGAATTAGTCACTTTAAGTTTGCTTGTACTGTAACTTGAATTCTATGAAAATGAAAGAACATGCAGATCCAACCACCCATCTCTCATCCTCCGTCTCAAAGAATGTGCAGCAAATGCTGGCCAGTGATGCAACATCCATTCTGGAAATAGATGCATGCATTGCAAGGCCTTCTGGAGAAAAGTCTTAGATCATACACTGGCCTAATCCCAGCATTGCACTCTGTTTTTAGTCCAGCTTAAATTGAGCTCAAATACCAAACTTAACTTCTGCTAGGCCAGCCCATACCATCCTGATTACGTTTCCACAATCCACTTAGACAGTACTCTAGAGAATTTGCTGTACTTACCATACAGTAAAATCAGTGAGCATAACCGTTAAAATAAATGAATCAGTGTTTATGACCAGAGACTGTACCACTTAGTTTCCTCCTTACAACATACAAAGTTCAGGCTGGCAGAGACTGTGACCTTGGCCCATATTTTCCAATCGCAGGGATCCCACGGGCGGAGGCCTTCGATCTGGAAAAATCTGCGCCCTTACCTGAGGGCTCCTGGGACGCACACCCTTCTGCTCCTGGGCCTCACCAAACTCCAAGTGCGCAGAGCCCACATATCCCAGAGGCACAGGTAGTTTGCTGCATCCCTGAGATCACGTGGGCCATGGGGAACCAATCACGGAAGGGAATCTCCCTTCATACATTTGACAGGAAGGCCTGTCAAATATATGAATGGAGATCAATGAAAAAACATAGTAAAACTTTAAATAAGTAAAAAAAAACACATCACATTTTTAAAATGATTTGAAATTACAATAAATTAAGATTGTAAACAAAAATTAAATTTTTTGAAAAAAATAATTAAAGTATTTTACGGGGCTAAAAATAAACTTACCTTTTTTAAAAGTATTTTTAAGTGATAAATCAGTGAAAAACATTTTTGTTTAAACTTTTTTCAACACTTATCCTGGTAAAAGCAGGCCTTTTACCAGGCATAAGAATTGTAAGGGTTTTCTGTGGGCGGAGGGTCTCCAAAAAGTGGAACTATCCGCCCGCAGTGGCCCTTCTCCAGTGCAGCTGGAGGACTGTCAAGACCATTCTTGACAGATCGGAAATGCTGGTTTTCAGCGCATGCACTCTGCATACCTGAAACCAGCATTTCCAATGTCCCTACGGGTGGGCACACAGTGTGCACCCACCCGTAGGGATCGGAATATCCGGGCCAATATGTTAACATTTCTCGTTTCACTGGTGGGACATAGTCTGCTTTTTTGAAGAAAATTATGAGGGTGCTGTGTGTTTATCAGTAGTGAGCAGTACAGGTGTAACTTATTCTAAATGTCTATAATAGAGGCGTGAGACTAATACAAGATTAATCCCAATCTGTTATCTGAAGAAGGATGGCTGACTGATATTGGAACAGCAACATTATATTCAACAAACAAGATTTGCATATGTCCCAAAGTTCCAGTGAGTTAAGATATCAATCTAAAATAACCAATACACCAAGTAAAACAGAATGGGACAGAATTTGCAGTCGGTATGACAGCATACTCTCAGAGTACGTCGTCTTACCGCCTTTGAAATTGAACACAGGTTTGGGATCCCAAACTTGCGATTAGTCAAGCTCTGACATGACAGATCATCCGCTGCGACTGTGAAATCCTCCTTGCTGGCGCAGAGTTAGGCTAATTGCCCACTAACTGCCCAGCAATTACGCATGAAAATTTTACGGCTGGTGCAAGCATTTGCAGGAGCCTGTTTGCACAGCCGAAGGGGAGGGCGGGTAGTTATCCATACTGTTTTAATATTCAACATTGCTTTGTATTGCCATACAAACACTGCCATTACTTTGTATTGTTCTCACTCTGCTGTACATCACTCTGATTATTAATTATTGCCAGCCACCAGACTTTTTGCATAATAAAGTAATTGGATATTGCTGAAACAAGATTTGCTGCCTAATATTTCATTGCCGTACCTTGCTTTGAATAATTTTTGTTTTTATTCATTTCACTAAAACTGGACAGATCCTCAAAGGGATCTGTGTTTATTTTACAAAAAATATTCCTTGAGTGTTGTAATGATCATTATTATTTACAGTGGGAGTGATAAGTCATCAATTCAAATCAATATTCACACTGTTCAGTTTAAAATTTGATTGATGTCGGGCATCGAAGATTTCTGTTTCCTGGTTGGCGCACCGCCCCACGTGATCCCAGGTATGCTTAGGCACACGGTGCGCCCCTGGGATCCGTGGGCCACTACGCTGCGCTCAACTCCGCAGTGAAACAACACAAGTTTTCGAAGGGAGCCTCGCACCAGGTAAGTGTGGATAAATTTTGGAGGTCGGCGGCGTACTCCTTAGTTACACCGCCGGCCGCAATTTCAATTGACCTTCAGCGGCTTAGGCCCTAAGGTCTGGTATTCCCTCCCTAAACCTCTCTGCCTCTCTATCTGTCTCTCCTCCTTTAAGACGTTCCTTAAAACCTACCACTTTGACCAAGGTTTTGGTCACCCGTCCTAACATCTCATCTGGCTCGAGTCAAATTTTGATTGATAATGCTCCTGTGAAGCGCTTTGGAACATAGGAACAGGAGGAGGCCATTCAGCCCCCTGAGCCTGTTCCACCATTCAATGAGATCAGGCCTGATCTGTATCCTAGCTCCATCCACCTGCCTTGGCTCCATATCCCTTAATACCCTTGGCTAGCAAAAATTGATTGGTCTCAGATTTAAAATTATTAATTGAGCTAGCATCTACTGCTTTTTGTGGGTGAAAGATCCACACTTTTACCACCCTTTGCATGAAGAAGTGTTTTCTAACCTCTCTCATAAATGGCTTGGCTCTGATTTTAAGGTTATGTCTCCCACCAGCGGAAAAGGTTTCTCTCTATCTACCCTGCCAATTCCTTTAAAAACCTCAATCAAATCGCTGCTTAACCATCTCTATTACAAGCCTAGTTTATGTAATTTCTTCTCATAATCTAACCTTTGGAGCTCTGGTAACACTCTGGTGAATCTGCATTGCATTCCGTGTAAGGCCTATCTATCCTTTCTATGATGCGGTGCCCAGAACTGTACACAGTACTCCAGATGTGGTCTAACCAGGGCTTAGTATAGCTGCAGCAAAACTTCCTCCACTTCATAGTCTAGCCCTCTAGTTATAAAGGCTAACATTCCATTAGCCTTTTTGATTTTTTTTATATATCGGACTACTATATTTTAGTTATCTGTGTACATGGACCCCTAAATCTCTTTGGACCTCCACTATTCCTAGCTTTTCACCATCTAAAAAATACTCAGCTCTATCCCTCTTGGGCCCAAAATGGATGACATCACACTTAACTGCATTGAAATCCATCTGCCACCGTTTTGCCCACTCACTTAATCTATCAGTGTCTCTCTGAAATTTTATGCTCCCGACTACACTACTTATTATGCCACCAATCTTTGTGTCATCGGCAAGCTTGGATATATGGCTCTCTATTGTGCTATCTAAGTCATTAATAAATATAGTGAATAGTTGAGGCCCCAGTACAAATCCTTGTGGGACACCACTGGTCACTTTCTTCCAATTGGAGTATATACCCTTTATCCCTAGTCTCTGTCTTCTATCACCTAACCAATCTCCTAACCAGGTCAATAATTTACCTTCAATTCCAAGACCTTGAATTTTAGCTTACATTTTCTTATGTGGAACCTTACCGTGCCTTCTGGAAGTCCATATAAACTACATCCATAGATAATCTCCTATCTACTACTTCAGTTATTCCCTCAAAAAAATCAATTAGGTTCGTTCTAATCAACTCAAATTTCTCGAAGTGCTCAGTCAATCTGTCCTTAATTATAGATTCCACTAACTTCCCCACAACAGATGTCAGGCTAACAGGCTAAATTTCCTGGTTTCTCTCTCTCACCTTTCTTAAATAATGGAGTTACATTTGCAATTTTCCAATCTAAAGGGACAATTCCTGAATCGAGAGAGCTTTGGATGATTATGGCTAAAGCATCTACAATTTCCTCACCTATTTCCTTTAAAACCCTGGGGTGGGAACCATCAGGTCCTGGGGATTTGTCAGTCTTTAGTGCCTTTATTTTTTCTAATACTGTTTTCTTGCTTATGTTAACGGGGCAGAAATTCCGATCCCTATGGGTGGGTGCGCGCTGTGTACTCACCCGTAGGGACATCGGAAATGCCGGTTTCAGGCATGCATTGCGCATGTGCTGGAAACCGGCATTTCCGATCTGTCAAGAAAGCTCTTGACAGATCCTCCGGCTGCGCTGGAGCAGGACCTCTGAGGGTGGAGAGCTACGTTTTTTGGAGGCCCTCCGCCCGCAGAAAACACTTACAATTCTTGCGCCTGGTAAAAGCAGGTGTAAGGCCTGCTTTTACCAGGATAAGAGTTGAAAATAGTAAAAAAAAAAAATTCCACTGATTTATCATTTAAAAATACTTTAAAGAAAGGTAAGTTTATTTTTAGCCCCGTTAAAAACTCTAATTATTTTTTTCAAAAATTTAAATTTTTGTTTAAAATAGTTAATTTATGTAATTTCAAGTCATTTTAAAAATGTGATTTAAAAAAATATTTATTTAAAGTTTTACTATGTTTTGGGGGTGATCTCCATTCATATATTTGGCAGGTCTTCCTGTCAAATGTATGAATGGAGATTCTCTTCTCTGGTTGGCTCCCCAAGGCTCACGTGATCCCAGGGACGCTGCGAACCGCCTGCGCCTCTGGGATACGTGGGCCCTGCGCACCGGCAGTTTGGAGAGGCCCAGGAACAGAACTCTGCGCCTCCCGGGAGCCCTCCGGTCTTGGTGCAGATTTTTCCAGATCACAGCCCTCCGCCCGCGGGAGGCCTGCGAATGGAATTTCTGGGCCATTAACTTTAGTGAGTTCCAGTCCTTGATTCATTATTAGTTTCCCTGGAATGACAAGTATATTATCCTCTTCCTCTGCTGTGAAGACTGACACAAAATAATTATTCAACAAGTCTGCCATTTCCTTATTTTAATTTTCAATATTATCTGCATCTGCTTTTAAAGGGCCCACATTACCCTTGACGGCCCTTTTTCTTCTAATATAATTGTAAAAACTTTGTGTGTTAATCTTGATATCCCTCCCAAGTTCCCTATTGTATTACAAAAGCAAAATATTGCAGATGCTGGAAATCTGAAATAAAAACAGAAAATGCTGGAAATACTCAGCAGGTCAGGTAGCATCTGTGGAGAGAGAAATAGAGTTAACGCTTCAGGTCGAAGACCCTTCATCAGAACTGGCAGACGAAGGGTCATCGACCTGAAACGTTAAATCTGTTTCTCTCTCCACAGATGCTGCCTGACCTGCTGAGTATTTCCAGCATTTTCTGTTTTTATTTCCCTTTCATATTCCCTTTTTGCAGCTCTTACTATCTTTTTTGTCTTCCTTTGCTGTTCTTGATATCTCTCCTAGTCCCTTGGATCTACACAATTCTGGGCACTTTTGTATACTCTTTCATTTAGTTTTATGTTATCTCTTGCCTCTTTTGTCAACCATGGCTGTTATATTTTGTAAGTAGAGCTCTTGCCCCCGAGGGGTATACACAGGTCCTGTATTGAGCTAAATTCCTTTCGAACACCTCCCATTGCTCATCTTTAGTTTTACCCGATAACAGTTTTGTCCAGTTTGCAGTCGTCAGTCTCTGCCTCACCCCGTTAAAGTTAGCCATACCAAAATCTAGAATCTAATCTTGAATGTTGATATAAGCCGGAGAACAAATTAGACCCCGATTTACATCCCGCTCGAACGTCAGCTCCATTGAAGTCAACAGAGTGAAAAACCAGGCGGGGTGTAAATGGGGGTGATGTGCCTCAATAATTCCGAGACTCGAAGGTAGCAGAACAAAACAAGGCTTTTATTAACTTAGAACGAAACATGTAAGCGAGAGAGATGTCGTCCTTCTGGAGACTGGGGCTAGACTGAAAGCTAGCTTACAAATGGGGCCAGGTATGGGCGGAGCCCTACACACAGCACATTCCAGTATACAATACAGCACATTCCAGTACACAATACAATGAGGTCTGGGGGAAGGGAAATGACACTGAAACCGATCTCAGTCACAGGCAGTGATGAATGGAAATATTTCATCACATTCACCCCTTCTATAGATTTAGTCTGTTCGGGGGTTTGATAGTCCTCTGCGACCGACGTGGCTGTTGCGGTGCCGCGGGTGTCGGCTGGGTGTCCCCGGTAGCCTCCTGGGTCTCTGCCGGGGGTGCCGCCAGGGTTGTTGAAGGGGTAGTTGGTGGGGGTGCCATTGGTCGGTGTTCTTCCGGGGGTGATGAAAGAGTAGTGGGTGGGTAAGAGTTGCTGTGATCGTCGTTGCCGCTATTGCCGTGGTTGTTGTCGATGCCGGCTGGGGCGACGTCTTTTATGGACACGGTGTCCTCCCTTCCGTCGGCGTGCTGGACATATGCGTATTGGGGGTTGGCGTGGAGTAGGTGTACTGGCTCCACGAGAGGGTCCGTCTTGTGGCCCCTCACATGCCTTCGCACGAGTACCGGACCTGGGGCGGAGAGCCATGACGGCATGGATACGCCTGAGGTGGATTTCCGGGGAAAGACAAACATTCGTTCATGAGGCGTGGTATTAGTGGCCGTACACAATAGCGACCGTATCGAATGGAGCACATCCGAGAGGACTTCCTGCCAGCGGGAGATAGGGAGGCCCTTGGTCCTTAGAGCTAGAGTGACTGCTTTCCATACTGTCCCGTTCTCTCGCTCCACTTGGCCGTTACCCCGGGGGTTGTAGCTGGTGGTACGGCTCGTGGCGATCCCCCTGGACAGCATGTACTGGCGTAGCTCTTCACTCATGAAGGACGCCCCCCTATCCGTATGGATGTAGCTCGGCATACCGAACAGGCAGAACAGGCTGTTGAGGCATTTAATGACCGTGGCGCTGGTCATGTCTGGGCAGGGGAAGGCGAATGGGAACCGGGAGTATTCGTCCACAATGTTCAGGAAGTAAACATTGCGGTCGACGGACGGGAGGGGGCCCTTGAAATCTAAGCTGAGCCGCTCAAAGGGCCGTGTAGCTTTGATTAAGTGGGCTCTATCTGGGCGGTAGAACCGAGGCTTGCACTCAGCGCAAGTGCGGCAGTTCCTGGTCAGGGACCGAACTTCCTCAATCGAGTAGGGTAAGTTACGGGACTTTATGAAGTGGAACAGCCGCGTGACCCCTGGGTGGCAGAGGTCGTTGTGGAGGGTCTGTAGCCGATCCCCGGTGGCGCTGGCACACATCCCTCGTGAGAGGGCGTCAGGGGATTCGTTAAGGGCCCCTGGCCGGTAAATGATGTCGTACTCGAAGGTGGAGAGCTCGATCCGCCACCTAAGAATCTTATCATTTTTAATCTTCCCCCTCTGTTTATTATTGAACATAAACGCTACCGACCGCTGGTCAGTAAGTAGGGTGAAGCGTTTGCCGGCTAGGTAGTGGCGCCAGTGGCGCACTGCCTCCACGATGGCTTGGGCCTCCTTTTCCACGGAGGAGTGTCTGATCTCGGGCCCTTGGAGGGTCCTCGAGAAGAAAGCTACGGGCCGCCCCGCCTGGTTGAGGGTGGCCGCCAAGGCGAAGTCAGACGCATCACTTTCCACTTGAAATGGAGTGTTCTCGTCCACTGCCTGTAGCGTGGCCCGCTCAATATCCTGCTTAATGCTTTTGAAGGCGGCGTGGGCCTCAGCAGAGAGCGGGAAAGAGGATGCTTTCAAGAGGGGGCGGGCTTTGTCAGAGTAGTTGGGGACCCATTGGGAAGAATAAGAAAATAACCCCAGGCACCTTTTCAGGGCTTTGGGAGTGTTGGGCAGGGGCAGCTCCCGTAGGGGGCGCAATCGGTCGGGGTCTGGTCCGATTTCCCCATTCTCCACCACGCTGCCTAGTATGCAGAGGCGCGTGGTGTTGTAAACGCACTTGTCCTCGTTGTAGGTGAGGTTGAGTTTTTGTGCGGTTTTCAGGAACCTCTCGAGGTTCGAGTCGTGATCCTGCTGGTTGTGACCGCAGATGGTGACGTTGTCGAGGTAGGGGAAGGTTGCCTGCAAGTGGTGGTCATCGACCATGCGGTCCATCTCCCTCTGGAAGACCGAGACCCCATTCGTCACCCCAAAGGGGACACTGAGGAATTGGTAGAGGCGTCCGTTCGCCTCGAAGGCGGTGTACGGGCGGTCCTCTGGTCTGATAGGGAGCTGGTGGTACGCTGACTTGAGGTCGATGGTGGAGAACACCCGGTATTGGGCGATTTGGTTCACCATTTCTGATATGCGGGGTAGCGGGTAGGCGTCTAGTAGGGTGTACCTGTTGATCGTTTGACTATAGTCGATCACCATCCGTTTCTTCTCGCTACCCCTTACCACTAGGGCGCGCCACGGGCTGTTGCTGCGTTCAATAATGCGCTCTTTCAGGAGCCTGTCTACCTCGGTCGCGATAAACCGCCTGTCCTCCCAGCTGTACCTCCTGCTTTTGGTCGCTATTGGCCGGCAGTTAGGGGTAAGGTTCGCGAATAGCGAAGGTGGCTTTACCTTCAGGGTAGCCAGACCGCACACTGTGAGGGGCGGCTGGGACCCACCGTACTTGAGCGTGATGCTTTGGTGGTTGCACTGGAAATCCAGGCCCAAGATCACGCTCGCACATAGGTTCTTCATGATTAATACTTTAAAATTATCATATACAGTTCCGTTAACGCACAATTGTACTGTGCAGTAACCCAGAATGGTCGATGTCTGGGTTTTGTCAGCCATAGAGATGGTACCCTGAGTAGGGACCACCTTTAGGGAGAGTTGTTGTGCCAGTTCTGGGTGGATAAAGCTCTCCGTGCTTCCACTGTCAATTAAGCATTTAACCCGGCACCCGTTTACCTCGATGTCCACCATTGATCTGGATAGCGGGTGCGGCCTGGTCTGGTCCACTGTGACCGATGCCACTGTAGGGCCCTGATCGATACAAGATGGCGTCCACGCTGTCTGCTCACAAGATGGCGGACCCCACGAGGTCGGGCAAGATGGCGTCCAAGATGGCCGCTCCCACGGCGCACACGCGGCGGTGGCGGGTTTTCCGGCGGTTGGTTTTCCGGCGGGGTTCCCTCTGCACACCTTCCCGAAGTGCCCCTTCTTACCGCACTTAAAGCGGGTGGTGCCTTTCGCCGGGCACAGGTTTCTGGTGTGCTTTGGCTGCCCGCAGAAGTAGCAGTTGGGTCCCTGACGCGTCGCGGCTGTCGTAGGGCTTCTGGGGGGAGAGCGGGGCCCAGCCGGTGTCGGGCTGTCGGGCGGGGAAGATGCCTTCCAAGATGGCAGCGCCCTCGGTGCACACGTGGCGGCGTGGACGGCGCGGGCTGAAGAGTAGGCGTCCGAGTTTCTCTGGGCCACATCCAGGGATCGCGCGGTGTCCGCAGCCTGTTTCAGGTCCAACCCCGTTTTTTCCAGCAGTCTTTGCCGGATGTAAGTGGAGCTGAGCCTGTGATGAAGGCATCGCGAACAAGCTCGTCAGTGTACACTGCGGCTTTTACATCTCGGCACTTGCAGTCTTTGCCAAGCATTTTCAGGGTGCTTAGGAACTCCTCCACCGATTCCCCAGGTCGCTGTGCGCGGGTGGCGAGCAGGTGCCTAGCATACACCTCATTCGTAGGCTGCTGGTAATGCGCCTTTAAGATGTCGCAGGCGGCCAGGTACGTCTCGGCGTCTTGGATGAGGGGGTAAACCCGGTGGCTTACCCAATTCCGCAGAATTCCGAGTCTCATCCTTGCAGCGTCCGTAGCGTCTTTGACGGCTGCGGAATTGTCCAGGAAGAATTCCATACACTCAAACCAGTGTCCGAAGCGTGTTGATGCGTCCGGAGCATGTTGATCCAAATCCAAACGTTCGGGTTTCAGGAGTTGATCCATAGTGTTGAAAATAAGTTAATAAAATTGATGTGCCTCAATAATTCCGAGACTCGAAGGTAGCAGAACAAAACAAGGCTTTTATTAACTTAGAACGAAACACGTAAGCGAGAGAGAGAGATGTCGTCCTTCTGGAGACTGGGGCTAGACTGAAAGCTAGCTTACAAACGGGGCCAGGTATGGGCGGAGCCCTACACACAGCACATTCCAGTACACAATACAATGAGGTCTGGGGGAAGGGAAATGACACTGAAACCGATCTCAGTCACAGGCAGTGATGAATGGAAATATTTCATCACAGGGGGGTCTGCCCCGAACGCCAGCCGGGTTAGGTTAACATTGGGGCAATAGTTTCTGTCTCAACCACTCATCCTGGAAGTGAATCCCACAGCCTCACACCTCTCTGTGCAAAGAAGCTCCTCCTGTGAAATGAAGTATCTCCTGCTCTCTGTTCTAAATCTCTTACATGTAATCCTATATCTACGGTCCCTCGTTTTTGACCCCTCAACTTCTGGAAACAGTCTGCTTCTATCTACCCGGCCCCATCCTTTCATAAATTTTAAACATGGGCCTGGCACCTAGGTGATTTCTGAACTACACCTCACAATATCTGAAGAGTAATACTGTCAATAAATGGAAAGCAGCATCAATAAACAACTAAAACAAGCTTTAGCAATAAATTAGCTGGTATGCATCGTAAAGGTTGAACATTAGCTAACAGTAATCAATCACAGCTTTCTGACGATGTTGAAAACTGCTCAGGATTCACACTTGTGGCTTATGTCCCCAGAATCCCTTGCTTTATTACCAGCCATCCGTTATATTTGTTACATATATATATTTCCTTCAGCATTTACCATGCATAGATGCACATCCTGAAACTTCAATCAGATACAAGCGCCAAACCCAGCAGAAGTTTAATATCAACAAAAGGTTTTTTTTTGTTAAAAGCTTCAGACGCATGCACTTCGGGTAATTTCATTTCCTTACTTAATCAAAAGGCCAGGGCGAATCAGATGTTCTGTGTTTGAGTTCCAGTACGATTAAAGTCCCATTAACAAACTGACTGTGCAATGCACCCTCTGCAGAAATTGAATTACCGCTTACTGCAGCTATTATGTCTATGCTTTAGAGAGACAGATTGCAATCCCTCTGGCACGATTAAGCCCCATTAGTCTGTTAGAAATCGCAGTTTATTATCCTCTAGGTGTCAGCACTCCACAGGATGCAAAGAACTGTGGAGAGGTTCTTGGCCCTCACAATAGAAACATAGAAACATAGGAGCAGGAGTAGGCCATTCGGCCCTTCGAGCCTGCTCCGCCATTCACTTTGATCATGGCTGATCCTCTATCTCAATGCCATATTCCCGCTCTCTCACCATACCCTTTGGTGTCTAGAAATCTATCTATCTCCTTCTTAAATATATTCAGTGACTTGTATGCAAGGAAAACAACGGTAACAAGTAGATTCACAAAAAAGCAGAGAGGAGCTGTAAATAAATATACAAATTGCACAAAAGGGAAAACTTGCAGTTTTGGTCTCCTTACCTAAGAAAGGATATACTTGCCATAGAGGGAGTGCAGCAAAAGTTCACCAGACTGATTCCTGGGATGGCAGGACTGTCGTATGAGGAGAGATTGGGTCGACTGGGCCTGTATTCACTAGATTTTAGAAGAATGAGAGGGGATCTCATTGAAACGTATAAAATTCCGACAGGGCTAGACAGACTGGATGCAGTGAGGATGTTTCCCCTGGCTGGGGGGTCTAGAACGAGGGGTCACAGTCTCAGAATACGGGGTAGGACATTTAGGACTGAGATGAGGAGAAATTTCTTCACTCAGAGGGTGATGAACAGAAGGCTGTGGAGGCCAATTCACTGAATATATTTAAGAAGGAGATAGATAGATTTCTAGACGCAATAGGCATCAAGGGGTATGGGGAGAGAGCGGGAATATGGTATTGAGATAAAGGATCAACCATGATCATAGTGAATGGCGGAGCAGGGCCGAATGGCCTACTCCTGCTCCTATTTTTCTATGTTCCTATGTTTCAGAGGAGATAGATTCTCTGTATCTTCCTTATTGTATCCTTTTTATCAATCTAAGCAGCTCGATCAGATCACTGCTCAATCTTCTACACGCAAGAGAATAGGAACCAAGTTTATGCAACCTGTTCTCATAATTTAACACTCTAAGCCCTGGTGTCATTCTGGTGAATCTGCGCTGCACCCGCTTCAAGGCCAAAAAACCCTTCCTGTGGTGCATTGCAATTCACGGCAGGAAAGAAAGTGGGGCAAAGGCGGGTTGCTCTGCCAACCAGCACTGTGGAGGCTGAGTTATGTTAATGTAGCCCCGTGCCAAAATTAAATGGGTGGATTTAAACACAGTGGCCAGGCTGGCTGTGGTTGGATTTTTAAAGCTATTGCTCCATTCTGACAGTACATTGAAACCTTCATTTTTTTTTAATAGAAGCAGAGCTGTTATGGAGCAATTTTCACCTTCACCGCCTGGGTGCTAATCTGGCGGAGTCCATCACCCGCCCGCCGGATTTTCACCCTATTGACTTTAATGGGATAAAAACCGGGCGGGATATATAACGGGTGGGTGATCCGCTCACCAGACTGCAGCCCAGGCGGCGAAGGCCAACATTAACCCGACTGAGTTACATTCTACTCCCGGCTACTGCTATCTTTGATGGGAAGGCTGCCATTTTTGTATACTTCTGGAGTTTTTCTCACAACCTTTCCTACAGGATTGCGGATCACGGTGTTCAGCTCCCAGTGCCCATTCCCCTGCCTCTGGGAGCCCCTTGCCATGACATTTTCTGGCAGGCCCGGTTCTCCCCACTGTTGGTGTGGGTGTCCCCGCACCCTGGGGCAGCACTACCCCAAAATTGCCAACATCACAGTTTCAGGGTCTACGTTGTAATGCAGGGCACTTATTTTACATAAATACATATAAAATGAGCCATATCTCAACAGTTTCCTCCAACAGAATCCACTTTTTGCATTAATTGTGATACTCCATTAATCAGTTAAATCCAAATAAAGTCAAATCTGTGTTAGCGTGAAATCTCAGAAACAACAAGATCCCCACTCAGTTACACGGTAACAAGGCCTGTGACTATACATTGCTGATTTTCACCTCTTCGATTCATTCACTGTTAGCCTCCTTGACTGTTATTGCTGTCCCATCACGCGTCATTCCCTGATCAAAGAGAGGTTAGGGTAACCCACTCCCATTTCTTTAGAAACACTGCACTGTGACCACCTCCCCATAATAGCAACCTGGGGCAACCTGCCCTTGATTTTCCTCCTCCCAGGGTGAAGACACTTAGCAGTGTGAACATACATCTGAACATTTCACACACCTATCGCACGGCATTTTCACTAAATTGGCAGAGAGCGGAATGTGAGATTAAGCGTTTGTACACTAGTATCCCATGATGCATTTTCACAACCCTGTTCTTGGAATGCCAAAAGCTGTGCCACCACAGCCATCATATTTATGTCACAGCAACAGTGTAAGTACCAAAAGGAACCAGGCCGCACAACCCTCCCTGTCCGGCATCGGCAACCAGTAATATTGGACCGTTCACAAAAGTAGTTGTCTCCACATCTGGTTAAAGAGTTGCTGATGAGAAAAGAATTGACACGAAAGCTAGAACAAAATTAACAACAAAAGGTGATGAAGAAAATCATTGGAAATGGAAATTTCTTGCAACATGACATTATGGCGGCAAGATAAAGTAACAATACAGGGGCAGAGTTCTTTCCAATATTATTTTAATTTGCGTAGAGAGACTGGCATTGCCACAGATTGTTGCTGGTTTCTATGAACAGTACTGAAAATTGTGTTAGTTCAGGTGGATACCTTCATAACACATTAAAAGGGGTGCTGCTGGTAAGACTTGGACCATAAACAAACAGCACTGAAGGCTTCCACACACGTCTAAATGAAATGAAGGCAGCATTGTGTCATGGGCTGTGGGCACTAGTCCAACTGCACACATGGCTTGCAGCCCATAGCCCAAGTGGAAATGTCATGGGTTAACCTTGAAGCAGCTCCTCCTGCTAATAGATACAAATGGGAAGTAGGCAGTCAATACTGGTGAGGCTCAACACTTCTTGGTGATTGGCTAACCTCTCATGCCAGGCCCTGGAATTAGACTGAGGTATAGCAATGGACGAATGCCTAGCACATTCTTCTGAAATTCCTCCCTGCACTATTTTAAGAGGAGTTAGCAAATGGACGAACACATCCACTGAAATAGCACAAAGGGAAGTTTCAGACAAGCACATTCATGTTTGAATAGTGCTATCCCATGGACTCGTGTCATGTCCCCCTGTTTTAGGACACAAACAGTTCACCAAAAGATAATGCAGCCTTGTCCTATAATACAAATTTGTGAAGATCCACATAGTGGAAATGTCTTTCAACCTTTAACAAGTTAAAAGCCAAATATTAGGCAATTAAGCTGTTAAACAGATCACACACACTACATACAGTAAGGCTGGCTGCCTAGTGTACGGTTTGTGATTACTGGTGGCTGGGACAGGGGCGCTGGGCAAACAAGCTCAGCACCTTGGATCCATACAACTTATTGAGACTCTGTACATGGGGAAACTCATGCTATCAACGTTCTGTTCATTACAATCTCTGGTCCTTCATTTGTTACCAAGCTATGCTCACTGCCAGCTCAACAGTTCTTTTGCTTATGATAAGCTTGCGACGCGCTGTGAGAACATTCGAATGGCCCTCTCTGTATGGGGTGGCCACTTCACTGGTTGCGGATGGTAACTGTGCTTGGCCCCCCAGCCCCCCCTTTAAGTTGCGTGGCCGCACAGCGCTCTGCAGCTCCCGGGCGGCCAGCTTTTAAAAAGGCAAAAACGTGCATGGGCGGTATTTTGAATGGGCCGCGCAGCCCCTTAAAGCAGCCGCGCACCCAAAAAAAAATTAAGAATGCATTGCTGGGCGCTCTGGGCCACCACATCCACCTCCTCTCGGCCTACTGACAGAACACACAGCACCCCCACCATCCGTGGTTAACTAAAAAAGTTAAAGATAGTATTAAACTTAAAGAAAAAGTATATAATTGTGCAAAGATGGATGGCAGGTCAGAAGATTGGACAGAATATAAAAAACAGCAAAGAATGACTAAAAGATTAATAAGGAGAGAAAAATTAGAGTACGAGAGAAAGCTAGCTAGAAATATAAAAGCAGATAGTAAGAGTTTCTATAGATATTTAAAAAAGAAAAGTTAACAAAGTGAGCGTTGGTCCTATAGAAAGTGAGTCTGGGGAATTAATAATGGAAAATAAGGAGATGGCAGTTGAATTGAGCCAGTATTTTGCATTGGTCTTCACTATAGAGGATACAAGTAACATCCCAGAAATAGCTGTAAATCAGGAAATGGAAGGGAGGGAGGAACTCAAGAAAATTATAATCACCAGGGAAGTGGTACTGAGCAAATTGTTGGAGCTGCGGGTTGACAAGTCCTCAGGTCCTGATGGACTTCATGCTAGGGTCTTAAAAGTGGCTAGTAAGATAGTTGATGCGTTGGTTTTAATTTTCCAAAATTCCCTAGATTCGGGGAAGGTTCCATTAGATTGGAAAATAGCGAATGTAACTCCTTTATTCAAAAAGGAAGGGAGACAGAAAGCAGGAAACTACAGGCCAGTTAGCTTAACATCTGTCATAGGGAAGATGTTAGAAGCTATTATTAAAGATGTTATAGCAGGGCATTTAGCAAAGTAGTCAACATGTTTTGTGCAAGGGAAATCATGTTTCATGTTTAACCAATTTATTGGAGTTCTTTGAGGAAGTAACATGTGCTGTGGTTAAAGGGGAACTGGTGGATGTACTGCACTTAGATTTCCAGAAGGCATTTGATAAGGTGCCACATCAAAGGTTCTTACGGAAAATAAAAGCTCATGGTGTAGCGGGTAACATATTGGCATGGATAGAAGATTGGCCAGCTAACAGGAAACAGAGAGTAGGCATAAATGGGTCATTTTCTGATTGGCAAGATGTAACGAGTGGTGTGCCACAGGGATCAGTGCTGGGGCCTCAACTTTTTACAATTTATATAAATGACTTGGATGAAGGGGACCGAAGGTATGGTTGCTAAATTTGCTGATGACACAAAGATAGGTAGGAAAGTAAATTGTGAAGAGGACATAAGGAGGCTACAAAGGGATATAGATAAGTTAAATGAGTGGGCAAAGATCTGGAAAATGGAGTATAATGTGGGAAAATGTGAAGTTGTCCATTTTGGCAGGAAGAATAAAAAAGAAGCATATTATCTAAATGGTGAGAGATTGCAGAGCTCTGAGATGCAGAGCGATCTGGGTGTCCTAGTGCATGAATCGCAAAAGGTTACTATGCAGGTACAGCAAGTAATTAGGAAAGCTAATAGAATGTTATAGTTTATTGCGAGGGGAATTGAATACAAAAGTAGGGAGGTTATGCTTCAGTTATACAGGGCATTGGTGAGACCACATCTGGAGTACTGTGTACAGTATTGGTCTCCTTATTTAAGGAAGGATGTAAATGCGTTGGAAGTAGTTCAGAGAAGGTTTACTAGACTCATACCTGGAATGGGCGGGTTGTCTTATAAGGAAAGGTTGGACAGGCTTGGCTTGTATCTGCTGGCGTTTAGAAGAGTAAGAGGTGACTTGATTGAAACATATAAGATCCTGAGGGGTCTGGACATGGTGGATGTGGAGAGGATGTTTCCTCTTGTGGGAGAATCTAGAACTAGGGGTCACTGTTTAAAAATAAGAGGTCGCCCATTTAAGACAGAGATGAGAAGAAATTTTTTCACTCAGAGGGTCGTGAGTCTTTGGAACTCTCTTCCACAGAGGGCGGTGGAAGCAGAGTCTTTGAATATTTTTAAGGCAGAGGTAGATAGATTCTTGGTAAGCAAGGGGGTGAAAAGTTATCGGGGGTAGGCGGCAATGTGGAGTAATCAGATCAGCCATGATCTTATTGAATGGCGGAGCAGGCTCGAAGGGCTGAGTGGCCTACTCCTGCTCCTAATTCGTATGTTCATATTTACGTATGTTTGTATGAATTCACGAGGGAGGGGGGCGGTGACAAAGGGGATGGTTGGTTCGATAGGCAGGCAATGCGGTATGCCCAGCATGGGTTGTGTACGCAATGATGGGGAGTTGAGGGTACTTACAGTAGGCCAGTCACAGTAACATTAGGTCACATAACGTGACCCTCACATAGCCACTTACAGGCACAATAGCAGGTGGATAACCACTCATTTAAAAAAATATATATAACAGACTTGGGATAATAAAAGAACTGCAGAGGCAACTGTATCAAGGACCCTGACAATTGTTTGGAGCACAGAACGACTTGGTGAAATTGTACTGGGGTACCCAAGGGCAAGTTAAAGATCTTCCACAGCCTAATCCAAACTCTCACTACACTAGTTCATGAAGTGATGGTTATATCAGAGCTCCAGGTACGACACTATCTGGAGAAAAGTTCCACACGCAGGAGAAGTAGGGTTTGAATCTTTCCTGGGGTATTTGTACTGATATTTTGCAGTGATGCAGATTGCAGAACAGCAGAAGCAAGGAATCAATAAGTGGTGAGTGTACGTGGCAACTGAGCCACGCGAAGATCTGCGGTTTGGTCCCTGTATTATTCTGTGAATCAGCCAACTTCAGTCCGGAGAGTATTGCAATATGCCCCAGCATTGCTCGAAGTATCTGTAGGCAGACGCTGGGTGACAACAGAATCAGGTTTACCTGTGGTGGCTCCTATAACACAGTAACATTCAGCCTCTCACAGAAAGAGCCACCCGAGAGGTTTGGCTTTGTGTCTGTGTGTGTGCAAACTGGCCCTCACTTTACAAGAAAAATAGTCACATCGTTTTCAACGGAAAATGAGTTCATAATAACTTTCTGTAGCCAAGCAGGCCATTTTCCACTGGACTTACCCCTGAAGAGCCTTTTCTCCAAACCAATCTCCCTTTCCTAATGTGCGAAGAAATATAGCTTCTTCGTTTGACGACTCTTCTCGTGTTACATTCACCTGCCAACGAACCAATCACATTGTCATTTTTAGATATGGGACTCGAGGCCGTTTCTCTTTAATCTGAATTTCCTTTCCTCCTCTCCCGAAGGCGCAGATTCCTGCTGGGAGATGATCTTGTGGAGATTGACAGGCCCCCCCGATATCTCACCCACATGGTTATACTTCACACGTTTGCCCGGACAGTAAGACGTATCTGGCTATTTGACCTTAAGGGTCCTCACAACCGATTCCATCATTATCTTATGTCCACACATCGGCACTTGGGTCAGTGGAGCACAAGCCCTGACTGATTTTCCCAACCCCAGGCTGTAAATGCTGTGGCCAAATGTCGCACCCGACTGCATTCCTGGCTGAGGTCAGCTCATTCAGCGCAGTCCAAGAATGGAGCGTGGAATTTTTCGTATAGCCCAGTACCATATTGAACGATACATTTACCCTCTAATCCATTCAGGCAACAAGAACCCATTTTAAAAGAGGAATTAATGGAAACACATATGGAAATAGCTTTCTCTGGGTCTTGTTTGTACTGAACTCCCCCTCCCAACGCCTAAATCTGCTATTCATTCCCCCACACCCAGAGGGCATGAGCCTCTTCACAAGCAGTATTGCTACCGCCTGATGACTCAGTGAGAAGGCACACAATACTTTGGACTCAGATGGATCCACTGAGTTCCCATGAAACAGAACTTTCCACGACCACAAAGTGCTCCATCGAGCAGCCTGCTCAGATGTGGTCACAGAGGGAATGGAGCCTAAACTATAACTCAGAATTGTAATTCCGATATGCAGCTCCCCCCAAAGTGTGAAGTCAATGAAATCACTGTGCTAGTTAAATGTAAGAAATATATTAAAAATCAAATTCTTTTGTAAGAAATACATTGGAAATCGAATGACATATCTGGAGTTCTGCTCAGGCCACTATCAGTAGGTTTGTGTACTCTTCGTAAACAAGTTAGGAGGAAGAAAATGTCATATGGGACAAGGCATGAAGGGAGGAGCTTCTCGGTAGAGTGGGGAAAATGTTCATGTGCACAGAGTCCATCCTCATTATGTGCAGATATAGACATGATGACTACAGCAGTCAGACATTTTCAGTTTAAAGGATTTCTTTCTTTGTCCACAGGAGCCAGGTGTAGAACTGTGACTTGTATACAAGTCAGGTGAGTTTGAATCTAACTTTGGGGGCAAATCATCACATAGGACCGGGGACAGGAAAATTTGGGTTGCTAGTACTGCATGAATGTGTCCCTACGACCACGGCACAGAAAGAGACCATTCGGCCCATCGTGTCTGTGCTGGCTCTTTACTGGAGCAATCCAAAACTAACCCTACCGCCTTACTCTTTCTCTATGGCCCTGTATCTTCCTTTGTGTCATGTTAATTATCTCAAACAATCCTCCAAGAAAAAGAGTGGGGTGGGGGCGGTGAGATTGCAACTGCAAAAGTGGTTATAACCTCATCAACGTGAAACAAGTTCCACGGTATTATTAAACAATTAGACAACATTCAGGTTAAATTGAGCGAGAACACAATGGCCATTAATAGTTCTCTGTGGTTAGAAAATTATTGTGTTTGCAGAGCGCAAGCTAAACAAAGTTTACTTGGCTGAATAATTACTTTTCTAGTTCCATAGAAGCTGAATAACAATTTTGACAAGTGCTCCTTTGGAACTAAAAAGTAACCTCCATGCACTGAGTGCTGCATTTTTTTATTAGTACAATTTTTCCAAAGCTGCAACTGCTCTTTGCTGAAGTTAGCAGGGCTTCATATGCTGCGAAGATGATAAATGGGTAATTTCTCCAAAAATGCCAATCAGTACAACTGTCAGAAACAATTTCGATATTTATATTTCATTCTTACAAAAGGCCGAGCTATTCTAGTCAATAATAGAAGCTGCCTCGGGAAACCAGCTTAGCTGGTAGATTGAAGGATATAAGGAATGAAATATTTAAAATTAATTTCCATCATAATAAGGATGACAGAGGGTATCAGCGCCATTATAAAACAGCACTAAGTATCTGCATATAACAGTCGAGAGACCCCTGTTATCTGTAATATATATATTTGGATGAGTGCATCAAAAGCCAGATCATTCAGTTGTGCGAGGTGATCACCGCCCCAGCCAGAAGCAGGTCCAGCTCTCTCCAAGGAATTCAGTGAATCAGCATCCACTGCATGAGCAGCAGCCTGTTCCACAGGTCGACTATTCTCTGGGAAAAGAAGAACCGCTTAACATCCAACCTAGTCCTGCTCTTGCATAACTTGTAGGCGTGACACCTGTGCAATAGCTGGACAAATACTGTTGTGAATTGGAAGTATGACGAAGCTTTAAACAGTTCAGCTTGTGTCCTACTCCTCTTGCAAAGGGAGAATTTGTTCTTCTTATCTCAAACAAAATTGTATTGTTACCTTTTTCTCTCGTGTTTGAATACCTCAGTAGTAATACTATATGGAATAATCAATTCCAGCAGCCTTAAAGATCCTACACAGGTTAGCTTGGCTGTCATTGCATCCTCACTGGAATCCCTTAGTACCGCCTCCCAATAAGATTAATATCCAGAGATAACTTACCTTTCCTTTGCTAATAATGAAGAAAGTGTCTCCTCGAGCTCCCTGTCTAATAATGTACTCCCCATCTTCATAGTATGTCTGCGAGAAAAAGAAAGTAAAATCCATCACAACCTCTCCTAGATTTTCAATAGCAAATTGAATGAATATCTGGTTCACTGAGATAGGACAGTTTCAGTGGCTGGTGAATGGACGTGAATATCAACTCAAAATCCGACAATGCTAAATCATTTAACATTCAAAAGCAGCTTCATGTGGTTCTGCCAATGTTATCCCATTCTGTTTCCCCTTTTCCTCTCCTGAACCTCGCCAGCACCTTACCCGAGTGAGCCTTGATGGTGAGTATCGCCAGGCTATTCAACTGCTGAGTGCATCGCGGCCCAGCCTGATCCCGTTCTTACCCAACGTGCACGTTCCAGTAGAGATCACTGGGTCACAATTAAGAGTGTGAACCCTAGTTTATTTCCCCCTGCACTTGGTATGAGGTAGTTAATCGTGCCCCAACCACTGCTTGGCAGAGGTCAGCTAATTCAGCACAGACCATAAATGCAACCTTGTATTTTCTAGTCTCGTTGGGTGGTGCCTTTACTCACTAGGCAATAAGGGAAAGTACAAGGCTAAAGACGGAGGAAGCCCTAGAGTAGTACAAAAAGTGCAGGGGGATACTTAAAAAAGAAATTAGGAGATCAAGGAGGGGCCATGAAATAACACTGGCGAGCAAAATAAAGGAAAATCCTAAGATGTTTTATAAGTATATTAAGGGTAAGAGGATAACTAGGGAAAAAATAGGGCCCATTAGGGACAAAAGTGGCAATCTGTGTGTGGAGCCGGAAGATGTAGGAGGGGTTCTAAATGAATTTTTTGCATCTGTTTTCACTATGGAGAGGGACGATGTAGACATAGAAATAGGGCGGGGGGACTGCGATATGCTCGAACACATTAACATCGAGAGGGAGGAGGTATTGGCGGTTTTAGCAGGCCTAAAAATGGATAAATCCCCAGGCCCGGACGAAATGTATCCCAGGCTGCTGTGTGAGGCAAAGGAAGAGATTGCGGAGGCTCTAACACACATATTCAGAACCTCTCTGGCCACAGGGGATGTGCCAGAGGACTGGAGAACCGCTAATGTAGTTCCATTATTCAAGAAGGGGAGTAGGGAAAAACCGGGGAACTACAGGCCAGTGAGCCTAACATCAGTGGTGGGAAAATTATTGGAAAAAATTCTGAGGGACAAAATTAGTCTCCACTTGAAGAGGCAAGGATTAATCAGGGATAGTCAACATGGCTTTGTCAAGGGAAGATCATGTCTGACTAATTTGATTGAATTTTTTGAGGGGGTGACTAGGTGTGTGGATGAGGGTAACGCAGTGGATGTGGTATACATGGATTTCAGTAAGGCCTTCGATAAAGTCCCGCACAGGAGACTGGTCAAGAAGGTAAGAGCCCATGGAATCCAGGGTGCCTTGGCACGTTGGATACAAAACTGGCTTAGTGGCAGAAGGCAGAGGGTGATGGTCGAAGGTTGTTTTTGTGACTGGAAGCCTGTGGCCAGTGGGGTACCACAGGGATCGGTGCTGGGTCCCTTGCTGTTTGTGGTCTACATTAATGACTTGGATATGAATGTAAAAGGTATGATCAGTAAGTTCGCGGATGATACAAAAATTGGTAGGGTGGTAAATAGCGAGGAGGGTAGTCTCAGTCTGCAGGACGATATCGATGGGTTGGTCAGATGGGCGGAACAGTGGCAAATGGAATTTAACCCGGAAAAGTGCGAGGTGATGCACTTTGGGGGGACTAACAAGGCAAGGGAATACACAATGAATGGTACGACCCTAGGCAAGACGGAGGGTCAGAGGGATCTGGGTGTGCAAGTACACAGATCCCTGAAGGCGGCGGAACAGGTGGATAAGGTAGTAAAAAAGGCATATGGGATACTTGCCTTCATTAGCTGAGGCATAGAATATAAGAGCAAGGAGGTTATGATGGAGCTGTATAAAACACTGGTTAGGCCACAGCTGGAATACTGTGTGCAGTTCTGGTCGCCACACTACAGGAAGGATGTGATAGCTTTGGAGAGGGTGCAGAGGAGATTCACCAGGATGCTACCAGGGCTGGAACGCTTCAGCTATGAAGAGAGACTGGGCAGATTGGGTTTGTTTTCCTTGGAGCAGAGGAGGCTGAGGGGGGACATGATTGAGGTGTACAAAATTATGAGGGGCATAGATAGGATGGATACTAAGGAGCTTTTTCCCTTAGTAGAAGGGTCAATAACTAGGGGGCATAGATTCAAGGTAAAGGGCGGGAGGTTTAGAGGGGATTTGAGAAAGAACTTTTTCACCCAGAGGGTAGTTGGAGTCTGGAACTCACTGCCTGAAAGGGTTGTGGAGGCTGGAACCCTCACAACATTCAAGAAGCATTTGGATGAGCACTTGAAATGCCATAACATACAAGGCTACGGACCAAATGCTGGAATATGGGATTAGATTAGACAGGGCGTGATGGCCGGCGTGGACACGATGGGCCGAAGGGCCTCTATCCGTGCTGTATAACTCTATGACTCTATGACTCTATGACATGCCATACGTGCTCTAAACCCCCAACCATGTGCTGAACTGTTTACTGAAACATTTTTACATTTAACTCTGAGCTTCGGCTTATGTTCTGTAACCCTGAAGCACTTCTAACACAAGAGGGAGTCAGAGAGGCAGCATTAACACCAACATTTGTTAAAGGCAGTCGCGACACAGTGTCCAAGCAACATTCTCAAGGTAGTGTTGAAGTAGAGCTGAAGTCTAGCATGGAAGCTGCATGCTTTTGCTCTCTAACTATATTAAAGTAATACAAGTAGTTTTCTGAGTATACGTTAGTGGTGGGAAATCTTACCTAGCACCAGCATAGTTTTGAAAACTCGCAACTGTATCATTGATTTCAACAGACACAATTACAATTTTAAAAGGTATGGTGCATACTTTCAAAATTACCCCAATGTCTCTATGTTTTATAACTTGAGAAATGAAGCAAAAGGAGGGCGGCATCAATTAAAACAAGAAGTTTAGGGATTTTTCTATTTCTGTGCCCTCATGAATGGATCACTTCTCTATTTTGCTTGTCCAGTGTCAGCATCAAGCACTCTCAGATTGAGTATAATATGGGCAGGTATGGAGTGAAGATCCTTCTACTCTGCCCCGAAAGGCCCCTTCACTCCAATCTCAGAGGACTACCTCCTGTTATCTCATCAACAACAACTTGCATTAATATAGCACCTTTAAAATACAAGGCATCGCAATGCACTTTACAGTGCAACAGTAAGAGGAACACTATGCTGAACCGGGGAGAGAGTCTACACTTGGGCGGGCAAATAAGTTTTGAGAAGAAGAGAAAGGAGAGACATGGAGGGGCTTAGGGAACAAATTCCAAAGAGCAGGGCTTAGATAGTTGAAAGCTCTGCTATCAATGTTGGGGCAGAGGTACACAGGAGGCCAGAGTTGGAAGGTCATGGGGTAGAGAGGGGAAATAAGTCTGGAGGAGGTTGCAGAGGTAAGGTGAAGCGAGGGAATGGAGGGATTTGAAGATGAGAATAAGGATCTTAAATTTAAAGAAGCCAGATAATCAGTGTGAATTTTTCCATTTCCCTCTGCAGCTTCCTGTGGCCTCTTTGAGTGAGATTAACAATTCAATACCACAGTAGCAACAACACACAAACACTCATGCCAACTAGCAGAGTTTGCTGTGTATGATGTAACAGTGATCGTCTCAGAGCCTACTATACAGGTCCAGCTATCGGAGTGTCAATAGAAAACTCCGGGATTTTCTGCAAGTTGCATCCTTTTCATACAAGTGCTTGTATGCTGGGATGTTTAACACACTTCCTGCACCTCATGCTTTATAATGCTCCACCTCTGATGTCGCACTCCTTTGCTCATTATATACGAGTTCAGCAATGCAATCAGTTCACCCACACTGTTCAACCATCTCAATAAATAAGGGGGGTGGGGGGGGGGGGATTTTAATTACCTCTGCCCGATTTCGACCGGGCAGAATGGGACTTAAAATGAAAGTGGTACACTGCCTTTATTACATCGGTGTTCAACTGGGCAGTTGATGTGCCCACCTGACTCAGATGTTCACCTCAGAAATATATGCAAATCGTGGTCCTATCTCTTACACTGGGCCGTTGCCACACAGGGCACCCCTACCCACGACTTCCTTGCTCCCAATACCCTTGCAAAAGTCCACCCCCACCAGCCCCCCAAACAACTTACCCGAGTGTCAGCTGGCCAGCCTTTGAGCCGCCCTGTAATTGTCAGCCGGAACCCAGCGAGCTGCCCCTGATTGGGCCTGGTTTGGGTGGGCAGCTTGCCTGCTGCATTTAAATGATGCCTAGCTTGTTAAAATTGACTGGCCACTTCACTGGCTTAGTCCAGGAGTTAAAATCCCCCCTATAGAGTCTAATGTAAAAGCTAGGTTATAGTTAAGCACCAGGTGAAGTATGATGGATTAGGGAATAGCCATTGTATCTGTCAGACAAGCCTGCAGGTTAAATCCTTCAATTACCATAACGGCCATCAAATTATAATGTACTGCACTCCCCATTATTTCAATTCAATTAAATGGGCTTTAAAAGAACATTTGGACAAATACTTGGTAGGACATTCAAGAAAGGTAAAAGGTCCTTCTGACTTTCAGGCTGTGGTACTCACTGAGGCAGATTAGTGGGGTCAGAGGCCACAGCATGAAATTCTGACACTATTCGTGCTGCAAGTAACTGCGGTTAAGTTTGTTTTTTTTAAACGCCTCACAGCAAGTTGCTGGTAGCATCAGTAAATCTAGCAAGCTGTCGCAGGCACCATCACCTTGTGGGCAGTCATCAGGCCTGTCCTCAATTCGCACTGAAATTTGAGACCACCAGTGCATTCAATTAGAGGTCAGGAAGTGTGTGCGAGAATAATCTAATATAAAGGGTGGATAATGGATGGTGCACATCAGTATTTCTCAAATGTTTTAGTGTCCCAGCAAATTTATCACACTTCTGTTCCAACGTCAGAAAGACAGAGTCAGACACCCGAAGGAATACTGTGTGTTACGATTGCAGGGGATGTTAATAGTGAACAGCAACAGAAATAACTTGCTCAACAAGCGCATAAAAGATACAGCACATAGAATTCTCGAGACACCATGCTCCTACGCACGGGATGCTAGATACCAGATGGTCAAAAGTCTGACAACCTCGTGAACTGCCTGTGATCCCCAGTTTGAAAAGTTACGCCTTATGGGTCTGTGGGAGACCGTTGCCAGTTTTAGGCTTGTGGAGGATCTTGCGGTTTTGCCACTTATACATGTTGTCTGTAACTTTCCTATAGCTGGGTTTAGTCACACCTGGTAATGACCAAATATTCACTGCAAACCAGAGCTGGTATTACCTCTGGCAGCAATTAAATGAGGTAATATGTGCCCAACACTGGCCTACATAACAACAGTGGCTGCACTTCAAAAGTAACTCATGTGAAGCACTTTAAGACGTGATATGTGCTACATAAACACAACTCTTTTTTTCTAAATTTTTTCCAATGGACTTTAAACATAGTGGTCTATTGCGTCGCCAAATAAACTGAGCTGTAAGTGGGACTTGGTTTTGTTTTTGATCGCTATTATTTTCCCTAGGGAAACTGCTCAGTATAATTGGAGTTTTCTACTATTGTCTACAGACCCAGGGGTTGAAATTTGACTTGGGCGGGACGCAAAACTGGCAGTATGGCATCTCTCGCCAGTTATACGCCCCACCTGATATTTAGTTCCTTTAACGGGCGGCAGATGCGATACCACCTGCTTTGCATCCCCACCCAAACAAAATCTCTAGCTAGAATTGATGAGATGCCTAAGGTATTACAGTAGGCCCATCTTTGCCTCAGTCAGTTATACGACTAACACACCAAGGGAAAATATATGCAAGAAGTGACAATATCCAGACAAGGTGCAAAATATCTTAAACCTTCACTTTGTCTACTTGAAAAGAAATATCTGTAATATGAAAAATGTCTCATCACATCAGCACAATGTGCATTGCGAAGCATTAGTTCTGGCAGAAGAAACTCTTTGGGTAAACTAGAATTTGTATTGGCCATGTACAATGTCTTACCTTGAAGGTCTATCAGGAAACAAATCCATCTATTTCATCTACAAGTCCTGCTTAATCAGACTCTAAAAATCACCATTCTCAAAGAGTATGTTAACCCCTTGTGCGCTGATCTTGTTTTCATTATGTTTTAAACTGATGTGCTGCTGAATATTTTGCTCTGTCTTTTGGTGTCTGTGTATTATTTACCCTGTAAATAAATCTGACCATGTAGTTTTAGCCTGTATACAACTGTCATATGGCACGTTATTTTCTGTCTTCTGCAGTGAGTCCCAAACTGCACATAGAGGTTAATTGTTAAGCCTAGCCATGCTAAACCAATACTGGCACATAATAGGTTTTGGTGCATAGGAGACCTGGTCTGCATTTGGAAGTTGCTGTCTATCCATGAAAAAGCCAAACACTAGCAAATGGACTTGCCAATCAACAGCTAGTACCTACTCAGAAGAAGGAATTCACAGCCAAGATAGTGAATGCAAATTGTGAAAAACATGGAAATATTGCCATTGACAACAGAGGTTTGAAGTGCCTCAGTGCTCCTCTGTCTGCGACTGAAACCCAAATCCATGTCTTTATAATCTCGTAGTTGGACTTCTTGGCCAGTCTCCCAGCCTCAGCCATACATTGCTACAAGTCATCTAAAATGCCATGGCTGAAGTTCACATCCCTACTAAAACCAACATCCTCATCACTCTTGTCCTACTGGCCTCATGTGTCCCAGGGAAACACCTTCACCTTCCAATCCCTCCGTGGCCTCCCTATTTCTGCTCCTCCAATACTAGCCTACTTCTCATTCCCTGTTTACCATCAGTGGCTGCATCATCAGTCAGCATGCCCTTCCTCTGAATCTCTTGCCCTCCTTCTACCTTGCCACCTCCCTCTCTGCCTTTAAATGTCTCCTGAAGACACTTCTCTTTGAATGCGCACTTGCCCGCTCCTGACCTTCTTTCCTTTCTACCTTCTGCTTGGTGTCCACTCGCTATCCACTGCCTGGAAAAGCTATCTGAGATGTCTCTCTGTACACAATAGTGCTATTGAAATGTAAGTTGTTGTTCAAACTCTCAAAGATCTGTAAATCACCACAAGAAATGTAATGAAAAGTTTGAGGACGATGATACTTTCTGTCGCTGCTACGCCTGTAACTGAAGGCAACAAATTATATCACCATGGGAAAATGAAACCCAATAAGACTTGAAAAGGAAAAATTTGCAGGGCTATGGGGAAAAAGTAGGGGAGTGGGACTAATTGGATAGCTCTTTTAAAGAGCCGGCACAGGCACGATGAGCTGAATGGCCTCCTTCCATGCTGTAAGATTTTAGGATGCTACAAACCCCTTCAAAAAAACAATCACACAGGTCATTTTCTATGAGACGGTAATGTGCTCAAACAAGTGTCAGCTCATCGCAATTGTAGCACTCTTACCTCTGAATCAGACTGTTGTTGGTTCGAGTCCCACTCCAGGACTTGAGCACATAATCTAGGATGATACTTCAGTGCAGTATTGTGGGAGCACTGCACTTCACATGTCTTTTGGATGAGATGTTAGACCAAGGTCCCATTTGCCTGTTTATGTGGTCATAGAAGATCCCACGGCACTATCTGAAGAAAAGGGGAGTTCTCCCAGCGTCGTGGCCAGCATTTACCCTCAACAAAAATCACCAAAACAAAATTAACTGGTCATTTATCTCATTGCTGTTTCTGGGGCATTAATTTGCATAAACTAGCTGTCATGGCTGCTTACAGAACAGTGATTACACTTCAAAAGTAATTGGCTGTGAAGCAGTTTGTGCTATCCTAAGGATATGAAAAGCGATATGTAAATGCAAGTTCTTTGTTTTCTTTATAAAATGTCTGAAAGACTGTATGAGGGCAAATTTACAGATATCAATTAAGGATTCTGTCAAAATTGCAGCTCATTAGCGTTACATGCATCGAATCGCTTTCCCATCATGACGTACACTGGTTGCTAGTTTCAAACATAGGGTTGTGAAAATTAGCTCATTAAGTGAGGATAAGTCCAATAAGAGTACACTCCATTACAGTTTCTAATCACTTAGTATGCCATGCAAACTTTAGGATAGAAATTCCTATTGGGCATAATTCTGACAGGCAATGCCAGAGATACCGTTGACTTTTTTCATCTAGAATTCACAATTTGCACCCACGGAGTGGGCTGCCTATCGAAACATGCATACAGCTGCCAGCAACTTTCACGCACTGCTGCAGCTATTTAAAGGGCCGCAGTCTCTGCTGACCAACAAGCTTAGGTGACTGAAGATGAATGACTAAAGTGAATTGGAAGGTGCTGTACAGCATGCTCCGAAACTTACAGAGGAGCACTTGAGATCGTGCTCCATGAAGTGAGGCGAAGGAGCACTTGCCCTGTTTGACATACTGGGACACCTTCCCCAGAAGTGTCACACAAACACCTAGCAACAGATAGCAGACAGGGTGAACGCTGTCTGCAACTCCCAGAGTACCTGGCTGCAAATGATGATTGTAGATGTTAGATCCGTGTATTTTGATGTTGTGTGTCCTTCAATAACTAGACAAGAGACTGCAGAGAACAATCAACAGGTGTTTACTGGATGAGGGTTACTCTAAAACTAACTGTACAGATCCCTACTCAGGGTTATATACAGGTGTGGTCACTGCCAGAACTACAGTATACAGGAGCTGTAAAAAGTAGTTCTCCCCTTAAAGGTACATACACTACAATTCCTCCCCTTTTAGATTAACAGTACCATAACATTCATTTAACAATTAAATATCAACTAATTACATTAACACTTTTAACATGCAACATTAACTGAAAATAGTCTATTTATAAATTCAGTCTTTGGGGAGGCTTCCTGATCATTTCTGGATAGCGCCTTTCCTGAGTGTCTTGCTCTTGGTGTGGAGGCGATTCTGGCCCCCTGTCGTCGGTTGGTTCATCAGCTTCTGATGCTACTGTTTCTGGGGTAGATGCTACCTGTATGTCGGGTTCATCACCAGGTACGCGAGACATGGGGTTGACTCGTTCCTGTGACGCTAGGATCTGGTCAACATGGCGTCTCACAATGTTCTCCCCAACATCCACTGTGTACATTAGTGGCCCCTGTCGTGTGCATATCGTTCCTGGTTGCCATTTCTCTGTTCGGTAGTCGCGGGCCAAGACTGGTTGCCCTACATTGAAGCTCCTTGTTGGCTTCTCATTGATGTGCTGGAATTGCTTAATCTCAACATCTCTTCGTACATTTGGTCTGAGCAAATCCAGATGAGATCTCAACCTTCGGTTAAAGAACATCATGGCCGGGGTCTGGTTGGTGACTGCATGTGTCGCATTTCTGTAGGCTAACAGGAAAATGTCCACCTTATGCTGCAGTGGAATGTCGTCATCGCACATGGTCCTTACTGCATTTTTAAAGGTTTGTACGAACCTCTCAGCCAATCCATTTGTGGCTGGATGATATGGGGCGGATGTGTAATGCCTTACCCCATTCCTTTTCATAAATCTTCGAAACTCTTCGGACACAAACAGTGGTCCGTTATCAGAGCAAATCTGCTCTGGCAAGCCGTTCCTGGCAAATATGGTCCGTAGGACTGCAATAGTTTTCTCCGTGGTGGTGGAGGACATTTTGATCACCTCAGGCCATTTTGAGTGCGCATCCACGGCTATTAAAAACATTGAGTCCATGAATGGACCAGCAAAATCAATATGCACCTGTTGCCATGGAGATGAGGGCCACTCCCATGGGTGTAGAGGGGCATGTGGTGGTGCATTCTGGACCTTCTGGCATCCTGAGCAGCTCTTTGTCAGGTCCTCGATTTGCTGATCGATCCCCGGCCACCACACATAAGCCCTAGCAAGGCTTTTCATTTTCACCCCTCCCAGATGGCCTTCGTGAAGCTCATTGAGCACTCTCTCCCTTAACTTGGGTGGAATTACCACTCGGGATCCACACATCAAGGTCCCCTGGCATACTGACAGCTGTTCTCTTCTGGATGAGAATGCTGGCAACAGTGAGTCGCCATGTGTTGGCCATCCCTTCACCGTCAAGTCATATACCCGAGACAGTGTCGGGTCATTTCGGGTCTCCTTCTCTATATCAGCGTTAGTTACTGGTAAGCGTTCAATTATAGTCGAATGAAATATTTCGACAGGGTCCACTGCTGGTGCTTCCTCCGCAGTAGGCAGTGGCAGGCGTGATAGCCCATCAGCATTTCCATGCTGTTTCGTGCCCTTATACACGATTTCATATTGGTTCACCCCTAGAAAAAGGGACCATCTTTGTAGCCGTTGCGCAGTCATCACCGGAACGCCCTTCTTTGGATTAAAGATGGAGACAAGTGGTTGGTGGTCAGTCAGCAAGGTGAACTTCTGCCCGTGCAGATAGTGGTTGAACTTTTTCACTCCCCACACTAGGCTGAGGGCCTCCCTGTCAATCTGGGCATAGTTACATTCGGCTGAGGTTAGTGACCGAGACGCAAAGGCTACTGGCCTCTCCGAGCCGTCCGGGAATTTGTGCGACAGCACCGCTCCAATGCGATAGGGTGATGCATCACACGCCAACCTAATTGGTAGTGCTGGGTTGAAATGAGCCAACACCTCTTTTGATGTGATCAATTCTTTGCACTTCTGGAAAGCTCGTTTACATTCGTCATTCCACTTCCATGGTACCCCCGTTTGCAGTAGGGTGTTCAGTGGGTGTAGTACTGTAGACAAATTCGGCAAGAACTTATGGTAGTAGTTCACCAGCCCGAGGAACAACCTCAGTTGTGACACATCCTCCGGTGCTGGAGCCTTGACTACTGCCTCAATCTTTTCAGGGGACTTATGTAACCCCTCTTCATCAATAACGTGGCCACAATACGAGATCTGCTTCTGGAAAAACTCGCATTTGTGGCGATTAGCCCGGAGCCCATATTCACAGAGAGAAACAGAGAGAATCACAGAGAAACCCCACAGTGCAGCTAGAGGCCATTTCGGCCCATCGAGCCTGCACCGACACATATCCCACCTGATCCCCGTAACCCCTACACCAACACATATCCCACCCTATCCCTGTAACCCCACGTATTTAATCCCCCTAACACTAAGGGTCAATTTATCATAGCCAATCAACCTAACCCGCACATCTTTGGACTGTGGGAGGAAACCGGAGCACCCGGAGAAAACCCACGCAAACACGGGGAGAATGTGCAAACTCCACACAGACAGTCGCCCGAGGCCGGATTCGAACCCGGGTCTCTGGCGCGGTGAGGCAACAGTGCTAACCACTATGCCACCGTGCTGCCCTTCAATCTAGTGAGCACCTGCTCCAGGTTGGCGAGGTGATCACTGTCATTTTCGCCCGTGACCAGGATGTCTTCCAAATAACACTGGGTCCCTGGAATCCCTTGCAGGACTTGATCCAATGCCCTTTGCCAAATAGCCGGAGCTGATGCTACCCCGAACACCAGCCGGTTGTATTGGTAGAGACCTTTATGAGTGTTGATCGTGAGGTACTGTTTCAAGGCTTCTTCTACCTCCATTTGCAGGTACGCCTGGGCCAGATCAATCTTAGTGAAGCGTTTCCCTCCAGATAGCGAGGCGAAAATATCTTCAATCCACGGAAGTGGATATTGTACAGTGTGAAGGACTGGGTTCACTGCCACCTTAAAGTCCCCACAGATGCGAACCTTCTTTGGTTCCCCAGGCGTATTACTCAACGACCTCTTCATTACAGGAATGATGGGTGTAGCCCACTCACTCCAGTCCACTTTGGACAGTACTCCTGAACGTTCCAAACCTTCCAGCTCTGCTTTGACGGCTGGGCGGATCGCATAAGGTACCGGTCTGGCCTTTAAAACTTTGGGCTTGCATTTTCCTCTATTTTGATCGACGCTGTTATGCCTTTTAGTGTTCCGAGTCCCTCCTGGAACACTTCTTGTGCGTCAGTTAGCATTTTTGACAGTCATCCAGGTGTGACGTTGTCATCCTTTTTGGCATCTACAGTCAGTGCTTGTATGGAATGCCAATCTAGCTGTATCTTCCAGATCCATTCACGTCCTAGTAGTGGTGGTCCTCCATCTGGCAATACATATAGGTCCATTTTTGGTGTTTCCTTGCCGTTATATATAATGTTCACCCTTATTTTTCCTTTGTGGTAGACTTTTTGCCCCGTGTACGTCTTCAAGACAATCTCTGTATCTCTCAAGGGTATATGTGAGAATAGCTGCTTGTAGTCCCTTCGGTTTATGACTGTTAGGGCTGATCCTGTGTCCAATTCCATTTTCACTTGGACTCCGGCTATCTTGAGCATGACCCAGATAGTTTGGTGATCCTCCGTTTTGATCACATTATGTAGTTTCAGACAACCCAGCTCCTTGCTTCCAGAGTCTGTGTCACTTTTCTGTTCGTCTGCACTACTCTCCGTCACCTTATGTACCTTCTTGTACTCCTCCTGTGGGGATTTCTTGCTGCTGGTTTTCTTTTCCGACCTGCAGACTCTTGCTATGTGTCCTACTTTTCCACACTGTCTGCACACTTGGTCCTTGAACCAGCAATCCTTATGGTCGTGTGTTGTTCTGCCACAGCGATAGCACTTCACTGTTCCGTACGACATTTCATTTGTGCCATATTCTTGCGGTCTCCGTTGTATCTCTGCCATGCCCCGTGCTGCTGCTTTGTGTGATACTGCCATGCTGAAAGCCTTGTCCAGCGTAAGGTCCTTTTCTGATAGAAGCCGTTTCTGGGTTCCTTCACTTTGAAGCCCACACACAAACTTGTCCCTTAAAGTATCTGCTAGTCCCGTTCCAAACTGGCAGTGTTTCGATAGCTTGCGCAGTTCCGTTAAAAACTCAGCATTACTTTCATCTTTATGCTGGTTCCTTTTGTGAAACTTAAATCTTTCCGCTATCAGCAGCAGTGTGGGGTCTAAGTGGTCCTGTAGGATTGACACTATGTTTTCAAAATCCTTTTCCACTGGCTTCTCTGGGGTTACTAGGTTTCGCAGTAAGCCATACGTTTTTGCACCCATTGAATTCAACAATACCAGCGCTTTCCTGTCATCTGGCACTTCATTCGCCTTGCAGTACACTTCTATGCATTCGACATATGTCGTCCAATCTTTGACTTCATTGTCGAACGCTGTGACACTGCCACTCTTCGGCATCCCTGGGTGTGGTTAGACTGGCTCAAAATGGCGTCTCCCGCGCTCTCCCTTCTTTTCCGCTGCGGCTCAAAATGGCGTCCCCCACGCTTTCCTTTCTTCCCTGCTGACGCTGCTCGCCCCCTGAACAGTGCCTCTCTCTCTCGTTGATGCCGCTCGGTCCTGAACAGCGGCTGCGCCCTGTGCGCTCTACCCTCTCTCTTCTCGCGTCAACGCCGCTCGGTCCTGAACAGCGGCTGCGCCCTGTGCGCTCTACCCTCTCTCTTTTCCCGTCGACGCCGCTCGGTCCTGAACACCAGCTGCGCCCTGTGCGCTCTACCCTCTCTCTGCTCCCGTCGAAGCTGCTCGGCCTTTTCCTGTGCCGTCGGTTGGCTCCAGCCACCGCTGTGCGGGAAGGGTCTGCGCCATACCTTTTGCCAGCCCATTTCGCTGGAGTCTCCGTTGGATGGTCGACGCCCATGCTTCTGGAATTGGCCTTCTTCTGCAGAGTTGCAGGTAGGTTCGAATCTGCTCGTCGCCAATGTTAGATCCGTGTATCTTGAGGTTGTGTGTCCTTCAATAACTAGACAAGGGACTGCAGAGAACAATCAACAGGTGTTTACTGGATGAGGGTTACTCTAAAACTAACTGTACAGATCCCTACTCAGGGTTATATACAGGTGTGGTCACTTCCGGTACTACAGTATACAGGAGCTGTAAAAAGTAGTTCGCCCCTTAAAGGTACATACACTACAGTAGACTTGATGAAAGCTGCCAAGATAAGGCTACTTAACAGCTTCCTAGACATCTGCATGACACGGAGTGTTTCCTTACAACCTCTTAACGCTTTTAATTCTGGCCATGTAAGACACACAGATGACTTAAAGCCCTTTGAATTCTTACCATACAAGGCCATACTGCAGCATGGCACAAATTCAAACTGCAACTTACAACGGAATCGCTTATCACGCTAACACCATAAAGGGGCTGGACACAGTAAATTCTTCTGACACAACCCAACTGCGTGATGCATCATTTACTCATACACACAATGGGTGGGTACATGGGCACTTGGGTGTTACTGTTTGTGCTCTTGAAAATTGCAAAAATGTGCAGGACAAGATGGCTTATAACAGGAGGGAGCCAACTTACACAGGAAGAGGACTCCATTCAAAGAGGCTACATTGGAGATTGTTGGCATTGAGAGCAGAGGGAGCAGAGCCGGAGAATGAAACCAGAGGCTTCCCCCAAGCACAGTGCCAGTATCATCCTCGTCTTCATATATCTTTCCCTCACTCACTCATTCATTCTCACATAGACATACAATCAACCATAACACTGTCACACAGTATATTGCCATGTAAGCCCTGTTTGAAGAGGTGCCTTACAGCCAGTGTTGTAATATACATTCCTGTTCTGTTTCTATAGACCAGGAAGAACAGCCAGTTCTGCACTGCTAGTAGTCCTGAACAATCTCTCAGCACTTTGGGTGTCATTCACTGCCACAGCTACAGCCATCCTGGAAGATATAGATAGCAAGCTATCAGGTGGGTTGCATTGTACACATGAGGAGGAGCAAATAGTAGTGTCAGAGGAGAAGTAGGAACCTGCTGGTTAGAGAACTCATTCACTTCTTACCTCAGTCCAATGCCTAAGGATTCCAACCTCACATGCCTGCTATAAAAGGAGATTTCTGCCTCAGCAGATTGTGTACAGCAGCCAGTTCAGTCTGTTCATGACACTTTACGAGGTCTTGATAGTGTAGAGAGTCCACTAGCTATATTTCTGCAGTTGTAGAGGAAAATGTCTTTGCCCCAGTCTACCATGGGATGCATGGTTACTCTATGGGTGACTGTACTACAATCTGCTGTGGAATGCATGGTTCCTCCATGAGTGTCTGTACTATAACAATCTGTCATGGAATTTATGGCAATTCTGTGTTAAATTTTGATGGAGCCTCCAGCATTGGTACCTTGCCTTCCAGTTCCTAATGTACATGAGTCCGCATCTCAGAACTACCCAGAATTCAGTACTATCCAATGCTAATTTGACAGTCCAGCATGGACTGGTTGGGCCGAATGGCCTGTTTCTGTGCCGTATATCCTATGTAATACTATGTAATCTATTTCACAGCAGGCACAGGATGATAATTATGGGAAAGTTAATGGAACACTAGTGCAGCAGCAGCTGGCCCTTACAGGCTGGTGTTAAGGCACATTGCTGGAGCAGAGTAGAGAGATTTTGACTCTGCATCTAGCTGCGCCGTACCTGATCTGGGAATGCTTGATGTTGACAAGAGCTCCCCAAACTAGGAAGACTCCACTTTCAGTCTGGAGTCTCACTCGATGGGAGCGCAGATTCTAAACGCAATGAAAGCATCGCTCGTGTATGCTCACCCTGCTGCTACAGAGGCATTGGGCTCCACCATACTCTTGCCCTGATGCAATATCTGGGGGATCAAATTGAGAGAACCTTGAGATAAAGCTTCACAGGGCTCACTGCCACCCACAGGATCGGTGGATAAGCTGAGGGACTACATCAAGTGGGGCCTCCCTGTCTGCTGGGCCCAGTTCAGCAACTCGAATTACAGGAAATGGCTGCACTTCCTGGAGTGGATCTGCTGCAAACAGTGGTAGACAGTCAGGTGCTCTGACCATCTTTAATACATTTTGAGTTACAATGAAGAGATGTCAGGCATTAGAATAAAAGATTAAGAGAAGTATTTTATGTATTATTGGGGAAACCAATCTGTCACAATCTTGCAGCACTTCCTTCAAGTTGCTCTTGGCACAGATTTACTTTCACAGGACCTTTGATCCTTTAGAGCAAGAGCAGTTTGCCGAAATTGCCCATTTAGACATGCAACGATTCTGAGATCATTTGACTATGTACTTACCCACAAATCATCATTTAAAAGGGCTTTGATAATTTAATAATTATTTTACTAAGAATTTTGCAATCAAATAAACTGCTGTAAAATGCAACCGCTGAAATAGTAACACAGCGTGATAATTTGGTATGCTGTATCTGAAGATTAATTTTAGCATTTCTTGTCCTACAGCATTTGATGTGCCTCAATAATTCCGAGACTCGAAGGTAGCAGAACAAAACAAGGCTTTTATTAACTTAGAACGAAACATGTAAGCGAGAGAGATGTCGTCCTTCTGGAGACTGGGGCTAGACTGAAAGCTAGCTTACAAACGGGGCCAGGTATGGGCGGAGCCCTACACACAGCACATTCCAGTACACAATACAATGAGGTCTGGGGGAAGGGAAATGACACTGAAACCGATCTCAGTCACAGGCAGTGATGAATGGAAATATTTCATCACATTCACCCCTTCTATAGATTTAGTCTGTTCGGGGGTTTGATAGTCCTCTGCGACCGACGTGGCTGTTGCGGTGCCGCGGGTGTCGGCTGGGTGTCCCCGGTAGCCTCCTGGGTCTCTGCCGGGGGTGCCGCCAGGGTTGTTGAAGGGGTAGTTGGTGGGGGTGCTGTTGGTCGGTGTTCTTCCGGGGGTGATGAAAGAGTAGTGGGTGGGTAAGAGTTGCTGTGATCGTCGTTGCCGCTATTGCCGTGGTTGTTGTCGATGCCGGCTGGGGCGACGTCTTTTATGGACACGGTGTCCTCCCTTCCGTCGGCGTGCCGGACATATGCGTATTGGGGGTTGGCGTGGAGTAGGTGTACTGGCTCCACGAGAAGGTCCGTCTTGTGGCCCCTCACATGCCTTCGCACGAGTATCGGACCTGGGGAGGAGAGCCATGACGGCATGGATACGCCTGAGGTGGATTTCCGGGGAAAGACAAACATTCGTTCATGAGGCGTGGTATTAGTGGCCGTACACAATAGCGACCGTATCGAATGGAGCACATCCGAGAGGACTTCCTGCCAGCGGGAGATAGGGAGGCCCTTGGTCCTTAGAGCTAGAGTGACTGCTTTCCATACTGTCCCGTTCTCTCGCTCCACTTGGCCGTTACCCCGGGGGTTGTAGCTGGTGGTACGGCTCGTGGCGATCCCCCTGGACAGCATGTACTGGCGTAGCTCTTCACTCATGAAGGACGCCCCCCTATCCGTATGGATGTAGCTCGGCATACCAAACAGGCAGAACAGGCTGTTGAGGCATTTAATGACCGTGGCGCTGATCATGTCTGGGCAGGGGAAGGCAAATGGGAACCGGGAGTATTCGTCCACAATGTTCAGGAAGTAAACATTGCGGTCGACGGACGGGAGGGGGCCCTTGAAATCTAAGCTGAGCCGCTCAAAGGGCCGTGTAGCTTTGATTAAGTGGGCTCTATCTGGGCGGTAGAACCGAGGCTTGCACTCAGCGCAAGTGCGGCAGTTCCTGGTCAGGGACCGAACTTCCTCAATCGAGTAGGGTAAGTTACGGGACTTTATGAAGTGGAACAGCCGCGTGACCCCTGGGTGGCAGAGGTCGTTGTGGAGGGTCTGTAGCCGATCCCCGGTGGCGCTGGCACACATCCCTCGTGAGAGGGCGTCAGGGGATTCGTTAAGGGCCCCTGGCCGGTAAATGATGTCATACTCGAAGGTGGAGAGCTCGATCCGCCACCTAAGAATCTTATCATTTTTAATCTTCCCCCTCTGTTTATTATTGAACATAAACGCTACCGACCGCTGGTCGGTAAGTAGGGTGAAGCGTTTGCCGGCTAGGTAGTGGCGCCAGTGGCGCACTGCCTCCACGATGGCTTGGGCCTCCTTTTCCACGGAGGAGTGTCTGATCTCGGGCCCTTGGAGGGTCCTCGAGAAGAAAGCTACGGGCCGCCCCGCCTGGTTGAGGGTGGCCGCCAAGGCGAAGTCAGACGCATCACTTTCCACTTGAAATGGAGTGTTCTCGTCCACTGCCTGTAGCGTGGCCCGCTCAATATCCTGCTTAATGCTTTTGAAGGCGGCATGGGCCTCAGCAGAGACCGGGAAAGAGGATGCTTTCAAGAGGGGGCGGGCTTTGTCGGAGTAGTTGGGGACCCATTGGGAATAATAAGAAAATAACCCCAGGCACCTTTTCAGGGCTTTGGGAGTGTTGGGCAGGGGCAGCTCCCGTAGGGGGCGCAATCGGTCGGGGTCTGGTCCGATTTCCCCATTCTCCACCACGCTGCCTAGTATGCAGAGGCGCGTGGTGTTGTAAACGCACTTGTCCTCGTTGTAGGTGAGGTTGAATTTTTGTGCGGTTTTCAGGAACCTCTCGAGGTTCGAGTCGTGATCCTGCTGGTTGTGACCGCAGATGGTGACGTTGTCGAGGTAGGGGAAGGTTGCCTGCAAGTGGTGGTCATCGACCATGCGGTCCATCTCCCTCTGGAAGACCGAGACCCCATTCGTCACCCCAAAGGGGACTCTGAGGAATTGGTAGAGGCGTCCGTTCGCCTCGAAGGCGGTGTACGGGCGGTCCTCTGGTCTGATAGGGAGCTGGTGGTACGCTGACTTGAGGTCGATGGTGGAGAACACCCGGTATTGGGCGATTTGGTTCACCATTTCTGATATGCGGGGTAGCGGGTAGGCGTCTAGTAGGGTGTACCTGTTGATCGTTTGACTATAGTCGATCACCATCCGTTTCTTCTCGCTACCCCTTACCACTACCACTTGGGCGCGCCACGGGCTGTTGCTGCGTTCAATAATGCGCTCTTTCAGGAGCCTGTCTACCTCGGTCGCGATAAACCGCCTGTCCTCCCAGCTGTACCTCCTGCTTTTGGTCGCTATTGGCCGGCAGTTAGGGGTAAGGTTCGCGAATAGCGAAGGCGGCTTTACCTTCAGGGTAGCCAGACCGCACACTGTGAGGGGCGGCTGGGACCCACCGTACTTGAGCGTGATGCTTTGGTGGTTGCACTGGAAATCCAGGCCCAAGATCACGCTCGCACATAGGTTCTTCATGATTAATACTTTAAAATTATCATATACAGTTCCGTTAACGCACAATTGTACCGTGCAGTAACCCAGAATGGTCGATGTCTGGGTTTTGTCAGCCATAGAGATGGTACCCTGAGTAGGGACCACCTTTAGGGAGAGTTGTTGTGCCAGTTCTGGGTGGATAAAGCTCTCCGTGCTTCCACTGTCAATTAAGCATTTAACCCGGCACCCGTTTACCTCGATGTCCACCATTGATCTGGATAGCGGGTGCGGCCTGGTCTGGTCCACTGTGACCGATGCCACTGTAGGGCCCTGATCGATACAAGATGGCGTCCACGCTGTCTGCTCACAAGATGGCGGACCCCACGAGGTCGGGCAAGATGGCGTCCAAGATGGCCGCTCCCACGGCGCACACGCGGCGGTGGCGGTTTTTCCGGCGGTTGGTTTTCCGGCGGGGTTCCCTCTGCACACCTTCCTGAAGTGCCCCTTCTTACCGCACTTAAAGCAGGTGGTGCCTTTCGCCGGGCACAGGTTTCTGGTGTGTTTTGGCTGCCCGCAGAAGTAGCAGTTGGGTCCCTGACGCGTCGCGGCTATCGTAGGGCTTCTGGGGGGAGAGCGGGGCCCAGCCGGTGTCGGGCTGTCGGGCGGGGAAGATGCCTTCCAAGATGGCGGCGCCCTCGGTGCACACGTGGCGGCGTGGACGGCGCGGGCTGAAGAGTAGGCGTCCGAGTTTCTCTGGGCCACATCCAAGGATCGCGCGGTGTCCGCAGCCTGTTTCAGGTCCAACCCCGTTTTTTCCAGCAGTCTTTGCTGGATGTAAGTGGAGCTGAGGCCTGTGATGGAGGCATCGCGAACAAGCTCGTCAGTGTACACTGCGGCTTTTACATCTCGGCACTTGCAGTCTTTGCCAAGCATTTTCAGGGTGCTTAGGAACTCCTCCACCGATTCCCCAGGTCGCTGTGCGCGGGTGGCGAGCAGGTGCCTAGCATACACCTCATTCGTAGGCTGCTGGTAGTGCGCCTTTAAGATGTCGCAGGCGGCCAGGTACGTCTCGGCGTCTTGGATGAGGGGGTAAACCCGGTGGCTTACCCAATTCCGCAGAATTCCGAGTCTCATCCTTGCAGCGTCCGTAGCGTCTTTGACGGCTGCGGAATTGTCCAGGAAGAATTCCATACACTCAAACCAGTGTCCGAAGCGTGCTGATGCGTCCGGAGCATGTTGATCCAAATCCAAACGTTCGGGTTTCAGGAGTTGATCCATAGTGTTGAAAATAAGTTAATAAAATTGATGTGCCTCAATAATTCCGAGACTCGAAGGTAGCAGAACAAAACAAGGCTTTTATTATCTTAGAACGAAACACGTAAGCGAGAGCGATGTCGTCCTTCTGGAGACTGGGGCTAGACTGAAAGCTAGCTTACAAACGGGGCCAGGTATGGGCGGAGCCCTACACACAGCACATTCCAGTATACAATACAGCACATTCCAGTACACAATACAATGAGGTCTGGGGGAAGGGAAATGACACTGAAACCGATCTCAGTCACAGGCAGTGATGAATGGAAATATTTCATCACAGCATTATTTCTTCCTGTACCATTTCCACCTAATTAAAAGATAATTGAGAGTGAATCATGAGCATGGAGGTAAGGGTTGCTAATACTAGACAGTGGAAAACTTTCCAGTTTTGCCAACCGAGACGTGAAATTGCTCCCTAGGACGGACTCTCGCTTCATATTTTCGTCGAGCAAAGAATCAGGCATCGAGGTCAGCTTGCACAATTTGCAGCGCTGCTGATTATCCGTCTGTACCCAGATCAGGTGTCGCACCACCAGATACGGAGTCAAGATCCCTCTAGCTGTGCTGCAACGATGTGCCTTAACACCACCCTTTGACACAGCAGCTCCTGCTGCACTAATGTCTTATTAACATCCTGACACTAATCATAGGAACAGGAATAGGCCATTCAGCCCCTCAAGCTTGTTCCACCATTCAGTTAGACCATGGTTGATCTGTATCTTAACTCCATTTACCCGCCTTGGTCCCATAGCATTTAATAACTAACAAAAATTGATCAATCTCTGTTTTGAAATTTTCAATTGAGAGAATTCCAGATGTCCATCCATTAAACCATTGGGTGCAGTAGTACAGTGGTTACTGGACTAGTAATCCAGAGGCCTGGACTAGTAATCCAGAGGCTTGGACTAATAATCCAGAGGCCGTGGGCTGGATTTTCTCAGCACCGAGGAGGCGGGCATGGAGGCAGGACAGTCGGTAAAGTAGCAGAAAGTGGGGGCAGATGGCAAACCCGCCCCCATCCCACTTCCGTGTCCTTTTGCCAGGAGGCGGGAAGATGTGCTGCTTCGGGTCCCGTCTCCTGGAGGTGGGAAAGGGATCAAATCCTTTTAACTGCCTGTTAACAGGTAGTTAACAGGCAAGGAAAAGGATTAGTGCCTTTTTGCCTTTTCAGGTGAAGGCTTCCCAACCTCGGAGAACCCTGCCGGGTTGGAGGAGATGTGAAGAAGGCGGTCAGAGGCACCTGGAAGTAAGATGTAGAGGTGAGTGATGGGTGCAAGTGTGGAGTGGTAATTATGCAAGGTGAGTGATAAGTGTTTAAAAATGTTCACTTACCTTGTTTTCTTCCTACAGCCTTCATCCACCCTGGATCGGGAGACCTGACCTCTTCCTTGTCGATTTCACAGACTGGCTGTTGCATCCTCTGAACCAATGGCCATCTGAAATTGACAAAGTTGAAAAGTTTGATGAGTCCTGAACACAAGGACTCATCAAACTACAGAGAATGTCAGTGTTTGACAGCTTCACAGTGCTGTCAAACACTGACATTTCTTCTTGGTTGGTCAGATGATGATGGAGGTGGGACATTGACATGACAAGCAGCAGTTCCACCTCCAACTCGTCTCCATTGAGAAAATCCAGCCCTGTGTGTTCAAATCCCATTGTGGCAGTTTGAGAATTTGAATTCAGTTTTATAAAAAGCAGGAAATAAGAAGCTGGTACCTGTTAAGTATGTGTATTGTATTGAACAATTAACACAAAGACTTAAACGTATAACTCAAACAGGTCTTTACTGGTTGGAGGTAGGGACTATACATAGGTCTTTACTTCATGCCCACAGGCGGGAACTGAGGGGAGATCAGTACCCACAGTACTATTTATACCCCTATGGCCAGGAGTGGTACTGCGTATCACTACGCCCAACAAGTAGTGCAGTCCTGTCCATAGGTTCAAAGTAGCACACATATTACATACACAACAGTACCAGTAAAAGTGACCATGAAGCTGTCAGATTGCCATCAAACCCAAACTGGTTCACTAATGTCCTTTAGGGAAGGAAACCTGCCGTCCTTGCTCGGTCTGGTCTGGCCTATATGTGACTCATGTCCCACATCAATGTGGTTGACTCTTAACTGCGCTCTGAAGTAGCAAGCGGCTCAGTTGTTTCAAACCAATACAAAGCAGCATTGTGGGAGCACCTTCACCACACGGACTGCAGCAGTTCAAGAAGGAGGCTCACCACCACCTTCTCAAGGGCAACACGGGATGGGCAATAAACGCTGGCCTTGCCCAAGAATTATCCTGTGACAATCCTGTGAATCAGATTGTCAGTTTAGCATCAGGTCGTGCTAAATTATGGGTTGTCCTGTGCTGCGGATGCGCACACACACATCAGGATCTGAGAATATCAAAATACTTAGGTTCCTGGCATCCAAACAGTGACGAGTTTATCACTGAATGATTATGGGTTCAATTCGAACCTAGCTCCCAGAGGCAAAAGGATAGTGTCCTAAGCTACTGCTTCTCCAGTCACAGTATCTAATTTCTAGAACAGAAAATGCATTAGCTTGGGTAAGCTGTTGAATGGTAATACGTTTTTTATTCATTTAATTACGGAGGTCTTTGGCACATTGAAATATGCCAGTGTTTTTATAAATTTTCAATCTAGATCATGTGACAAGTTCCCAGCATTGTATGAGACATCCGGAGAAGACACTAAGTGAAGCATTGATGTTTTTTTCCCCACAGGGATGGTTGAGGGGGGGAACCAGAGAATGAGTCAGCCTTTCATACTCTGAGATGCAGCTGGCAACATAGCAATGTTGGCAAAGGCACGGGCCTTTAACAGAGTGGAGAAAATAACTAAAAAAAAAAATGGGGAGTAGACATTCTGGTCCCAGCACAGTGCCGCCAGGAATGGATGGCGGCATGAACGCTGCACGCCTTTTGCCAGGATACATGATGGTAGTGCCGTGGCTTGGCATAAAATAAAAGCATCACGGGGGCGATTTTGAACCCTCACCCAAAACGGATGCCAAGTCGGCCATTGGGTCCACTGCACATGCCCTGTCAGGTTCGGACCTCATTAGAATGCAGTCGATGAGCCGCCCAACGTACAATGACCGCTAGCAGGCGAACCGGATGGGGGGGGGGGAGGGGCAGGAAATCCAGCAGCTCCATGCGTAAGCCGAGGCAGGAGTCGGCAGTAAGAAGCAGGGGTTGGCGGGGGCGGGGGGGGAGGTGGGTTGAGGGAAGGGGAATGCACCGGGGGGGTGGAGGTGGCGACCCAAAGGTCAGCAGTGGGTGGAATGCTCCTCCTGGTCCACAAAAAACGGGAAGGCAGTTTCCACAGCAGCCTTTAAGGTCACTCACCACCTGGTACAAATGGCAGAGTGTGTGTGATGATGCTCCGCCCATTTATACTTGAAAATTGTAAATGGTGTCTTACAACTGACGTAGGACCCCAATGTGCACACGTAAGCAGCCTCCTGCCTGCTTCGGGCAGGAGTGTAAGATGGCCATTTACAGGGCCACCTGAAAATCACATCGGACGGGCCTTGGCTGTCCGAAGGAAGGACGCTACTTCCCTGCCGTTTTCAACTGCAGGATGCTTGGCAAATGGGGCAGCTGGCCCTCAAAAACTGAACCCCCACCCCCACATCTTCTACTGGGGTATTGGGCATCGACTTACATTATTGGGTGCCTGGGGTCACAGACCACCTGGCCATTACTTGCCTTTTCTGTTCATGAGGAGCTTGAGGTTAGTGGTAAGGGTTTAGATGGCTCATGGCTGGCTTCAATGTTGCACTGTGCTTGAGTGAAACCTACTACCTTTCCATAGGAAACATGACAAAAGAATACACCTGGCAAACAACACTTGAGCCCATAATTCAGACCAACACTCCACTGCAGTTAAACTGCTTTTTTCAACAGCTTCAATATTTTTATAACTAATAAACAGAACTGTTAAATGAAATTGAAAAAAAAATTTTTTTTTTTTAAATGCCCTATGATTTTTTTCCTGGGTTGCTCACAGCAGTGTCCAGGAGATTAAATCTGGACAATCCTGGAGGGTTGGCATCCCTAGGACGACACTTTAAAACTGTCCAAACTATTCAAGCTCTTTCAGGTTAGTATAGTATGAGTTAGATGCCGAGTAAAGCTCCTACTACACTGCCCTAACAATGTGACTCAACTCCCATCTCAAAAGAGCACTTCTCCGCATATTTCCATCTCCCCACACCACCCGTTCAAATTCATTGAATGTAGGCGCTATAGAGCCAGGAGACAAAAAAGACTTTGGGGGAAAAATTCAGTTGGTTTGCACCTCCCATTAGCACCTTAAGAGGGCGCTAATGTGGCGCAAAGCAACTAGCGCCCGTGCGCGGCGATGTTTGCGCTGCCTGCAAAATTAACTAGACATTTTGCGGTGGCGCTAAACACTACCGCCACGATCTCCTGTGCCGGCAGATCATGACATCAGTCGAGTGTGCAACGCCCCGGTAGCGCCCCGAACCAGATATTGAGCGGCGCCCCCTGCCTTACCGCCTGCCGCTAGCAACGACAGGTTGAGGGGAGCGTTTTGCAGTCAGGAAGGGACTGGGGGAGCGCTATTTAAAGGCGACCGCTTCCTGCCTTTTTTTGTTGGTGACATTTTTGCACTACACATTCTGAGAGAGAGACACTTCTGGAGAGATTCAACGCTGTGTGAAGCAGTTTTGGGTACTGAGCAGCACTTTGCAGGTTCATTTTGATTTGCCCTTCCTTGTATCAATTTAGAAGAGACTATGGGGGCTGCACTCTGAGCTCTTTCCCTGGGCCTCTCCATTGTTCTTTCCAGCAGATTTGATGTACAGGTCTCTCCAGGCCGAGATTCAAGGCTGTAATGAGCAGGATGTGGATGGAGAGCAAGATCAACCCTCCCCTTTAAGAACTGGCCGGCGCCATTGTGTCTGTGTTCCATTGCTGACTGACATCACATGAGCTTCGCCAGTGCTCTGAGGTAGCGCCTCACTCCTCGACCATTGCACCTTAAGAGAGGTGCGTAGCGCCTGATTTAGCACTCCAATCAACTCCGGGGGCGATAAAAGCCACGTTTGCAGTTGGAGGCAATAATTAGCTGCAGGCGCTAAACTTTGCGCACGGCCGATAATCGCGCCCCAAATGGGGCGATACTGAATTTTTCCCCCTTTCAACCCAGAGGTGAAAGGTCAGTGTCTTATCATTGTACGTCCCAGCCCCCACCCATATGTTCAGTGACGGGCCTATAACTCAACTGTATTTAAACCCCTTTTCATGTGTAATCTCAGAACATAATTACAGTACAGGGTAAACCTCGCCCTGTATTGCATTTGTTATCTGATAACAAGAACGTTTGGGGATCATCCTCCACCGACATGGTGGTTATTCTCTGAGAATTTTGCCGTACTGCCTCATCGTGATGATATTTCAGAGGTTCTCTTTAGAAATCTGTTGGAATCCTTATCCCTATTGCTGCTCAGCATTCACATGCTATCTCTCAAATGCACACGGTACCCATCATACACCAGCAGACAAAAGGAGCAAACAACAGCTCCTTTGGGTGAATTCTTCAGTCCACTTCCTCCTTATATTAACTCTTCCATTGGACTCGAGAAATCATACAGTACTTTCATTTTTTCACAACGCTGGATTCAAAAATGAATCACAATCTCCAGCTTTCTCTTTAATGAATAGGAATTGCATGTCCTCTTCATTGCTTGCTCATTGGATCATTTTAATAGGTGTCTTTTTTATCTTACGAGGTCGGACACTGTATAATCTCCTTGTTAAGGGATGAATCATCCAAGTCTGCTTATCGCTTCTCCCTTTTCTTAACTTTAGTTTGTTCTCATACTTGTAAACCTTGATCCTATGTCTCTGTAGATCAGTAATTTTTCTTCCCATTATATTGCTTATTAACAGGCTGAACTTGGAATTGTTCAAATTGCATAAGAAGCTTAGCTTAAAGCTTTTGTGACGTTGAATCACATTCTATTTGAGCTCAGCCTGTGTACTGTAATCTTCATTTTTATTTTGTTCTAACAGGTTATCACTATTTATGACCTTTGCATCAGTCCAACGCAGGATAATAAATTGACTCGATAGCAAAATACTGCAGATACTGGAAATCCAAAATAACAACAGAAAATGCTGGAAGAACTCAGCTGGCCAGGACAGCATCCATGGAGAGAGAAACAGAGTTAACGTTTCAGGTCGATGACCTTTCGTCAGAACTGGAAAAAAGCAGGAAGGGGAAAGCAGGTTTAGGGGCTGGGAAATGGGGGAGGGGATGAAAGAACAAAAGGGAAGGTCAGTGATAGAATAGAAAGCAGAAGAGATTAAGAGAAATAAATTGACTCAGCAGGTCAGGCAGCATCCGTGGAAAGAGAAGGGTCACCGACCTGAAACGTTAACTCTGTTTCTCTCTCCACGGATGCTGCCTGGCCTGCTGAGTGTTTCCAGTGTTTTCTGTTGTTATTTCAGATTTTCAACATCCGCAGTATTTTGCTATTGAATAAATTCACTCTGTTCTATTCAGTTCCAACTGAAACTGATAGATAAACTTTTGAAACAAAGCAAGATGCAAGGCTATAGGGAAAGAGCAGAGTAGTGAGATAAGTTTTGGATTGCTCCAGCAACACAGACACAATGGGGTAGAATTGGCAAGCGTCACGCCCGATCTTGGGGCATAAAACAGGCGCAAATGCCCCAATTTAACAATGGGTCAGCCGGCGCCCAATCTGCACAGGCGTTAGTCCCACTGCTAAATTGGTGAGGGCAATTTTTTAGGCATCCCAGGCTTTAGGCCTCTTAAATATGCTAATGCCTGTTGAAGGGCCCCTGTGTAAAATTTGTTCCCGATGAGCAGGATTCTTCAGTGCACTCACCCCCCGCATGCCCCCCCCCCCGCCCCGACCGCCGTGACTGGCAACTAAAGGTACGTTTAAAAAAAAAGATAAACTATTGTGGAGCCAGGAGGAGCAGGAGTTCTCCCCCAACTCCACAGTCCTGACGATCGCACCTCCCACACCCACGTTGCTCGATCCAACTACTGTCCTGACACTTAGCTATGGGCCGCTGCTGGTGGTCCACACTAGCACCAGCTGCATCAGCTAATGTGCTGCCCATGCAGGCTTCAAACAGGTTACTAATGTATCAGCAGCCCAGAACTTTCACCTCCTTTCGCACTGAAGAACAACAGGAGTGTGTCAGCTGTGGCTCATTGGGTAGCACTCTCTAGGTGGGAGGGGCTAGGAGTGAGCCAGGTGTTACTGGTTGCCTGATTGCAGCTGGGAGTTGGAGGGAGTTTTGTAAAAAGTTGGTGGTGGGTTTTGGGGTTTGGTTTTCAGGTTTTAGGGCCTTTTGGGCCCACAAAAACAGCCAGATGGCTGCTGAGGGGTCCGGAGTGCCGGGCCCCTCAGAGGACAATGTTCCCGAGAGGAATTTAATTAGGGAAGAAACTGTGGTGGGAAAGGAAGAAAAAAGGCCCAAAGATTTGGGCCGGGACCTCAGGAGGTTTGGTAAAGAAAACACGGTGGTGGTGCAGTGTGAAGATAAGAAGATTCGAGCTTGGGATATTATCCAGGCGGTTCATGAGGACTGTGGCGAGGGAAGCTGCTTTGCCTGCCGACCTAAGCCAAATGTGGGATTCGAGGTGACGGTCAGTGGTCGTGAGGAGGTGGAAAGACTGTTACTCAGTCTGAAAGTTGGTGAGAAATTCTTGGAGGTTGTTGTGTATGTCCCTTTAAGGGAATAACTGGTCTCAGACTGCAGTACTGGCAGTGACCATCCCTGTATAAAAGGCCCTGGCAGGCTTCTGTAGTTTCAGTTTCCAGATTGTCTCCATTCAGTAAAGACTTGTTAAACCAACTCCTGCATTCCGTGTCTCCATTAACACACGGATATAATACTGGCGACGAGTAAGAAACGAACTTACCTGCAACTCGGCAGCACCTCAGACGACGTTATTGAAGGTCGAAGCCAGAAAAGAAAAAAGAAAAATCCAAAGAAACTTGAGAAACGGGCGTCGACCGTGGGCAACTGCCCTCCAAATCATCGGATTGAAAACTTGCAGGGGAGACTGTCAAGAGCCAGGCTTGGTTCCCCAGTCTGTGGTTTCCCAGATAATCGGGCTGGTGGCAGGTAGTGCACTGATCCTTCCTGGGCTGCGGCGGGCTAGAGCTCGATCGGGTGGCTCTGCAACGGGGCCGGGCAGCGAGTCGGGAAGCAAAGAGAGAGAGGGTGGAGCACACAGGGCGCGGCCGGTGCTTCGCAGCTGGGCAGCGTTCGGACCGAAGAAGAGGGAGGGAAGTGTCCCAGAGGGTCCGCTCCACGACGGGAACGGTTAAAAATAAAAGTACCGCGGAGAGCAGCGTTGACAGCAGTGGCAGCGGCGGGAAAGCGCGGGAGGCGCCATCTTAACTCGGCGGGGAAGAAGGAAAAGCGCGGGAGGTGCCATTTTGATCCATCAGGGACGAAGGAAAAGCGCGGGAGACGACATCTTAGACTATCAAGATGCCAAAGACTGGCAACATCACTGCCTTCGATAATGCAATAGAAGACTGGACCACGTATGTGGAAAGAGTCGAGGTATATTGCGAGGCAAACGAAATAGCCGAGGGGAAAAAGGCATCGGTATTGCTAAATTTAATGGGCGCAAGAACGTACAGCCTATTGCGGGACCTGATTATTCCAGCCAAACCGAAGGCGAAGAGCTTTAACGAAATTGTTGCTATCCTACAGGAACACCTAAATCCTACACCGCTGCTGATAGCAGAAAGATTTAAATTCCACAGGAGAAATCAGCATAAAAATGAGAGCAATGCTGATTACCTTACGGAACTACGCAAGCTATCAAAGCACTGCCAGTTTGCAGCAGGACTAGCAGATACCTTACGGGACAAATTTGTCTGTGGACTCCTGAGTGAAGGAACCCAGAAGAGGTTACTCTCAGAGAAAGAGCTGACGCTAGATAAGGCTTTCAGCGTGGCAGTATCGTACGAAGCAGCAGCAAGGGGAGCTGCGGAAATACAACAAAAGCCACAGGAATACGGCACCCACGAAATGACATGGGAATTTGCAAAATGTTAGCGCTGCGGCAGAACAAACCATGACCAGAAGGACTGCTGGTCCAATGACAAAATATGCAGGCAATGCGGAAAGATGGGACACATTGCACGAGTTTGCAGGTCTGAGAAGAAGACCAACGACGATAAAAAGGCTACTAAGTAACCGTACAGGAAAGTACAAAAGATGACGGACAGTAGTTCCGAAGACCAGATGAGCGATAGTGAATCCGGGAACAAGAGACTAAGCTCTCTCAAACTTCACAACGTAATCGCAAAAGAGGGTCACCGAACCATTTGGGTCACCCTCACGATAGCAGGGTCTCAAGTCAAAATGGAATTGGATACAGGATCAGCTCTAACCGTCATGAATCGACGAGACTACGAGCGGCTATTCTCACACATACCCTTGAGAGAGACATCCATTGTCTTGAGGATGTATACGGGGCAAAAAGTATACCCCAGAGGAAAAATAAGGGTGCCTGTCGAATACAACGGCAAGAAAATACGGAAATTGTATCTCTACATTCTGCAAGATGGTGGACCACCGTTATTGGGACGTGAATGGATCAGATAGATAAGTTTTGACTGGCACTCCATTCAGGCACTGACGGTGGCTGGTAAAAAGGATGACGACATCACTCCTGGACGATTGTCAACAATCTTAGCTGACGCCAAAGAGGTATTTCAACAAGAACTGGGCAATCTAAAAGGCGTAACCGCCTCGATAAAAATAGAGGAGAATGCAATTCCCAAGTTTTTCAAAACAAGACCGGTACTGTGATAAAAATGATAACATCCGGGAAGTTATGTCATCACTTCCTGTGAACTATGAACTATGAACTATGAACTGTGTACATACCTCACTTCCTTTAAATGTCACTTCCTGTTGGACTGGTATAAATACTGGTCTGTTCAGTATTGTAAGAGGCTTCTACCAGAGGCATGGTAAAGACCTCTCTTGTATATAGTGTGTTTATAAGTTACTTAAAGCTTACTTTAAAGTTACTTGATGGTAAGTCTCCTTTTTCTTACATCAATTTAAGTAACTTAGTATTTACACTGACAAATACTAGACCTTCAGACAAACTCGGAAGTTAAGGATCCAGGGAACCACCCATCATGGAGAAAATCCTTCGACCTATTCGTCTGGACTTGGACCCGAATACACCAGCAGCTGGCAGGGTATGGAAGCATTGGTATCGTACTTTTGAGAATTTTCTGGATGAATGTAAAGTGGATGCTCCTGCTAAATTGAAGATACTTGTCAATTATGTGACCCCAAAAGTGTTCGAATATGTTGATGACTGGGATAGTTACGAAGAGGTGATTCGGGCACTTAAGAAACTGTATGCGAAGACCCCAAATGAGGTCTATGCTAGACATCTACTGGCCACAGCCCGACAAGGGCCAGGGGAATCAATTGACGAATTCCTGCAAGAACTTCGCAGGCTCAGCGTAGATTGTAACTTTCAGGCAGCCTCAGCTGAACTGTACCGCCAAGAAATGATTCGTGATGCTTTCATCTGCGGGATTGCCTCTCCATTTATACGCCAGCGTCTACTAGAAAGTAAAACACTTGAGCTACAAAAAGCTTTTGACCTAGCTTGTTCACTGGATTTGGCAAAGAGAAATGCAGACCTCTATCAGCTGCCCAGATCTCGATCTGCTGCTGTAGCTGCAACCAGACAATTCAAGCGGTCTCAGGTGAACCCTATCATGGGGGAATCTAATTCTGATAATTCTGATGAAGAAGAGGAGGACGACCCCACTTTAGCAGCCTCTTGGCAATCTAGGAAGGAATGCTTCTTTTGTGGAGATGCTTTTCACCCTAGGAAAACCTGCCCTGCTCGCAATGCAATCTGCAGTTATTGCGGGAAAAAAGGACACTTTGCTAAAGTTTGCCTATCAAGGGCCTCTACGAGGGCCAATCCAGCTAAGGCCTACCGAACTGCCCCAATTAGGGCCTATCAAGATGCTCCAGCTAGGACCTATCAAGCTTCCTCTCGAGCTCTCTCCCGAAGAAGCACACCGAGAGTTTTAGCCACTCTCTGTGCAACGACACCAATTACAGCTGCTTGCCCACAGAACCTGTCTCAGGCAGCCACAAAAATTTCAATTAAAGGGCATACCTTAGATGCCTTAATTGACTCAGGAAGTACTGATAGTTTCATTAAGGAACAGATTGTTGCGAAATTGAAACTACATGTCTTCCCATCGGACCAGGCAATTGCGATGGCCCAGTCATCACTTAATACCAGAATCTCCGGCTTTTGTGTTGTTGATATGACACTTCATGGTCGTATGTATCCCTCCACCCGACTTTCGGTGCTCAAAGACTTATGTAGTGATCTCCTCTTAGGGCTGGACTTCCAAAAACAGCATAAGAAACTCACCATTGAGTTTGGTGGATCCAAACCCGGACTTACTATTTCTAATATACCATCTAAATTACCATTTTGTGCATTATCAGCAGCTTCACTTAATGAACCCTCATTATTTGCCAGTATTCCGCCTCAATGCCAACCGATAATAACGAAATCGCGGCGCTTTAATCAGGAAGACCAATCTTTTATTGCGGCTGAAATCTCTCGACTTCTAGCAGAGGATATCATTGAACCATGTTCGTCGCCCTGGCGGGCTCAAGTCGTCATTGTCAAGAACCCTCTAAAACCTCACAAACAGCGACTATGCATCGATTATTCGCAAACCATCAATCAATATACCGACTTGGACGCCTACCCATTGCCACGCATTGATGATATGGTTAATAAACTGGCCGAATACAAAGTGTTCTCAACTTACGATTTAAAAAGTGCCTATCATCAGTTACCCTTGAAGGTCTCAGATAAGCAGTACACAGCCTTTGAGGCTAATGGACGGCTGTACCAATTTCGTCGCCTCCCATTCGGGGTTACTAATGGAGTGGCTGTCTTTCAACGGGCAATGGATGGCCTGGTTAAGCAGGAAAACCTAAGGGACACTTTTCCCTATCTTGATAACATTACCATTGCAGGTCACGATCAACAGGAACACGACTCCAACCTCCAAAAATTTCGGGATGCCCTCCATCGCCGTAATTTGACCCTGAATGAATCCAAATCTGTTGAGTCGCAACCGACCATCAACATCCTTGGCTACTGCGTAGGCAATGGTATCATTAAGCCAGACCCAGAAAGACTTCGCCCGCTCCAAGAGCTCCCGTCACCTAAGAATCCGGCTTCTTTACGTCGGGCTCTCGGTCTGTTTGCATACTACGCTAAATGGATTCCTCATTTTTCGGACGAAATCCAACCCTTGCTGCATGCTAGATCATTTCCACTGGGAACAGCGGCTGTTGCAGCCTTTAACCTTCTCAAAAAACAGTTGGAGAAAGCGGCTCTTCACTCCATTGATGAGAATCTCCCTTTCGTGGTTGAATGTGATGCCTCGGAGGTGGCGATCTCGGCTACTCTGAATCAGGAAGGTCGTCCTGTAGCATTTATGTCCAGGACCTTACAAGGTGCCGAGCTACATTATCCTCCGGTTGAGAAAGAAGCCACAGCCATCATAGAGGCAGTACGGAAGTGGAACCATTTTCTAGCTCGCCAGCACTTTACGTTGATCACGGACCAACGATCAGTCGCCTTCATGCTCGATAATCGAAAACGAACCAAAATTAAGAATAATAAAATACAACTTTGGAGGATGGAACTGGCCTCTTTTGGTTATACCATTCTCTATCGGCCTGGCAAGGAGAATGTGGCCCCGGACACCCTCACACGGGCATTCTGCTCCACTATGTCATCCTCCACTCTCATGGATGTCCACAATGGTTTGTGTCATCCTGGCGTTACGCGCATGCTACATTTCGTACGATCACGGAATCTCCCTTTTTCCACTGGAGATGTAAAGAAAATATGCTCAGAATGCCGGCTTTGTGCGGAATTAAAACCTCAGTTCTTCCGCCCCTCAGATGGTATACTCATACATGCAACCCAACCGATGCAACGACTTAGCATCGATTTTAAGGGCCCAGTGCCCTCTTCAACTCGGAACACATATTTGCTCACCATGATCGACGAATATTCACGTTTTCCGTTTGCCTTCCCCTGCTCCAATATGCTGGCGTCCACAGTAATCTGCTGCCTTGAGCAGGTATTTTCTCTCTGTGGCATGCCGGCTTATATTCACTCAGATCGGGGTCCATCCTTTATGTCAAGGGAACTCAAGGACTACCTCTCAGAACGGGGAATTGCTACAAGCAAAACAACACCATACCATCCCATCGGAAATGGGCAGGTAGAGAGGTATAACGGTATCATCTGGAATTCCGTACGTCTCGCTTTAAGATCTCGGGGCCTACCAGACCAGCAATGGGAAACAGTGCTTCCGGATGCATTGCACTCTATACGGTCCCTGCTTTCTACAGCCACAAATACTACACCTCATGAGCGGTTCTTTGGATTCCAGCGTCGCTCATCTCATGGGACATCACTCCCGTCATGGCTAACTACTCCTGGACCTGTATTACTCCGAAGATACGTTCGGACGTCTAAAAATGACCCTCTTGTAGACGAGGTCGAACTAACCGATGCCAACCCCACCTATGCAAACATACGATATTCCGACGGCCGAGAATCTACCGTATCATTACGGGATCTGGCTCCCTGCCCACCAGGACCTAGTGGGACATCGGGTGATGGCATTTCACCAGGAAACTCTTGGGACCTATCGGGTACCCCTCTCCAGGATCCTGATCGGACACCAACTAGCTTGGTGCCGGTAGAACCCCGTGCTCAAGGTTGCGACCCTCCCAGTACCGCGCATGAAAGTACTGATCCACCACAGACCAGCTCTGCACCTCCCTCTGAACAGAGGCAGTCCGACTTTGAACCTATTGGGGCTCGTACTCGAAGCCATGATCTCCCCGACCCTTCACAGGGCAATCCAGGCCACACAGACTCTGACCAATGGCCAACCGCATGTAAGCGGACCAGCGACCCTCTACGACGGGAATCCAAACGGGTGCGACTCTTCCTTGTTCGGCGGCTGCGGACCAAAAGGTAGACCACAGCCTCCTAATCCTGCAGGAGGGAAGAATGTGATAAAAATGATAACATCCGGGAAGTTATGTCATCACTTCCTGTGAACTATGAACTATGAACTATGAACTGTGTACATACCTCACTTCCTGTAAATGTCACTTCCTGTTGGACTGGTATAAATACTGGTCTGTTTAGTATTGTAAGAGGCTTCTACCAGAGGCATGGTAAAGACCTCTCTTGTATATAGTGTGTTTATAAGTTACTTAAAGCTTACTTTAAAGTTACTTGATGGTAAGTCTCCTTTTTCTTACATCAGGTACCATATGCAATTCGCCCAGCCGTCGAGGCAGAGCTGGAGAATCTGGAGAATGCAGGCGTGTTATCTAAGGTAGACTGGAGCGAGTGGGCGACACCCATCGTTCCTGTCATGAAGAAAACGTTAAACATTAAGTCTGAGGAGCCAAGGAAGGTTCGCATCTGTGGGGACTTCAAGGTGACAGTGAACCCAGTCCTTCACACAGTACAATATCCTCTTCCAAGGATAGAAGATATCTTCGCCTCACTATCCGGAGGGAAGCGTTTTACAAAAATTGACCTAGCGCAAGCATATTTGCAGATGGAGGTTGAAGAATCCTCTAGGAAGTAGCTCACGATAAACACTCACAAAGGTCTTTACCAGTATAATCGACTGGTATTCGGAGTAGCATCAGCTCCGGCGATATGGCAAAGAGTGATGGAACAAGTCCTGCAAGGGATTTCGAGGACTCAGTGTTACTTGGACGACATCCTAGTGACAGGGGAAGATGACAGTGAACACCTTGCCAACCTAGAGCAGGTGCTCACTAGACTACGTGAACATGGGCTACGAGCCAATCGCCCCAAGTGCGAGTTTTTTAAGAAACAGATATCGTATTGTGCCACGTGATTGATGAAGAGGGGTTGCATAAGTCCCCTGACAAAATTGAAGCGGTAGTTAAGGCTCCAGCGCCTGAAAATGTGTCACAACTGAGGTCATTCCTCGGATTGGTGAATTACTACCATAAGTTTTTGCCGAATTTGTCCACAATTCTGCATCCACTGAACGCCCTACTAGGAATGGGAGTAGCATGGAAATGGAGCAATGAATGTAAGCGGGCCTTTCAGAAGAGTAAGGACCTAATCACTTCAAGAGAAGTATTGGCTCACTACAACCCATCACTACCGATAAGACTGGCGTGTGATGCGTCTCCCTACGGCATTGGGGCGGTACTGTCACATAAATTCCTTGATGGATCTGAGAAGCCGATAGCTTTTGCATCACGCTCGTTAACTTCAGCCGAGCGGAACTACGCCCAGATTGACAGAGAGGCCCTCAGCCTGGTGTGGGGGGTGAAGAAGTTCAATCACTACCTGCACGGTCAGAAATTTACTCTACTAACTGATCATCAACCTCTCGTCTCCATTTTCAACCCTCAGAAGGGCGTACCGATAATGACGGCACAACGGCGACAGAGGTGGTCCCTTTTCCTAGCGGCACACCAATATGACATTGAGTACAAAGGAACTAAACAGCATGGGAATGCTGATGGATTGTCGCGCCTACCGTTGCCGACGGTGGAAGAAGAACTGGCAGTGGATCCAGTGGAGTTATTCCACTCGACTATTGTCGAATATCTCCCTGTGACGAATGCAAACATAGAAAAGGAAACACGAAATGACCCGACACTCTCCTGGGTCTATGATTTAACGGTGAAGGGATGGCCAGCACATGGCGAAACACTGCTGCCAGCATTCTCGCCGAGAACAGAACAGCTGTCAGTGTGCAGAGGAACCTTAATGTGTGGATCCAGAGTAGTAATTCCACCCAAATTGAAGGATAGAGTACTCAATGCGCTTCATGAGGGTCATCTGGGAGGGGTAAAAATGAAGAACTTAGCCAGAGCGTTTGTGTGGTGGCCGGGAATCGATAGAGAAATCGAAGAGATGACCAAGAGCTGTACAGGATGCCAGAAGGTCCAAAACGCCCCACCACAAGCCCCTTTACATCCATGGGAGTGGCCCTCATCTCCATGGCAAAGGGTGCACATTGATTTTGCTGGTCCCTTCATGGACTCGATGTTTTTAATTGCGGTGGATGCACATTCAAAGTGGCCAGAGGTAATAAAAATGTCCTCAACCACCACAGAAAAAACTATCACAGTCTTACGAACCATATTCGCCAGGAATTGGCTGCCTGAACAGATTTGCTCTGACAATGGACCACAGTTTGTGTCTGAAGAGTTCCGGAGGTTCTTAAAGAACAATGGTGTTAAGCATTACACATCCGCCTTATATCATCCAGCCACTAATGGATTGGCCGAGAGGTTTGTTCAAACATTCAAGAAGGCTATCAAGGCAATGTGTAATGAAGATATACCCCTACAACACAAGGTGGATAACTTCTTGTTTGCCTACCGGAATGCGACACATGCGGTTACCAACCAAACTCCAGCCATAATGTTCTTCAATCGAAGACTACGATGCCGCTTGGATTTGGTTAAGCCAAACGTCAGAAGAGATGTAGAGAACAGGCAGTTTCAGAATATGAATGAAAGGCCGACCAGGAGTTTCAAGATAGGTCAACCAGTTTTGGCCCGGGACTACCGCACAGAGAAATGGCAGCCAGGAACGATCTGTACACGGCAAGGACCTCTAATGTATACCGTGGATGTTAGAGAAAGCATTGTAAGATGCCATGCTGACCAGATTCTAGAGTCACTGGAAAACCTCAACTCCACACCACGATCTGATACACCTGGCGATGAAACCGAAGTACCAATTGCATCTACTGCAGAATCGGTGCTATTGGAAGCAGACGAACCAAACAACGACATTGATCCCGACTCAACCTTGCCAGAAGAACCTGATATCCCAAAGAGGCGTTATCCAGACAGAATCAGGAAGCCTCCTCAAAGACTGAACTTATAATTGCTTAACTTCAACTAATGTATCTAGCAACCGTAATTGTAATTAGTTATTATTTAGTTGTTAAATGAATGTTATGTACTGTTTATCTAAAAGGAGAGGAATTGTTGTGTATGTCCCTTTAAGGGAATAACTGGTCTCAGACTGCAGTACCGGCAGTGACCATCCCTGTATAAAAGGCCCTGGCAGGCTTCTGTAGTTTCAGTTTCCAGATTGTCTCCATTCAGTAACGACTTGTTAAACCAACTCCTGCATTCCGTGTCTCCATTAACACACGGATTTAATAGAGGTGACTCTGCTATATTCAGAGGAGGTGGTGGTTTCATTTTTAAACATGCCAGTTTACATTGAGGATGAAGTACTAAGCAAGAAGTTGGAGTCATAGGACATAAAAATCTGTTCTGCAATAAAGAGGAGGTATTATCCGGGAACACGGGTAGCAGATGGAACCCGGTATGTAAAGGTGCAGTTCCCAGAAGGGGTGAGGTCATTGCCGTACAGTATGAAGTTCGAGACACTGGAAGGAGTGCAGTACTTTCGTGTGCTGCATGATAACCATGTAAAGGTGTGCTATTATTGTCTTGGACATGACCATCTCGTAAGAAACTGTCCAGACCTGTATTGTTACATTTGCGGTGAGTCGGGACACATTGCTCGGAGCTGCAAGGCGGAGAGCTGTGGGGTGTGTCGTAAAGGCCCCACCCGCTGTCAGTGTGTGGCAGATATGAGTGATGAGGAGATGGGAGAAGCAGGAGATGAGTGTGGAACGGCCGGAGGAGCGGTGCAGTTGGAGGACTCAGCCAGTAAAATGAAGGAGAAAGGAGCACAGGAAGAGGCAGAGGATGGCGGAGCGGAGAATGGGATGGAGATGGTGGAAAACACGCCAAGTGCTGTGGAGGGGAACAAAGACAGCAGCGGGCAGCAAGGGTCGAGTGCAGACTCGAGCCTTAGTGCAGTTCGGCTCCCCCTGGGGAGTCTGGTGTCTGCGGGGGGAGAGGAGGCGGGAGCGGGGTGTGTGGTGGATGTGGGTGCTCCGGGGAGAGGCGGGAAGTCGGATATCTTGGTGAGTGGGAGGGGGCAGGATGGGGAGAGGTTGCAAGAGGCAGGAGCCTTAAAGGGACAGCAGGATGGGATCGGCGAGATTGAGACATCAGAAGGGAACAATTTAGGTGCGCCATTGTCCCATGGAGTGAGGGAACAAGGTGCAAGGGTCAGAGGTGGAGATGTGGTTGAAGGGAGCGGCACAGTGGGAGAAACTGTGATAGCAGGAAGACTCTCTATGGGAGATGAAGTATCTGACGGGGAGCAGGCACAGGGGGTTGCAAAAGAGCTTGAGTGTGAGGAATTAGAGGGGGACAGAGACATGGAAGTCGGGGGTGGGGTGGCATCATGTGGAAAGGGAAAGGTTAGTGAGGGGCAGAAGGAGGGAGAAAGGGCAGCTCCTGGGCCCAAACTTAATGTAGGGAAGAGGCTGAAACAGCAGGGAGGGGTCAAACAGGAGGTGAAAAGGAGCCGGAGGCTGCAGGAAAAAGCAACAGCTGCCCAAAAAGTTGAGAAGGAGCATGAGAGGAGGGAAGAGCCAGAGATTAAATGATGGGGAGATTATCAGGCATACTTCCCTTCTTTGGAGCCATGATTACATTGGTCTCGATTAATGTGAACGGACTGAGGGGTGAGAAGAAATTGCAGCAGTTGTTGCAGGGTTTTAAAGGTTCGGACTTGTTGTGTCTGCAAGAAACCTTTTGGGATGAGGATATTCTAGAAAGAGTTCAGAAGGTTTGGAAGGGAGAGGTGTTTGCAAGTTGTGCAAACAATAACCGTAGAGGCTGTTTTGGTGAGTCCGTCCATAAAAGAGAACGTTGCCTTGGTGGACAAGGACACTGAGGGGAGATTTTTACGGCTAAGGCTAAAAATGGAGGGATTTAATTGCGATCTCTTTAATATCTAGGCACCGAACGACCATTGCAAGCGTCGCAAGTTTTTTCAGGGGTTATTCACTGAAGCAGCGGAGGTGGAAAATCCTTGTAAAATGGGGGATTTTAATGTATTTTTATCTTGGATGGACATTTCAGCCCAGATGACCTTCAAGGATGATAATTCCAGAGGGATGATTGTCAAAATGATGGCAAATTTAAATTTGAGAGACTTATGGAGGGACCGGAACCCCATAAAAAGGGAGTTCTCCAGAGCAGGTTGGGTGGGTGATGTTTTAAAACAGAGCCGAATAGATTTTGTGTTAATGTGGGAAGGGTTAAGTTGGGTGGTGATGGAGATTTATTATAAAAAAGTATTTTTTAGTGATCACTTGGCTTTGGTTCTTAGAATTAGGAACAGCAGAGTTAAGATTGGTTCAGGGGTGTGGATTTTAAATAATCAATACCTGAAAGAAATTGCTTATAAAGAACGGATTATAAATATAATAAAGAATGCTCGGAAGGAACCTTTGTTCTTGAATGAAGAAGAGTTTGGTGGGACAATTTCAAATATGAGGTAAAAGTTTTTTTGGTACGTTATGGGAAAAAGAGGGCGGCTAACTGGCATCGAGAAGAGAATATAAACAAAAGGTTTACGGATGTCTGTAAAGCAGTTGACGGAGGGGATAAGGGAGCTGAGACTAAGTTTCGGGTGCTAAAGGAAGAGTGGGAATTATTGCAAGCTGAAAAATGCAAGGGGGCCATGCTCCGTGCAAAGGCTAGAGATGCATTAGAGGGCGAAAGATGCACTAGATATTTTCTAGAGCAAGAGAAGCTGCGACAGAGATTATCATGAATTGAAGAGTTGAAGGTTGGGGAGAAGATCATTCATGAAAGTGGGGAGATTTTAGAGGTGGCGAGCAGCTTTTATCAAGAGTTATATACAAAAGAAGACATTTCCAATTTGGCGATGGAGAAGGTTACTGCTTTTATTGAAGAGGGTTTAAAGGAGGATGAGGGAAGCATGTGTGACAAAGAAGTAGGATTAGCGGAAATAAAAGTAGCAATAAGTGGAATGAAGGAGGGGAAAAGCCCAGGGTCCGATGGACTAAGTGCAGAATTTATAAAGAATTTTTTGAGATTTTAAGTCCATTGCTCTTAGGAGCTTTTAAGGAAATTAAAATTGAGGGAAGCCTGGCCCCATCTATGAGGAGAGGTATCATAACCTTAGCTTATAAAAATAAAGGGGATAGACGGGATCTGAAGAATTGGAGGCCCATCACATTATTAAATGTGGATTATAAGATCTTGGCGAGGGTTATGGCAAATCGTTTGAAGGAGGTGTTACCGGAGATAGTCTGGCCCTCTCAGTCCTATGGAGTCATAGGCCGGGACATCGCAGACTCTGTGGTCTCAATCCGAGATGCGATCGGGCTCATGGAAGAGAGTGGGAGGGAGGCTTATGTATTAAAGGTAGATCAAGAGAAAGCCTTTGATAGGGTCTCTCATGAGTTTTTATTGAAGGTTTTGGAAGCATTTGGTTTCAAGGAAAATTTCATTCAGTGGATAAGGAATTTTTATTCAAACACATTTAGCTGCGTTAAATGTAATGGTTTTTTATCCAAGTATTTTCCGATACAGAGATCAGTGAGACAGGGTTATCCCCTGTCCCCATTGTTGTACACATTGGTAGCAGAATCATTAGGTTACATGATACGAAAGAAACAAGGGGTAGTTGGGATTGTGGTACCCAGTTCTGGGCTGGTGTCGGTGATACACCAATATGCAGATGACACAACCTTAACATTGAGAAATGGGGAGTCAGTGAGGAAAGCTATGGAGGTAGTGGAGGAATATTGTAGAGCTTCAGGAGCCAGAGTGAATTATAGTAAGTCCCAATGCCTGGTTGCAGGGAGGGGTAGGGGGGAATGGTTGGGGGAATGTCCCTTTAAGGTTGTGGAGGTTTTGGAAGTTCTGGGGGTGCATATGGGGTGCAAGAAAGACAGGGATGAAGTGGATCGATTAAATTGGGAACCGAAGGTTATGAAAATTAAAAAGATTTTGGGAAGATGGGAAAGAAGGTGGTTGAAAGTGCAAGGAAGAGCGACAGTGGTGTCTGCTCTCCTGCTATCTAAGCTATGGTACTTATTGATGGTGGAGTATATTCCTGAGTGGGCGTAAAAGTCCACCTGAGAGGCTTGTGTGAGGTTTTTATGGGAAGGGAAACCAGCCTTGGTGGCTTACAATACCATCATTGGACGGAGAAATCAGGGAGGACTCAATTTTCCAGATATTGATTTGAAGAAGAAATCCTTTAGAATCAAATGGGTGAAGAGATTTTTTCAGAAGTCAAATACAAGTTTTTGGAAGAGTTGTTTTGAGAATTTTTTAAAACGAAGTGGGATAGGAGGGCAGGGGATATTGTATATGGAATACAATAATATGTTTTTGAAATCGATTAAACTTCTCCCTAGGTTTTATAAGGGGGTTGTAGAGACTTGGGCCCAATTTTTAAAGGGTGTGCAGTTTATGCCCAAGGGGGCTGAGGGATTTTTAGAACAGCCCTTATTTTTGAACAGGTGGGTCAACATCGAAGGAGAGGTTTTATTTAATCAAGCTTTTATAAAAGCTGGGATTATATCTGTGAAAGATGTATTATACGAGGTAATTCCAGGTTGGTTGCCGGAAGCGATAGTGAGGGACATGGTGGGGGAGGAGGATCAGGAGGTAGAAGGAAAAGCAATAGCAATCATGTATGAGAAGATTGTGAGGGCAATGCCACAGGATTGGATGGAAGAAATGAATGCGGAAATCTCCAAAGAAAGTAAAATGCGTCCTGCTTTTCCAAGCTTTGTACTGGAGAAAGGGGGAGAGTTGGTCCAATTTGACAACTGTAATACTCGAGATTTCTATGAGGTATTTAGAGAATGGAGATTCAAGACACCTGCTGGTCAGGAGTTTTGGCAGCGTATATACCCACAGCTGGACTTCAACAGGATTTGGAAGGGAGTGTGGGCGAATTTTAAATCCCCAGAATGGATTGAACTGGATTTCAAATTGGCTCATAACCGGATTTTTACCATAACGGTCTTGTGCAAGATTGGACGAGTGGAGGCGGCAACTTGCCCAATGTGTGGGACATGGGATGAGACTCTGTCCCATTTACTTGGCATGTTATGTCCGCAGTTAAATGACTTTAAGTACCATGTTCGACAGTTGTGTGAAGCTTTTTTGCTGGGTGGGGACCGAAGAGCGAGAATGAGAATCCCGTGGGACTCAATTTTGAGATGGGGATTGCAGGAGAGTCTGCCCGAGTCTAGCGGAGCGACAATTAATTTAATGTTTAGTTTGGCTAGATTCGTGATTGTGCAAAGAAGGAATGCTCTGTTTTTTAAGGGGAGGAGAATCAATCTAAAAGAGTATTTTAAATATAAGCTAAAAGATAATTATAAGGCTCTGTGGATGTTTTATTCAGAAAGGAATTTAAGGACAGTATTTTACAACCAATTTTTAAAGTACAATCGATTAATATATGTTACAGGTGACAAATTAAACTTCAGGTTTTGATGTTAAAATGTGGTAGCGGAATGGCTGTGCAGAGCGGTGGAATTGATTTGTATCATACAATGTAATGATCATGATGTTGTAAATGTTCTTAATGTTCAATAAAGTATAATATAAAAAAAAAGTGGGTAGCACACTCGCCCCTGAGTCGGAAGGTTGTGGGTTCAAGTCCTACTCCAGAGACTTGAGCACATAAAGCTATGCTGACACTCCAGTGCAGTGCTGAGGGAGAGCTGCACTGTCGGAGGTGCCGTCTTTCGGATGAGACGTTAAACCGAGGCCCCATCTGCTCTCGCAGGTGGAGGTAAAAGATCACATGGCACTATTTTGAAAAAGAATAGGGGAGCTAGCCCTGGTGTCCTGGCCAATATTTATCCCTCAATCAACATAACAAAAACAGATTATCTGGTCATTATCACATTGCTGTTTGCTGTTAGTGCGTAAATTGGCTTTTACGTTTCCTACATTACAACAATGTCTCTGTTTCAAAAGTACTTCATTGGCTATAAAGCGCTTTGAGACGTCCGGTGGTCGAGAAAGGCACTATATAAATGCAAGTCTTTCTTTTCTTTTTTTCCATATTTCACTGCAGTTGATGCTGTATTGAGAAGGTATGACCAGTCACTAGTGACAGCCATGTGGCAACCTGGCAGATATCTAATCCTTTCTTACCACCACCACTCGCTCCTCCTCACCTATGCATTGTGAATCGCCTGACACCACCTCCTCACCGCATCCTATAGGCTGTGTGCAGCCGCGTAGAGCTTACAAGAATTAATGAGCAGGACACGGGGTGCTATGAGGTGCTGTCCTGTTCTGAGACACTAGCAGGCTTATCCTCCAGGCGTGTACCTCCTGGCTCCACAAAAAACTCAGCAGGTTGTTGCCGGCCCGGTCTTGCTTTCCTCTGTGTTCACCTCCATTCCCACCACCGGGGCCCCCCCCATCCCACACCCCGGCCCATCCCTCACTCCAGGACCTACCCGAGGGCTGGCACTAATATTGCACCAGCCCGGAACTGGCAAGCTGCGGCGGAATGTCAGTTCGGGGAGTGCAGCTCACCGGTTGACTTAAAGTGAGGCCTGCGCTCAAAATAGCTCCTCGATGAGGCGGGGGAACAGTCACCAAACGTGAAAATCGGCCCCTCTGTATCCACGCTGCACCATTCCAATCCTGAGTAGTTAGTGGGAAGGATGGGAGGCAGCCTCGAGGTAGTGGCTTGTCCATACCGTTCAATGCCACCCCAAGTGGCAGAAAAAGAAGTTTCTTATTCAGAAAGCCTGAAACGTTATGACATTGAAGCCAAAGGACCAACACAATGGTAAAGCCAATATATTAGCAGTCCTAGTTAATACCCAATATTATAACTTTCAATTCAATTATGATAATGATACAATACAGTACCTAAAATCTGAATTTCAAGTACAATAAGAGCCAACAAAATCCTCTCTCAACTTTGCAACTTTTCTTTTCCCTACGGAACAGCAGTGACTATACTTGAAAAGTAATTCATTGGCTGTGAAATGCTTCAGTGTGTCTTGAGGAGGTGCGAGGTGCAATATCAATGCACGCCCTTCCTTTCATAAAGGACTGGGACTGCAGCCGTTCAAATCTACATCTGAATGTAGGCAAGAATTGATGGAACCATTTTAAATCTAAACTCAGTAATTAATATAGTTTTCTTCATAAAAATGTACCTATTGATTAACATGTATTTAATAAAAATGCACATAACAAATCTGGCCCTTTGTGATATAAACTGTATTTTAATGCACATAATGAATAAACAAACGATTGGTGCATCCCTTTTTAAAGCATTCAGTTCTGCCTCTGTTTTATTTTAAACATTCATCAAACTAGGTGAGAGAAAATTATACCTTTTTCAGATCTTTGTATTTGATCCACTAATACAATAAGGGGCTGCTCTTTCAAAACTGAGATGAGGAGGAACTACTTCACTCAGAGGGTGGTAGGTCCATGGAATATGCTGCCCCAAAAAGCTGTAGAAGCTACATCATTACATAAATTTAAAACAGAAATAGACAGTTTCCTAGAAGTAAAGGGAATTAAGGCTTATGGGGAGCGGGCAGGAACTTGGACATGAGTCTAGGTTCGGATCGGTCATGGCCCTGTGGGTAGCGGAGTGGGCCCAGGGGCCATGTAGCCTGATCCTGCTCCTATTTCATGTGTCTAATTCTGTTAGATTCAGGAGATGGTTCTGTGATAGTGGATTGGCGGTTAGGATCAGATCAGCCATGATCTTATTGAATGGCGGAGCAGGCTCGAGGGGCCGATTGGCCTACTCCTGCTCCTATTTCTTATGTTTTTATGTTCTTTATGTTAAAGACCTTAGTTAATGAAATACTAAGGAGAGAGTTAGTGTAACTTGCTAATTCTGTGTTTCATGCCCATTTACTCCCAAGTGAAAATGACCTACTTAAGAAACTTTGAATGTAAGATATGGAAAGCAAATTCATAAAAAATTGTACTATTCAGTTGCTCATGACTCGTTGATTTTCTTTGTATTTATTACTGTGCTGGGCTTCAATACTGTTATGTACTTTGTGTTCTTCTCCCACCTGTGGTGGCGCTGTCACAGGAGATAAATTGTTGGGTGTTCTCGGTTAAGTTTAGCTCTCTTTGTTCAGAACTTTCCAGAACTTCCTTTCCTTCCAATAAAGCACTTCATGTTTGAATCTCTGGGTTCTGAGTCCTAAATTGTGTCTAGGTAGAAAGGTACCGACACAACAAGTGGCGACGAGGTTCGGATGAATCTGTGTTGTGGGAACTTTCTTGTTTTCGATTACAAAACAGTTGGAACAGAGATTGCAGCATTACATTAACGTTATGGCAGTGAGTAAACAGAAATTTTAATTTGAAACGTGAGATGGCTACTATATTAGGAAACATCAGTGATTTTGATGAAAATGTGGAGCAATGGAGCGCATATACGGAACGTTTTGACTATTTTGTATTGGCGAATTCAATGGCAAATGAAAAGGTCGTGCCTACCTTTTTGAGTGTAATCGGGCCGAAGACATTCAATTTACTTCAAAGCCTCGTGCAGCCAGATAAGCCAGGAACTAAAACATATAAGCAACTAGTGGAAATTCTTGGAGCACACTTTTCACCAAAACCTCTGGTTATTGCTGAGAGATTTAGATTTCACAAACGGAATCAAGAGGGGGAATCAATGACGATGTTTATTGCTGTTTTAAAAAGGTTGTCAGAACACTGCGAGTTTAAGGAGGTGCTGAAGGACACCATTAGAGACAGACTCGTGTGTGGTCTGCAAAATGCAGCCACACAGAAGCGCCTTCTTACTATGGACAACCTTACTCTTGAAAAGGCCATTGAAGTTAGTGTCTCCATGGAGATGGCGGAAAAGGAGGCTCACCAGTTGAGTTCAACAGGGAAAGTTCACAAGGTGTCGTCTGAGCCTAAAGGTGCGCAGAACGGCACATGTTACCGTTGTGGGAAAACGGGCCATCACGCTAATGACTACTGGTGTACGGAGCTGGAATGCCGAAATTGTGGCAAAACGGGTCACATTGAACGCGCCTGTAGAGGTAAAAAAAGAACAGAGAGAGCTGGGAAGCATGGAAGCAAAATGTCTGTATTTGGACAAGAGAGGAAAAAGAGTGTTCATTCAGTGCAGTATGATGGAACAAGCAAAACAGAGGGGAGCGACACCTCTGAGGAGGAAGAGGTGCACATACTGACGGTTGCAGGTGGTTCAAATGGCTACTGGGTATCACCACTGGTGGAGGGACAATCAGTGCAGATGGAGGTGGACACAGGCGCGGCTGTGTCCCTCGTTTCAGACACTGTCTACAACAAAATGTGAAAGCATCTTACCCTTCAGCCAACAAAAATTGTGCTAAAGACGTATACTGGTGAACCTGTGGCCATGAGAGGCGGCATTGAGGTGACAGTTAAATTGAATGGACAGACTGCAAAACTGCCACTTTTTGTGGTAAAGGGAAATTACCCATCGCTACTGGGACGTGCGTGGCTAGAGAAAATCATGCTGGACTGGCCTGCAGTCCGCATGATGTCAAAAGGGGAGTCAGGTCTGACTGCAGTGTTAAACAAACATGCAGAACTCTTCAATGGGGAACTTGGGAGCATGAAAAAGATCAGCGTGAGACTGGACGTTAAACCTGACAGCAAGCCGAAGTTTCACAAAGCCCGACCTGTACCCTATGCAATTAGGCCAAAAGTTGAGGCTAACTTGGAGGCCTTAGTCGAGAATGGAGTCCTGGAGCCTGTGAGCGTGAGCAAATGGGCCACACCCATTGTTCCTGTCCTGAAAAAGGATGGATCTGTTCGAATCTGCGGGGATTTTAAAGTGACTATTAACCCGGTGCTGTCTGCGGAACAGTACCCTCTTCCCCTCATTGATGATCTTTTTACGGGCCTGGCCGGAGGGCAAAAGTTCAGCAAAATAGACTTATGCCAGGCTTATCTACATATGCATGTCGATGACAAATCAAAGGAGCTGCTGACAATTGTGACACACAAGGGGCTATACAGGTACTGCCGCCTTCCGTTTGGAATTACGTCGGCCCCATCTCTATTCCAAAGGACAATGGATCAGATTTTGAGTGGACTGCCAGGAGTCCAGTGCTACCTGGACGACATCCTTGTCACTGGGACAAATGAGGAGGAGCATCTTCTGAACTTGGATGCGACACTACAACGACTGAAAGAGTACGGACTCAGAGTTCGTAAAGACAAATGTGAATTCTTTCAGTCTTCAGTTGAGTACCTGGGGCATGTGATTGATGTTACTGACCTGCATAAGGCGCTGTCAAATGTCAAGGCGATCGTGGAGTCCCCAGCACCCCAGAATGTGAGCCAGTTACGTTCATTTCTGGGGCTACTTAACTACTATGGGAAGTTTATTCCAGACTTAGCAACATTGCTGAAGCCGTTACACCAGTTGCTATGTCAAGGCAAAACATGGAAATGGACTGAACTGTGCAACGAAGCTTTCGCCCAAGCAAAGAAAGCATTGCTGAAATTGGAGGCCCTGACACACTTCGACCCAAAGCTACCCTTGCCTGCTACTCCCCCAGAGCCTCGTCAGATAGACATCTTCTACTTTAGACAAGTGGAGGGAGCACCTGTCACTGCAGTTCAGGTGCGATGGTACACCCGCAACGATCCAGTCCTGTCTGAGGTAATGGACGATGTCATTTGAGGGAGAGCTATAGGAGATTCTCCTAGTTTGAAACCTTACGTTTCAAAAAGAAATGAGCTCTCCGTCCAGGCAGGTTGTCTTCTTTGGGGACGCCGTGTCATCATTCCACCACCTCTGAGGGAACCTATACTGCAACAACTTCATACAGGCCACAGTGGGATGGTTCGGATGAAGGAAATGGCAAGAAGCTACTTCTGGTGGCCAGGTCTCGATGGGAATATTGAGGAGAAAGCCAAAACATGTTCCCCATGTCAAAGGGTCCAGAATGTTCCACAGCTGGCAACCCTACACCCCTGAGATTGGCCTGCAGAAGTGTGGCAGCGAGTACATATGGACTTCGCCGGTCCTTTCGAAGAGAAGATGTTTATGGTGGTTGTGGACGCTCGTAGCAAGTGGCCGGAGGTCGCTGTGATGAGGTCTACCATGGCAGAGAAAACAATTGAGAAACTTGGTGAGATGTTCAGCCGTTATGGCTCACCGGAACAACTCGTAAGTGACAACGGTCCACAATTTGTATCACAGGAGTTTGCAACCTTCCTGCATGTGAATGGTGTCCAACACATCAGGTCTGCGCCCTATCATCCCTCTACTAACGGCCAGGCAGAAAGGTTCGTGCAAACTTTGAAGCACGCCTTGAAGGCATCGCAAGGCCAGGGCTCAATCCACCAACGTCTGAACAGCTTCCTGTTGTCCTACAGGAACGAGCCGCATGCCACAACCAAAACTTCCCCCGCGTCGCTCATGATGAAGAGGCAGTTGCGGACAAGTTTTGACTTACTCAAACCTCCAAGGGCAGAGCAGGTTGTCCATCGTCAACAACAAGCTCAAGTTGAAAAGAGAGAGAAAAGAGCCAAGGAGAGACGGTTTCATCCGGGAGAGCACGTCCTAGCTCGAAACTACAACACTGGACCGAAATGGGTTCCTGCTACGGTGATCGCGCAGACGGGCCCTGTGTCTTACACGGTTGAGACTGCTGAGGACGTCGTCTGGAGAAGACACACAGATCAACTGTTGCTAGGAGCAGAGACAGCCACAGAGGCTCCAACGGCTGGTTGGCCTGAACTGTTTCCGGATGATACCGCAAACCAGCATCCTTTGCCACAGTGCTCTTCTCCAACACAGGAAGTCAAAGAGACTGTTCCACCTGTGCAAACTCCTGACTTTCGACTGACACAGGCACCTTCTCCATCCAGGCCTGTGTCAATGCCTACTGCTGTGGAAGCCAGCGATGACCACCGGTATCCTGTCAGAGAGCGGCGGCCTCCAAGACGCTTGGATCTGTAGGCTTAGTGACTTACCCACAAGACTGGGGCAGAATAAACCCCAGGGTAAAGTCAGGGGTTGAGGCAGTCTACCTCTACCCTAGGTTCGTTGAGTGCATTGAAAGCAACTTACCTGTTGAGGAATAATGTGGGCCTTCCATTTAAGAGAGGAGGAAATGTTATGTATTGTGTGTTCTTCTCCCACCTGTGGTGGCGCTGTCACAGGAGATAAATGGTTGGGTGTTCTCGGTTAAGTTTAGCTCTCTTTGTTCAGAACTTTCCAGAACTTCCTTTCCTTCCAATAAAGCACTTCATGTTTGAATCTCTGAGTTCTGAGTCCTAAATTGTGTCTAGGTAGAAAGGTACCGACACAACAAATACTATTGCCCGATATGTACTACTGGAAGGAATGCTCTAGTGGTAAGCACTGTGAACAGGAATGGTTTGTCCTGCATGAGTCTCAGGTACTTGGGTGTTAGCCGTGACTCAGTTGTAGCACCCTTGCTTCCGAGTCAGAAGGTTGTGGATATATGCCCCACTCCAGAGACTTGAGCACAAAATCTAGACTAACACTCCCAGCGCAGTACTGAGGGAGTGCTGCATTGTCAGAGGCGCTGTCTTTCAGATGAGACTTCTACCCTCTCAGGACATAGAAGACCCCATGGCAGTATTCGAAGACGACCAGGGGAGTTCTCCCCAGTGACTTGGCTGATATTTATCCCTCAAACAACATCACTTAAAACAGATTATCTGGTCATTATCACTTGTTGTTTGTGGGAACTTGCTGTGCGCACATTAGCTGTGGCGTTTCCTACATTACAACAGTGACTACACCTCAAAAAGCACTTCATTGGCTTTAAAGCACTTTGAAATGTCGTAAAAGGCACTATATGAATTCAAGTTCATTCTTTCTTTCACTTATCCATACATGTTTTTTATATTTGGTTCTCCAAAGATTCCCATTTACAAGTCCCCCCCCATGGTGTCACGTACATCCTCCATGTCATAATATTGTAGGTGACCCATGTGTAAGGGACCCTTAAACTGAATCTGATCCTCATCATTGTGTCCGCGTCACCTATTTACTTGCAGACCAATCACTGGCCATCTTATATCTTCTCTCAGTCTCCTCAAATACTTGCAGTATTTTAGATGGTATTCCTGTGAGTGTACAGCTAATCGTTCACAATTTGTTTACACATATTTGGAGTACGTACAAAAGAAAGAAATAACATACATTTATACAGCGCCTTTCACAACCTCACGATGCCTCAAAGCGCTTTACAGTCAATGAAGCACTTTTGAACTGTAGTCACTGTTGTAATGTAGGAAACGTGGCAGGATTTAGTTTAGAACCTCATTTATAAAGATTCTCTTATATTTCAAACAATGTGACAATTTTGGACAGTTTAAAGAGGTTCTAGTACGATATTTACAAAACTTGACAATCAGGACCACTGCTAATGGGAATGATAGCATGGGCTGAAATATTGACACGTAAAAGAAAATGACCCTTACCGTCATCAGTTTAACACAGCACTTTTCTGCAGAAATATTGGATGATTTTATTTTTAACAAATAATACACTTGAATAGAAATTCGGGTGGTGACAGCTGATGAAAGCTTAACACCTTCATACGACATTCCTCGGGCCGTTATTTGAACAGAGCAATGAAGACATTAAGCCATTTATTTTAAAAGGGTTAGTGTCGCCACTAAAATAGCAGACAGAGGAATATCATGTTCGTTCACTGTCAGCAACAGTAATTTCTAGGCTCATATTTTGAAAGGTCTACCCTTAAGTAGGAAACACTGGCCATTGAATTCAAACAGTTCAACAATTACATCCAGTAAAACAACATATTAGGGGGATAGTTCCTCTGTGTTTTATTCACAATAAAATTGTAAATGCCTTCTTTATAGCTTTTTAAAAATACATAACAAACAATGGATGCCTCCTCCATTATGTCTATGCTTAAAACTGTCATAGATTTGACAGGTTGTAATGCTCTCTGGCAACTGTTAGCAGACTGACAGTTCTACAATTTAATTATCAACCAGAAAGCATGTCACACAAGATATAATTGAAGCATTAGCAGATACGTGTTGTAGATGCCATCACTCACCTCTTCAAGTACGTCAGCTAGTTTGCTGAGTATTTCCTCTGACAGGTTCTGGAATGTTGGAACGCTATGGAAAAGAAAAATATTTCGTAAATAAGAGAAGGTTCCTTCATTATCTACAAGAAAACGTTACACAACAAGCCTACAAACCGCTCACCATTCGCGAAATGTAGATATACACCGTAAAGGTGCTGGGGCATTGCAATAAATGGATTTACACAATGCTGTTCATTAAGTGATAAGATGATAAAAGCATTGATTATTGCAAGCTCCCTTACCTCTGGCTTTGCCATTGACTGTTAGGACTCACAGTTGGCATCACTGGCACAATATTAAAGTGGCTATAGTCTCAGTAGGAAGCTCTACTCAGCTTGTTGTTTGGAACCTTGGCGTTAATGGTTGTTTACAGATCTCCATTCTAATTTTAAGGCCAGGAACTCAACTCATCCGATTTTAAACAGAAAATATTTTCTTCAAGATTTTCTTTTTACTTGGCTTTATTTATTTAATTAGAATGCACCCACGTTAATTCTGAAGTCCCAATTCTATTTGCTTAAATCAGCGAATGAGTATTTGTTTTTAAACTAAGCTGCATTTACGGGTGCAGTTATACTGCCACTTTCACATTGGTGTGAAGCAGTTTTGAATGTGTATCAATGCCAAAGTAGCAGTAAAACACAGGAGACTACCACACACACTAAAGGTGCGAGGCATGAGACTCCTTCTGAGTGCAGTATAACTCTAGCTTGCTGCCTCTTTTAAGGACACCGCAAGAAATATTGAGCCCGTCATCCTCAGCAAGATGTAGTGCCAATACCTTAAGGTAGACATGCCAAAGTTGGGACCAAAAGAGTAATCCCATGATCCCACATCCTGGGAGAAGCTGAGCTCAGAGGGAGCCCCGGTTCTCTAACCCACACTCCATGCGATCCAAGTCTCCACTGGGTGCGTGAGGTGCAGAATTATCCCTGGAGAATCACGTTCATCCACTTAGAGAAACGAGGCTTTAACCTAAGGATCCTGGAGGAAGTAGCAAGCCCAATCTGCATCAATGTAGAACCATCTCCTTCAGGGAAGAATGTGGGGCACAAGTCAATAAGGTGAGACATCTAGACAGTGATGTCTGGGCATTTGGGGAGGGCTAACAAGGCAAGGGAATACACAATAAATGGTAGGATACTGATAAGTGCAGAGGAACAGAGGGACCTTGGAGTGCATGTCCACAGATCCCTGAAGGTAGCAGGACAGGTAGATAAGGTGGTTAAGAAGGCATACAGGATACTTGCCTTTATTAGCTGAGGCATAGAATATAAGAGCAGGGAGGTTATGCTTGAACTGCATAAAACACTAGTTAGGCCTCAGCTAGAGTATTGCGTGCAGTTCTGGTCACCACATTACAGGAAAGATGTGACTGCGCTAGAGAGGATACAGAGGAGATTTACGAGGATGTTGCCTGAACTGGAGAATTTTAGCTATGAGAAAAGATTGGAGAGGCTGTGGCGACATGCCACCACTGGACATAATCCGCTCACGGCGGCACAGACAGTCTAAGCAGAAGCTCCCAGCCGGGGGCCCTTTCCTCCAGCAACTTGTTTCCCGCAGGGACAGGCTGCCGGGAGCACTTCCTGTCTGGGAAGTATTTAAGTGGATGCGCGGGCTTTTCTAGTTCCTGTTTGTCATGTGGTTGGAATAAAGCAGTTGTGTGTTCAATAGCTCTGGTCTCGACTCCCACGTTTGCCGCGGTATCTCAACACTGATGACCCCGACACTCAGGACGAATCCTAAGCTAGCATGGCGGATACAAACGCAGTCACGGTTAAATTACCAGACTTTTGGGAGAACCTCGCCGAAGCCTGGTTCGTTCAAGCTGAGTCCAGATTCCGGCTGAAAGGCATTACAGTCGACGCCACGAAGTACGACTACCTCGTCGCCTCGCTCACCTACGCTACAGTCCCCAAGGTTTGGGCAGCGCTGCAGAATCCACCAACGAAGGGCAAGTACGAACATCTGAAGGCTGCGCTACTTAAAAAATTTCAAACGTCCTCTTACCAGCGCCACTGCCAACTCCTGGACCTCCCCAGCCTTGGTGATGCTTCACCATCAGACCTGCTTTCCCACATGCTGTCCCTCTCAGACGACAAAAATCCCGGCGCCCTTTTTCGCACGCTTTTCATTCGGCAGCTCCCCGCCAGCATCCGCCCGCTCATTGTGGAGTCTGACTCCACGGATCTGGATGATATAGCCGAAAAGGCCGACCGGCTGCTCTCTGCACAGGCCGCTCGCGACGTCGCGCCCGACCTCATGGCAATGACCACGCGGTCTCCCCAGGCCGCTAGGCCCGACCGCCCTACCACTCCGGGTCACTGCTACTACCACACCCGTTTTGGCGCTAGGGCTCAACGCTGCACGCCACCGTGTACCTTCAAACCCCCCCCCACACCGGCCCCCGCGATGGCCGCGGGGCAGAAGGAGCCCCTACTGTACGTCACTGACGACAGAACCAACCGGCGATTTCTATGCGACACAGGGGCCCAGCACAGCATCACCCCCGCCTCCGCCCTCGAGATCCAACGCGGCACACGGGGTATCACACTGGCTGCAGCCAACGGCTCTGAAATCCGCACATATGGCACCCGCATGGTCACGCTCGACCTCGCGGGCCGCCGCTACCGCTGGGAGTTCCTCACAGCCAAGGTCCTCTGCCCACTCATCGGCGCCGACTTCCTACGCGCCCACGGCCTCCTTGTCGACATTCCGAGGCACTGCCTCGTCGACATCAACACTATGGCCCCCATCCCCGGCGCCTTTACCCCGGTCCGTTCGGCCGGCCTGACGACCAACTGCCTCGCCAGAGCCATGGACGACTACTCGGCACTCCTAGCTGAGTTTCCCGCCCTCACTAACCCGACCTTTTCGGCCAAAGCTGCCAAGCACGGTGTGGAACACTATATCCCCACCACCGGCCCCCCAGTTTCTGCCCACGCCCGCAGACTCAACCCGGCCAAGCTGGAAATCGCGCGGGCCGAGTTCACCAACATGGAACAACTCGGCATCATCCGCCGCTCCAGCAGCCCTTGGGCCTCGCCCCTCCACATCGCCCCCAAGCCCGGCGGAGGCTGGCGCCCTTGCGGGGACTACCGCCGCCTCAACGACGCCACCACCCCCGATCGATACCCGGTGCCACACATCCAGGACTTCTCGGCCCGACTGGCCGGACGAACCGTCTTTTCCAAAGTCGACCTGGTGCGCGGTTACCACCAAGTCCCCGTACACCCCGCGGACATCCCCAAAACGGCCGTCATCACCCCATTCGGCCTGTTCGAGTTCCTGAGGATGCCCTTCGGCCTCAAGAATGCAGCACAGGCTTTCCAGCGCCTTATGGACTCAGTCCTCCGGGACCTGAACTTCCTATTCGTCTATCTAGACGACATTCTCGTGGCCAGCTCCTCCAAATAGGAACACCTCGAACACCTTCGCCTCCTATTCGGGCGCCTAGCCCAACACGGGCTCATCCTCAGCCCGGCGAAGTGCCAATTCGGCCTAACCAAGATCGATTTTCTCGGTCACCACATCACCCCTGCTGGGGCCGTCCCCCTGCCCAACAAGGTGCAGGCCGTCCAGCAATTCCCCTGCCCCACAACCATCAAGGGCCTCCAAGAGTTCCTCGGGATGGTGAACTTCTACAACAGGTTCATCCCCAGAGCCGCAGCCCTCATGAAGCCCCTATACGACTCCCTCCGAGGAAAATCCAGCAAGATGGACGTAGCCTGGACCACTGACACGGCAGCCGCCTTCGACGCCACCAAAAACGCGCTTGCCGACGCCACTCTGCTCGCGCACCCGAGGGCCGATGCCCGGGTCGCGCTCACCACCGACGCCTCCGACCACGCGGTCGGGGCCGTGTTCGAGCAGTGGGTCAATGGCGCGTGGCAGCCACTTGCCTTCTACAGCCGCCAACTGCGCCCCCCGGAGGTCAAATACTCCACTTTCGACCGCGAGCTTCTCGCACTCCACCTGTCGGTCTGCCATTTCAGGTTCCTCCTGGAAGGCCGCCCCTTCACCGCGTATGTGGACCACAAGCCACTCACATACGCGATGGCCAAGCACACCGAACCCTGGTCCGCTAGGCAGCAACGCCAGCTCGCGGCCGTCTCCGAGTTTACTACGGACATTCAGCACGTCTCCGGTAGAGACAACGTGGTCGCCGACTGCCTTTCCCGTCCCGCCGTCTGTGCGAATCACCTCGCGGTCGACTACGCACAACTAGCAGCGGCCCAGCTCACGGACCCAGACCTCCTCTCGGCGGCTACCAGCCTGCCAGGGCTACGCCTAGCCAAGGTCGCGCACGGGCCCGAAGCCACGGCAGTCACGTGCGACGTCTCACTCGGCCAACCCAGGCCGGTTGTCCCCGAGACCTGGCGCCGCCGCGTCTTCGACGCGCTCCACGGGCTCTCTCACCCGGGTTCCCGCGCATCCGTCAAACTCCTCTCCAAGCGCTTCGTCTGGCGCGGCCTCAGCAGAGATGTTCGGACTTGGGCCACCTCCTGCCTCGCCTGCCAATGGGCTAAGGTACAGCTGCACACCAAAGCACCCCTGGGAGACTTCGAGGTACCCAGCCGCCGCTTCGACCACGTACACGTCGACATCGTCGGTCCCCTGCCGCCATCGCAAGGCCAAACTTATCTCCTCACGATGGTCGACCGCTACACACGCTGGCCTGAGGCAGTGCCGCTGACCTCCACCACCACAGCCGACATCGCCAGGGCGTTCGTTAACACCTGGGTTGCGAGGTTCGGCGTACCGGCCGACATAACCTCCGACAGAGGCGCCCAGTTCACCTCCGAACTCTGGACGGCCACAGCACGCAACCTCGGGGTGACGCTCCATGGCGTACCACCCGCAGGCCAACGGACTTTGTGAACGCTTCCACAGGTCACTCAAGGCCTCACTCCGCGCCGGCCTGCAGGACAGTACCTGGACTGACCGCCTACCGTGGGTGCTACTCGGCCTACGCACCGCGGTCAAGGAAGACCTCCAGTCCTCGGCAGTGGAGTTAGTCTACGGACAACCACTGCGCGTCCCAGGCGAATTCCTTCCGGAGCCTACCAAGCCTTGGTCGGCCGAACAGCAGCGGCTCGACTCTTTCTCTTCCGCTCAGCAGTTCGCCCCACTTCCGGTCAACCGACACGGCGAACTCGCACCTCACGTCCCACCAAATTTACAGCAGGCGCGCTTCGTCTTCGTGCGACACGACGCGCACCGCGGGCCCCTGCGACCCCCGTACGACGGTCCGTACGAGGTACTACAAACCGGGGACAAGGTCTTCAAGCTGCGCCTCGGCGACAGGGTCGAGACAGTCTCCATCGACCGGCTCAAACCAGCACACACAGAACCAGGGGAACAGGTCCCCGTGGCCCAGCCTCCAACTAGAGGCCATCCCCCCGGCAAGCCAGCACAGCCGGCGGCGAACCGCCCGACCCAACCAACCAGACCGGCGACCACTCAGAGCCGCTGCGGCAGAACCATTAGACCACCGTCACGACTCGTCCACTCCTCCTAAGCGGATTCTGGGGGGAGGTCTGTGGCGACACGCCACCACTGGACATAATCCGCTCACGGCGGCACAGACAGTCTAAGCAGAAGCCCCCAGCCGGGGGCCCTTTCCTCCAGCAACTTGTTTCCCGCAGGGACAGGCTGCCGGGAGCACTTCCTGTCTGGGAAGTATTTAAGTGGATGCGCGGGCTTTTCTAGTTCCTGTTTGCCATGTGGTTGGAATAAAGCAGTTGTGTGTTCAATAGCTCTGGTCTCGACTCCCACGTTTGCCGCGGTATCTCAACAAGGCTGGGGTTGTTTTCTTTGGAACAGAGGAGGCTGAGGGGAGACCTTATTGAGGTGTATAAAATTATGAGGGGCCTAGATAGCGTGGATAGGAAGGAATTATTTCCCTTAGCAGAAGGGTCAATAACCAGGGGGCATAGATTTAAAGTAATTGGTCGGAAGTTTAGAGGGGATTTGAGGAGAATTTTTTTCACCCAGAGGGTGATGGGGGTCTGGAACTCACTGCCTGAAAGGGTGGTAGAGGCACAGACCCTCATCACATTTAAAAAGTATTTGGATATGCACTTGAAGTGCCATAACCTATAAGGCTACGGACCAAATGCTGGAAAGTGGGATTAGGCTGGATAGCTCTTTGTTGGCCGGCACAGAGAAGATGGGCTGAATGGCCTCCTTCTGTGCTGTAAATTTCTTTGGGCTGGAAAAGATGGAATGAATTCCCAGTTTGGATAATTAATTATGCATACCTAAACATTCCAACGTGGCGATCATTTCATCATATTTACCTAGCTTTCAATATTTAACTACATATCCATCAAAATTCATACGCGATGTTACCAACTATGTAAAACTCTTGCTTTTCATTAAAATCCAACTTTTATTAAATTTGAACATTAACTGCTTGAATAGCACAATCTCCCATGATTACAAAATCAGGTTCTAAAACTGGGCCCACGACCAAATTTGCATTATAATTCTGAAGAGTAATCAGTCAGGAGGGCCACCCTACTCTCAGTCATGAAGTATTCTTCAGTCTGTGTCAGTAATTAATCTTTGATGGAAATCCAGGCTTGCCATTTGGAATGCTACCACACAGCCAATTACAACAACTCTGTATTTAAAAACAAACTAAAGATAGGAATCTTTCAGTTGACAGGGGAAAGTTGAAAGATTTGTACCATCTACATAAGGTCATTGCTTAACCTTCCCCAGTAGATTCAAGTCAGTAGTAAATGGAGCTGCTTACCCTGAAACCCAGTGACCCCCACAACGGAAGTCCAGTGGCTACCAGCCCAAGGTGGAGAAGGTGAGAATCGGTGGTGTAGGAGTGGGGGCAATTGTTTATCTTCAAGTATGTAGGGAACTAGAGTGTGACGCAAGTGCCAATGCTGGACATTACCATGTTGTAAAGTAGGTACTTCTATATGCAAACTCTTTTAAACATTATTCTGCATCACTCGGTTTATCAAGTGATGTAGTGCAAGACAATTGCTTTATTCACTGTGCTGTTCATAACAAATGACCATGGGGTAAAGATTTCACTGTGTTGCTCCTGGTGCAGACTGGGAATGGATATTGGGAAACTGCGCACTCCCAGCTCATGTTATTCCATCCAGGAAGAGCACCATGGAATTTTTAACCTCTGTGTTCCAGCTACAAAATAATTAAGAAACTGACATTGAATATAAAATAATCCCATATTAAATTGTATTTATACATTAGAAGGAGAAAAAATTATTTTTAAATATCACTTTACCCTGATCATTGTTAGGAATTTCCACTTTAAAGCAAAGGGTGGAGGTGGATAATCGGGTGGGGATGCATTATGGCAATTCCCCGCCCATTTTTTCACACATCACAATTTTCTGGCGTTAATCCCGCAAGATGCTAGAACAGTTCTGTAGATGACACTAAGTTAGGAGGCACAGTCAGTTGTGCAGATGGGAGAATGAAGTTACCAAGGGACACAGACTAAGTGAGTGGACAAAACTGTGGCAGATGGAGTTCAATGTGGGGGAAGTACGGTGTCATCCACTTTGGATCCAAGAAAGACAAAAATCGGAATATTTTCTTAATAAGGAGAGACTTGGAGCTGTGAGGGAGCAATGGGATTTAGACCAACAATTTCAGACCATAACCTCTGCCCCTATCTTTTTTTTCTCTCTCACATGGCAGCTGTCTTTCATTCTGCCATTGCCATTTACACCTCATCTTGAGTCATCTTTTGTTGCTTAACTTGTCCCATTACCATCTCCCTTGCCTTGCACCATCATCCCTTTTGTCTCTTAATCTCTCCTGCCTTCTATCCTATCACAGACCTTCCCTTTTGTTCTTTCCTCCCCTCCCCCCTTTCCCTGCCCCTACTTGCTTAAAAACCTGTTCCATCTCCAGCTTTTTCCAGTTCTGACGAAGGGTCATTGACCTGAAACGTTAACTCTGTTTCTCTCTCCACAGATGCTGCCTGACCTGCTGAGTATTTCCAGCATTTTCAGTTTTTAATTAAAGGGATTTAGGTGTCCATGTACACAAATCACTAAAAACTAGTGCACAGGAATAAAAAGTAATCAAAAAGGCTAGTGGAATATTGGCCTTTATTTCAAGTGGATTAGAATACAATGGGTAGGTGATGCTTCAGTTGTATAGAGCCGTAGTCAGACGCGATCTGGAGTACTGCATTCAGTCTGGGCACCGCACCTCAGGAAAGATATATTGGTCTTGGGGGGGGGGGGGGGGCGGTTGAAGCACAGATTCACCAGAATGATACCGGGGCTTAAAGAGTTAAATTATGAGGGCATGTTGTAACATTTAGCTTGTATTCCCTTGAGTGTGAAAGGTTGTGGGGTGATTTAATCAAGGTGTTTCAGATGATTAAGGAATTTGATCAGGAAGATACAGAAAAACTATTTCTTCTGGTGGGAGAGTCCAGAACAAGAGGGCAGAATCTTAAAATTAGAGCTAGGCCGTTCAGGGGTGAAATCAGAGAGTACTTCGTCACACAAACAGTAGTTGAAATGTGGGACTCGCTCCCGCAAAACACTATGAATGCCTGGCAAATTTCCTCGGATTTTCTGCCAGATGTACAGCCGAAACTCGGGGATTCCGCTATACTTCCGGCAAAGTTACGGTGAAGTACCGACCTATAGGCCAGGAAATTCAGGAAATGTCACAACAATAAAGATACTCAAATGTTAGGAGACACTTAATCATTGTAAAATGCTTACAATACAATTAAGTTATGGAAAAAAGTGCTAAACCCTTGAATTGTGTTCATCCTGTTCTCCCTTTCTTCACACTCAATTTTTTTCCACGAATATCTCCTACAGTAGCCACACAAAATCTCTCCATTTGCACACTCGACATCCATATAACTTGGTGAGTAAAACTTGCTAATATATTGCAATTTGTACTGTGGAATTGCATCTACTGGGTTGAGTTTGTCCAAAATCATTCCATGTAAAGCTGGCAGAGAGCAGAGACAAATCCTAACAGTAAAAGGATGTTATTTCACTGTATCGCCCAGTCCCGATTCACTGTATCGCCCAGTCCCGATTCACTGTATCGCCCAGTCCCGATTCACTGTATCGCCCAGTCCCGATTCACTGTATCGCCCAGTCCCGATTCACTGTATCGCCCAGTCCCGATTCACTGTATCGCCCAGTCCCGATTCACTGTATCGCCCAGTCCCGATTCACTGTATCGCCCAGTCCCGATTCACTGTATCGCCCAGTCCCGATTCACTGTATCGCCCAGTCCCGATTCATTGTATCGCCCAGTCTCGATTCACTGTATCGCCCAGTCCCGATTCACTGTATCGCCCAGTCCCGATTCACTGTATCGCCCAGTCCCGATTCACTGTATCGCCCAGTCCCGATTCACTGTATCACCCAGTCCCAATTCATTGTATCGCCCAGTCTCGATTCACTGTATCGCCCAGTCCCGATTCACTGTATCGCCCAGTCCCTTACATCTACCAGGTTTGATACTCAGGTAACTAATAAAAAAAATTATAAAACTTTATTTACATTAATTTTACACTTTGTTAAACTTTTAAAGTGCATGGGGCAAACTATCCAGTAAAAATTACCATCTTGTGACAGTGCTGTCATCCAAATCACAAGCCATGAATTGGCCAGTGCAATCCAAAGAAAAATTGGGCGTCATTCAGAGCTGGAAATATACATTGATGTCTTTCAGGTTGCATGAGAGATACAAAGTTATTTAAAGCACAGAAATGCTTTTATTTTTTGCACTCTAAGTGCTGCAGAATTCAGGTCTACCGATTTGCAGTGTTGTAATGGAAGTGAAAAAGAGCCACATATTGGTCCAGCTTTTCCTACACAATTTAAATTCCAGCAAGTAATGCAATCTAGTGCGGGTTCTTGTAACTGCTGATCTCAGACGATAATTCCAATTGTGAAGAGCTAACAAAAACCATAGGTGGTGCTGTTTGCAAACTTCAGTCTTAAATATACCTTCATAAACACCCAAGGGTCGATTTTCTTTCCCAGTTTTAATGGTGAACCAGTGTAACGTGCGCAGGTGGGGGAAGAAACCTGGTTGGAAATGTTCTGCTGACTCCCCATCACCCGGGATTTCCCATCAGAAGTGACTTTTTTCAATATAATGTATTTGCCCAGAAAAATAAACAGACATATTATATAATAAGCCGCACGATGCTGTGGTGGACACAGAAACCATTTTCCTCAATTCACCTGAGGACAGCTTCCCTTCCCCCCTCCCACCGTAAGTGGCATAATTGTTTAAATCATCGTGACTCCAGGAAATGACTCAGAATCAAGGCCCGAGGTGAGGGGTGGGCAGAAGACCTGCCCCACTGAAGTTCTGCCACCACTGCGGCCCCGAGGTAAATCTGCTCCCTGGTATCTCCACAGCACAAGCTGTGATACCTGACGGAGCAAATCTAACTGTTGTAATGGGGCGCGATTATTGAGGTAGAATTCTTATTGCTTTAATAGATTTTGATTTTTCAGTTTAGTCGCACTGAATTTTTTTTAAAGATTAAATAACATTATTGTTGTCCTACTTGATATTAAGTGATTGAAATCTGCCTTCTAAGTGCTACTTGACTCAGGTCAACCTTGCCTTCGAGTCATGGGTTCAAACCCCACTCCAGGATCCTCGACTTCACTTGCTGGAGGTGCCATCTTACAGATGAGATTTTAAAGGCTCCATCTGCCAATTTTGATGGTTCATTTAATTTGACAATTTGGATTCAGTTTAAAATATCAGTAAATCAAAAGCTGGTATCAGTAAATGTGACCATGAAGCTGTCGGATTGATGTAAAAACCTAAATGATTCACTAATGTCCTTCAGGGATGGAAACCTTGTCTTTACCCAGTATGATCTATGTGTGACTCCAGACCCACATCAACATGGTTGACTCTTAACTACCCTCTGAAGTAGCCTAGCAAGCCACTCATTTGTATCAACCCCCCCTCCTCAAGGTAACTAGAGATGGCCAATAAATGCTGGCCTTGCCAGTGGCGCCCACATCCTGCGAATGAATATATTATAAAAAAGGGGAGCATAAACAATCCCATGGCACTATTTAAAGAAAAGCAGGGAGTCCTGCCCATCTCGACCAAGATTCCTCCTTCAAACAAAACCACTAAAAATAGATTCATCTCATTTGCCGTCATTTGCCTGCATAACAACAGTGATTGTACTTCAAAAATAATTATTGGTTATGAAGCACTTTGGGAGTTCTTGATGATGTGATAGGTGTTACACAAAAGCCAGTTCCTTCTTTCTGTCAAAGGTTAAGAAGTTGTCCTGCTCTATTTGCAGAAGAAAGTTCCTCAAGTGCATTGTTTAGTTGAATTAGAAAGGTTTTAAACTATGATGTTGTATTTCACCTATTGGGACACTGGGTGGTTCTGAGCCATGTGGACTCAGAGGGTCTCGGGCTTAGTGCCTGATCTATGCTGAGTTGGCCATTCTCATCTTGTGCTACATTGGCAAGTCTACAATTAACTTCCATAGCCCCAAACAAGGGAGGGGAAAACAATAGCTGGAATTCTCCCCTCCTGATCATTATGCTGAGTGGAAATTGTTCTTGCATGGATAGGATCAGACGTGGCTGTTAAGTTCCATCACAGTTTAATGGCCTGTCAATACTCTCTGCCTGGACTCGCGCACAAAGTGAAGAGGGGAGAAAGCTTTGAAATAAACAAAAATCAATGCCTGTAATAGAAGCTGCATTCTGAATACAACGTTTTATATCAATGTTTGACAGAATTACAGCCAAGCAACTGTTATATGCACTTCCTACAAGCTACCTACCTGTGACTGCCCACCTTTCTCTGCATCCCAGTCTTAAAAAATAGTTGAAAAGGTAAAATTAACTAAATAATTAAAATAATTTCTAATAAAGACCATTGATTTACAATCATCAAAAATGTGTAAAATCATTAATTTCATAGAATCATAGAATTGTGCAGTGCAGAAGGAGGTCATTCGACCCATCGTGCCTGGGCAGGCTCTTTGAAAGAGCTATCCAATTAGACCCACTCCCCTGCTCTTTCTCCATAGCCCTGCAAATTACTCCTTTTCAAGAATTTATTCAATTCCCTTTTGAAAATTATTATTGAATCTGCTACCACCGCCCTTTCAGGCAGTGCATTCCAGATTGTAACACAGATGCGTGAAAAAAAATTCTCCTCATCTCCCCTCTGGTTCTTTTGCCAATTACCTTAAATCTGAGTCGTCTGGTCACCAACCATCCTGCCACTGGAAACAGTTTCTCCTTATGTACTCTAACAAAACCCCTCATGATTTTGAACACCTCTATTAAACTCCCCTTAACTTTCTCTGCACTAAAGAGAACAATCCCAACTTCTCTGGTCTCTCCACATAACTGAAGTCCCTGACCCAGTACCATTCTAGTAAATCTCCTCAGCACCCTCTCCAAAGCCTTGACATCCTTCTTAAAGTCTGTTGCCCAAAATAGGACATGATAGTCCAGCTGAGGCTTAACTGGTGATTTATAAAGGTTTAGCATAACTTCCTTGCTTTTGTACCCTAGGCCTCCATTAACAAAGACAAGAATCCCATATGATTATCAACTTGTCTGTCATCTTCAAAGATGTGTGTACGTAAATCCCCACATCTATTCCTGCACCCACTTTAAAATTGTACCAATTTGAACCTAAAAATATCATTAACACTCCTACAGATAACCATGAATGAGTGTCTCTGACTATATTGTGCATTACATAACATAAAACACTGCATTTCCCAACTCACCGTGAGGACTCCACAAGAGATCCACCAGGGTTTTATATATAGTAATCAATTTGCCCGACATAACCCATTTGATAACACTGGGTCAGCTCAGGACAATATGGACAAGGACGCTGTGAAATAGTGTGTGTTTTGGTTCATTCAGTATTGATGGAGATAATTCATCATGAAGTTGGTCAGTGCTTGGCAGTAGTTCTTCTGGGATGGAAGAGGATTTGAAAGTTTGTGGTCAATAACGGATCTCTCACCGTTGCAATTTGCATTTAGTCAGGCCAATTCCAGATGCCAAAAAACTGGACCATGAGCCAGATCCAGACTGGCAGTGTTTCCATTGCACACCACAAATCCAATTCAGGAAATTTGGACCAGTAGCTGGGCTCCTGCCCTCTAAAGCATAACTAGAAAAACAGTTTCCACTGAGAATTGTGGCCCTGAAATTCCTTGGGTGATGGGGAGGTCCTCCCAGTCGCCCATCGGAACTTCAACGGGAGACCAGTGGAACCTCACAGAGAAATGACGTAAACAGCTGAAGACGGTAGTTGGTGGTCTGCCAGAGTTATGGTGGATGACCAGGAGAACCCCCACAGAATTCAGGGCCCATGTGTCTTGCTGATAAAATGTGCAAATCACAGTGAACCATTGTTAGGACCCACTTGAAAGATATAGAATCTATATACACTAATAGTGTTGCTTCTTCGAATCAATTATTCTGATATTTTGGCATTGTTACTCATCACTACTACATTTTGGGGTCTTTTACCATTTTAATTCCAGATATGTTTTTGGCTACTGTGTTTCAAACACTCTGTTAAGTGAGCCCTTGCCCTTTACATCCTCAAGAATGTGCACACTTGTCCAATATTTAGTTAAGTACATGACCCAGGATAATGAACAGAAAACCTTTTTTATACTGACTGGTTCTATCCAATCCCTGCACAAGATCCTCCTCATGTGTTTGAGAAGTGAGAGAATGGCACTACATTAGACTTTGTTCGTTAGGCTTTAATTTCTCAGCAAATTTATTAAACAATCACTAAACAACTCAATAAACACCTCCGTTCAGTCCGTAAGGGTGACCCCGAGCTTCCGGTCGCCTGTCATTTTAATTCACCGCTCCATTCCCACTCGGACCTCACCGTCCTTGGCCTCTTGTATTGTTCCACGGAAGCTCAACGTAAACTCAAGGAACAGCACCTCATCTTCCGATTAGGCAGTCTGCAGCCTTCCGGACTCAATATCGAGTTCAACAATTTCAGATCATAAGCTCGGCCCCCATTTCATTTTTTCTTGTAATTTTTCCACTCCTTTCCCCCCCCCCCCCCTTTCCTTTTGTTTCTCTCCCACACCTGGCAGCTATCTTTTGCCCTGCCAGTACACTTTACACCTAATCTCAGCCTATTACCATCTCGTCTAGCTTCTAATCTCTTTTACTTCTTTTGTTTCTTTTATTCTTTTGTCCGATCGCAGCCCTGCCTTCGATCCAGTTTCTTTTCATTCCAGTTTTGAAGAAGGGTTCGACCCGAAACGTCAACTCAAATTTCTCTCCACGGATGTTGCCTGACCTGCTGAGTTTTTCCAGCATTTTCTGTTGTTGTTTTCAATAAATAACAATATTGAGCCGGACTTTCCGATCAGAGGCTTCCTGCATGTCGATGCCTCCGATCTGGAAAAATCTACGCACTTACCTGCTGGCTCCGTAGGTCCTGAGACTTCCGATCCTGGGCCGTGCGCACAGAGGCCCAGGTATCCCAGGGGCGCAGGCAGTTCGCAAACGTGGGCCATGGGGAACCAATCAAAGAAGGGAATCCCCCTTCACACTTTTGACAGTTTTCTATGCACAGATCTGTCAAAGTATGAATGAAGGTCACATTTAAAAACACAGGTAAACATTAAATAAATTTTTAAAAATTAAATTTAAGTTTTTTACAGGGCTAAAAATAAACTTACCTTTTTTACAAGTATTTTTAAATTATAAATGAGTGAAAAACATTTTTAAATTTATTTTTTAAACTCTTATGCTGGTAAAAGCAGGCCTTACGCTTGCTTTTACCAGGTGTAAGATTTTTAAAGGTTTTCAGCGGGTGGAGGTTTTGCAGAAAGCAGAACTCTCCACCCGCAGAGGCTCTTCTCCAGGGAAGACATCCGATCTGTCAAGAGGATTCGTGACAGATCGGAAATGCCGGGTTTTAGCGCATGCGCTTCGCTTGTCTGAAACTGGCACTTGCGAGGTCCATACTGGTGTGTACACACCTCGTACACACCCGTGGGGGTCGGAATATCCAGCCCAATGTAATATATAGTAATTGTTAGACTATGTTCACTGCTCATTTAAGACAAATAACAAATGGTTCATAAAGTCTATACTTAACTATATTTTATGATTAACTTTACTTATATGTAATGGTACCAGGGTCAAGGATGTCACTGAGCGGTTGCAGGACACTCTGAGGGGGGAAGGTGAACAGCCAGAGGTCGTTGTCCATATCGGTGCCAAAGATATAGGTGGAAAGAGGGATGAGGTCCTGCAGCAGACTATAGGGAGCGAGGAAAGAGATTAAAAAGCAGGAACTCAAATGCAGTAATTTCCGGATTAATCCCGGAGGGGGGAGACAGTGATCGGGATTGTGGGAGGCAGTGATCGGGAGAGGGGGAGACAGTGATCGGGATTGTGGGAGGCAATGATCGGGATTGTGGGAGGCAGTGATCGGGAGAGGGGGAGACAGTGATCGGGAGAGGGGGAGACAGTGATCGGGAGAGGGGGAGACAGTGATCGGGAGGGGGGAGACAGTGATCGGGGGAGGGGAAGACAGTGATCGGGGAGGGGGAAATAGTGATCGGGAGGGGGGGAGACAGCGATCGGGGGAGGGGGAGACAGTGATCGGGAGAGGGGGAGGCAGTGATTGGGATTGTGGGAGGCAGTGATAGGGATTGTGGGAGGCAGTGATCGGGAGAGGCGGAGACAGTGATCGGGAGAGGCGGAGACAGTGATCGGGAGGGGGGAGAGACAGCGATCGGGAGAGGGGGGAGACAGCGATCGGGGGAGGAGAAGACAGCGATCGGGAGAGGGGAGACACTGATCGGGAGAGGGGGAGACAGTGATCGGGGGAGGGGGAGACAGTGATAGGGATTGTGGGAGGCAGTGATAGGGATTGTGGGAGGCAGTGATCGGGAGAGGGGGAGACAGCGATCGGGAGAGGGGGAGACAGCGATCGGGAGAGGGGGAGACAGCGATCGGGAGAGGGGGAGACAGCGATCGGGAGAGGGGGAGACAGCGATCGGGAGAGGGGGAGAGACAGCGATCGGGAGAGGGGGAGAGACAGCGATCGGGAGAGGGGGAGAGACAGCGATCGGGAGAGGGGGAGAGACAGCGATCGGGAGAGGGGGAGAGACAGCGATCGGGAGAGGGGGAGAGACAGCGATCGGGAGAGGGGGAGAGACAGCGATCGGGAGAGGGGGAGAGACAGCGATCGGGAGAGGGGGAGAGACAGCGATCGGGAGAGGGGGAGAGACAGCGATCGGGAGAGGGGGAGAGACAGCGATCGGGAGAGGGGGAGAGACAGCGATCGGGAGAGGGGGAGAGACAGCGATCGGGAGAGGGGGGAGAGACAGCGATCGGGAGAGGGGGAGAGACAGCGATCGGGAGAGGGGGAGAGACAGCGATCGGGAGAGGGGGAGAGACAGCGATCGGGAGAGGGGGAGAGACAGCGATCGGGAGAGGGGGAGAGACAGCGATCGGGAGAGGGGGAGAGACAGCGATCGGGAGAGGGGGAGAGACAGCGATCGGGAGAGGGGGAGAGACAGCGATCGGGAGAGGGGGAGAGACAGCGATCGGGAGAGGGGGAGACAGCGATCGGGAGAGGGGGAGAGACAGCGATCGGGAGAGGGGGAGAGACAGCGATCGGGAGAGGGGGAGAGACAGCGATCGGGAGAGGGGGAGAGACAGCGATCGGGAGAGGGGGAGAGACAGCGATCGGGAGAGGGGGAGAGACAGCGATCGGGAGAGGGGGAGAGACAGCGATCGGGAGAGGGGGAGAGACAGCGATCGGGAGAGGGGGAGAGACAGCGATCGGGAGAGGGGGAGAGACAGTGATCGGGAGGGGCGGGAGACAGCGATCGGGGGAGGAGGAGACAGCGATCGGGGGAGGAGGAGACAGCGATCGGGAGAGACAGCGATCGGGAGAGAGGGAGACAGCGATCAGGGGAGACAGCGATCGGGAGAGGTGGAGACAGTGATCGGGAGAGGGGGAGACAGTGATCGGGAGGGGGGAAGACAGCGATCGGGAGTGGGGGAGACATTGATTGGGAGAGGGGGAGACAGTGATTGGGGGAGGGGGAGACAGCGATCGGGAAGGGGGGAGACAGCGGTCGGGAGAGGGGGAGACAGCGATCGGGAAGGGGGGAGACAGTGATCGGGAGAGGGGGTAGACAGTGATGGGGGAGGGGGGAGACAGTGATCGGGAGGGGGGGTGACAGCGATCGGGAGGGGGGGTGACAGCGATCGGGAGGGGGGGTGACAGCGATCGGGAGGGGGGAGACAGCGATCGGGAGAGAGGGAGACAGCGATCGGGAGAGGGGGGAGACAGCGATCGGGAGAGGGGGAGACAGCGATCGGGAGGGGGGGAGACAGTGATCGGGGGGGGGAGACAGTGGTCGGGAGGGGGGGAGACAGCGATCGGGGGAGGGGGGGAGACAGCGATCGGGAGGGCGGATGACAGCGATCGGAAGGGGAGAGACAGCGATCCGGAGGGGCGGGAGACAGTGATCGGAGGAGGGGGAGACAGCGATCGTGAAGGGCGGGAGACAGTGATCGGGGAAGGTGGAGACAGTGATCGGGAGGGGTGGGGGGAGGGGGGGGAAGATGGAGTCCACCCGAGAGATTAGATGGGGTATCGGTATAATGGCCCAGAAATTCGGGTCCCAACGCGTGAGTACGCACGGAGTACTCACGCATTGGCCCAACGAAAGTGCCGGCTTCGTGCATGCACTGCGCAAGCGCGGGAAACCGGCACTTCTGTTCCCCTGAAACAAGAGCTTCAGCGGTCGAACGCATGCGCCGGAGAGGCAGCGCGTGCGCATCGAACTTACGTTTTTTTTGCAGGTTTCTCTGGGAGGGTAAGTCTCCAGCAGTTACACTTTTAAGTGGTGAATTAATTAAAATTAAAACATTTTTTCCACAGGTTTATTATTTTTAAATACTTTAAAGAAAGGTAAGTTTATTTTTAGCCCCATTAGAAAATGTAATAAATTTTTTCAAAAATTTAAATTATTGTTTGAAATAGTTATTTCATGTAATTTATAGTTATTTTAAAAATGTGATTTAAAAAAAAATGTGTTTGAAGTTTTAGTGATGTTTTGGGACTTATAATATTTATAGGTTTGACAGCTCTTCCTATCAAACTTATGAATGAAGCAATCCCTGCTACCATTGGCTCACGTGATCCCAGGGGACGCATCGAACTAACTGCGCCCCTGGGATACACAAGCACTGTGTGCCGGCAGTTGGAGGAGGCCCAGGATCGGAATCCCACACGGGCCCACAGCTCAACGGCTGGCGCGCTAGGTAAGTGCAGGTCGGGGGCTTGCACCTGCGGGAAGCCCCCGACCCGAATTTCTGGGCCATTATCTCATCCGTAAAACTACAGTGCAGCACTCTCTCAGCACTGCGCTGGAGTGTCAGCCTAGATGTTGTACTCAAGTCTCTGGAGTGGGATTTGAACCCACAACCTTCTGACTCAGAAGCATGGGTGCTGCCACTGAGCCACACCTTTATGATTGCATCCACAAAACTTCCCCTGAACAGTAGAATTCCAATTCGAAACCAGGGAATATAAATGAAATACTCCCTGGCTGGAACTGATAGTATAGCTCCTGGTCTCAGTCCAGTAACTACAGTATCAATGTACCTTAACATGCAGAATACTGTGAAAATCAAGAGGAATTCTCGTTCTCTCAATTGCTTTCTTTTGGTTATTTATATGAAATGAATCAAATTCAGAAAATATGTTGCTCAATATAGGCAATTTCAGGTAAATCACAAATGGCGGTGTCTTGGGTACCATTTTGAGGAAATATATCCGAGATTATTTTTTTGTTTCACATGTATATAAATAATGAGATCTTCAAAACATAAATTAAAGCTAAATTCTAAGGAAGCATAAATTTTGAAAAGTCCACAGGGAGATATTAGTGTGTGTGATACACTATCATTCCCATGCCCTATTTATCACCCCATTACATTCTCTTCCACAGTCCTATTTTGTTCCCAACTGAAACTCAAAGCAATCGCAATTTGCCAAGATAAACAGCGAGCAGGGACTTTTCTTTGCAGCACAGACTTGTGTTAAATTTAAAAGATTAATTTTGGCACGCAATTTTGTGTTGTGCACTTGAAAAATATTGTTCCTTGCAAAATTCTGGAGATTAAATGACTTGACTGTCAGAAGTGGCTGTCTTGTTCAAATCGCTTGTGATTTCCCACAATGCACTCTCCAGTGCCCCACTGGAAAAGTTGGCCGGTGAGTCACCTTTCATATGACATTCATTATTCGTCTGGCTGTACAAATCTTCAAATGATCGATTTAAAAAAATGAAATAATAATTGACAAGAGCTTGCCCATCTAATGTTTCTCAAATAAATAAATTAAAATAATCATTCCTATTAATATCACTGCATGCAAATTATGAAATGGTACAATCTCGTCAACATGCCCCATTACATCTTAAAAGGAAAAATGACAATTTGCCCATCTGTTTGGTGTCTTTGGAGTGCCGTAATGAGAAACAAGTAAATTATAATTTACACAGTCCCACACATCTATAATCAGATAAACAAGTTGCTTTTTCGCTCGTGTTATCCACACATACATCTGGAGCTTCACAACAGCATTTTCGAACTGTAAACTCCGATAGAAATGAGCATCGCACCTAATTAAATCAAATGAAGAGGCAGGATCTAACAGCCGGCGTTTCTGGGGAGCAGCGCACGAACTGTGGGAGCGAGCAAAGGAACAAGTTGGTTAATAGCAGTCATTCTGATGTATGAGACAGGGAGTGGGAGGAAAATGACTTTTATGTTGTTTCAAACAGGGAGGAAACGAATGCAACAAAAATAACGAACCTCTTTAGAAATTCCATATACTCCGCATGCTTGATTAGTCCTGTCCTCATCATTATAGTCTGAAAACATTGTCGATCGATGGCCCAGAGTTTTACATTCGTAAGAGCTGCCAAACCACAAAAGGAGAAACACTGTTAACCAACAAGTGAAAAAGAAAGCTTTTGTAAAAAAAAAGCACATTTGAATCCATTAAAAAGGCAGCAAATGCATAGCGAAGACAACAGTATTCTTTATTTGGAGGTACACTTCCTGATATTCCAATTTTATGCTGCCAATTATAATTTCAGGCAAGGTAGCCATCCCGCTATTCATGCAGGCCCAACATGATGACTCAGATTTAGCTGTCCACAGCTGGGTATTCAGCTGATTGCCTCAGAGGACATTATACACGTCCAAAGAGCTCTCCATCACATCTGTCACTTTACCTGATCAGTCAGGAGCCAGAATTGAACAATCGACAAACTACTTAAACAAATACACTTAAGACAGTTGATTGCAGAGTGATCGATTCCACTTGTCAGGAGGCAAAATTTAAACAGTGGAAGAATTTTTTTTTCCTGATCTTCAGCCGACACACGGTGCTGTGGTGAGACACCATCACCATCTCCCTCCCTTCACCCGAGGCCAGCTTCCCTTCAGCACCCCTCCACCCACCCCAGTGACATCGTAATTGTTGGGTTGCCAACTCTGATTGGACAGATTTCTGGAGGTGTCATCACATGACCTCCTGCCCACAAACACCCCTCCCCCAGCTTCTGCCATTGGTCACGTTCATCCTTGCGGAGCACTGCCTTCTAATGCCAATTTGTAAGCGAACTTCAATACCCGATTGGATGATTCTTGACTGTTGGTCAAACAGCTATTTTTCACATCTCCAATATTTCCACAGCTAACGAATTAAAGGGCTGGATTTTGCCAATGGGGAGCTTTTGGAGGCGGGACTCCCACTTGTCAGGTTTTAGTCCCGCCTCCATCGACTTCTGACCAACCCATGCTATTTTCCCTTGATTTGCCTTGTTAAGCCTGCCCAGCGGGCTTAGCAGGCCAATTAAGGGGAAGCCAGTTGCCAGTTACAGAGAACGTCAGCGTATGACGTTTCATTTTTGACAGATGAATTGTAATCATTTGACAGCTCTGTGAAGCTGTCAAACACTGACATTCTCAGTAGTTTGATGAGTTCTTGTAGTCAAGACTCATCAAACATCTTTCTTTAGCAGAAATTAGATGGTTGCTGCATTGGAGAATCTCTGCCGCGGAGATGCGAGACTCTCCGCATCCCTAACGATTGAAGCCTGCAGGAAGAAACAAAGATAAGTAAACTTTTTCTAACACTTTCCACTTAACTCACATACTCACCTCTCCACACTTGCACCCATCACTTACCTTCACAGTGCACTTTTGCACCCCTCCAACCCCCGCAGAGCCACTGCTCGCCTCAGTGACCCTGGCGGGGTTCGTAGCCTTCGGGAAGCCCGCGCTTGTGTGGGTAAAATAGGGATAATCCTCTTATCTGCCTGTTAACTAACTGTTAACAGGCAGTTAAGTGACTGTACCCCCTTCCCGCCTCCAGGAGACGTGACCCGGTGCGGGTGGGCTACCCGCCTCCTGGGAAGATGGCACGGAGGCGGGTTGGGGGCGGGATGGGCACCCACCCCCAGATTCTGCAATTTTCCTGGCAGACCCGCCTCCAAACCCACCTCGCCAGAGCTGGCAAGATCGTGCCCCAAAGTGTTCAAAGAAAATGCAAAAGCACCATTTTTTTAATGCCTTGATGATATTTCTCCCAGGTCGCTCACAGCAGTGTTCTGGAGATGAAGCCCCCAATTCCTGGAGGCTCCAGGACAATCTTGGAGGGTTGACAACCCTACCTAAGTGGCCCCGGTGCTCAACATAATTGTTTAAATCACCGTGACTCCAGGAAATGGTTCAGAGTCAAGCCCCAGGCGAGGAGTTGCCGGAAGTCCTGCCTCACCGAAGATCTGTTACCATTGCGGCCCCGAGGAAAGTCTGCTCACTGGTATCTCCACATACCATGAGCTGAGATATCCAATGGAGCAAATCTAACTGTCTTAATGGGGTGCGAGCATTGAGTTAGAATTCTCATTGCTTTAATAGATTTAGATTTTTCAATTTAGCCACAAAATTATTTTTTAGATTAAATAAAGTTGTCAAGTTGTTCTTCTTGATGTTAAGAGATTGAAATCTGTCTTCTAAGTGCTTCTTGATGCAGTTGGAGTCAACCTTGCCTCCGAGTCAGGAGCCTATAGGTACAAACCCCACTCCAGGGCATGAGCACCTAAACTAGGCCAACACTGCGGTGCCCTGTGGAGTGGGTGCTGCATTGATGGAAGTTCCTTCTTTAAAGATGAAATGCTAAAGCTTCCAGCTGCCAATTTTAGTGGGCATAAAAGAACCCGTGGTCCTATATGAAGAAAAGCAAGGAGTCCTGCCCATCCTGACCAAGATTCCTCCTTCAAACAAAACCACCAACAGTAGATCAGGTGGTCATTCCTCTCATCTGCCATCATTTTCCTACATAACAACAGCAATTGTACTTCAAAAATAATTCATTGTTAGGTGAAGCACTTTGGGAGTCCCTGAGGATGTGATAGGTGTAATATAAATGCCGGTTCCTTCTTTCTGTCAAAAAGCAGCATTTTTCAAAGATTAAGAGGATGTCCTGCTCTACTTAAGGAAGAAAGTTCCTTGAGCGTTGTTTAGTCTGCAGCTGGGTATTCCGCTCATTACCACACTGGACATTATACAGTGACACATGCAAAGGGCTTCCTATCAGATCTGTCGCTCCACCTGATCAGCAACGTGCCGGAATTGAACAACTGACAAACGACTTAAAAACAGTAAACTTTGAGAATAAGAAATACATTTTACTGTCGTGTTTCAAATGTAAGAAGGCCATTCAGCCCAACTGGCACATGTCGGCATTTACTCTCCAATTTTAATCACATTTACCAACCCATTTCATTTGCAACCCCTTTCCTTCATCCAGCTAACCAATCTAATCTTGAATGTTGTCATAGTTTCTGCCTCAACCACTAACCCTGGAAGTAAATGCCACATTCTCACAAAACTCTGTGTAAAAGAAGTTTCTCCTGCCTTTTGTTCTAAATCTCTTACATTTAATCTTATATCTATGTCCCCTCATTCTTGACCCCTCAACTACTGGAAACAGTCTGTTTCTATCTACCCATCCTTTCATAATTTTAAACACTTCTATTATATTGCCCAACAATCTGTGTTGTTCTAATGAAAGAAGACCCAATTATTCAAGTAATTCTTCATATTTGTATTTCCTCATACCAAGCAGCATCTTAGTGAATCTGCACTGTACTTTCTATAAACCCTCAATATCCTTCTTGTCATGTGGAGTCCAATACTGCACACAATACTCTAACTGAGGTCTTCTTAAGGTTTTATATAGGCTCAGCATTACCGCTTAGCTTCTATATTCTATATCTTGAGATAAAGCCTAACATTCTATTAGCTTATTTTATCTTCTGCAAATAAAACTGTAAAATAGTCACACAAGATTCATACTTTATATTATCCTCCTCAGTGCAACTAATCCGTCTGTTCTTTGGCAAATAATGGGAACATCTTGAGGTGGTGATAACAGCATATCTGAGTCACAGGTGAAAAGCTCCAGATGACATCATCCCTTTAAGGTGCATTCTGATTTGCCATTTGGTCTAAGGGATTGACTGAAGAGGAATCAGCCAAAAGGTTGCACACAACAACAACTTGCATTTATATAGCGCTTTCAACTGAAACATCCTAAGGCACTTTACAGGAGCGTTATCAACACACACTTAGTAACAATGTAAGTCAAATACAGACATGTACAAATATGAAACATCCACAACTTAAAACACAATGGCCCAGTAATTCCGGGCCCAACGCGTGAGTAAGGATGGGGTACTCACGCGTGTGCCCGGAGGAATTGCCGGTTTTCAGCATGCACAGCGCATGCGCTGAAAACCGGCATTTCCTGTCCTCTGACCCAAGGGGTTAAGAGGCTGAACACGTGCGCGGTATCGGGCAGCGCGTGCGACTTGGATTTCCTCTATTTTTAGAGAGTTGCGCGTGTGTAAAGGCCTCTGGTATTTACGCATTGAAAAACCACACGTAAGTACTTAGTTTTACAGGTAAGTGGTCTATTAATACAATTGAGAATTTTTTTTCCCACAGGTTTGTTATTTTTAAAGAATTTACAGTAAGGTAAGTTTAGTTTTAGCCCCGATTTTTTATATAATTTTTTTTTCAAATTTTAAAATTATTGTTTAAAATAGTTTTTCAGAGTTCTTTATGGTTCATTTAAGTAGTGCAATGTTTTTTTTAATTTTCTTTCAGGTTTAAGTAGTGTTTTGGGGCCAGGAGTTTTCATGAGTTTGACAGCTCTTACTGTCAAACTCATGAATGAACTTTTGCAACCTCCCATTGGTTGCCCTGTGCTCACATGATCCCAGCTGGCTCATCGCACTAAGTACGCTGCTGGGTCACGCACGCACAGCGCGGCAGGACCTCAAGCGGGCCAGTGAGAGGAAATGCAATGCGGGCCAGAATTAAAATGTCAGCGCGCCGGGTAAGTGAACATCGGGGGCTTGCACGCGCGGCAAGCTCCCGATCCTAATTTCAGGGCCAATAAACACTTTCACTAACGTACCTGGTGCTACATTATCAACAATCCTCGCAGTATTCAAACTTTAAATGATAAGACCTGCATTCAACATTCAATTAAAAAGGAAGGTAGAATTCAGAATGGGAATTTTTACTTCAAAAGATCACCCTGCATATGTAATAAAAAGTGGAGTAAAGGAACTATAGCCTTTAAATTACTATGTACAATATTAACATATGAATATTTGATTCTACTTTACACATTCTTGATGCTTTTGCATGACACTGCTTTATTTGTTATTTTAACAGTGGCATTAACAGTAACAGTTGAATCCATTTGTTTTAAACATTAAAATAGGAGACAAAGTAATCTCATATGTATTTATTCGACTAATGTACACATTAATTTCTAATCTCATGTCTTGACTTCATTTAATAGAAGCAAAAAGAAAACAGCAAATGCAGGAAGTATACGCTTTGGTGCCTCTGTCACCATTAAAAATCGCACAGAATTTCCCAGATTCTTGAACCATAAGAATGGCGTAAGTACGATGTAGTGCCAATTTTTGACCATTCAGGCGCAAGAGGCCCGTTTTTATGCTACGCCCAAGTAGCCTTAATCTTTTATGCTGATTCCAGTAAACCTTTGCCAAAACCCTCTGCCCCTCATTAACATATCTCCACCCCTTCATGCAAAAGTACAGCTCATGCAAATTACCTGAATTGGCACCGGTTCTGAATGGGCTGTAAATTTACGCCTAAAATTTTGAGCTCAACATGACACAAAGTCATACTTCAGGTGTTTTATGGCAATTTTTATAATTTCTCCACACTGACACCGACAATATTTTTTCTATATCTTCGAATGCATTTTTATGGCAACAGAATCATTAACATTAAAAAATAAAAATCTTCCACAATTGCGTTTTCTTAAAGATGCTGTGCCTGAATAATGTGCATGAATGATGGCTTCAAACTTTACATTTCATGCATAAAGAGGGACTTAAAGAAAGAATGTGGTGTATGTGTGGTGCTTTCCTCAAGCCCAGATTGTTTCCACTAGCTTTCTGTTAGCTTGTATCCAGTGTATGCTAATAAGCATTTCAGGAAAATCGCCGATTACCCAGTTTCAGGAAATTCCAGGCCTACGCCTTTAATAAGATGTGAACGTCATGACATGATAGTGAGTCCATTGCTCTCTAGTTTTTAAATGGACCGACATGTTTACAGTGATGATGAACAGAAAGATGCCCAGTCAGAGGATGGGTTTCAGTTGACTCCTGTCCTCAGACGCGTCAACACTGGACAATTCTCGGTGTGAGGTTCTCATTTATGAGCCTTCCAATCCCACCAAACTAAAACAAATAAAGTTGGTTAAAAGCAGCAAGCAGAAATCTGTCACTTGGTTCCAGTAAATAACCAAGTGCTATTAATACATTTTGTCGCTCTCTTTTTCCAACCATTTTCCCCAGTATTTATCGTTTTCTCTATCTCTGTATTTCTCTTTCTGTCACCAAGTCACCTCAGCTGCAGGATTTACAAATGCTTTCTTTTGCTGTCTATAGCCTGCGAATGAGAGATCCATTCGTGGAGACAGGTCGAGCACGGAGTTTAAAAGTGCACTTCTCCCTGCTTTGTGCCAGCATGACCACTCCTTGAATGGCCAGGGCCTACTTTCCCATTGAAAATGTTTGACTTTAGATTAAAATAGCGCATTCTGGTTCATTTAAGAACCATTTAAAATTTCATATTGGATGATATTTAATATAAATTGGTACTTGTTTTTTTACATGAGGTTAGTCACTTCAATACTCAGGAGGAGAGGACACTTACTACCAAATCAAAAATAGATAAGCGCATTAGGCATAATTAATGTGAATTTGACGATTGAGTTTATTGAAAACATGATTGAATAAATTATTACAATAATAGCGGTGTCTGGGATTGAATTTACTGGAACAACCTTGTTATAATTATTTTTTTCTGCTTTACTGCTAGTCTGTAAAAGGATGAGATTACCCTCCTCAATTTGGTCTCCAACAGAGTACACTTCATGTATTTTGAAGGGAAAAAAAAATCACAATCAAACTGTTTAGTCTACAAAGCCTCAGTTTAATAACCGTTAGCTTTGAAATCTAAAGCAAATGTTCAAACTATTTTTGAATTAGTACAACATCAATCTGTCCTATACACATCCTTGTGAGTCTCTCCCTCACACAAAAACTTCCACATAAAATGCAGCTTTGCTTTTTAAATGGAATATTTTTGAAATGTAGTTACTGTTGTAATGAAGGAAATGCAGTAGATAATCTGTTTTAGTGGCACTGTTGAATATTGGCCAGGGCACCGGTAAGAACTCCCCTGCTTTTCTTCAAATAGTGCCATAGGATCTTTTACATCCACCTGAGAGGACAGTCAGGGCCTTGGTTTAACATTTCTTTCGAAAAGCACTTCCTCAGTACTGCACTGGAGTGTCAGCCTAGATTATGTGCTCAAATCTCTGGAGTGGGACTTGAACCCACAGCCTTCTGACTTGGAGACAAGAGTGCTACCCACTTTTTTTTTAATAAATATACTTTATTGAACATTGAGAACATTTACAACATCTTGATCATTTCACTATATGATACAAATCAATTCCGCCGCTCTGCACAGCCATTCTGCCACCACACTTTAACATCAAAACCTGAAGTTTAATTTGTCTCCTGTAACATATATTAATCGATTGTACTTTAAAAATTGGTTGTAAAATACTATCCTTAAATTCCTTTCTGAATAAAACATCCACAGAGCCTTATAATGATCTTTTAGCTTATATTTAAAATACGCTTTTAGATTGATTCTCCTCCCCTTACAAAACAGAGCATTCCTTCTTTGCACAATCACGAATCTAGCCAAACTAAACATTAAATTAATTGCCGCTCCGCTAGACTCGGGCAGACTCTCCTGCAATCTCCATCTCAAAATTGAGTCCCACGGGATACCCATTCTCACTCTTCAGTCCCCACCCAGCAAAAAAGCTTCACACAACTGTCGAACATAGTACTTAAAGTCATTTAACTGCGGACATAACACCAGTAAATGGGACAGAGTCTCATCCCATGTCCCACACACTGGGCAAGTTGCCGCCTCCACTCGCCCAATCTTGCACAAGACCGTCATGGTAAAAATCCGGTTATGAGCCAATTTGAAATCCAGTTCAATCCACTCTGGACATTTAAAATTCGCCCACACTCCCTTCCAAATCCTGTTGAAGTCCAGCTGTGGGTATATACTCTGCCAAAACTCCTGACCAGCAGGTGTCTTGAAACTCCATTCTCTAAATACCTCATAGAGATCTCGAGTATTACAGTTGTCAAATTGGACAACTTTTCTCCAGTACAAAGCTTGGAAAAGCAGGACGCATTTTACTTCCTTTGGAGATTTCCGCATTTATTTCTTCCATCCAATCCTGTGGCATTGCCCTCACAATCTTCTCATACATAATTCCTATTGCTTTTTCCTCTACCTCCTGATCCTCCTCCCACACCATGTCCACACCATGTCCCTCACTATCGCTTCCGGCAACCAACCTGGAATCACCTCGTATAATACATCTTTCACAGATATAATCCCAGCTTTTATAAAAGCTTGATTAAATAAAACCTCTCCTTCGATGTTGACTCACCTGTTCAAAAATAAGGGCTGTTCTAAAAATTCCTCAGCCCCTTTGGGCATAAACTGCACACTTTTTAAAAATTGGGCCCAAGTCTCTACAACCCTCTTATAAAACCTAGGGAGAAGTTTAATCGATTTCAAAACATATTATTGTATTCCATATACAATATCCCCTGCCCTCCTATCCCACTTTGTTTTAAAAAATGCTCAAAGCAACTCTTCCAAAAACTTGTATTTGACTTCTGAAGAAATCTCTTAACCCATTTGATTCTAAAGGATTTTTTCTTCAAATCAATATCTGGGAAATTGAGTCCTCCCTGATTTCTCCGTCCAATGATGGTATTGTAAGCCACCAAGGCTGGTTTCCCTTCCCATAAAAACCTCACACAAGCCTCTCGGATGGACTTTTCCACCCACTCAGGAATATCCTACACCGTCAATAAGTACCATAGCTTAGATAGCAGGAGGGCAGACACCACTGTCGCTCTTCCTTGCACTTTCAACCACCTTCTTTCCCATCTTCCCAAAATCTTTTTAATTTTCATAACCTTCAGTTCCCAATTTAATCGATCCACTTCATCCCTGTCTTTCTTGCACCCCATATGCACCCCCAGAACTTCCAAAACCTCCACCACCTTAAAGGGACATTCCCCCAACCATTCCCCCCCACCCCTCCCTGCAACCAGGCATTGGGAATTAATATAATTCACTCTGGCTCCTGAAGCTCTACAATATTCCTCCACTACATCCATAGCTTTCCTCACTGACTCCCCATTTCTCAATGTTAAGATTGTGTCATCGACACCAGCCCAGAACTGGGGACCACAATTCCATCTAAACCTTGTTTCTTTCACATCATGTAACCTAATGGTTCTGCTACCAATGTGTACAACAATGGTGACAGGGGATAACCCTGTCTCACTGATCTCTGTATCGGAAAATACTTGGATAAAAAACCATTACATTTAACACAGCTAAATATGTTTGAATAAAAATTCCTTATCCACTGAATGAAATTTTCCTTGAAACCAAATGCTTCCAAAACCTTCAATAAAAACTCATGAGAGACCCTATCAAAGGCTTTCTCTTGATCTATCTTTAATACATAAGCCTCCCTCCCACTCTCTTCCATGAGCGCTATCGCATCTCGGATTGAGACCACAGAGTCTGCGATGTCCCGGCCTATGACTCCATAGGACTGTGAGGGCCAAACTATCTGCGGTAACACCTCCTTCAAACGATTTGCCATAACCCTCGCCAGGATCTTATAATCCACATTTAATAATGTGATGGGCCTCCAATTCTTCAGATCCTGTCTATCCCCTTTATTTTTATATAAGCTAAGCTTATGATCCCTCTCCTCATAGATGGGGCCAGGCTTCCCTCAATTTTAATTTCCTTAAAAACTTCTAAGAGCAATGGACTTAAAATCTCGTAAAATTCTTTATAAAATTCTGCACTTAGTCCATCGGACCCTGGGCTTTTTCCCCCCTTCATCCCACTTATTGCCACTTTTATTTCCGCTAATCCTACTTCTTTGTCACAAATGCTTCTCTCATCCTCCTTTAAACCCTCTTCAATAAAAGCAGTAACCTTCTCCATCGCCAAATTGGAAACGTCTTTAGTATATAACTCTTGATAAAAGCTGCTAGCCGCCTCTAAAATCTCCCCACTTTCATGAATGATCTTCTCCCCTACCTTCAACTCTTCAATTAACGATAATCTCTGTCGCAGCTTTCCTTGCTCTAGAAAATATCTAGTGCATCTTTCGCCCTCCAATGCATCTCTAGCCTTTGCACGGAGAATGGCCCCCTTGCATTTTTCAGCTTGCAATAATTCCCACTCTTCCTTTAGCACCCGGAACATAGTCTCCGCTCCCTTATCCCCTCCGTCAACTGCTTTACAGACATCCGTAAACCTTTTATTTATATTCTCTTCTCGACGCTGGTTAGCTGCCGCCCTCTTTTTCCCATAACGTACCGAAAAAACTTTTACCTCATATTTGAAATTATCCCACCAAACTGTTCTTTCTTTCAAGAACAAAGGTTCCTTCCGAGCATCCTTTATTATATTTATAATCCCTTCTTTATAAACAATTTCTTTCAGGTATTGATTGTTTAAAATCCACACCCCTGAACCGATCTTAACTCTGCTGTTCCTAATTCTAAGAACCAAAGCCGAGTGATCACTAAAAAATACTTTTTTATAATAAATCTCCATCACCTCAGAACTTAACCCTTCCCGCATTAACACAAAATCTAGTCGGCTCTGTTTTAAAACATCACCCACCCAACCTGATCTGGAGAACTCCCTTTTTATGGGGTTCCGGACTCTCCATAAGTCTCTCAAATTTAAATTTGCCATCATTTTTACAATCATCCCTCTGGAGTTATCATCCTTAAAGGTCATCTGGGCTGAAATGTCCATCCGAGATAAAAATACATTAAAATCCCCCACTATACAAGGATTTTCCACCTCTGCCGCTTCAGTGAATAACCCCCGAAAAAACTTGCGACGCTTGCAATGGTCATTCGGTGCATAGATATTAAAGAGATCGCAATTAAATCCTTCCATTTTTACCCTTAGCCGTAAAAATCTCCCCTCAGCGTCCTTGTCCATCAAGGCAACGTTCTCTTTTATGGACGGACTCACCAAAACAGCCACCCCTCTACGGTTATTGTTTGCACAGCTCGCAAACACATCTCCCTTCCAAACCTTCTGAACTCTTTCTAGGATATCCTCATCCCAAAAGGTTTCTTGCAGACACATCAAGTCCGTACCTTTAAAACCCTGCAACTGCTGCAATTTCTTCTCACCCCTCAGTCCATTCATATTAATCGAGACCAATGTAATCATGGCTCCAAAGAAGGGAAGTGTGATAAAAATAATAACTTCCGGGAAGTTATGTCATCACTTCCTGTGAACTGTGAACTATGAACTATGAACTGTGTACATACCTCACTTCCTGTCATATGTCACTTCCTGTTGGACTGGTATAAATACTGGTCTGTTCAGTATTGTAAGAGGCTTCTACCAGAGGCATGGTAAAGACCTCTCTTGTATATAGTGTGTTTATAAGTTACTTAAAGCTTACTTTAAAGTTACTTGATGGTAAGCCTCCTTTTTCTTACATCAATTTAAGTAACTTAGTATTTACACTCACAAATACTAGACCTTCGGACAAACTCGGAATTAAGGATCCAGGGAACCACCCATCATGGAGAAAATCCTTAGACCTATTCGTCTGGACTTGGACCCGAAGGCACCAGCAGCTGGCAGGGTATGGAAGCATTGGTACCGTACTTTTGAGAATTTTCTGGATGAATGTGAAGCGGATGCTCCTGCTAGATTGAAGATACTTATCAATTATGTGACCCCAAAAGTGTTCGAATATGTTGATGAATGGGATAATTACGATGAGGTGATTCGGGCACTTAAGAAACTGTATGCCAAGACCCCAAATGAGGTCTATGCTAGACATCTACTGGCCACAGCCCAACAAGGGCCAGGGGAATCAATTGACGAATTCCTGCAAGAACTTCGCAGGCTCAGCGTAGATTGTAACTTTCAGGCAGCCTCAGCTGAGCTGTACCGCCAAGAAATGATTCGTGATGCTTTCATCTGCGGGATTGCCTCTCCATTTATACGCCAGCGTCTACTAGAAAGTAAAACACTTGAGCTACAAAAAGCTTTTGACCTAGCTTGTTCACTGGATTTGGCAAAGAGAAATGCAGACCTCTATCAGCTGCCCAGATCTCGATCTGCTGCTGTAGCTGCAACCAGACAATTCAAGCGGTCTCAGGTGAACCCTATCATGGGGGAATCTAATTCTGATAATTCTGATGAAGAAGAGGAGGACGACCCCACTTTAGCAGCCTCTTGGCAATCTAGGAAGGAATGCTTCTTTTGTGGAGATGCTTTTCACCCTAGGAAAACCTGCCCTGCTCGCAATGCAATCTGCAGTTATTGCGGGAAAAAAGGACACAGGCAAACTTTAGCAATCAAGGGCCTCTACGAGGGCCAATCCAGCTAAGGCCTACCGAACTGCCCCAATTAGGGCCTATCAAGATGCTCCAGCTAGGACCTATCAAGCTTCCTCTCGAGCTCTCTCCCAAAGAAGCACACCGAGAGTTTTAGCCACTCTCTGTGCAACGACACCAATTACAGCTGCTTGCCCACAGAACCTGTCTCATGCAGCCACAAAAATTTCAATTAAAGGGCATACCTTAGATGCCTTAATTGACTCAGGAAGTACTGATAGTTTCATTAAGGAACAGATTGTTGCGAAATTGAAACTACATGTCTTCCCATCGGACCAGGCAATTGCGATGGCCCAGTCATCACTTAATACCAGAATCTCCGGCTTTTGTGTTGTTGATATGACACTTCATGGTCGTATGTATCCCTCCACCCGACTTTCGGTGCTCAAGGACTTATGTAGTGATCTCCTCTTAGGACTGGACTTCCAAAAACAGCATAAGAAACTCACCATTGAGTTTGGTGGATCCAAACCCGGACTTACTATTTCTAATATACCGTCTAAATTACCATTTTGTGCATTATCAGCAGCTTCACTTGATGAACCCTCATTATTTGCCAGTATTCCGCCTCAATGCCAACCGATAATAACGAAATCGCGGCGCTTTAATCAGGAAGACCAATCTTTTATTGCGGCTGAAATCTCTCGACTTCTAGCAGAGGATATCATTGAACCATGTTCGTCGCCCTGGCGGGCTCAAGTCGTCATTGTCAAGAACCCTCTAAAACTTCACAAACAGCGACTATGCATCGATTATTCGCAAACCATCAATCAATATACCGACTTGGACGCCTACCCATTGCCACGCATTGATGATATGGTTAATAAACTGGCCGAATACAAAGTGTTCTCAACTTACGATTTAAAAAGTGCCTATCATCAGTTACCCTTGAAGGTCTCAGATAAGCAGTACACAGCCTTTGAGGCTAATGGACGGCTGTACCAATTTCGTCGCCTCCCATTCGGGGTTACTAATGGAGTGGCTGTCTTTCAACGGGCAATGGATAGCCTGGTTAAGCAGGAAAACCTAAGGGACACTTTTCCCTATCTTGATAACATTACCATTGCAGGTCACGATCAACAGGAACACGACTCCAACCTCCAAAAATTTCGGGATGCCCTCCATCGCCGTAATTTGACCCTGAATGAATCCAAATCTGTTGAGTCACAACCGACCATCAACATCCTTGGCTACTGCGTAGGCAATGGTATCATTAAGCCAGACCCAGAAAGACTTCGCCCGCTCCAAGAGCTCCCGTCACCTAAGAATCCGGCTTCTTTACGTCGGGCTCTCGGTCTGTTTGCATACTACGCTAAATGGATTCCTCATTTTTCGGACAAAATCCAACCCTTGCTGCATGCTAGATCATTTCCACTGGGAACAGCGGCTGTTGCAGCCTTTAACCTTCTCAAAAAACAGTTGGAGAAAGCGGCTCTTCACTCCATTGATGAGAATCTCCCTTTCGTGGTTGAATGTGATGCCTCGGAGGTGGCGATCTCGGCTACTCTGAATCAGGAAGGTCGTCCTGTAGCATTTATGTCCAGGACCTTACAAGGTGCCGAGCTACATTATCCTCCGGTTGAGAAAGAAGCCACAGCCATCATAGAGGCAGTACGGAAGTGGAACCATTTTCTAGCTCGCCAGCACTTTACATTGATCACGGACCAACGATCAGTCGCCTTCATGCTCGATAATCGAAAACGAACCAAAATTAAGAATAATAAAATACAACTTTGGAGGATGGAACTGGCCTCTTTTGGTTATACCATTCTCTATCGGCCTGGCAAGGAGAATGTGGCCCCGGACACCCTCACACGGGCATTCTGCGCCACTATGTCATCCTCCACTCTCATGGATGTCCACAATGGTTTGTGTCATCCTGGCGTTACGCGCATGCTACATTTCGTACGATCACGGAATCTCCCTTTTTCCACTGGAGATGTAAAGAAAATATGCTCAGAATGCCGGCTTTGTGCGGAATTAAAACCTCAGTTCTTCCGCCCCTCAGATGGTATACTCATACATGCAACCCAACCGATGCAATGACTTAGCATCGATTTTAAGGGCCCAGTGCCCTCTTCAACTCGGAACACATATTTGCTCACCATGTTCGACGAATATTCACGTTTTCCGTTTGCCTTCCCCTGCTCCAATATGCTGGCGTCCACAGTAATCTGCTGCCTTGAGCAGGTATTTTCTCTCTGTGGCATGCCGGCTTATATTCACTCAGATCGGGGTCCATCCTTTATGTCGAGGGAACTCAAGGACTACCTCTCAGAACGGGGAATTGCTACAAGCAAAACAACACCATACCATCCCATCGGAAATGGGCAGGTAGAGAGGTATAACGGTATCATCTGGAATTCCGTACGTCTCGCTTTAAGATCTCGGGGCCTACCAGACCAGCAATGGGAAACAGTGCTTCCGGATGCATTGCACTCTATACGGTCCCTGCTTTCTACAGCCACAAATACTACACCTCATGAGCGGTTCTTTGGATTCCAGCGTCGCTCATCTCATGGGACATCACTCCCGTCATGGCTAACTACTCCTGGACCTGTATTACTCCGAAGATACGTTCGGACGTCTAAAAATGACCCTCTTGTAGACGAGGTCGAACTAACCGATGCCAACCCCACCTATGCAAACATACGATATTCCGACGGCCGAGAATCTACCGTATCATTACGGGATCTGGCTCCCTGCCCACCAGGACCTAGTGGGACATCGGGTGATGGCATTTCACCAGGAAACTCTTGGGACCTATCGGGTACCCCTCTCCAGGATCCTGATCGGACACCAACTAGCTTGGTGCCGGTAGAACCCCGTGCTCAAGGTTGCGACCCTCCCAGTACCGCGCATGAAAGTACTGGTCCGCCACAGACCAGCTCTGCACCTCCCTCTGAACAGAGGCAGTCCGACTTTGAACCTATTGGGGCTCGTACTCGAAGCCATGATCTCCCCGACCCTTCACAGGGCAATCCAGGCCACACGGACTCTGACCAATGGCCAACCGCATGTAAGCGGACCAGCGACCCTCTACGACGGGAATCCAAACGGGTGCGACTCTTCCTTGTTCGGCGGCTGCGGACCAAAAGGTAGACCACAGCCTCCTAATCCTGCAGGAGGGAAGAATGTGATAAAAATAATAACTTCCGGGAAGTTATGTCATCACTTCCTGTGAACTGTGAACTATGAACTGTGTACATACCTCACTTCCTGTCATATGTCACTTCCTGTTGGACTGGTATAAATACTGGTCTGTTCAGTATTGTAAGAGGCTTCTACCAGAGGCATGGTAAAGACCTCTCTTGTATATAGTGTGTTTATAAGTTACTTAAAGCTTACTTTAAAGTTACTTGATGGTAAGCCTCCTTTTTCTTACATCAGGAAGTATGCCTGATAATCTCCCCATCATTTAATCTCTGGCCCTTCCCTCCTCACATGCTCCTTCCCAACTTCTCGGGCAGCTGTTGCTTTTTCCTGCAGCCTCCGACTCTTTTTCCCCTCCTGTTTAAAATTTCCCTGCTGTTTCAGCCTCTCCCTTGCATTAAGTTTGGGCCCAGGAGCTGCCCTTCCTCCCTCCTTCTGCCCCTCACTAACCTTTCCCTTTTCACATGATGCCACCCCACCCCCGACTTCCATGTCTCTGTCCCCCTCTAATTCCTCACGCTCAAGCTCTTCTGCAACCCCCTGTGCCTGCTCCCCGTCCGATACATAATCCTGCTCCCCATCAGATACTTCATCTCCCACAGAGAGTCTTCCTGCTATCGCAGTTTCTCCCACTGTGCCGCTCACTTCGACCACCTCTCCTCCTCTGACCCTTGCACCCTGTTCCCTCTCTCCATGGGACAATGGCGCAGCTAAATTGTTCCCTTCTGGCGTCTCTATCTCGCCGATCCCATCCTGCTGTCCCTTTAAGGCTCCTGCCTCTTGCTCCCTCTCCCCATCCTGCCCCCTCCCGCTCACCAAGATATCTGACTCCCCGCCTCTCCCCGGAGCACCCACATCCACCACACACCCCGCTCCCGCCTCCTCTCCCCCCGCAGCCACCAGACTCCCTAGGGGGAGCCGAACCGCACTAAGGCTCGAGTGTCCTCCGACTGCACCACTCCTCCGGCCGTTCCACTATTATCTCCTTCTCCTTGTCCCATCTCCTCATCACTCACAGTGGGTGGGGCCTTTGTGACACACCCCACAGCTCTCCGCCTTGCAGCTCTGAGCGATATGTCCCGACTCACTGCAATTGTAACAATACAAATCTGGACAGTTTCTTACGAGATGGTCATGTCCCAGACAATAGTAACACACCTTTACTTGGTTATCGTGCAGCACACGAAAGTACTGCAATCCTTCCAGTGTCTCGAACTTCATACTGTAAGGCAAAGACCTCACCCCCTCTGGGAACCGCACCTTTACCTACCAGGTTCTGTCTGCTACCCGTGTTCCCGGATAGTACCTCCTCTTTATTTCAGAACAGATTTTAATGTCCCACGACTCCAACTTTTTGCTCAGCAGTTCGTCCTCAATATACACTGGCAAGTTCAAAAATGAAACCACCACCTCCTCTGAATATAGCAGAGTCACCTCCCAAGAATTTCTCACCAACTTTCAGACTGAGTAGCAGTTTTTCCACCTCCTCACGGCCACTGACCGTCACCTCAAATCCCACATTCGGCTTTGGTCGGCAGGCAAAGCAGCTTCCCTCGCCACAGTCCTCATGAACCGCCTGGATTATATCCCAGGCTCGAATCTTCTTATCTTCACACTGCACCACCACCGTATTTTCTTTACCAAACCTCCTGAGGTCCCGGCCCAAATCTTTGGGCCTTTTTTTTCCCCTTCCCACCACAGTTTCTTCTCTAATTAAATTCCTCTTGGGAATATTGTCGTCTGAGGGGCCCAGCACTCCGGACCCCTCAGCAGCCATCTGGCTGTTTTTTGTGGGCCAAAAAGGCCCTAAAACCTGAAAACAAAACCCACCACCAGCTTTTTACAAAACTCCCTCCAACACCCAGCTGCAATTAGGCAACCAGTAACACCTGGCTCACTCCTAGCCCCTCCCACCTAGAGAGTGCTACCCACTGAGCCACGGCTGACATCTCAGTGCTCCCCTGAGTTCCTATGAAATCCCAGCACTGTCCTTATCCTCCAGTGGGAGGGTTTGGAGATTGTGATTACCCCCACCTGAGACTCTTCCACAAAACAACAGTCAACAATGCAAATGGGAGCAAGGGGCTGCCCCGATGCCTGAGTTAGTGGAAGCGCGCCACCGGATGTGGAACTCGGATGTGGGACGGTCCCAATTTTGAATCCCAGCTCTGTGCCGAGTTAGCTGACCTCAACTAAGGAGTCAGCATGAGCGCAGCAATTGGCCTCCGAACCCGTCAGCTAGGGAAAGGGAAAACAATGTGTGACAACCCTCCTCATCTAGAAAGTGGCGCCAACTAAATACGTCAAAACCAACAGCTTCCAAAGATCTATGAAAAATACTCTGCATTAAAAGGAAAAAACACAGATTAATGAAATACAGCTTTGTGCTCATGCTAATGTGTCAATGAATATTTAGTGAAGATTTAATTTGTTTTTTACAATTCAACTTTGCAAACCTGCAGTTTTGACAGAGGCTTTGAGCAATATAATTATTGCATTTCTTCGCGGTTGAATTCTTTAATGTTAAAAGCTGTTTTAATAAATGCCCACCCCATTAGACCACCTGGGTCCTTGTCAGTAGGCCCAAAAATAACATAATACAAGTTCACAGAGTTTGAAGCTGCTGCTCTGTGCAGTAAGGAGTAGGCTGTCAAATCATGTCATTTTCTGGTTTATTTTGATTCAATGGAGATCAAACCTGCCACACTGCAAATAGTAAGCAGCTGTTTAATGTAACTGTGATCACATTATAGTCTCCAGTTCTTTCACACTGACACTTATCTATTCACGGCGGTATTCCCAGATTGTAACCAGGGCTTTTTCTGTTATTGTCCCTTGATGTTTCTGCACTATAGGAGTGAGGTAGTAAAGTGTAGAAATTGTCAAGATATTTTACATAGATTACATAGAATTTACAGCACAGAAACAGGCCATTTGGCCCACCTGGTCTATGCCGGTGTTTATGCTTCGTACAAACCTCCTCCCACCCTACTTCATCTAACCCTATCAATATATCCTTCAATTCCTTTCTCCCTCATGTACTTATCTAGCTTCCCCTTAAAGGCATCTATGCTATTCGCCTCAACCACTCCCTGTGGTAGCAGGTTCCACATTCTAACCACTCTCTGGGTAAAGAAGTTTCTCCTGAATTCTGTATTGTGTTTATTCGTGACTATCTTATAGTTATGGCCCCTAATATTTTGCTCCTAGACTTTACTGTGTTATTCTTGGTTTACCTTTCACCTTGGGTTTTCGCCCTGTATTTTTGATTTTCTTGTTGGGGGGGGGGGGTGACATTGGATATCGGCAGCCTGCCGCAGAGTGAACTGGGGCAGATAATGATCCCTGGACCGGACCAAGTAGGCCCGAGGCCCGATCAAAATTGGACCTCGGGCCTCATCTAAATTAGAACGCTTGCTGCGCGTTTCCAGGCAGCTCCCCAGCAAAGTGGAAATCCATTTTGGGCCGCTGCCGGCATCCTGAGAGAGTGGGGGGGGAGGTACGGGTGGGGGAGCAGGCCCTAGTGACATCTGTTCAGTTACACAAGAGTTCTGTATTTAATTGGAAGGAAATATAGAACCGAGTTAGGGCCAAAGGCAGCAATGTAAAAAGTTACATTTATTAATGCCACTGATAACTGCCACTTGCTTACTGCACGTTATCTTAACAATCTAACTGCGGAGTTACAGATAGCATCAACAAAGCTGTCATACAGCACCACTATCTCTCACTCTAAGGAGCTACCACCTCCACTTACAGCTACTGCAATAATTTTCCAGGGAAACAAAAGTCTATTTCAATCATATAAATGAATTTGTGATCATATAATAGGTTGTCATTTAAGAGAGGAATTCAATAAAAAGATAGTCTCTCCTCAGATACTACCTGTTGCACATCCATCATGCTGAACAGAATGAGTTGACACCATAGCGATCGGTACACAAAAAGTCCATTTTGAACACAATCGTGGCACCTCCATGCCATCATTAAGCACTGTGGTCGAATGAAAGAGCTGTATATTTTGAACCCTACTTTCATCTACCATGTGCATGTGCAGCTATTATGAATTTGAAGAAAAGCACTATGTTTTAAGCATTGCTACTTGCGTTGGCCAACCCAGAAGTGGCTTCAGATAATATCTTTTGAACGTTAACAGATCTGGACCTGATTTGTATCGACTCATGTGATGGCTGCTAACAGTCACAAATGAAAGGAGCTCTGGCAGTTCGTGTAACTATGCCGTTTCAGCTCCGAGAGGTTAAGATAATGAAATGCCACCCGGGGCAGCAGATTGTATTCGGAGGTTTGCATTCCGAACCACCACCATCGCTGGGGTAAGGAGGAAAACAATTCTGCCAAATCCTGTGCTAATCTTACAGCAATTACTACAGTCACCAAATGCAACCCTCACCTGATGAGTCAGGATAGAAAGATCGGAAGCTCGAGTAGTGGCCCTGCTTATTAGACATGTCATTTAGCAGCAGTATGTCACTTTCGACTGATGCCTTGTACAAGGTTTGCAAGATTACATTCAATTATGGGCTCTTATTCTCTATACTGTTGCTATAAACAAGAAATCACCAATTCAGCCATGTGCACCAAATGATTAAACAGAGGACGCACCACTTACAGATTTTAAGATTTGATTTTTAAATCCATAAATGTATAGATAGGCTTTAAATTTTTGCCGTGGAATACTGGTGTATTGTACTTTGATATGTTTGTCTGGAATTCCCGGGGGCTAAATTGGGCCATGTAGCGCCCATTTTGTAGGCGCTACGTGGCCAACTAAGACTTGAAAATGGGGTCTGACAAGCGCACTTCTGATGGTAAAGGGGTGTGCGCGTGCGTCTAATGACTGCCGGCAGCATGTAGAGCAGTGAGGTCATGACTTGAATCAGTGTGCAACACTGATTTGAAGCCACTGCTGCCATTTTCTAATTCCATACTCTAGCCAACCTCGCACAGCTGAACACAACGTTAAAGAGAATGAAGGACCCCCCCACCAGCATGATTTAAAGGGATCATGAAGTACTTACAGGTTAGTTGCTGGATTATTTATTTTGGCTGCAGGTGCAATTGTATGCATTTTTGGAGCTTTCCTATACTTGGTTCTCTCACATGTTTAGCCATTCTTCAATATATTATCGCACAGATTCAGTTCACAAAGGACTCCCACCACTTTTTGCAGCCACAATGCACCTCCCCTTTAAGAGGTGTAGGCTGCCTTTAAGTAGCGCTAGCCACCCGCTGACGCGTGCAGCCAATGACCAGCGCGGGGAGCACTGGCTGCACGCAGCAATCATGTAACTCAGCAGGCAGCACAAAGTTAACGTGCGGCCTGCAACGCAATGAACGGGCGCGGGTTAATCGCGGACCGCGATCTCCACACCCGTTTTCAGGAGTTATCCAATTTAACCCCCACCCCCTCTACTGAAAGAGCAGAGGAAGTTCAAAGCAAGGTGTTAAGCATCCCTACACTCACAAGTCACGGCTTGGCTTAAGGGCCTTAATGTCCTGTGTATCATTACAATTGAAAATGTATTCTGGGAACATGTTTTTCTGCAAAATGTCACTGTTGTTTTTAATATTAAACAATTAACATCATAGGAATTTCAAGAGGGCTATTATAAAAAAAATATTTGAACCTGCGACATTTCAATGCAAAATTGATTACTAGAAAAAATCTTTAGTTCAGCTAAGTGGAATCTGATGTGACCTTTTATTCAAAATGCCACTTGCTATTGTCGATAATCTACAATAATGAAAATTCTAAGGTATACAATCATTTTTAGGTTTATTGTTTTCTTCAATACAGCTTTTCGCTTTTATGTTTTGGGTGTAAGATGAAGCATTGGTTACATAGTTAATTCATGACTAGAAATCTCGCTCCTATAAATCACTCAATTTTGACAGTAATACTTATACCTCCTCCTCCCCCCAGCCACAAGAGATGAGGAAGCTTTTTAAAGAATTATAGAATGATAGAATCTTACAGCACAGGAGGTCGTCATTCGGCCCATGGTGCCTGTGCCGGCTCTTTGAAAGAGCTATCTAACTACTCCCACTCCACTGTCCTTTCCCAATAGCCCTGCAAATGTTTCCTTCTCAAGTATTTATCCAATTATTTTTTGAAAGTTAATATTGAATCTGCTTCCACCACCCTTTTAAGTAGTGCATTCCAGATCATATAGTTGTCTATATCAGAAAAAATAGAAAGACTTGTATGTATTGAGCACCTATTACCTCAGGACGTCCTAAAGTGCTTTACAGCCAATGAAGTACTTTTGAAGTGTAGTCACTGTTGCAATGTGGGAAACCTGGCAGCCAATTTGCACACAGCAAGGTCCCACAAACAGCAATATGATAAATGACCAGATAATCGGTCTTTTTTTAGCGATGTAGGTTGAGGGATAAATATTGGCCAGCACGGTGGCATAGTGGTTAGCACTGTTGCCTCACAGCACCAGGGACCCGGGTTCAAATCCGGCCTCGGGTGACTGTCTGTGTGGAGTTTGCACATTCTCCCCGTGTTTGCGTGGGTTTCCTCCGGGTGCTCCGGTTTCCTCCCACAGTCCAAAGATGTGCGGGTTAGGTTGATTGGCTATGATAAATTGACCCTTAGTGTTAGGGGGATTAAATACGCGGGGTTACGGGGATAGGGTGGGATATGTGTTGGTGTAGGGGTTATGGGGATCGGGTGGGATATGTGTCGGTGCAGGCTCGATGGGCCGAAATGGCCTCTATCTGCATTGTGGGGTTTCTGTGATTCTGTGACACCGGGGAGAACTCCCCTGCTCTTCAAATAGTGGCCATTGGATCTTTTAAATCAAACTGAGAGGGCAGACGGGGCCTCGGTTTAACATCTCATCCCTGGACTATGTTAACGAGGGGCCTGACCCCTGTTTGAGGACCCATGCTGAGAAATTCGACCGGCTTAGCCCATTGGTACCAGTGTTGAGCGACTTAACCAGCGGTCTTTAAAGATGCCACTGAAAAACAAACAAGCGGTCCAAAGGTAACTTTTTAAACAAGAATGTGCCTCCTGGGGCCACTCCTTCCCCATATTTTAAGTATGCTTATCTTTAGACAGAGTTTAATAAGTTCAAAGGATTTTTTTTTAAATCACTGAGTGCACAAACCATCCACTAACTAAAATAGGTAAAATAAAAAACAGAGGCATAAAAGGCCACCTCGTTAAATGACTCTACGGAAAGGTAAAGTGAGTAAAACCACCCCACTGTAAATATAAAATATTGCAGCATTGGATCCCAAGACAAGTACAACACGTACAGTGACTGACAAATGGAGACCTGAATCTAAATTAAATGAGAAAGGGCCACAGGTACATCTATCTTACTGAATCCTTTCAGCATTCAGGCTGTCACATTAAATCTACGCATGGCTAAGCAACATTCTGCAGCTTTTAACTTTTCGGAAGAGAAAGAAGTTAGGAGTGAGGTACTCCAGAGGTCAGTTTGAGACCCGTGCCTTTTGTTTGAAACATACCTTCTAGTTGTGCTGGTTTAGTACTGCCCATAGACAACAATAAAAAAAATGGTGTCTCTCTTCTTGCAACTGTCTCTACTGGTTTCATACTCGTGATTGTTCCGATTTCCCTCTCCGTTTTCTGTTTCTTTTCCAGTCATGGTTCTGCTTCTTGCTCGTTGTCTGTGTGCCTCTCACGCACTTTGGCGGGTCATTTTATCTTTTGCTGATGGTGTGAAATGGGTGATATTGGAATTGCTGCCGATAATACACCCTGCCTGATTTTCCTTTCCATTGAAGGCAACAGAAAACATAATGGGGTGGGCTGTATATTGGGCAGCCAATCTAATATCGCTCGTTTTACACCAATGTTAAAATTGCCCCGTTACTCCTTGTTGTGTCTGAATTTCCCAATTTGTCTGCAATCGCTTCTCACTCTTTCTCCCCGTTTCTGTAGGCCTCTTTTTTAGTTCAAAGCTTGAGGCCTATACCAAAAGTTTGAGCTCATGACCTAATATGACACTCTAGTCGAAGGTGCCTCCTTCAGATGATACACTAAACAGTTGATTCATTAAAGATTCCATGGCAGTATTTGAAGACAAGGTGCAAGTTTTAGTATCCTAGCCAATATCCTTTCCTCAGTTAATGGAACCAAAAACATACGAACTAACCATTTACCTCATTGCAGTGCACAAAATGGCGGTCACATTTGCCTATGGAAAAACAGTCTTCAACTACTTTATTAGATCATAAGGTCAAACGTCTAGTATACAAGATTAGGCCTCATGGGATTGGGACTAATTGAATGGCGGAGCAGGCTCGAGGGGCCATATGGCCTGCTCCTGCTCCAATTTTTTATGTTCTTTACCATGTTTGTGAGAGCTGCAGTGAACGTTTAAATAAATGCAAGGTTTTTGTTTCCTTTGCTCTTTTAGATATTCAATATACAATCAGTGATTGCAGCTTTCTCAGATAAATAATGATTATAAATCCAATACATTGTCCTAAATATCTATTTTCAGCTTTTATTTAAGAAATAAAGATTAAGTAAATATGCACCCTTTATGGTTTATATTTTCTTTGAAGACTTGCTAATCCGGTTCAATAGAACAGATATTTGAAACTTGCATTTCAGTCCACTGAATATTTGAGATTAAGAAGGATTTTAAGCAGTATTAATCGTTACATCTTTGATAAAAGCTGGACATACACAAATAAACTGTTATTGCAGTTCTCTTCAGTACCAAGAAAAAGAGAAGAGAAAAGTACTTCAAAGAAGAAAAAAAATAATTCCACTAAAAACACTTCTTGGGCTGGTTCTCAGAGACAAAATGGACAGCTGACACAGCGAGCACAAACCAGCTAAACATTTATATATTTAACAATTCTGCATTTCTGGAAGCCAGTTGGAGATCATTACCATATTAATGCCGAGTTTTTTTCTTTACACTTATGTATCCTCGCCTGCAACATCAGTTTTTGATGGGCCCCAAATTAAACTGCAGGATGATTTTATACAGTTTTACTGAATGAGGTCACACAGAGTTATACATCTTCAATTACTAACTACTTTCTCAAAGAATCGCCAAATGATACAGCGCAGGAGGCCATTCGGCCCATCGTGCCTGTGCCGGCTCTTTAGTAAAGCTAACCAACTTGTCCTACTTCCCTGCTCTTTCCCCATAGCATTGCAATTTTTTCCCCTTCAAGTATTTATCCAAATCCCTTTGTTGCAGAATTGTTCAGCCAGTGCATTCCAACTCACAACAACTTCCTGTGTAAAAAAAAATGTTTCCTCATGTTGCCTCTGGTTCTTCTGCCAATCATCTTAAACCTGTGTCCTCTGGTTACCGACCCTTCTGCCACTGGAAACAGTTTCTCCTTATTTACTCTATCAAAACCATTCATGATTTTGAACACTACTATCAAATCTCCCCTTAACTGTCTCTGCTCTGAGGAGAACAACCCCAGCTTCTTCAATCTCTCCATATAACTGAAGTCTCTCATCTCTGGTACCATTCTGGTAAATCTCTTCTGCATCCTCTCCAAGGCCTTGACATCCTTCCTAAAGTGTGGTGCCCAGAATTGAACACAGTACTCCAGCTGAGGCCTAACCAGTGATTTATAAAGGTTTAACATAATTTCCTTTCTTTTGTACTCTATGGGGGTGATTTTGTGACTGGGGGCGCATTGGAGGCAGGACTGCTGCTTGTCAGGTCGATGTCCCGCCTCCAACGATTTGTGGTCAACCCACACTATTTTCCCTTGATTGACCTTGTTAAGCCCGCCCAGTGGGCTTAGCAGGCCAATCAAGGGAAATCTGGTTGCAGAGCACGTCAATGCATGATGTTTCATCTGTCAAAAGTTTTTGACAGATGAATTGTCATCGTTTGACAGCTCTGTGAAGCTGTCAGTGACAATCTCTGCAGTTTGATGAGGACTTGCATACAAGACCTCATCAACCTTCTTTCTTTTACAGAAATGAGATGTTTGTTGCATCTGAGAATGCAACGGTCATCTCTCATCTGCAACACGGAGGGTGCGAGACTTTCCGCATAGAAACCAACTGAAGCTACCTCAGATACTCACCTCTACACTCTTGCACCCATCACTTACCTTCACACCACACTTTTGCACCCCTCCGACCCCCGCAGACCCAGTACTCGCCTCGCTGAGCTGGAGGGTTTTGGAGCCTTCAGGAAGCCCACACTTGTGAGGGCAAAAAGGGGATAATCCTATTTTCTGCCTATTAACTACCTGTTGACAGGCAGTTAATAGGCTTTAATCCCTTCCCGCCTCCAAGGAGAGGGGACCCGACGCGGGACGGCTACCCGCCTCCTGGGAAGATGACATGGAGGTGGGTTGGGGGTGGGTTTGTCACCCGCCCCCAAATTCTGCCATTTTCCCGGTAGTCCCGCCTCCATAGGGCTGGCAAGATCGCCCCCTATGTCTATTATTAAAGCCAAGGATCTCAACTCGTTCTGCTACCTTCAAAGATTTGTGTATATACACCCCAAGGTCGCTCTGTTCCTGCGTCCCCTTTAACATTTAGTTGATATTGCCTCTCCTCATTCTTCCTACCAAAATGTATCATTTCACATTTCTCTGCGCTAAATTTCATTTGCCACGTGGCTGCCCATTTCACCAGTCTATGTCCTCCTGAAGTCTGTTAATATCCTCCTCATTGTTTACTACATTTCCGAGTTTTGTGTCACCTGCAAACAAAAAAGCGCAGTGGTCCTAATACCAACTCCTGGGGAACACCACTGTATTCTCTCCAGTCTGAAAAACAGCCATTCACCACTACTCTCGGCTTTCTGTCCCTTAGCCAATTTTGTATCCACACTGTCTTCTCCCTTTAATCCCATGGGCTTCAATTTTGTTAACAAGTCTATTATGTGGTATTTTGTCAAATGCCTTTTGAAAGTTCATATACACAACATCAAGAACTAAAATAAGTTGATCTAAATTTGCATTTTATAGCTGGTGAAAATATAGTTGCATAGCAGTTGAAGGTAGTCCTGGAAGTCTTGCAGTTTCCAGAATTCTGCAGGAATCATATGCAGTCCAGGGCTTTTTCCTGATTTGGTTTGTGCAATCACTTTTTCTAGTTCTTCATGAGCAAATGGCTCTGTGCTGATGTCAGGATATTACTGAAACCTGTTGAATTGACATACTTTCATCTATTAGTGCTAGTTCTTGATCCAATAACTTTTCAAAATGATCTTTCCACTGTTGTTTCCTTGTTTCTGTATTCTTTCCTTTTAATTTTCCTTTGGGGGTCTTCTTGTGTCCAGTTTGTATAATTGATTAGTTTCCATGAAATTAAAAATAAATAATTCTCAGGATGTGGGCATCACTGATAAGGCTGGCACTAATTGCCCAACCCCACTTGCACTTAGGTGGTACTGGGATTTTTTCTTGAACTGCTGCAGTCTGAGAGGTTTTATACAACAGATTAGCTTGCTAGGTCCCCTCAGAGAGCAGTTAAAGGTCAACCACGTTGGAGTGGGACTGGGGTCACATGTAGACCAGACCAGACCGGTATGTTTCCTTCCCTAAAGGACATTAGCCTCGATTTAAAAATTCTCATCCTTGTTTTCAATTCCCTCTATGTCCTCGCCCCCTCCCTATCTCTGTAACCTCCTCCAGCCCTACAACCCTCTGGGATAAGAACATAAGAACATAAGAAACAAGAGCAGGAGTAGGTCATACATCCCCTCGAGTCTGCTCTGCCATGCTGACATTCTGCATTAACTCGACTTTTCTGCCCTATCCGCATATACCTTGATTTCCTCTGCACTCCTCCAATGCTGGCCTCTTGCGCATTCCGATTTTCGTTGCTCCACCATTGGTGGCCGTACCTTCATCTGCCTCGGCCCTAAGCTCTGGAATTCCCTCCCTAAACCTCTCCGCCTCTCTACCTCTCCTCCTTTAAGACGTTCCTTAAAACCTACCTTTTTGACCAAGCTTGAACTGCTGCAGTCTGAGAGGTTTTATACAACAGATTAGCTTGCTAGGTCCCCTCAGAGAGCAGTTAAAGGTCCTGTTCTAATATCTCCTGATGTGGCTCCTTTCAAATTTTGTTTGATAATGTTCCTGTGAACCACCGTGGGACATTTTAGTACATTAAAGGCGCTATATAAATGCAAGTTTTTGTTGTTGTAGTGAACCTCTTGGGTTTGTGCAAGAATCCAACAGCTTTATGGCCACTTTTACTGATACCAGATCTGCTGTCGTTGATCCAAATGTTATCTTTATAGCTGTGGAACTGGCTACGATCGCAGTCGACTTCAACTTGGACCCGTGCAGTTTTCAATTCTCGTCTTAATGGTTCTAATATTATGTTTGCCATATGATTGTTTCAAGTGTCCTCTCTTTTTCTATAACTAAGGGATGATTTTGTCACGTGCTTTGCCTTCTTGGGGAGTATTTGTGGAGCAGTTGTGGCGACTGCTTTTACCAGGAGTATTCCTCTAATGGTGTTCGGTCTTCTTCATTGGAAATTTCAGCAAATCTGTCTGAAACTTTGATAGTAAATTGGCTTTTCACATCACTATCCTTATTCAAGTTACTTCAGTCTGAATTCCTACCTGGCACTCTTCCACTTGTTCTTGGAGCCCTTAAGCTAAGACTGATGTCTGCTGTCATTATTCTATGGTCTAACCTGATGGTGTTAAAAGAAGTTGTAAACACTCAACATTCCTGATGCTGTTTTTTCACTTTTTCCATACAAAGATGTAATCCAGCTGGGCTTTCTTGCCATTTGAGGTATTTATATGTCCACAGTTCTCTTCTCATTTCAAGGCTTTTATTTGTAGACCAGGGGTTGAATTCCATGTTGTAAATCTTTGCTTCCATTTGTATCATCACAAAATGAGTAACAAACTATTTCTTTACTCAGCCCTGCATTCGCATCACCTCTGACAATATGGAAGTTATGGGATGAGATAGACTCTGTTGTTCATGAAACTTAAGTACATCTGCACAAGGACTGCATTTGTTAACCAATGGGTTACCGCAGAATTCTGCAATAAAGTATTGGATAAATACTTGAACAGGAAAAAATTGCAAGGCTCTGGGGAAAGAGCAGAGAAGTGGGACTATTTGGATAGCCCTTTCACAGAGCTGGCACAGGCACTATAAGATTCTGAAAGAATTCTTCAAAAGTTGTATCATACCACTACTTAACAAAGGAAATTTAAGCATTACAAGAAGAATATCACTTACATTAGGAGCTGCAAAGATTTACAACAGACTAGCGTTGAATAGATGTCATCTACCAATAGACAATCTCTTCAGATAGAACCAGAATGGCTTCAGGAAAGGAAGATCAACAATTGGTCACACAATTGCCCAAGCTGTTCCAGTACAGCTACTGCATTGGCGTCTACCCGACAATGTGGAAAACTGCCCAGGTATGTCCTGTCCACATAAAGCAGGACAAACCTGATCTGGCCAATTACCACCCCATCAGTCTACGCTCAATCATCAGCAAAGTGATGGAAGGTGTCGTTGACAGTGCTATCAAGCAGCACTTATTTACCAATAACAAGGTCACCGATGCTAAGTTTGGTTTCTGCCAGGACCACTCGGCTCCAGACCTCATCACAGCCTTGGTCCAAACATGGACAAAGGAGCTGAATTCCAGAGATGAGGTGAGAGTGACTGCCCTTGACATCAAGGCAGCATTTGACCAAGTGTGGCATCAAGGAACCCTAGTAAAATTGAAGTCAATGGGAATCAGGAGGAAAATTCTCCACTGGCAGGAGTCATACCTAGCACAAAGGAAGATGGTTGTGGTTGTTGGAGGCCAATCATCTCAGCCCCAGGACATCACTGCAGGAGTTCCTCAGGGCAGTGTCCTAGACCCAACCATCTTCAGCTGCTTCATCAATGACATTCCCTCTAACATAAGGTCAGAAGTGGGGATGTTCGCTGATGATTGCACAGTGTTCAGTTCCATTCGCAACTCCTCAGATAATGAAGCAGTCCATGCCCGCATGCAGCAAGACCTGGACGACACTCAGGCTTGGGCTGATAAGTGGAAAGTAACATTTGCGTCACACAAGTGCCAGGCAATGACTATCTCCAACAAGAGAGTCTAACCACCCCCCCTTGACATTCAACGGTATTACCATCGCCAAATCCCCCACCATCAACATCCTGGGGTCACCATTGACCAGAAACTTAACTGGACCAGCCACATAAATACTGTGGCTACAAGAGCAGGTTAGAGGCTGGGTATTCTATGGTGAGTGTCTCACCTCCTGACTCCCCAAAGCCTTTCCACCATCTACAAGGCACAAGTCAGGAGTGTGAAGGAATGCTATCCACTTGCCTGGATGAGTGCAGCTCCAACAACACTCAAGAAGCTTGTTGTAAAAGGTAAACGATTACACAAAGATTGTAATCTCTGGATTACTCCCGGTGCCACGTGCTAGTGAGCATAGGAATAGGAGGATAGAGCAGATGAATGCGTGGCTAAAGAGTTGGTGCAGGAGGGAGGGCTTTAGTTTCCTGGATCACTGGGTCTGCTCCTGGGGAAGGTGGGACCTGTACAAGTCAGACGGGTTGCACCTGAACCGGAACGGGACCAACATCCTTGTGGGGAGGTTTGCTAGTACTGTTGGGGGGGGGGGGGGTTTAAACTAATTTGGCAGGGGGATGGGATATGGATTGGAGCTAAAGTAGGGGTGATGCACAGCCAAATATAGAGGACAAAACAAGTCAGCCTGGAAGGCAGAGCAAATATTTAACGGCACAAGGGAGTATGGCAAGGCTGGATGGCATTTATTTTAATGCAAGGAGTCTTGCGAGTAAGGCAGATGAATTGAAGGTGCTGATGAACACATGGGAATATGATATTGTTGCTATCACAGAGACATGGTTGAGGGAGGGTCAGGACTGGCAGCTCAATATTCCGGGGTATAGAATCTTCAGGCGAGAGAGAAGGGGGTGTAAAAGAGGTAGGTGTCGCAATATTAATCAAGGAGTCAATTACTGCTGTAAGGAGGCCATATGGGTAGAACTTAAAAACAAAAAGGGGGCGAGCACTTTGCTGGGAGTGTACTATAGGCCCCCAAACAGTCAGGGGGAGATAGAGGAACAGATATGTAGGCAAATCTCAGAGAAGTGTAGAAATAATAGGGTAATAATAGTAGGGGATTTCAACTTCCCCAATATTAACTGGGATAGTCAGAGTGTGAAAGGCTTAGAGGGTGCGGAATTCTTAAAGTGCATCCAGGAGAGCTTTTTGAGCCAGCATGTAGAAAGTCCTACAAGAGAGGGGGCGGTTCTGGACCTAATTCTAGGGAATGTAGCCGGGCAAGTGGTAGAAGTGTCAGTTGGAGAGCATTTTAGTGACAGTGACCATAATTCGGTGAGATTTAAGGTAGTCATGGAAAAGGACAAAGATGGACCGGAAATAAAGCTTCTAAATTGGGGGAAGGCTGATTTTAATGGCCCAGTAATTCCAGGCACAACGTGTGAGTACGGACGGGGTACTCACGCATGTGCCCGGAGGAATTGCCGGTTTTCAGCATGCACAGCGCATGCGCTGAAAACCGGCATTTCCTGTCCTCTGACCCAAGGGGTTAAGAGGCAGAACGCGCACGACTGCACAGGCAGCGCGTGCGCAGTGAAATTCCTTTTTATTTTCAGAGTTGCGCGTGTGCAAAGGCCTTCGGTCTTTACGCATTGAAAAACCACACGTAAGTACTTACTTTTTCAGGTAGGTGGACTTTTAGTACAATTGAGAAAATTTTTTTCCACAGGTTTGTTATTTTTAAAGAATTTACAGTAAGGTAAGTTTAGTTTTAGCCCCGATGTTTTATATAATTTTTTTTTCAAATTTTAAAATTATTGTTTAAAATAGTTTTTCAGAGTTCTTTATTGTTCATTTAAGTAGTGCAATGTTTTTTTAAAATTTTCTTTCAGGTTTAAGTTGTGTTTTGGGGCCAGGAGTTTTCATGAGTTTGGCAGCTCTTACTGTCAAACTCATGAATGAGTTTCCCCTCCCCTGATTGGCTGCACAGTGCTCACCTGATCCCAGCCGGCACATCACACTAACTATGCCGCTGGATCAGGTAAGCACATCGCGCCGACATCTGAACCGGGCCAGTGACAGGAAATGCAAGCAGGCCCGGGCTTCAGATGTCAGCGCACAGGGTGAGTCCACATCGGGGGCTTGCACGCGCGGCAAGCTCCCGATCCTAATTTCAGGGCCAATATGATAAGGCAGGATCTGGCCAAAGTGGACTGGGATCAGCTACCTGTAGGAAAATCCACATCAGAGCAGTGGGAGTCTTTCAGAAAGGAAATAGAGAGAGTACAATGCCAACATGTTCCCGTAAAGGTCAAGGGTGGACCAACAAGCCCAGGGATCCCTGGATGTCAAGGGATATACAAGAATGGATTAGGAAAAAAAGGGAGGCTTTTGGCAGATACAAAGGGCTAAAAACAGTGGAAGCCCTAGAGGAGTATAGAAAGTGCAGGGGGGTACTTAAAAAAGAAATTAGGAGAGCGAAGAGGGGGCGTGAAAAAACACTGGCGGGCAAAATAAAGGAAAATCCCAAGGTGTTTTATAAGTATATTAAGGGCAAGAGGATAACCAGGGAAAGAGTAGGGCCCATTAGGGACCAAAGTGGTAATCTGTGTAGGTGAGGTTTTAAATGAATATTTTGCATCTGTGTTCACTATGGAGAAGGACGATGTAGGCATAAAAATCAGGCAGGGGGATTGTGATATACTTGAACAAATTAATATTGAGAGGGAGGAGGTACTAGCGATTTTAGTGGGCTTAAAAATGGATAAATCCCCAGGTCCAGACGAGATGTATCCCAGGCTGCTGTGTGAGGCAAGGGAGGAGATTGCAGGGGCTTTGACACAAATTTTCAGAACCTCTCTGGCCACAGGGGAGGTGCCAGAGGACTGGAGAACAGCTAGCATAGTACCATTATTCAAGAAGGGTAGTAGGGATAAACCAGGGAATTACAGGCCAGAGAGCCTAACATCAGTGGCAGGGAAATTATTGAAAAAATTCTGAGGGACAGAATTAGTCTCCACTCGGAGAGGCAAGGATTAATCAAGGATAGTCAGCATGGCTTTGTCAGGGAGGGATCATGTCTAACCAATTTGATTGAATTTTGAGAAGGGGTGACTAGGTGTTTGGATGAGGGTAGTGCAGTTGATGTAGTCTACATGGACTTCAGTAAGGCTTTTGACAAAGTCCCACATGGGAGACTGGTCAAGAAGGTAAGAGCCCATGGGATCCAGGGCAATTTGGCACATTGGATCCAAAATTGGTTTAGTGGCAGGAGGCAGCGGGTGATGGTCGAAGGTTGTTTTTGTGACTGGAAGCCTGTGTACAGTGGTGTACCGCAGGGATCGATGCTGGATCCTTTGCTGTTTGTAGTGTACATTAATGGTTTAGATATGAATGTAGGAGGTATTATCAGTAAGTTCACAGATGACACGAAAATTGGTGGAGTGGTAAATAGTAAGGAGAGAAGCCTCAGGCTACAGGACGATATAGATGGGTTGGTTAGATGGGCAGAACAGTGGCAAATGGAATTTAACCCTGAAAAGTGCGAGGTGATGCATTTTGGGAGGACTAACAAGGCAAGGGAATACACAATGAATGGTAGGACCCTACGAAGGACAGAGGATCAGAGGGAGCTTGGTGTGCATGTACATAGATCCCTGAAGGCAGCAGGACAGGTAGATAAGGTGGTTAAAAAGGCATATGGGATACTTGCCTTCATTATCTGAGGCATAGAATATAAGAGCAGGGAGGTTATGATGGAGTTGTACAAAACGCTAGTTAGGCCACAGCTGGAATACTGTGTGCAGTTCTGGTCGCCACGCTAGAGGAGGGATGTGATTGCATTGGAGAGGGTGCAGAGGAGATTCACCAGGATGTTACCTGGGCTTGAACGCTCCAACTATGAAGAGAGACTGGACAGGCTGGGGTTGTTTTCCTTAGAGCAGAGAAGGCTGAGGGGGGACCTGATTGAGGTGTACAAAATTATGAGGGGCATAGATAGGGCAGATAGAAAGGATCTTTTCCCCTTAGTAGAGGGGTCAATAACCAGGGGGCATAGTTTCAAGGTAAGGAGCAGGAGGTTTAGAGGGAATTTGAAGAAAAACTTTTTCACCCAGAGAGTGGTTGGAATCTGGAACTCACTGCCTGAAAGGGTGGTAGAGGCAGGAACCCTCACAACATTGAAGAAGCTTTTAGATGAGCACGTGAAACGCCACAGCATACAAGGCTACAGAACAACTATTGGAAAATGGGATTACAATGGACAGGGCTTGATGGCTGGCGCAGACACGATGGGCCAAAGGGCCTCTTTCTGTGCTGTATAACTCTATGACTCTAAGCTCAACACCATCCAAGACAAAGCAGCCCACTTGATTGGCACCCCATTCACCACCTTAAACATTCACTCCCTCCATCACCGGCGTACCGTAGCTGCAGTGTGTACCATCTACAAGATGCACTGCAGCAACTCGCCAAGGCTTCTTCAACTGCATCTCCCAAACCCACAACCTCTACCACCTCAAGGGCAACAGGTGCAAAGGAACAACACCACCTCCAAGTTACCCTCCAAGTCACACCCCATCCTGAGTTGGAAATATATCGCCGTTCCTTCATTGTCGCTGGCTCAAAATCCTGAAACTCCCTCCCTAACAGCACTGTGGGAGCACTGTAGTGTATGTGCTTTAAGTCAGAACTACTTTTTACAGCTCCTGTATACTGTAGTACCGGCAGTAACCACACCGGTATATAAGCTGTGCGCATGCCTCTGTACTCCAGTCTAGAGATTGCCCTCCTCCAGTAAAGACCTGTTATTTGTTTATGTACAGCATCCGTGTAATTATTTATCCACTGAACCACGGATCTAACAGTGGCGACGAGTGTTGATGCGACTCTACCTGCAACATTAAACAAAAAAAACACAAAAAATTGTCGAGTCCAGGAACACGGGCGTCGACCGCGAGCAACCGCCCAGCAGTCAGGCAGAGATCCAACTCCACTGGGGAGGCTGTGGAGAGCCGGGCTTGGTTCCCCAGCCACAAGGAGCAGTAAGAGACCGATGACCGGTCCAGAGCAGACCCTTCCCGAGCAGCGGCGGCTGGAGCCGACCGACGGCAGAGAGAGAGAGCCAGGCAGCGTCGACGGGGTAAGGAAAAGGGTGAAGAGAGCAGGGCGCAGCCGGGGGTTGATCACCGAGCGGCGTCGAGGAAAAATACTGCAAAACCGGAGAGAGAGAGGGTAAGAAACAGCCGGGTTCTAGACTGAGCGGCGTCGACAAATATCAAGAGAAGAACACGCAGAGCACAGCCAGGGATCACGGGCTGATCAGGGTCCGCGGGGCGAAGCAAGGGGAGACGCCATTGGGCCGCGGAGAAGCAGGGAGAGCGCGGGAGACGCCATTAAGCCGCGGAGAAGCAGGGAGAGCGCGGGAGGTACCATTGAGCCGCGGAGAAGAAGGAAGAGCGCAGGAGACGCCATTTTGCGAAGCCGCAGCGGAGAAGACGGGCGAGCGCGGGAAGGAAGGAAAGCGCGGGAGATGCCAGTTTGTGCCAGCGGAGAAGAAGGGGAAGCGCGGGATGCGCCATTGGGGATAGTTAACGCACAACCAAGGATGCCGAAGAGTGGCAGTATCTCTACGGTCGACAATGAAGTCGAAGATTGGGCGACATATGTGGAACGTATTGAGGTGTACTGCAGGGCGAATGAAGTGCCAGATGCTAATAAAGCACTGGTTCTGTTAAATTCCATGGGTGCAAAAACTTATGGGTTACTGCGAAATCTAATAACCCCAGAGAAGCCGGTAAACAAGAATTTTGAAAGCATAGTAGAAATCCTACAGGACCACTTAAACCCCACACCGCTGCTGACAGCAGAACAATTTAAATTCCATAAAAGGAACCAACACAAAGACGAAAGCAATGCTGAGTACCTAACGGAACTGCGCAAGCTATCGAAATACTGCCAGTTTGGAGCTGGACTAGCAGACATGTTAAGGGACAAGTTTGTGTGGGCTACAAAGTGAAGGAACACAGGAACGGCTTCTATCAGAAAAGGACCTTACGCTGGACAAAGCTTTCAGTATGGCAGTATCACATGAAGCAGCCGCAAGGGGCGCTGCAGAGATACAACGGAGACCGCAACAATATGGCACCAACGAAATGACCTATGGAACAGGGAATGCTATCGCTGCGGCAGAACAACACATGAGCAGAAAGTTTGTTGGTTCAAGGACCAAGTGTGCAGACAGTGTGGGAAAGCAGGACACATAGCAAGAGTCTTCAGGTCTGGGAAGAAAACCAACAGTAAGAAATCTCCACAGGAGAAGTACAAAAAGGTACACCAGGTGATGGACAGTGGTTCAGATGAACAGAAAAGTGACACAGGCTCCGGAAGCAAGGAGCTGGGTTGTCTGAAACTACATAATGTAACCGAAATGGAGGATCACCAGACTATCTGGGTTACACTCAAGATAGACGGAGTCCAAGTGGAAATGGAATTGGACACAGGGTCAGCTCTAACAGTCATAAATCAAAGAGACTACAAGCGGCTATTTTCACACATACCCTTGAAAGCTACAGAGATTGTCTTGAAGACGTATACGGGGCAAAAAGTCTACCCCAAAGGAAAAATAAGGGTGAAAGTGACATATAAAGGTCAGGAAATACCTAAAATGGATGTATATGTATTGCCAAATGGAGGACCACCACTGCTAGGACGTGAATGGATCCGGAAGATACATTTAGATTGGCATTCCATACAGGCACTGAAGGTGGAGGCCAAAAAGGATGACGAAGTCACACCTGGACGACCGTCAAAAATGCTAACTGACGCAAAAGAAGTGTTCCAGGAGGGACTAGGAACAGTAAAAGGAATAACAGCAACAAGTAAAATAGAGGATAATGCAAGCCCAAAGTTTCTGAAGGCCAGACTAGTGCCTTATGCGATCAGACCAGCGGTTGAAGCAGAGCTGGAAGGGTTGGAACATTCAGGAGTACTGTCCAAAGTGGACTGGAGCGAGTGGGCTACACCCATCATTCCTGTAATGAAGAGGTCATTGAGTAATACGCCTGGGGAACCAAAGAAGGTCCGCATCTGTGGGGATTTTAAGGTGACAGTGAACCCAGTCCTTCACACGGTGCAATATCCACTTCCACGAATTGAGGATATTTTCGTCTCGCTATCTGGTGGTAAACGCTTCACCAAAATTGATCTAGCCCAGGCGTACTTGCAAATGGAGGTAGAAGAAGCTTCGAAACAGTACCTTACAATCAACACCCATAAAGGTCTCTATCAATACAACCGGCTGGTGTTTGGAATAGCCTCGGCTCTGGCTATCTGACAAAGGGCGATGGATCAGGTCCTGCAAGGGATTCCAGGGACCCAGTGTTATTTGGACGACATCTTGGTCACGGGCGAAAATGACGGTGATCACCTCGCTAACTTGGAGAAGGTGCTCGCCAGATTAAAGGAATATGGGCTACGAGCTAATCGGCACAAGTGCGAGTTTTTCCAGAAACAGATCTCGTATTGCAGCCACGTCATCGATGAAGAGGGGTTACATAAGTCCCCTGAAAAGATAGAGCCAGTAGTCAAGGCTCCAGCACTGGAAAATGTGTCACAACTGAGGTCGTTCCTCAGGCTGGTAAACTATTACCACAAGTTCTTACCAAATTTGTCTACGGTATTACACCCGCTGAACACCCTACTGCAAACAGGGGTACCATGGAAGTGGGATGACAAACATAGACGAGCTTTCCAGAAGTGTAAAGAATTGATCACATCAAAAGAGGTGTTGGCCCATTTCAACCCAGCACTACCAATTCGTTTGACATGTGATGCATCACCCTACGGCATTGGAGCGGTGCTGTCGCACAAATTCCCGGACGGTTTGGAGAGGCCAGTAGCCTTTGCGTCTCGGTCACTAACCTCAGCCGATCGCAACTACGCCCAGATTGACAGGGAGGCCCTCAGCCTAGTATGGGGAGTAAAAAAATTCAACCACTATCTGCATGGGCAGAAGTTCACCTTGCTGACTGACCACCAACCACTTGTCTCCATCTTTAATCCTAAGAAGGGCGTGCCAGTAATGACTGCACAGCGGTTACAAAGATGGTCCCTGTTTCTAGGGGTGAATCAATATGAAATAGAATATAAAGGCACGAGACAGCATGGGAACGCTGATGGGCTATCGTGCCTGCCACTGCCTACTGTGGAGGAAGCACCAGCAGTGGACCCTATCGAGATATTTTATTCGTCGATAATTGAACGATTGCCAGTAACAAACGCGGATATAGAGAAGGAGACCCGCAATGATCCGACGCTGTCACGGGTATATGAATTGACAGTGAGGGGATGGCCAACACATGGCGACTCACTGTTGCCAGCATTCTCATCCAGATCCAGAGTGGTGATTCCACCCAAGTTAAGGGAGAGAGTGCTAAAGGAGCTACATGAAGGTCATCTGGGGGGAGTGAAAATGAAAAGCCTAGCTAGGGCTTATGTGTGGTGGCCGGGAATCAATCAACAAATTGAAGACCTAACTAAGAGCTGCTTAGGATGCCAGAAGGTCCAAAATGCACCACCACATGCCCCTCTACACCCATGGGAGTGGCCCTCCTCTCCATGGCAACGGGTGCACATTGATTTCGCTGGTCCATTCATGGACTCAATGTTCTTAATAGCAGTGGATGCTCAAAGTGGCCTGAGGTGATAAAGACGTCTTCAACCACTACAGAGAAAACGATTGCAGTCCTATGGACCGTATTTGCCAGAAACGGGTTGCCAGAGCAGATCTGCTCTGATAATGGACCACAGTTTGTGTCCAATGAGTTCCAAAAATTCATGAAAAGGAATGGGGTAAGGCATTACACATCCGCCCCGTATCATCCAGCCACCAATGGATTGGCTGAGAGGTTCGTACAAACCTTTAAGAAGGCGATAAAGGCCATGTGCGACGAGGAAATTCCACTACAGCATAAGATGGACAATTTCTTATTAGCCTACCGAAACGCGACACATGCAGTTACCAACCAGACCCCGGCCATGATGTTCTTTAACCGAAGGTTGAGATCTCGTCTGGACTTGCTCAGACCAAATGTGCGAAGAAATGTTGAGGACAAACAATTCCAGCACATCAACGAGAAGCCGACAAGGAGCTTCAATGTAGGGCAACCAGTATTGGCCCGGGACTATCGAACAGAGAAGTGGCAACCCGGAACAATATGTACAAGGCAGGCGCCATTAATGTACACAGTGGATGTCGGGGAGAACATTGTGAGACGCCACGTCGATCAGATCTTAGCATCACAGGAATGCATCAACCCCATGTCTCGAGTACCTGGGGATGAACCCGACATACCGGTAGTATCTACTTCAGACCCAGTAGCAGTGGAACCCGATGAACTACCCGATGAAAGGGGGTCAGAATCGCCTCTGCACCAAGAACAATAACCTCCGGAAAGGTGCTATCCTGAAAGGGTCAGGAAGCCGCCCCAAAGACTGAATCTATAAATGGACTTTTGTTATTGAATGTACATGTAAAAATGTAATTGTTATTTGAATATTAAGGGGGTATTATTAATCTAAAAAGGGAGGAATTGTAGTGTATGTGCTTTAAGTCAGAACTACTTTTTACAGCTCCTGTATACTGTAGTACCGGCAGTAACCACACCGGTATATAAGCTGTGCGCATGCCTCTGTACTCCAGTCTAGAGATTGCCCTACTCCAGTAAAGACCTGTTATTTGTTTATGTACAGCATCCGTGTAATTATTTATCCACTGAACCACGATCTAACAAGCACCTTCACCACATGGACTGCAGCAGTTCAAGAAGGCAGCTCACCACCACCTTCTCGAGGGCAATTAGGGATGGGTAATAATTGCTGGCCTTGCCAGCGGCACCCACATCCCAGGAATGAATAAAAGAAAACACACAAGCATTGAGAAGACCTATTGAATAAAGGGTCGCCCTTTTAGAACTGAGATGAGGAGGAATTTCTTATTTCAGAGGGTCGTAAATCTGTGGAATGCTCTGCCCCAGAGAGCCATGGAGGCTGGGTCATTAAATACATTTACATAGACAGATTTTTACAAGATAAGGGAGTGAAGGGTTATGGGGAGTGGGCAGGCAAGTGGCTTTGAGCCCAAGATCAACCATGATCTTATTGAATGGTGGAGCAGGCTCGAGGGGCCGAGTGGCCTATTCCTGCTCCTATTTCTTATGTTCTTATGAAGAAGTGGGAAAAAATGGACTGTCCTGTGTCATTACATTTGTGGATTTTAAGAAACCCTTCAACACTATACATCGTGGTGAAATGTTCAAAATTCTGAAAGCATATGGAATTCCAGATAAAATCATTGTAGCCATCTCAGTGATGTATGACAATATCATGGCAACAGAACAATGTCTGGATGGTAATACAGATTAAAGCAGGAGTTCTTCAAGGAGATGCACTGCCACCCCTTTTTATTCATCATTGTGCTGGAGAATGTAATGAGGAAAGCAGCAGACTCCAAGCAAAGTAAATATGGTTTTACCATCCAGATGGAAAGCAGGTGAAGATGTCTGGCAAGAAAGATCATAGATTTTGATTTTGCAGATGACATTTCTCTCTGCAGCGACACAGCAAAAGATGAATACAGGTTATTAAACAAGGTGGATAAAGAAGTAAAGCTGGTCTTCAAATGTATGCAGAGGAAACCAAATGTATAATGCTAACCATCAACTTAGAAACAAGAGAACTGAGAACTATACAAATGAAGTATTAGAGGAGATCAGCATCTTTAAATACTTGGGATCATGGATTAGAACAACAGAAAAGGATATCAGCTCCAGAATAGATGAGGCTTGGTTAGCTTCCAATCAAATGAATAGAGTCTTGAAGTGCAAAGATCTCAGCAAGAAAGATATTCAGAAGCACTGTAAATTCAATGTTATTGGGCCGGATATTCTGACCCCCCACGGGTGTATATGCACCCGTAGGGGCCTCGCAAGCACCGGTTTCAGGCAAGCGAAGCACATGCGCTAAAACCCAGCACTTCCGATCTGTCAAGAATCCTCTTGACAGATCCTCTGCCTGCCCTGGAGAAGGGCCTCTGCGGGTGGAGAGTTCCGCTTTCTGCAGAACCTCCGCCTGCTGAAATCACTTAAAAACCTTACGCCTGGTAAAAGCAGGTGTAAGGCCTGCTTTTACCAGCATAAGAGTTTAAAAAAATTAAAAATGTTCACTTGTTTATAATTTAAAACTACTTTTAAAAAAGTAACTTTATTTTTCGCCCTGTAAAAAACTTTAATTATTTTTTTCAAAGAATTAAATTTGTTTAAAATATTTAATTTAATGTAATTTTAACTAATTTTAAATACCTGATTTAATTTTTTTTTAATTTAATATTTATTTGTGTTTTTAAATGTGATCCCCATTCATACTTTTGACAGATCTGTGCATAGAGACCTGTCAAAAGTGTGAAGGAGGATTCCCTTCTTTGATTGGTTCCCCATGGCCCACCTTGCAAACCGCCTGCGCCCCTGAGATACCTGGGCCTCTGTGCATTTCGTAGAGCAGAGGCCCAGGATCGGAAGTCTCTGGACCTACGGAGCCAGCAGGTAAGTGCGTAGATTTTTTCCGATCGGAGGCATCCGCACGCAGGAAACCGCCGATTGGAAATTCAGGGCCAATATATGGTGCTGCATGATGGACATTCACTAAGAAACTGCAAAGAAGAAAGACTTGAATTTATATAGTACCTTTCACGACCACTGGACGTCTCAAAGCGCTTTACAACCAATGAAGTACTTTTGGAGTGTAGTCATTGTTGTAATGTAGGAAATGCAGCAGCCAATTTGTGCACAGCATGCTCCCACAAACAGCAATGTGATAATGACCAAATAATCTGTTTTTGTTATGTTGGTTGAGGGATAAATATTGGCCAGGATACCAGGGACAACCCCCCTGCGCTTCTTTGAAATAGTATCATGGGATCTTTTACATCCACTTGAGAGAGCAGACAGGGCCTCGGTTTAACATTTCATCCGAAAGATGGCACATCCAACAGCGCAGCACTCCCTCAGTACTGCACTGGAATGTCAGCCTAGGTTTATGTGCTCAAGTCTCTGGAGTAAGACTTGAACTCACAAACTTCTGACTCAGAAGTAAGAGTGCTACCCACTTTTTTTTTAAAAAAATTTTAATTATACTTTATTGAACATTAAGAACATTTACAACATCGTGATCATTACATTGTATGATACAAATCAATTCCACCGCCCTGCACAGCCATTCCGCCACCACATTTTAACATCAAAACCTGAAGTTTAATTTGTCACCTGTAACATATATTAATCGATTGTACTTTAAAAATTGGTTGTAAAATACTGTCCTTAAATTCCTTTTTGAATAAAACATCCACAGAGCCTTAAAATGGTCTTTTAGCTTATATTTAAAATACTCTTTTAGATTGATTCTCCTCCCCTTAAAAAACAGAGCATTCCTTCTTTGCACAATCACGAATCTAGCCAAACTGAACATTAAATTAATTGTCGCTCCGCTAGACTCGGGCAGACTCTCCTGCAATCCCCATCTCAAAATTGAGTCCCACAGGATTCCCATTCTCGCTGTTCGGTCCCCACCCAGCAAAAAAGCTTCACACAACTGTCGAACATAGTACTTAAAGTCATTTAACTGCGGACATAACACCAGTAAATGGGACAGAGTCTCATCCTGTGTCCCACACATTGGGCAAGTTGCATTTAAAATTCGCCCACACTCCCTTCCAAATCCTGTTGAAGTCCAGCTGTGGGTATATACTCTGCCAAAACTCCTGACCAGCAGGTGTCTTGAATCTCCATTCTCTGAATACCTCATAGAAATCTCGAGTATTACAGTTGTCAAATTGGACTAACTCTCCCCCTTTTTCCAGTACAAAGCTTGGAAAAGCAGGACGCATTTTACTTCCTTTGGAGATTTCCGCATTTATTTCTTCCATCCAATCCTGTGGCATTGCCCTCACAATCTTCTCATACATGATTCCTATTGCTTTTCCTTCTACCTCCTGATCCTCCTCCCACACCATGTCCCTCACTATCGCTTCCGGCAACCAACCTGGAATCACCTCGTATAATACATCTTTCACCGATATAATCCCAGCTTTTATAAAAGCTTGATTAAATAAAACCTCTCCTTCGATGTTGACCCACCTGTTCAAAAATAAGGGCTGTTCTAAAAATTCCTCAGCCCCCTTGGGCATAAACTGCACACTTTTAAAAAATTGAGCCCAAGTCTCTACAACCCCCTTATAAAACCTAGGGAGAAGCTTAATCGATTTCAAAAATATATTATTGTATTCCATATACAATATCCCCTGCCCTCCTATCCCACTTTGTTTTAAAAAATGCTCAAAACAACTCTTTCAAAAACTTGAATTTGACTTCTGAAGAAATCTCTTCACCCATTTGATTCTAAAGGATTTTTTCATCAAATCAATATCTGGGAAGTTGAGTCCTCCCTGATTTCTCCGTCCAATGATGGTATTGTAAGCCACCAAGGCTGGTTTCCCTTCCCATAAAAACCTCACACAAGCCTCTCGGATGGACTTTTCTGCCCACTCAGGAATATCCTCCACCGTCAATAAGTACCATAGCTTATATAGCAGGAGAGCAGACACCACTGTCGCTCTTCCTTGCACTTTCAACCACCTTCTTTCCCATCTACCCAAAATCTTTTTAATTTTCATAACCTTCGGTTCCCAATTTAATCAATCCACTTCTTCCTTGTCTTTCTTGCACCCCATATGCACCCCCAGAACTTCCAAAACCTCCACCCCCTTAAAGAGACATACCCCCAACCATTCCCCCCTACCCCTCCCTGCAACCAGGCATTGGGACTTACTATAATTCACTCTGGCACCTGAAGCTCTACAATATTCCTCCACTACCTCCATAGCTTTCCTCACTGACTCCCCATTTCTCAATGTTAATGTTGTGTCATCTGCATATTGGAGTATCACCGACACCAGCCCAGAACTGGGGACCACAATCCCAACTACACCTTGTTTCTTTCGCATCATGTAACCTAATGGTTCTGCTACCAATGTGTACAGCAGTGGGGACAGGGGACAACCCTGTCTCACTGATCTCTGTATCGGAAAATACTTGGATAAAAAGCCATTACATTTAACACAGCTAAATATGTTTGAATAAAAAATCCTTATCCACTGAATGAAATTTTCCTTGAAACCAAATGCTTCCAAAACCTTCAATAAAAACTCATGAGAGACCCTATCAAAGGCTTTCTCTTGATCTACCTTTAATACATAAGCCTCCCTCCCACTCTCTTCCATGAGCGCTATCGCATCTCGGATTGAGACCACAGAGTCTGCGATGTCCTGGCCTATGACTCCATAGGACTGAGAGGGCCAAACTATCTCCGGTAACACCTCCTTCAAACGATTTGCCATAACCCTCGCCAAGATCTTATAATCCACATTTAATAGTGTGATGGGCCTCCAATTCTTCAGATCCCGTCTATCCCCTTTATTTTTATAAGCTAAGCTTATGATACCTCTCCTCATAGATGGGGCCAGGCTTCCCTCAATTTTAATTTCCTTAAAAACTCCTAAGAGCAATGGACTTAAAATCTCGAAAAATTCCTTATAAAATTCTGCACTTAGTCCATCGGACCCTGGGCTTTTCCCCCCCTTCATTCCACTTATTGCTATTTTTATTTCCGCTAATCCTACTTCTTTATCACACATGCTTCTCACATCCTCCTTTAAACCCTTTTCAATAAAAGTAGTTACCTTCTCCATCTCCAAATTGGAAATGTCTTCTTTTATATATAGCTCTTGATAAAAGCTGCTAGCTGCCTCCAAAATCTCCTCACTTTCATGAATGATCTTCTCCCCAACCTTCAACTCCTCGATTAACGATAATCTCTATCGCAGCTTCTCTTGCTCTAGAAAATATCTAGTGCATCTTTTGCCCTCCAATGCATCTCTAGCCTTTGCACGGAGAATGGCCCCCTTGCATTTTTCAGTTTGCAATAATTCCCACTCTTCCTTTAGCACCCGGAACTTAGTCTCAGCTCCCTTATCCCGTCCGTCAACTGCTTTACAGACATCCGTAAACCTTTTGTTTATATTCTCTTCTCGATGCCGGTTAGCTGCCGCCCTCTTTTTCCCATAACGTACCGAAAAAACTTTTACCTCATATTTGAAATTGTCCCACCAAACTCTTCTTTCTTTCAAGAACAAAAGTTCCTTCTGAGCATTCTTTATTATATTTATAATCCCTTCTTTATAAGCACTTTCCTTCAGGTATTGATTGTTTAAAATCCACACCCCTGAACCGATCTTAACTCTGCTGTTCCTAATTCTAAGAACCAAAGCCGAGTGATCACTAAAAAATACTTTTTTATAATAAATCTCCATCACCTCCAAACTGAACCCTTCCCGCATTAACACAAAATCTATTCGGCTCTGTTTTAAAACATCACCCACCCAACCTGATCTGGAGAACTCCCTTTTTATGGGGTTCCGGTCCCTCCATAAGTCTCTCAAATTTAAATTTGCCATCATTTTTATAATCATCCCTCTGGAGTTATCCTCTTTAAAGGTCATCTGGGCTGAAATGTCCATCCAAGATAAAAATACATTAAAATCCCCCACTATACAAGGATTTTCCACCTCTGCCACGTCAGTGAATAACCCCCAAAAAAACTCGCGACGCTTGCAATAGTCGTTCGGTGCATAGATATTAAAAAGATCACAATTAAACCCCTCCAATTTTACCCTTAGCCGTAAAAATCTCCCCTCAGTGTCCTTGTCCACCAAGGCAACATTCTCTTCTATGGGCGGACTCACCAAAACAGCCACCTCTCTACGGTTATTGTTTGCACAACTTGCAAACACCTCTCCCTTCCAAACCTTCTGAACTCTTTCTAGAATATCCTCATCCCAAAAGGTTTCTTGCAGACACAAGTCCGTGCCTTTACAACCCTGCAACAACTGCTGCAATTTCTTCTCACCCCTCAGTCCGTTCACATTGATCGAGACCAATGTAATCATGGCTCCAAAGAAGGGAAGTATGCCCAATAATCTCCCCATCATTTAATCTCTGGCTCTTCCCTCCTCTCATGCTCCTTCTCAACTTTTCGGCCAGCTGTTGCTTTTTCCTGCAGCCTCCGGCTCTTTTTCCCCTCCTGTTTGACCCCTCCCTGCTGTTTCAGCCTCTTCCTTGCCTTAACTTTGGGCCCAGGAGCTGCCCTTTCTCCCTCCTTCTGCCCCTCACTAACCTTTCCCTTTCCACATGATGCCACCCCATCCCTGACTTCCATGTCTCTGTCCCCCTCTAATTCCTCACACTCAAGCTCTTCTGCAACCCCCTGTGCCTGCTCCCCGTCAGGTACATAATCCTGCTCCACGTCAGATACTTCATCTCCCATAGAGAGTCTTCCTGCTATCGCAGTTTCTCCCACTGTGCTGCCCCCTTCGACCACGTCTCTATCTCTGACCCTTTCACCTTGTTCCCTCTCTCCATGGGACAATGGCGCACCTAGATTGTTCCCTTCTGACGCCTCTATCTCGCCGATCCCATTCTGCTGTCCCTTTAAGGCTCCTGCCTCTTGCACCCTCTCCCCGCCCTGCCCCCTCCCGCTCACCAAAATATCCGACTCCCTGCCTTTCCCCGGAGCACCCACTTCCACCACACACCCCGCTCCTGCCTCCTCTCCCCCCGCAGACACCAGACTCCCCAGGGGGAGCCGAACTGCACTAAGGCTCGAGTCTGCACTCGACCCTTGCCGCCCGCTGCTGTCTTTGTGCCCCTCCATAGCACTCGCCGTGTTTTCCGCCATCTCCATCTCGATCTCCGCTCCGCCAACCTCTGCCTGTGCTCCTTTTTCCTTCATTTTACCGGCTGTGTCCTCTGACTGCACCGCACCTCCGGCCATTCCACACTCCTCTCCTGCTCCTTCTCCCATCTCCTCATCACTCATTTCGCTCCCTTCTGCCACACACTCACAGCGGGCGGGGCCTTTACGACACACCCCACAGCTCTCCGCCTTGCAGCTCCGCGCGAAATGTCCCGACTCACCGCAATTGTAACAATACAAATCAGGACAGTTTCTCACGAGATGGTCATGTCCCAGACAATAGTAACACACCTTTACTTGGTTATCGTGCAACACACGAAAGTATTGTACTCCTTCCAGTGTCTCGAACTTCATACTGTAAGGCAAAGACCTCACCCCCTCTGGGAACCGCACCTTTACATACCGGGTTCCGTCTGCTACCCGTGTTCCCGGATAGTACCTCCTCTTTATTTCGGAACAGATTTTAATGTCCCACGACTCCAACTTTTTGCTCAGCACTTCGTCCTCGATGTACACAGGCAAGTTCAAAAATGAAACCACCACCTCCTCTGAATATAGCAGAGTCACCTCCAAAAATTTCTCCCCAACTTTCAGACTGAGCAGCAGTTTTTCCACCTCCTCACGGCCACTGACCGTCACCTCAAATCCCACATTTGGTTTTGGTCGGCAGGCAAAACAGCTTCCCTCGCCACAGTCCTCATGAACCGCCTGGATTATATCCCAGGCTCGAATCTTCTTATCTTCACATTGCACCACCACCGTATTTTCTTTACCAAACCTCCTGAGGTCCCGGCCCAAATCTTTGGGCCTTTTTTCCCTCCTTCCCACCACAGTTTCTTCCCTAATAAAATTCCTCTCGGGAATATTGTCCTCTGAGGGGCCCGGCACTCCGGACCCCTCAGCAGCCATCTGGCTGTTTTCTGTGGGCCAAAAAGACCCTAAAACCTGAAAACAACACCCCAAACCCCTCCACCAACTTTTTACAAAACTTCCTCCAACACCCAGCTGCAATTAGGCAACCAGTCACACCTGGCTCACTCCTAGCCCCTCCCACCTGGAGAGTGCTACCCACTGAGCCACGGCTGACACTCAAATACATGCTCAACTCTACATCCCTATGTTTGGATACATGTGCTCTCTCCTCAAATCAATCAGCCCATTAACTATACTGAGGAAACTAGATGCATTGTCCCCCACTAAACTACTCGGGTTTCAGTGGCAGAGAACAGCAATCCATATCCACCATTAGACTGGTAGGGACCAGATGTTTGCCTCTCATTGGACTGACAGTTGAGAAACTGGCATATACTCACCACTAAACCAGCAATGATTTGATTTCCAGACCGCCATTAAACCACCAGGGGAAATGGGTGCACAATTGGATTGAGCTGGCCAGTTTTTGTAACTCTTACTAGATTTCCTGAAACCGTAGCCCTGATTTAAGCTGAGGGCGGGTGGAGTGTGTTGTGGGCAGGAGTTCCCTGTGGACTCCTCAGCCTGAGGCCCAGGCCATTTTAACTCTTGGGCCCCATTTGAATTGTTCAGATCAGTCTCCCATCCAAAACCGGCAGGGGTAACGTCTTGGCGGGCGGTAGTAACGTCTCTGGGAACCCAAAGGAACGATCCACGGCATAAGGTTACTGCTGGGGATGGGGCTGTGCAAAGAGCTGGGGGTGGTGGGTAGGAGAGGAATGTTTTGTTGCAGAAACCGATCTCGAAGTGTTTTTAAAGCTGGGCTACATTACTGAAGATACAGATTCCTGGATCACATGGGATACAACTCACTCATGTTGGTATATTTTGGAACAATTTATGACTGCCCAAATTTTGTTTAATTCAGATGACTTGAGGTTTGGGTTAACCTATCACTTTACAAATGGTGCACAACAGGGTGTACGGTTTGTTAAAATGACGGCCGGGTGGCCTCACATGCATTGCTCGACACACTGCTTAAAGGGAAACAGTGTTTAAAAATATCCTTTTGGTTAGTCAATGCAAAAGACACGGGGGGTGACTCAGTCACCAGCCTTATGGAGTTAGTGACAGAAATTCACATATGATGGGATGTAACACACTTGTTTTCATTTTCTGAAGTAAAGGGGCATGAGTGGCAGGCGCATTTGTGATTTGATATGTGGATGCTAACTGACACACAAGGACAAGCCTGCAGGAGGACCACTCACTTCGAAGGATCACGAGAACAATAGCTGGCAGCATTGAACAAACGAGCCAATAATTTGTCAACTGGAAAATCCTGCGGCTGCTGGTTTTTCATGAAGCCTTGGTATGTGGCCTGTACACGAGTAATCAGAGCCGCACCACTTAGAATGTGAAAGACAATTCGCAGGCAGCCACAGCAGTGTCGTGCATCCATCAATGAAGAGACCAGGATAGGTTCTTGCTCCATCGCCTTCAACATTTAAGGTGAAGCAAGATAAACACATGAGGGAGAAGGGAAAAAAAGTTATGCTGATAGGATTAGATGAAGAGGGGTGGGAGGAATCTCGTGTGGAACATAAACACCGGCACAGACCAGTTGGGCCGAATGGCCTGTTTCCGTGCTGCAAATTCTGCTGTAGCGATTCTGTTCAGTTGCGGTGGATTCTTCAGCACAGTTCGCCTAAAAGTGGCATGACCAGCGCAAAAAATCGCGGAAGTTTAAGCGCAAATTACGGTCAGCGCAAATCGAGTTTCCGTGATCTATTGCGCTAGTTTAAAAAACATCTTGCAAGAAGCCAGCCCCGCCCACAAAACTGGCCACGCCCACCAGGGTGATTTAATCACCATTGGATGGTTCGTGTGCGGGCCTTTGAGGAGACTCCAAAAATTAAGCTGGTTCTTTTGGGCGCAAGGACACTAACAGGCGCGTTTTGCAAGATTTTGAATGAAAACATTTTTTAAATTTGCTAAGGAACTGACTACTGTATCCCAATATAACCAGCAAATGGCTCTGTATATTTTTTAAAAGTCATTTTCAGTAATTTAAAATCAGGTTACTCACAGGTGGTGGATTGACACCATTTAAAAATACTTATTTTTTGTGATAAACCCATTTTCAGCTGTATTAATCAAACTGCACCAAGTTACCACTCTTAAATATATCAAGGAATATTTTTTAAAGCAAATTTTTAAAACCAAAATTACGTTTTAAAACTCTGCCCAATTGCGCTAGTTCATGGCAGATTTTGTGTTCAGCGATATGCAAATGAAATACTCGAGAAAAAAAATTCTCAAAACGGGCAAAATTTGCACCGGAATCGTCGATTGCGCCCAAAGTGGAAACTCTACCCCTCCGTGTAATTCTACATAACTGCAGTTGAACACATTCACAATTCTTATGCAGTGGCATTTGGTAAAAAAAATCTATGTGAAAAGGTGATTTAGCTGTCGGAATAAAAATTGACTGGTACAGTCCATTAAATCATACAGGCTAATTGCTGTGAAATAACTAGTTTTATTTTTGTGCCCTTAAGAAAATCTATAAATGCTATTCACCTTCATATAAGTTCGCAACAGGACTGTACTGGAGTATTAGCCTACAGAGACCGATAAAGTATTGTTTAAGAATATGATTGAAAATTATAAGGAAAATAGTAGACAAAGATAATCACATCCTGTATATAATGTAATGTTCCTACATTGCTGGATGTCTCATTTGTGGAAAGCAACTGGCCAGAGTTGACTATGGTAGATTATGAAGATTGGATTAATATCCTGCAAGTTTCCCTTTTAGAAATTTCATACCACTTCACTTGTCAGTAAAAATGGCTTCAGGCAGGAAAACGTGGGGAACGCGGCATGAGGTCACCCGGCCGCCATTTTAACTACCTGCCCACCCTGTTCCTGCCAGGTGGGCTGGGTTGAAATCGGGGCTCGATTTTAACCCAGTGAGTGGATGTTTCTGATCCACTCTCAGGTAATAAAAATGTCCTCCGTTCTAATTCTATGGTGAGACTTGCGCCATATGCTGCAAGCAAATACAATCACAGCATAAAACTAATCATGCCTCTACATTTTCTGCATACCACATGCCACATACCACAAACCATGGGCCTGAATTTTTCTAAAAAAGCCTCTTGTAAGACACCTTGTTGAATGCTCCATTATGCACTCCATTATTAACAATCCATATGCACTATATCCACTGCATTTCCTTTATCTACCTAATTGGCCACTTCTTCAAAAAAAACCTCTAAAATTTGTCAAACATGACTTGTGTTTAACGAATCTGTGCTAGCTAGCCTTGATTAAACCATGCATTTCTACATGCTCAATAATTTCATCTCAAATTATGGGTTCTACTGGTTTGCTCACACAATAGACTAACTGTGCTATAGTTACCTGGTTTTATCCTCGTTTCCTCTCTTGAGCAAAGGTGTTAAATTGGCTGTTCTCCAGTCCCACAGCGTAATTTGCAGAGTTAAGAAAGATTGGAAAAATTGTGGCCAGAACTTCTGCTATCTTGTCTTTGACTTCTTTCAACAACCCAGAGTACATCCCATCAGGCCCAGTGACTCATCCACCTTGAGTTCTGCTAATTTGTTTCAGAAGCAATTCCTTTGCTACAATTACCTCGAGCAATTGTTCCATATCCTCCTCTAGCACACCTACATTCTCACTTCCACCACCATTTGTAAAAAGCCAGTGCAAAATCTTTATTTAATAACTCCACCATACCTTCATTCACCACACCCCATCCTTTATCCCCGCGCAGGCTTACCCTCTCTAACTAAACTTTTACCTTGAATTATTTAACTATTTATCTACTCATTTACGAAGGTTGCTTTAAGATGCAAGTAACTATGCTCTTCCCTCCACAAATAACTCTTAGTCCCAGTTATTCACATTATAAAATATATATTTTCTGCCTTATCTCCCATGCAGAATTTGCAATATTTGCTTAAGATGTAAGTACTTTATTTATTTGTTTATTCTTCCTTGCTCCTTCTTAAAGCATTTTTTAGATATTTGAGGAGTTCTGTTGTTTGAGTTTATACGTTCTGTTAGTGCCACCATTCGGTACTCTTGCCTTACCTGTGGTGGGTCCCATCAAATGGAATCAGGTTCCTTCCAAGTGAGGGAATAGGGAAAAGGAGAGGGGGAAAAAAGGCAGAGTGATGCTAACCCTCAGATACCTGGTGCACAGGTCCGAACGAGCAGCAACTTTCTCCCCGTGCTCCTTTAATATTCCAGGGTCATGCATTCCTTGGCTGTGAGTGGTGCATAACCCTGGAATATTAAGGGGGTGCAGGGAGAAAAGAGATTGGTTCACATCAAGCAGAATCTAAAAAAGGTCAATTGAAAACTTTTTCATAACAAAATACACAAGATGTGGCTATGAAATCATTTTTTAAAAACTTGGACATCTACAATTATGGATACGCCTTAATAAGTTGTCTTGATGTAATATACGTTCCTGTCACAATTACTACAATGTAGTTGGGCTGGGTACAGTAACAATGCATTTCTGCCTACAAAGGAAGCTCTGCTGACTGCACGACGTACCCTGTACCATTGTTAATCTGTAGTGCCGTTTAGTCACGTTTCATTTTGACCTTTGCAAAAATTAAATTCCTGTGAAGTTCAGACTTGAACTTCCGTTGACATGAAATGTCATTCATGTAGTTAGCTCTGATGGCTCACGATAACCGTGAGAAAGCCAAGACAAGCTTCACTAAAAGTACAAAAAAAACTCTAATCGAGCCAGTCGGGTTAAACGGCAAAGTCTATTCTGATTTGCATCTGGACTCATTTCGATTTCTTGGCATATACCCACATTTTGGTCATATTCGGAACGGTCTCTACTTAAATAGCAATGTGCACCAAAAGTGGGCATGTCACCATTTTATGCACATTGTAGTATACCAGAGAGGTCTTTGTGCTCCTCCATCTTGCTGTATGGTTTTATGGTGGCGACAGGTAAATAGGGACAACTATTCCCCCCCAGTTGAAATTGTGTTACCTAGTGACTATGTACCTTTAATAGCTGCATGAGTACATCCACAGTCAAAAGTCCTGACCATCAGATTTTAATGGCCTATCTGCCTTTGGCATTCTAATTCCCCGATGATTCAGGCGGTTACCTATGGTGTCCAACTTTCCCGATGGTCTGCTAGATTTATGGAGGTGATTTTCCTTGTGATCCAGGATCTATGTCCCAAATTCCTTGCAGTCTTCACATATTCCTAGCAGTATTGGTCTAGGATGCAAATGTGAATAATTTGTCCAACAGTCCAAATTGAAACCTAAAGTCAGAATGTACCCAAATACTCAAGACTTCAAATTCACACAAAACATGAAGGAAATATATAGCACATTTGGCTTAGAAAAGCAGATTCTTAGCCACTAAGAGTGAAATGATTCAGTTTCCAAGTTATCTTTTGACTCATTTCATTATTACAAGGAAACTTGTTGACCTTAATTCAAATAGTTCTGTTCTAAAAACTCAACGCTTGCTGAATTAAATATTCTAAAGCTGATTCAAGCAAAAGGCTCCCTCACCATATCCTAAAACCACAATCCAAGCCAATGTGGTCACCCATATCTATTTTGTTCCTTCCCATTTTGAGGTCAAATATGATCATATTTTACAGTCACATACTTAAAACCTTACCTAAACCTCTTGGAAGATTCCATGCAATCACAAAAAAAATCTTGCTGGGCAAACCTTACAGTATTGAGAATAGCCTCACACTGGGTGACAGAACAGGCACTTGACAAACTATTCAGACTGAATTAAAAAATCACTGTTTTTCGTTCTGCTGACTGTAGGACAACAACTAACCTCAGCCTGCAATCCGACAGTATCGCAGCAATTCATATCACCACTGGCTTTACAATCAACCTGAAAATACTTGTTCACCTAAATTTGTCACGTGATGACATTGGTTTGGCAGGTGAGGATTGGAACTAACATTAAGCAAATAAATCACTTGCTTGGTTAGAATGAATTCTTAAGAGTTAAAACTGAAATGTTTTCTATGGCATTTTGAAATGTAATATGTGAAATGATGCAAAGTACATTATTACAAATAGAGGAAAACAATCACCACAGATGCACTTTAAGAAATCTCCTGAAGCTTTCCCCCTTTTTATTTCAGTTGTCGTGCTTTACAGTCAGACGGCAGTGGAACTATCTTGTGAACTTATCAATCTGAATTTACCATCTTAAAGGCTTTTTATACCAAGTAACTGAATGAAGTAAGATCCCTGTTATAGTGAAATGATCTACACATAGGACATATATGCAAGTGTCAGGGAAGAGTCCATGAATGACTGCTAAGAATTCCACCTCAATACCAGTGAGCTTTCAGTTTTGTAACTTGGTTTACAAGCTCTATTGTTCCATAGTGCTTCGTATCATTCAAATCAAACTTCAGTCAGATTTTCTTTTCTACTTACATTTAATTTTTGATACAGCTCATTGATTTTAACTTTCCACAACACTGAATGTGTTTCCTGCACAGCCTTGAGTTACAGGTTGTCTTTATTGGGTAAGTGTTGACCTAGCTCTGACCTCCCTGTCTGTCTCTAATGCAGGTCTCACGGTTCACGTGCAGCTCAATTAGCTGGCTCCCAGTGTGATGAAAGCTTGTTGCGGTGACCAGAATTTTATTACAGAAGGTTCCGGATGGAGACCAGCAGGCACCAGCCCAGATGATGCACCTTCGTAACAGAGTAGCGCTCTGTTAATACACCCACATTGTCACCTCGAATTTACAATATTAATCCAGTACAAAACCACACGAAGGTTACAGACTGAACTTAAACTATAACAATGAGGAAAAAGGAAACTATGGTTGAAAACAAAATAATGTGTCGATATATTGGTCTGAGATCAAATTAAAAAGTGAGGGTGGTTAAAAGAGAGACCAAAAGACTATGAAACGTTAACACAATGATCATTATTATTTGCATACTGATGCATTTTCATATCGCAAATGATAGGCTGGAATTGGCTGAGGTGGTTTCATCTAGAAAATAGATGACATTAAATATGCTCTGATTAAATATAAAATAGATGATAACTAAAAGATAAGCTCGATTATGTAAAAGTAGTCTGGAAATGCCTTGGTATTGAGGCATTTAATGATAACTAGAGGATGATATGATGATAACTAACTGCTTTATACACAGGGCCCTTTGAATGCTGAGCTTCTGAACTTCACCTAGATTTGCTCAGTGGTCAGCTGGTGGCCTGATTTCCACTCTGATTTTTACTTGGCTCTAATGGAAAACATCAGATGAAAGAATTTTACCTTGACCTTCAATGTCAACGAATAGTTATGATTGGCGGGCAGTGGAATTACCAACTCATCTCCTGACTTTCTAGTAATTAAATGTCAGCAGAAGTAAGATTACAATGATAAGAACAAATGAGGGAGGTCATTGTTCTACAGAAATACAATCCCTTGGCGCTGGCCACCAATCTTTCTGTGTCTTATTCTTTTAAATGCATTCTCGTGATGTGGGCGTCACTGGCAAGGGCACATTTATAATCCATTCCCTAGTTGCCCTACTGAGTGGCTTGCTAGGCTACTTCAGAGGGCAATTAAGAGTCAACCACACTGGTATGGGACTGAAATCACAACTAGGCCAGACTGGGTAAGGACAGCAGGTTTCATTCCCTAAAGGACATGAGTGAACCAGTTGGTTCTTTAGGACAATCCGACTACTTCATGGTCACTTTTACTGATACCAGCTTGCTTATTGTTTTTAGAAGTCCATACATCATATGAATAATTCTGTTGACAAGATTCCTCCACAAACTGCTCTATTTTATTTTCTCTGCCCTGTGAAGCACACTGTGATGCTATTCTCCCCATGAGAAGTGCTATATAAATGTAGGTTACCGTATTTGAACCAACACAGAGGAGCCATTCCATATATTGCTGTGATACAAGGCAGAACATATGTCCCATGTGATTGCTGATAAGGGGATCTGTCAATTTACAGATCAATTAACCTCCCCATCACCACCAGGTGTTTGCCCTGTTTTAAACAGATTAATCGCCTTGCTCCTAGCACTCCAACGAAGCATTCAAGATTCTGAAATAGTTGAATTAAGTGTAGACACTTGCGGGAGCCAAGAGGATAGCTTTCCTTTTGCTGACATGAAGTTTCAGCTCATTCAGGTCTTAATGTCAGACAGGCAATTGGGAGAGAAAGAGAGACAACAGCTCCGGGATCAATGAAGAAGGTGGAGAGGTAGAGCTGACCGTCATCCTTGTATATGAGGAAGCTGACCTCATGCTTCCCAATGATGTCGCCAAGGGGTAGCATACAGGATTATGTTAACTTAATTCAAACAGAAAACCTCCATCTGAAAATAATCTGTATAGAGTGTAGCACATGTAAAACAAAACACTGAAGAATAATTTAATATGGAGCTCCTGACTAGATGACTTTGGCAGATTCATGTAAATTGGGCCATAGCAGCAATGAGAAGTCGACATGAAGCCTTAATTGACTTCTTTATGCTCAACAGTAATATGGGGACGATCTACCAACTTCTGACTCTGAAACAGAGTAAAATGAATTGAATTGAAGTATTCACCAAGTTCGTTTATATCACTAGAAATTAGTGTATGATTAGTAGGAACAAGCCAACATCATAGGCTGAGCTAGGATTGTACCTGTCACATGATCGACATCTCCAACCAATCGTACTCACAAATACCCACACTATGTTTTACCATCTTTCAAAAAATGCCTATTCACAAAAAGTAGAACCAAACACCTCCCTCAAGAAAAATGAGACACCATTAAAAGTTTTAAATTTCCTCCTCTTTTAGTTCTGCCTCCTTCTGTACCATTTTTGGATCTCCTCCTGCCCCTGCTTTCATCTCTCATCAGGATCTTTCCTAAACTTGTGAATGCCTTCCTCCCTCTTACCAGGTCCAGCAGTACATTTTTCTCTCTTCCCATAACCCCCAATCTTTGCTTAGGCCTTGCTATGCGGTGTTCTTGAGGCCCCCATACACATCCAACCTTTCTGTGCTGCATGATTCTCTTGGACCATATCCTCAATGATGCGACTGGCATTTCCAGTGATGCACTGGAAGGTGCACAAGACAAGCAGACAAAGAAAATAGAACCAGCAGGACTGAAGAGAGAAAGGGGAGAAGATAGAGCAGAAGACAATTAACAGAATTAAGAAGGAATTTAGACAACAAAATCAAAGATTTAAAACAACGCAAATTAAAAAGTAAAGACGGGTAAAAATGAAAATTCTAAAATTATAGAACCAAAAATCAGCAAAGTACGGAACAGAAATGGAAAAACAAAAGCTTTAAAGAACAGGAAGAGTGGTGAGAAGTGCTTTGGCAGGATGAACGTAAGGCTGCAACTACTGTCACCTTTGAGTTCATGCAAAGCTGTTTCTGGTCCACATGGAATCAAAAAAGCCAGCATAACTCTCAATCTGACTACAGACAGCGCTAAAGCCAGATGGTGTAAGGCCCCTTCAAAAGGTCATCTTACACTGTCTGGGCTCGGCACTGCATGGAGCATAACTCCAATCCATGACTGTACTATCAATTTTCTGCTTTGGACCACTGTTAGTTATCTTCTTCCTCATTGGTCAAATGGCTTTTCTTCCTCGTTCATGACTAAGACTCCAGGAGCCGCAGGAAGGAACGTTGCCAGCGTTGGGAGGTGGGGCACAGCAGAGTGCCACTTCAGGGAAGGAACACTCTGCCAATGCACAGTTCCACTGCATAATCCAGATGCCATTTTTTGCATTGAACTGCACATTGCCTAATTACTGAGCCTAATTGATTCATGCAGCATGTCGCTCAGAATAATGTCACATATGTTTTGATTTCATGAATCAGACTCAGAGAAATGCATCAGTACGTGCAAGAAAGAGAAAAGTTTCCCATCACCTCTCTGCTATTAGGGCCTAAATCTCAATTATGTCGATGCTGAGTGACTGGAATACTAAAACTGTGCAGACGAACACAAATAACTTAAGTGCACTCTCTCTCTCTCATTGGAGTATGCAAAAAAAAAAGGTGCTATGTATAAGTGAAGACTTGTTAAAAATACTGGAAGGATGGCTGGGACAGAAGCAGGAGTGCTAGCAGCGGCTATGTTAATTCACTGCCACAGATGTGCATGTTAAATCAGGCAATCTTCATGTTGATGGGCACTTGGCCTTTACCTTTGGGGTAAGCATAACCCACTAAACAGGTGGATATTCTTTATTCCTTATGGCCTGGTTCCACTATGCTTATCAAGATAAATAACTATTTTTTTCTTGTTGATCCTGTTCCCATTCTCCACTGTTTAGAAGCTATTGGATTCAATGCACCTTCGATGAACCTGGTAGAAGTGGGTAATTGTTTAAAGATTATGACAGCCTCTATGCATCACAGAATATCATATTTTAAAAACATGTATTTTCGGTGTTGTGCGTTTACCTTCATATCACGCTCAGCATGATAGTTCTTTTAATTAATAGATATTTTAGAGTTGTGACAGATAAATAGAGCCTCACAGTCCTTAACTGCCTGTGCTCACACAGGAGTCTAAGGCTAAATGTATTTTGCAAAACTGGCTGACTCGAATCATCTGATTGGATCTTTCTCCTTCAGGGTACTTTAGTGACACCTTGTCGTGGTTGCCAGGCAACATGTTCGTAACCCTCAGTAGCATCAGAAAGGCATTAATACTGTAATTCTGAACCCTAATATAAAGGTTTCACCAACGCAAAGCCATTCAAACTGCCATTCTCATTTCAAGGTCAGTTTGAGATTGGTTATTAAACATAAAAATGTAATGGCCACACTGCTTGGACCAAACAATTCTTTAGTGAAGCCTACTTAAAGAGGAAGTGTGCTCTATTGAATTTTCACATCATTTCAAATGTCTCGTAGGGAAATGTCTGTACACTTACTGCTCTAACTCAGTTGTTATATTTTGTTGTGATAGAGTCACAGCATCATCGAAGTTTACGGCACAGAGGGAGGCCATTCGGCCCATCGTGTCTGTGCCAGCTAAAAAAGAGCTATCCACCCTAATCCAACTTTGCAGCTCTTGGTCCGTAGCCTTGTAGGTTACAGTACTTCAAGTGCATATCCAAGTACTTTTTAAATGCAATGAGGGTTTCCGCCTCTCTCACCCTTTCAGGCAGTGAGTTCCAGACTCCCACCACCCTCTGGGTGAAAAAAGTTCTCCTCAACCCAACTCTAATCCTTCTACCAATTCCTTTAAATCTATGCCCCCTGGTTATTGAACTCTCTGACCCTCAAAATCAGCTTTTCTCCAATCAGTTACCCTGGCCTTTGTCATGCTTATGTCCTTCTCAATTATTATCTTAAAGCATGATGCATTATGGTCACTATTGCCTCGATGTTCCCCTACTTTTTCTTCTCTTATCTGATATTCTGTGCTTTAAAACTATTGTCTCGAAGCAGCCAAGGAACAGTTATTTTGGGGCAGTTTCACAAGTGGCATGGAGCCTGGCCCAGCGGCCATATGTAGCAAGAAATCACGGCCGGGCAGTCCAAAATTCATTGATAGTTACAGCTGGTGGCTGAGGCTCCTCACAGGTAGTGGCATTTGGAAAATTGTTCTTTTAGTGTCCAAGTTAGGACTTCTAATAGTTGACAATAAATATATAGCATGTGATCATTATCTTTTGGTAAACAGAAAGTGCTAAAGTAATTTGCTTATAAATGGACAGAGAGACAGAGACAGAGAGAGAGAGATAGTGAGGTAGACAGACAGAGATAGCGAGGTAGACAGACAGACATAGCGAGATAATCAGACCGAGATAGCGAGGTAGACAGAGATAGCGAGGTAGACAGACAGAGATAGCGAGGTAGACAGACAGAGATAGCTAGGGAGACAGACAGAGGCAGCGAGGTAGACAGAGAGAGATAGCGAGGTAGACAGAGCGAGATAGTGAGGTAGACAGAGAGAGATAGCGAGGTAGACAGAGAGAGATAGTGAGGTAGACAGAGAGAGATAGTGAGGTAGACAGAGAGAGATACGAGGTAGACAGAGAGAGATAGTGAGGTAGACAGAGAGAGATAGTGAGGTAGACAGAGAGAGATAGCGAGGTAGACAGAGAGAGATAGCGAGGTAGACAGAGAGAGATAGCGAGGTAGACAGAGAGAGATAGTGAGGTAGACAGAGAGAGATAGTGAGGTAGACAGAGAGAGATAGCGAGGTAGACAGAGATAGTGAGGTAGACAGAGAGAGATAGCGCGTTAGACAGACAGAGATAGCGAGGTAGACAGAGAGAGATAGCGAGGTAGAGAGACAGACATAGCTATAGAGATAGATAAGTAGATAGGTAGGTAGATAGGTAGCAGGTAGAGGGGTAGGGAAGTAGAAAGATAGAGAGATAGAGAGATAGATAGCCCGTAGCCAGTGAGCTGCAGAGGGACGCCCGTTGGGGGTGTGTAGCTCGCTGGATGTATGCTAATGAGGCTCGGTCCTCAAAATGGACGGAGCCTCCCACCGCAGGTATCGGGCGGGCAGCCGGCCAGAATTTAAAATATCCCCTTAATGTGCAAATCCTACAGATTGGGCATGGCAATAAATACTCAGCTATCCAATGTTTCTATGATCCCAACCATTAGGAAGTGGCAGAGAAAAACATCTGTTGAGTCATCTTACCAATGTTTTCTCAATGTGGGGAACATCACTGACACCATAGTCAGCAAGGCTGAGGTCGATAGGAGTTCATCATGTGGCCAATCACATGGGTGAACCTGTGTCCTACATCAACTGGACATGCCAATGTACCGAAACATCGAGCTACTGAAAACCACCACTTTTTAATTTGTGGTATTTCTCTAGTAAGCTGAAAAAAGTATTTTCTTTAGAATTTTGATGATGCAATCATCACAATATTACATATGACCAATATAACTATACAGAAAGCTCAGTGGGAGGGAGAAAGAGAGAAAGAGATAAAGAGAGAGAGAAAAAGAGAAAAAGAAAAGATAGAAAGAATATTCCAAAGTGCTTTACAGCCAATGAAGTATAGTCACTGTTGTAATGTAGGACATGCGGCAGCCAATTTCTGCACAGCAAGCTCCCACAACAGCAATGTGATAATGACCAGACAATCTGCTTTTAGTGATGTTGGTGGAGGGATAAATATTGGCCAGTATACCAGGGAGAACTCCCCTGCTCTTCTTTGAAATAGTGCCGTGGAATCTTTTCCATCCACCTGAGAGAGCAGACGGGGCATTCGTTTTAATGTCTCAGCCCAAGGACGGCACCTCCGGCAGAGCAGCACTCCCTCAGTACTGCACTGCTCAGGCAACCTGGTCTTTGTGCTCAGGTCTCTGGACTTGAATCCACAACATTCTGACTCAGAAACAGCTCAGGTTGTCCCAACAACTGCATATCTGAACAAAAAATGGCTCTGGTAACAACTTTAATACAAACAGCATAAGTTTCTTTCTTCTGTTCTATTCTTCTGCTCCACTGTTTCTATCCTAAATATCTTCTCCCAAGTATTAAGTGCGGGATGTTTAAATTGACTGGAATTGGATAATGATGGACATAACTGATTTTCTACATAAAATGCTCCGAATGTTTTGTGTACCACACGGTTTTCATTGTATCAACGAACCCACTACTTTAATGAAACTCAAGATATGCACTGATTATGTAGTGAATCGTTTGAACGATACAAACAAGCTGTTCGCATTGCTATATTGTATAGTCCAAGTCCAGTCAGTTTCTCTGAATCATTTGAAATGCCCGATGTTCAGAAAATGCAGAGCTTTCCAGCAGGTTGCACCAGTAATAGAATCTAAATGGCAATAGTGCAGAACCTGAAAACAGTGCCAGTTCCAGCTTTTTATTTGGCAGAAACACCACATCCGCAGCAACTTGCTTTCGTATTAGTTCCAGCTTTTTATTCTTTAGAGAAAGGGCTGTTTGAAATTTACTCGGTTTAACATCTCATCCAAAAGACAGATTGGCACACTAAACCAATATGAACCAAATGAAAAAACATGAATATCAGGAAGGAGTTAAATCTGAACACAAGATGTTACCAGTACCAGAATTTGATCAGTGCTTTGTTGCATTTCCCAAAGCCCCAAACACACCAAGTTGTACATTCCAATATAATCAGAGAGTGAAGTGGGAAGGAATTTTCCACTGTACAGAAATTACATTTCTCCATGAAGAGAAATTCTGCTTTTCTTTTAAATCATTTGCGAGAGGCGTCATTAATAACCAAGGCTGTAAACATGCCGTACAACCAAGGTAAATAAGACATGAAGCACAAATCCTCATAGCCTAAGTTGGTGATAGGTTTTGGTATGCCAATATTTAAAGTCAATCATAATTCTAACTTATTTCAAAATGAGGTTAGGCTGCAATATGTCAATGGAAAATTCTTCAGTTTCTACCTGCTGGTCGAAAAGGCACGAGGTTCTGTAGGCCTGTTTGTTCTTCTGTGTACAAAGCGTTCTTTCACTCATGGAATATTTGGCTACCCAGTATCACCTTGATCCCAACCATTCGGAGGTATCAGAGAAAACCAGGCATTGACTCATCCTTCCAATTTAGAATTTTAACTTACGGATAAAGAAATTCTGCATAAAATACCACGAGCTTGGTTGAAAAAGTTCCAAATGTTTCTTTGGATTGATACATTCTGAACATTGACACGAAAGAATTTGTTGCTGTTCGGAAGGGTTTAGGATCTATGGCCTAACAATTCGGGGGCTTAGCGCCACCCATTACCAGCAAAAAGTTGCGTTAAGAGGCCGGCTGCCGCTCTTACGCCAGCTGGTGGCGGGTCCCGCGGCGTCCTCCATTTTCCTAGGCCAGGCAACGCTGCCGGTAAGATCCATCACCCTGAGCCCTGAAAATTAAAATGAGTGAGAGGTGATGTCAGTGGGCGTGCAACGCCAACTTAACGTCACTATGGCGAACTTGGGCCTTTGCGTTGAGTTCCGCGCTGGGTCCTAAGCTCGTCATGTAAACCCAGCCTGCAGCAGATTGAGAGAGGCGCTGACAGCACCTTTCAGGTAAGTTTGCATTTAAGCTTTTGGACTGTTTTTTTTTTAACTTTATTGAAGTAGAGGTTTGCTACAATAGATGTTAAAAGTTTTTTTTAAGTGTGTAGGGAATGCTGCTAGACGGTTGCAAGGCCTCAAATTTTTTTAAATATTCTTTCCTGGGTTGTGGGCGTCGTTGGCTAGGTCAGCATTTATTGCCCATCCCTAATTGCCCTTGAGAAGGTGGTGGTGAGCCACCTTCTTGAACTGCTGCAGTCCATGTGGTTAAGGTACTCACACAGTGCTGTTAGGGAGGGAGTTCCAGGATTTTGACCCAGCGACGATGAAGGAACGGCCGATATATTTCCAAGTCAGGATGGTGTGTGACTTGGAGGGGAACTTGGAGGTGGTGGTGTTCCCATGCGCCTGCTGCCCTTGTCCTTCTAGGTGGAAGAGGTCGCGGGTTTGGGAGGTGCTGCCGAAGAAGCCTTCATGAGTTGCTGCAGTGCATCTTGTAGATGGTACACACTACAGCCACGGTACGCTGGTGGTGGAGAGAGTGAATGTTTAAGGTGGTGGATGGGGTGCCAATCAAGCGGACTGCTTTGTCTTGGATGGTGTCGAGCTTCTTGAGTGTTGTTGGAGCTGCACTCATCCAGGCAAGTGGAGAGTATTCCATCACACTCTTGACTTGTGCCTTTGGGGTTTCAGGAGGTGATACACAGATTACCCAGCCTCTGACCTGCTCTTGTAGTCACAGTATTTATGTGGCTGGTCCAGTTAAGTTTCTGGTCAATGGTGACCCCCAGGATGTTGATGGCAAGAGATTCGGCGATGGTAATGCTGTTGAATGTCAAGGGGCAGTGGTTAGACTCTCTCTTGTTGGAGATAATCATTGCCTGTCACTTATGTGGAACAAAGGTAAAGTAAGGCCTTTGAGAAGACAGAAAATGCTGCAAATGCTCACACATCCGTGGAGAGAGAAACAGAGTTCACATCTCAGGTCGAGATGCTGCCTGACCTGCTGAGTATTTCCAGCATTTTATGCTGTCATTTCAGACTTACAGCATTCACTCGCAGAGGGAAGAGGGAGGTGCAGAAGAGGGAGAAGCTGAAGAGGAGGAAGCAGATGGAAAGATGCATCCCAGACAGCCCCTTTCTGGCTGGGATATCCAGGATGGAATCATCCACCTGCGGTCCCAGTGACCACAAGCCCAATTCCTCTTTCAACATTAGTCCCACATCTTACTTTCCCTCTGTTATTGACCATCACAGCATCTTCTTGGCCATGTTGCTGAAATAAAAGCAACCACAAAACAAACTTTCCAATCCAATTTTATACATCTATCCATCCAATATGACATCAGGAAATCAACTCATCACCCTTATGCATTCTCTTAGTGACTATCTTGTGTGTGCCTTTGCCTACCCTACTGATGTCACGCAGTGCTACCCAGTGGCTGCAGCATAGCTGGTGGAAGGCTGCTGACTTTCAGTGGGGGACCCTGCAAATGGCCTTGCTGATGGGCCTGAGGAGCTGGTGGCTGGGAGTGTCAAATCGAGTAATGGTGTTTCTTCTTCTTCTCTCTCCTCTCCCTCTTCTTGGTCAACCACTGGCTGGGCAGGCTGCATTTCTTGGGTGTGTGAAATGAGGAAGGCACAAGGGTGGAGTTGTGCTGAGGGGAGGGCAGGAAAGGAAGAGGTGCATGTCAGAAGGAGGATAACATATGAGGATACCAGTATCTTGTATCCTTTCAGCCTCGCCGCTGGCCAAGGGCTCAGCCATGTCCCTGCCAAGAATGGCCAACACCGTCTTCTCCAAGGGGGTGAGGTGAGGCTAGGAATGGGAGATGTGCCTTGTGATTGGTACAGATTGTTGGTAGGTGAGTGATTGCGGTGGGGAGGGATGTCATGCATTGAGAAGTGTGTGAGGCTAGTGGTGCAGCTGGTAGGAGACAGCTTTTGAAGATGCATTCACTGACCTTGACCACTGGAGCCAGGTTGTGGGGGTGACACTGCTGGCAGTGATGGTCTCGGTGATCTGGTCCCACAGCATTCTTTCTGGAAGGTCTCCTGCCCCTGTGGGTAGAGGACCTCTCTTGCAGTGTTAACCCCCTGCGCAAAGCTGGAGTGCTGTGTGCGAAACCCTGGGTGTCCCTTCCCTGGCTTGCTAAGCCATTTGTGTTAGTGCTGGAGCCCTTTTCCCATTTTTTGAGGTTCGGGACGGAATTCAGCTTTAAGAGTTGAAGACTCCCTGTAGTGGCGCTTCTTAGTTTCCAAACAGGCAGCCACTGAGCTGTGGGGTTTTTAACAACGAGTAGACGCGTGTCGAAATAAAATGTTCCCAAACGTAGCTTTGTCTTTAAAACTGTTTACTATAACACTTAACAAACGGAATTACAAAGCAAACACGTATAAACGAACACGGTCAAAAACTGTACTGCTCCAAACCTCACAACTTCTGCCTCCTTCAACCACGTGCAGTTTAAACTGTAAAATGGCTGCACCCATGTGTGGCTTAGGGACTGTTCCATTGTGGCAAGAATGAAGGGGGTGTCTCGGACTATACTACTGGAGCAAGAAAATAGGGGGTTTCTTAATACAATAAGTCGGTCAGGTAAATTAACTGTATTATGCCATTTAACCACTATTTTAAAGTATTTTCTTAAGCTTTTATGGCTCTTACACTCCCATTTGGGACTTTTTAATGTTTTTTTTAAAGGGCAGTAAGGGCTGAAAACTTTATTTTTTCACTTCATTTTTATTTTCATTAGTTCAGAAGGCATTGCCCTTTTAATTTCCCACAATGCCTAGTGAACTCTATAGCCTCGCTTCCAGAGGCTGTTGGAAGCTGGAACGCCGCTCCTGGATAGGAACTTCGACTCCCATAAGAACATAAGAAATAAGAGCAGGAGTAGGCCATATGGCCCCCCAAGCCTGCTCCTCCATTCAATAAGATCATGGCTGATCATCCACCTCAACTCCACTTTCCCACCCGATCTCCATATCCTTTGATTCCCCTAGAGTCCAAAAATATATCTATTTCAGCCTTGAATATACGCAAAGACTCAGCATTCACAGCCCTCTGGGGCAGAGAATTCCAAAGATTCACAACCCTCTGAGTGAAGAAATTTCTCCTCATCTCAGTCTTAAATGGCCGAGCCTTTATCCTGAGACTATGCCCCCTAGTTCTAGACACTCCAGCCAGTGAAACAACCTCTCAGCATCAACCTTGTCAATCCCCTTCAGAATCTTGTATGTTTTAATGAGATCACCTCTCATTCTTCTAAACTCCAGAGAGTATAGCCCCATTCTACACAATCTCTCATCATAGGACAGCCCTCTCATTACAGGAATCAATCTAGTGAACCTTTGTTGCACTGCCTCCAAGGCAAGTTTATCCTTCCTTAGATAAAGAGACCAAAACTGTGCACAGTACTCCAGGTGTGGTCTCACTAAGGCCCTGTACAATTGTGGCAAGACTTCCTTACTCTTATACTCCAACTCCCTTGTAATAAAGGCCAACATGCCATTTGCCTTCCTTATTGCTTGCTGTACCTGCATGCTAGCTTTCTGTGTTTCTTGCACGAGGACACCCAAATCTCTCTGAACATCAACATTTGAAAGTTTCTGTTTTTCTATTCTTCCTACCAAAGTGAATAACCTCACATTTCCCTACATTATACTCCATCTGCCACCTTATTGCTCACTCACTTAGTGCTGGCAGTAACTTCACCAGAAGGGTATTACACGGTAAGTTAACGCTGGGCTAAAAATCTTTAGCCCCCAGTGCAAATTTTTCTTTGGTCACGCTTCATCCATTTTCAGCGGCCATTAACTTGAGGCTGCGGAGACACCGGCAACTCTCGTGGCGGCCACGAATTTTTAGCCCATAGATCCTCCCCAAGTTCCCATTGGGCTCCCAACAGATGCAGCGTACCAGAGGTGTGCTGCGTCTGTGAGGGGAGAGGTGCACTGCATTTTGTCGGCCCGTCCCATGATGGGGCAGTGGGGGGGGGGACGGGGAATCAGCAGCAAGAGGCCTGCAGTTATACTCTTGGCCACCAGCATTGAGGCCTTCTGGCTGCTACTATCCAGCAGCTGCCAGAAGGCTCCAAGGCCCAGTGACTGTCCTGGGAAATGAGAGAATTTAAAATACCTTGTTAACATTTTGTTTCTAGATTCTCCAGCGACCGCCGCACAAACCCTCCAATCCTGTTGCAAAACGCACTTGGACCCCTCTATACAAGGTGGGAGGCTGCTCTCACCTCATTGCCTCACTACTCCAGCTGCAGGTACATGAACATGTGGATGTGCCAGAAATGCCAGGGAGGCCACCTGACTCTGCATGACTCCCATTTCCTCTTAACTCTGCCCGGGAACTAATCGTTCTCCTGGTGCAATGAAAATTACGTCACTTCATTTCTTTCAGGAGAAGCGGGCAACTCAAACAATTTGACTGAATTAAATTATGTGGGCTAGACCTTGGGCTCTATTCCCTGGTGCCCGGGCAGAAGACAGGAAGGAAAATTGGGCAGGGAAGATTGCATGCCCATAACAGAGTCCGCCTCACTCGCCTGGCATTCGTTTAAATGATGTGTGCGCTATGAAAGGGGAAAAAAAAACAGCCAGCATCCCATCCTGACCGTTATCCAGTTAGTGTACTGACAAGTAGGCCCGTCGGGTGAGGGGCACAACCAGGCTCAGCTGTGATGCCCCCTGCATTTGAGTAGCCTGCTAACAGTCACTTTCTAGGTTCACATTTGAAGAATGGGTACTTGGGCCAGGTACCATAGTGTGTCTGGCAACCCCAGAACCACACCACAGCATGAATCGGCCCCTTCAGAGAGGGCAAAAAAAAAGAAATGGATTAACCAAAAATAATTAAAAATGTGATGTTTCTTGAAATGCCACTGGAATTATCCTGCAATATAGCGAATGTATACATAGTGGCCTTGATTGACAATGTGTGAATTGGACTGATTTAAGATTCTCATCTTTGTGGTCAAATCCCTCCATGGCCTCACCCCTCCCTATCTCAAGAACCTCCTCCAGCCCCCCTACAACCCTCCGAGAAATCTGCGTTTCTCCAATTCTGGCCTGTTGTGAATCCCCGACTTCCTTCGCCCCACCATTGGCGGCCATGCCTTCAGCTGTCTAGGCCCAAAGTTCTGGAATTCCCTCCCTAAACCTCTCTGCCTCTCCACCTTTAAGACCCCCCTTAAAACCTACCTCTTTGAACAAGCTTTTGGTCACCTAATGTCTCCTTCTTTGGCTCAGTGTCAGTTTTTGTCTGATGACGTTCCTGTGAAGCGCCTTGGGATGTTTTACTACATTAAAGGTGCTGTATAAATACATTGTAATTTAAAATTATACCTCAGATGATCTGTAATTATCAGCCTCATTACTGCTGGCAGCTTCAGGAATAAAGACAATACCTGAAATTTGTTATTGATCGCATTACAACTCTGCTAACTATAAAAATGCCAAACTGTCAAGTCAACACACTCATATATTATATAGGTAGCACCTTCCAAGACCTCGAGTGCTGTTTCTGATGTTTACCACAGTCCTATTACAGTCTAAACAAGACAGCAAACTTATTGAAGCATTATATCACTGACTGACTCAAGATATTATACACTTGTGTATCTAAGAGAGCCTCTGCCATAATGAAGTATGTTATCTGCCAATGCGGGTGTGTGAGTGCCAGCGGGTGGCCACAGATCATCTCTCAGGCAGCCTGACCTGCTTGGCATCACTCGGCAGGTTCTCTACTTCTTCCAAACAATCAGACAGGTGGCACTTCCACCCATCTTCCATGCCCGGCTGCCTGCTTACCCTACCCCAAGATCAGGCAAGAACATTTGGGGCTTTTAGCTCATCTTCTCAACTGGGAAATGAGGTAGTGGGAACCAAAGAGAGAGAGAAATAAAAAATGAAACTGGAGAAAAAAATTGCAATCGTTACTTGTACAACACTTCAGAGCGGGTGCATCATTTGCCAGTGACAAAGAACATCGATATCTCAGTGTCTCGAGGTACCAGTTGGTATCCATAAATTGACGTGTGCATTTGCATAGTGGAGAATACAACAATTTTGGCACAATTGATGAATATTTAATCCAAAACTATCACAAGTGAACCCTAAACCAAAAACTAGGGCAGCAGAGTGATTTATTACGGTGATCTTAGGCATTTTAGGCCTTCAATTCAGTGAACCATCTCTCTGCAAGCAATCCACTGAATTAAAGGTCACAGGTTCTCCATATATTGAGAACAGCATGTATTCACTGTCAAAACTGCCTCATTCTTTCAATGTCAGGTTCTTCAGCTGAAAATATGAAGAACATTTCAGATCACAGTGATACTGCAGTGAAGGGCAGGCTTTACAATATTCCTTGTGTTCAGGTCATAAACTGACCTGGGAAGACTTATTGAGATTGCAACTGATTGAAAAATAGAGAATAAATCATTCATCAGTTTGGCCAATTTCACCTCATGAGCTTCAATTAATAATTACATTAAAAAAAATTGTCAGAAGTACTGTAGTTCCAATGAAATGGAGATTTTGAATGTGATATTCATAGCAACTCATGCTAAAATCAGACATTATTTATTCCTATAAATCATATTGAGTGCAGTCTACTCGAAATTCAAAGTCGCTTAATTCAAATTAGCAGTTAATTTGAATTTCATCTGCATTGCTTAATTCGGATTACTAGATAATTCAATTTATTTGCAAAACATAACTTCAAGTTAATCGTAGTGGACTGCACAAGAAGATAACCCAGCCACTAGAATGTAGCATCCTCACTTGCTTGTGAGATTAAAACTGTAATTTGATCCACATACTGTATACAATGCAGCATATCACCCAGTTTGTCCTTCATTTATATCTGTTGATATTAAGACAAAATCTGATAAATAAATGGCATGTACAATTTTGAGATCCTAATTAATCATTTGCTACAATGCAATTTTCTCCAACTAAATTTTAGGAGGACTGAAGCCATTGTTTTCGGTCCTTGCCACAAACTCCGTTCCCCGGCCACTGACTCCATCCCTCTCCCTAACGTCTGTCTGAGGCTGAACCAGGCTGTTCGCAACCTTGGTGTCATATTTGACCCTGAAATGCACTTCCGACCACACATCCACGGCATAACTAAGACTGCCTATTTCCACCTCCGTAACATCGCCCGTCTCCGCCCTTGCCTCAGCTCATCCGCTGCTGAAACCCTCATCCATGCCTTTGTTACTTCTAGACTTGACTATTCCAATGCACTCCTGGCTGGCCTCCCACATTCCACCCTATGTAAACTTGAGGTGATGCAAAGCTTGGCTGCCCGTGTCCTAACTCGCACCAAGTCCCGTTCACCCATCACCCCTGTGCTCTTTGACCTACATTGGCTCCCGGTTAAGCAACATCTCGATTTCAAAATTCTCATCCTTGTTTTCAAATCCCTCCGTGGCCTTGCTTCTCCCTATCTCTGTAAACTCCTTCAGCCCCACCCCCTCCCCGAGATATCTGCGCTCCTCTAATTCTGCCCTCTTGAGCATCCCTGATTATAATCGCTCAACCATTGGTGGCCGTGCCTTCTGTTGCCTAGGCCCTAAACCCTGAAATTCCCTGCCTAAACCTCTCTGCCTCTCTACCTCTCTTTACTCCTTTAAGATGCTCCTTAAACCCTACCTCTTTGACCAAGCTTTTGGTCACCTGCCCAAATTTCTCCTTATGTGGCTCGGTGTCAAATTTTTTGTCTTAAAATACTCCTGTGAAGCGCCTTAGGATGTTTTACTACGTTAAAGGCCCTATATATTTGTTGTTGTTGTTATTATTACTTATCATTATTATAAATATTGGTGTCCTGGCCAATATTTATCCCTCAACCAGCATCACTAAAACAGATTACCTGGTCATTTATTTAATTGCTGTTTGTGGGATGCACAAATTGGCTGCCACATTTCCCTACATTGCAATAGTGAATTCAAAAAGTATTTAATTGGTTGTAAAGCGTTTTGGGATGTCCTGAGTTCATGAAAGGAGCTATATAAAATGCAAGTTCTTTCTTTGCCCCTTCAGGAGAGGCCCTGGGAGTGTAAGTGCAGCAGCCTCCTATGTTACACAGAACTGTGAGACAACTAAAATGATTAAAAACTAGGTTGTTTCTTAACTTTAGTTAAAATTAAATGGTACGTATGAAGAACTCGACAAGAATAAATAAATACAAACAGGCACACTCCTTTTGCCTAACTAGAGTGAAGAGTTTAAGTTGTTAGGTTTATTGGGTAGAAAGCAGCACATCCTGAAGTTAGACAACTACCTAAAAACAGCCACATTCCCTAGTAGCAAATGATTAACTAGAATCCCAAAATTGTACATGTCATTATTTATCAGACAGGCTGTTTGGAATTCAAACCATTTGAATTAAGATTTATTTTTTGGAAAGTCAGCATTTTGGCAGAATTCCAATTCAGATTCCAGGATTCAATGCATAAAAATTATTAAACAAAAAAACCCAACTGAAATAAACAATTATTACTGAAGAATCAGCTGATAATAGAGACAACCATAGATGGAGTTCCAATAGACTTTTAATGTAGCAGCAGGATATTAGCAAGCTAAATAATAAACTAGTAAGACCGAGATCAATAGATTTTTGTTGAGTTAAGGGTATCGAGGGATATGGAGCAAGGGCGGGTAAATGGACTTGAGGTGCAGATCAGCCATGATCTAATTGAATCAATGGCGGAGCAGGCCCAAGGGGCTGAATGGCCTACGCCTGCTCCTAATCTAACTATGTTACTAATATTTAAAATGAAGCCATATAGACCAGGAAGAGTACAGGTTCAATTCCTGGTAAGTTCTGAGTTAGTCCATCGGCAGGAAACTCAAGTTGGCCTGTGTGTCTCTAGGGGAGATTAGCCAGAGTATCTTCTCCTGATCACTAGCCAGTGGTCCCTGCCGGAATGTGTGCACAGGGGTCAGAAGATGTTTAGCCGTAAATGTGTCCCTCCCGCCCCATCCCCCCCTCCCGCCCCATCCCCCCCTCCCCCCCGTCCCCCCGCTCACAGCAAACACAGCAAGGCTCACACACTGGAGGGCTACCAGTGCCCATGGAATCATAGTTTACATGAGTCACCACCTTCAACAGAGGACGATACGAGAGCACTCGACATTATTGAAAAGAGATGGAACTTGTGAATAATTCATCAGAAATCTCATAACAATTTTTCGTCTTTAAGCGTTGGAACATTTAAAAATAAATGACAAGCATCACACACAAACAACAATAAAATAGCTGCAGGAACATACAAAAGCAATGTACTATATTACATGCATATTACTTTTACATACACTTCTCCCATCTCCCAAAAGCATATTGCAAAACCAACTGGCAATTTGTCACAGCTAAAGAATACACAAAGCAATAACCACCTCCCCTTCTCCCCAGAGCATTTCCTATGAAAATTATGATTATAAATGGGTTTTCATTCAGATGTGCTTGATGTAGGTGTCACTGTATCAACACTCCACACATAAATAGTTACAATTACAAGGGGAGCGCTGTCGTGAAGCGAAGGCATCTAAAATTCTGAATTATTGCAGCTATGAGCATTGCTTACAATAAGCAGTTGGCAGTTTACGCACATTAAATGCGGAAAATACATCTACTATCCCTTGTTTTATTTGGATCACTTCCACTCGACTCTGAGTCATGTGGTTGGATAAACATACTGTCAGTTCCCTAAACCAAAGGCACCAGGAAGTCTGTATTATGTTGGCCTTTCTGGGCCTTCAATTCCTAGAGGGAAATGTTTATAAGCATGGTCTTAATACAGGTGCTGCGCACTTTACATTTTGTCTTTGAAGGTTAATTTAGAAAAGGGAGAGTAAAACAAATCAATGTGTGCCTATCCTGTGGCAGAGAAATGCACGAATCTTCAAATAACAGGAGTGGGTCATATTTGTGAAAGACAAATTATGATTGATAACATTAAAAAAGAAAAGAAAATTGCATCAAAACAGAAACAGAAAATAGGTGTGAATCTGTACTGTATTACTGTGTCTCCCTTGTTACCCAAAGTAGGATTAGCAAATCCCTACTCGAATCATTTGTGACTGCATTGCAGGAGCAGGAAAATCTTATCCAATTTTAATTACATTGTTATTCCACAGATTCCCGATATGTTTATAGCTTGGTACACAGTAGTTGTATATCAATCTTCCGCCATCTACTTAATAGAATTTACAGAGTGACGACAGATTTCAACATTGCCGATGTAGGGTTAGTGTTACCACATACAGCTGTATGACTCTACTGAATACCAAGGACTGAGCTTCATCCTCTCAAGTTGTGTTCATACGGTCAACAAACCACCTATTCAGTACTGATGTAATACTAAGAATTTAGCACAACTTTGAGGTGTGTCATTGGATTCCAGAGGGCACGTGGAAAGAAATCAATTTGCTACTACTGCCATTTCCATCTTGGAGGTTGTCTTCATATTGTATCTTCACCCTCTTCTTGTAGTGTATGTGCTTTCAGTCAGAACTACTTTTTACAGCTCCTTTATACTGTAGTACCGGCGGTGACCACACCGGTATATAAGCTGTGCGCATGCCTCTGTACTCCAGTCTAGAGATGACCCTCTTCCAGTAAAGACCTGTTGTTTGTTTATGTACAGCATCCGTGTAATTCTTTATCCACTGAACCACGGATCTAACAGTGGCGACGAGTGTTGATGCGAATCTACCTGCAACATTAAACAAAAAAAACAAAAAAATAGTCGAGTCCAGCAACACGGGCGTCGACCGCGAGCAACCGCCCAGCAGTCAGGCAGAGATCCAACTTCACTGGGGAGGCTGTGGAGAGCCGGGCTTGGTTCCCCAGCCACAACGAGCAGTAAGAGACCGACGACAGGTCCAGAGCAGACCCTTCCCGAGCAGCGGCGGCTGGAGCCGACCGACGGCAGAGAGAGAGAGCCGGGCAGCGTCGACGGGGTAAGAAAGAGGGTGAAGAGAGCAGGGCGCAGCCGGGGATTGATCACCGAGCGGCGTCGAGGAAAAATACTGCAAACCGGAGAGAGAGAGGGTAAGAAACAGCCGGGTTCTAGACTGAGCGGCGTCGACAAATATCAAGAGAAGAACACGCAGAGCATAGCCAGGGATAATGGGCTGATCAGGGTCCGCGGGGCGAAGCAAGGGGGAGACGCCATTGAGCCGCGGAGAAGCAGGGAGAGCGCGGGAGGCGCCATTGAGCTGCGGAGAAGCAGGGAGAGCGTGGGAGGCGCCATTTTGCGAAGCCGCAGCGGAGAAGGCGGGTGAGCGCAGGAAGGAAGGAAAGCACGGGAGACGCCATTTTGTGCCAGCGGAGAAGAAGGGGAAGCGCGGGAGGCGCCATTGGGGATAGTCAACGCACAACCAAGGATGCCGAAGAGTGGCAGTATCTCTACGTTCGACAATGAAGTCGAAGATTGGGCGACATATGTGGAACGTATTGAGGTGTACTGCAGGGCAAATGAAGTGCCAGATGCTAATAAAGCACTGGTTCTGTTAAATTCCATGGGTGCAACAACTTATGGGTTACTGCGAAATCTAATAACCCTAGAGAAGCCGGTAAACAAGGATTTTGGAAGCATAGTACAGGTAGACTATCCTTTATCCGAAAACCTCGGGACCAGCCGAGTTTCGGATAAAGGAGAATTTTGGATTTCGGAAGGTGGGTCGCCGGTAGTCCGCGGGGGGGTCAGCGGGGGGTCGTGCGCACGACTTACGCTGACGCTCAGCGTAAGTCAGTCAGGGTCGGCGGGGGTCGGGGCCGGCGGGGTACGCGGGGGGGTCGGCGGGGGGGATCGGCGGTTGTCGGGGCTGGCGGGGTCGGCGGCTGTCGGGGCCGGCGGGGTCCGCGGGGGGGTCGGCAGTTGTCGGGGCTGGCGGGGTCGGCGGTTGTCGGGGTCCGCGGGGGGGGTCAGCGGTTGTCGGGGCCGGCGGGGTCCGCGGGGGGGGTCGGCGGCTGGCGGGGTCGGCGGTTGTCGAGGCCGGCGGGGTCCGCGGGGGGTCGGCGGTTGTCGGGGCTGGCGGGGTCGGCGGTTGTCGGGTCCGCGGGGGGGGTTGGCGGTTGGCGGGGCCGGCGGGGGGGTCGGCGGGGGGTCGTGCGCACGACTTACCCTTTATCCGAACTTCCGAAACCGGAACCCTCTAAAAACCGAAGGTTTTTTCGTTCGTACGCACGACTTACGCTGAACGAAAAAATCTTCGGTTTTTAGAGGGTTTCGGTTTTCGAAAGTCCGGATAAAGGGTAGTCTACCTGTAGAAATCCTACAGGACCACTTAAGCCCCACACCGCTGCTGATAGCAAAACGATTTAAGTTCCATTAAAGGAACCAACACAAAGATGAAAGCAATGCTGAGTACCTAACGGAACTGCGCAAGCTATCAAAATACTGCCAGTTTGGAGCGGGACTAGCAGACACGTTAAGGGACAAGTTTGTGTGTGGGCTACAAAGTGAAGGAACCCAGAAACGGCTTCTATCAGAAAAGGACCTTACGCTGGACAAAGCTTTCAATATGGCAGTATCACACGAAGCAGCCGCAAGGGGCGCTGCAGAGATACAATGGAGACCGCAAGAATACGGCACCAATGAAATGACCTATGGAACAGGGAAGTGCTATCGCTGCGGCAGAACAACACATGACCAGAAAGATTGTTGGTTCAAGGACAAAGTGTGCAGACAGTGTGGGAAAGCAGGACACATAGCAAGAGTCTGCAGGTCTGGGAAGAAAACCAACAGTAAGAAATCTCCACAGGAGAAGTACAAAAAGGTACACCAGGTGATGGACAGTGGTTCAGACGAACAGAAAAGTGACACAGACTCCGGAAGCAAGGAGCTGGGTTGTCTGAAACTACATAATGTAACCGAAATAGAGGATCACCAGACTATCTGGGTTACACTCAAGATAGACGGAGTCCAAGTGGAAATGGAATTGGACACAGGGTCAGCTCTAACAGTCATAAATCAAAGAGACTACAAGCGGCTATTTCACACATACCCTTGAAAGCTACAGAGATTGTCTTGAAGACGTATACGGGACAAAAAGTCTACCCCAAAGGAAAAATAAGGGTGAAAGTGACATATAAAGGTCAGGAAATACCTAAAATGGATATATATGTATTGCCAAATGGAGGACCACCACTGCTAGGACGTGAGTGGATCCGGAAGATACATTTAGATTGGCATTCCATACAGGCACTGAAGGTTGAGGCCAAAAAGGATGACGACGTCACACCTGGACGACTGTCAAAAATGCTAACTGACGCAAAAGAAGTGTTCCAGGAGGGACTCGGAACACTAAAAGGCATAACAGCAACAATTAAAATAGAGGATAATGCAAGCCCAAAGTTTCTGAAGGCCAGACCAGTGCCTTATGCGATCAGACCAGCGGTTGAAGCAGAGCTGGAAGGGCTGGAATGTTCAGGAGTACTGTCCAAAGTGGACTGGAGCGAGTGGGCTACACCCATCGTCCCTGTAATGAAGAGGTCGTTGAGTAATAACCCTGGGGAACCAAAGAAGGTCCGCATCTGTGGGGATTTTAAGGTGACAGTGAACCCAGTCCTTCACACGGTGCAATATCCGCTTCCACGAATTGAGGATATTTTCGCCTCGCTATCTGGTGGTAAACGCTTCACCAAAATTGATCTAGCCCAGGCGTACTTGCAAATGGAGGTAGAAGAAGCTTCGAAACATTACCTTACGATCAACACCCATAAAGGTCTCTATCAATACAACCGGCTGGTGTTTGGAGTAGCCTCGGCTCCGGATATCTGGCAAAGGGCGATGGATCAGGTCCTGCAAGGGATTCCAGGGACCCAGTGTTATTTGGACGACATCTTGGTCACAGGCGAAAATGACGGTGATCACCTCGCTAACTTGGAGAAGGTGCTCACCAGATTAAAGGAATATGGGCTATGAGCTAATCGCCACAAGTGCGAGTTTTTCCAGAAACAGGTCTCGTATTGCGGCCACGTCATCGATGAAGAGGGGTTACATAAGTCCCCTGACGAGATTGAGGCAGTAGTCAAGGCTCCAGCACCGGAAAATGTGTCACAACTGAGGTCGTTCCTCGGGCTGGTAAACTATTACCACAAGTTCTTACCAAATTTGTCTACGGTACTACACCCGCTGAACACCCTACTGCAAACAGGGGTACCATGGGAGTGGGATGACGAATGTAGACGAGCTTTCCAGAAGTTTAAAGAATTGATCACATCAAAAGAGGTGTTGGCCCATTTCAACCCAGCACTACCAATTCGTTTGGCATGTGATGCATCACCCTATGGCATTGGAGCGATGCTGTCGCACAAATTCCCAGACAGGTTGGAGAGGCCAGTGGCCTTTGCGTCACTAACCTCAGCCGAGCGCAACTATGCCCAGATTGACAGGGAGGCCCTCAGCCTAGTATGGGGAGTAAAAAAATTCAACCATTATCTGCATGGGCAGAAGTTCACCTTGCTGACTGACCACCAACCACTTGTCTCCATCTTTAATCCTAAGAATGGCGTGCCAGTAATGACTGCACAGCGGTTACAAAGATGGTCCCTGTTTCTAGGGGCGAATCAATATGAAATAGAATATAAAGGCACGAAACAGCATGGGAACGCTGATGGGCTATCGTGCCTGCCACTGCCTACGGTGGAGGAAGCACCAGCAGTGGACCCTATCGAGATATTTTATTCGTCGATAATTGAACGATTGCCAGTAACAAACGCGGATATAGAGAAGGAGACCCGCAATGATCCGACGCTGTCACGGGTATATGAATTGACGGTGAGGGGATGGCCAACACATGGCGACTCACTGTTGCCAGCATTCTCATCCAGAAGAGAACAGCAGTCAGTATGCCAGGGGACAGTGATGTGTGGATCCAGAGTGGTGATTCCACCCAAGTTAAGGGAGAGAGTGCTAAAGGAGCTACATGAAGGTCATCTGGGGGGAGTGAAAATGAAAAGCCTAGCTAGGGCTTATGTGTGGTGGCCGGGAATCGATCAACAAATTGAAGACCTAACTAAGAGCTGCTTAGGATGCCAGAAGATCCAAAATGCACCACCACATGCCCCTCTACACCCATGGGAGTGGCCCTCCTCTCCATGGCAACGGGTGCACATTGACTTTGCTGGTCCATTCATGGACTCAATGTTCTTAATAGCAGTGGATGCTCATTGAAAGTGGCCTGAGGTGATAAAGATGTCTTCAACCACTACAGAGAAAACGATTGCAGTCCTACGGACCATATTTGCCAGAAACAGTTTGCCAGAGCAGATCTGCTCTGATAATGGACCACAGTTTGTGTCCGACGAGTTCCAAAAATTCATGAAAAGGAATGGGGTAAGGCATTACACATCCGCCCCGTATCATCCAGCCACCAATGGATTGGCTGAGAGGTTCGTACAAACCTTTAAGAAGGCGATAAAGGCCATGTGCGACGAGGAAATTCCACTACAGCATAAGATGGACAATTTCTTATTAGCCTACCGAAACACGACACATGCAGTTACCAACCAGACCCCGGCCATGATGTTCTTTAACCGAAGGTTGAGATCTCGTCTGGACTTGCTCAGACCAAATGTGCGAAGAAATGTTGAGGACAAACAATTCCAGCACATCAACGAGAAGCCGACAAGGAGCATCAATGTAGGGCAACCAGTCTTGGCCCGTGACTATCGAACAGAGAAGTGGCAACCCGGAACGATATGTACAAGGCAGGGGCCATTAATGTACACAGTGGATGTCGGGGAGAACATTGTGAGACACCACGTCGATCAGATCTTAGCGTCACAGGAAGGCGTCAACCCCATGTCTCGAGTACCTGGGGATGAACCCGACATACCAGTAGCATCTACTTCAGACCCAGTAGCAGTGGAACCCGATGAACTACCCGATGAAAAGGGGTCAGAATCGCCTCTGCACCAAGAACAAAAACCTCCGGAAAGGCGCTATCCCGAAAGGGTCAGGAAGCCGCCCCAAAGACTGAATCTATAAATGCACTTTTTGTTATTGAATGTACATGTAAAAATGTAATTGTTATTTGAATATTAAGGGGGTATTATTAATCTAAAAAGGGAGGAATTGTAGTGTATGTGCTTTAAGTCAGAACTACTTTTTACAGCTCCTGTATACTGTAGTACCGGCGGTGACCACACCGGTATATAAGCTGTGCGCATGCCTCTGTACTCCAGTCTAGAGATGACCCTCCTCCAGTAAAGACCTGTTGTTTGTTTATGTACAGCATCCGTGTAATTCTTTATCCACTGAACCACGGATCTAACACTTCCCTGCCACACATGACTTGGCACTAGCATGGTATTTGGCAAGGTCAGTAACATTACAGGAGTTGGCAGCAGAGCAAATGGTCCATCAGTTGTGGCTCATCACCACAGTCGCACATCACTGAGTTACTGTCACTGCAACCCCATTCCCGCGTCGTTACCTTCGAACGACCAGTGCGCAAGCGATTGATGCAAAAAAAACACATCTCTCAAAATAAGTTTCATAATGCTCTTTGGACACTATGGGGTGCATATATTTACTGTATTCTCATATCTTCCACAGAAGCACAAAGATCATGTTCCAGCCCCTTATGTAAGGCATGGTCCAGCTCCCATTGACATGAGTTATTTACAACAGTCGTCAGCTCTTCATTCTATTCTGTACTGTTGATGCACTTCAGCCCGTTCCAATTGAAAGTTTGCAATATGTTTACATCTCAAACTTTCATAAATAAACAGCAACCAAAATATTTTTTCATAGATGTACTGCCAATAGAATAAAGAAATTGCTTTGGCAACACCCTAAATCATATTTTCAGAGCAACAGAGATCAGTTAATGGTTTCTTGTTGATCATGGCGATTTATTTTAATCCAAAGTGTTTAATCCTTTTATTATTGGTATAATGGTTAATGGAATAAAGTAGCAATGGGCAAGCGTTCCCCTCTGTGGCACTGCCAAAAGGCTGCGATGGAACCACTAGCTATTTAATGCAGCCAGCTGATTAAAGAAAGATTATATTGTGATTTACAATGCAAATTAGGTATACTGCTTCAAAATCCTCCTGGTCATCTTTACATCCCTACAGGGCCTTGCTCTATCCTAAAGCTCTGCAATTTTCTCCAGCCCTCTGTTCCCAGTTTGTACCTTCTACTCTCTGGCTCTGGCCAACTGCAAGTCTCTGCATCTATCCAGCCCTCAACTCCCATGTCCTTGCACCCTGACATTCTCTTCCTACTCCTTATTCCCTCAGTACCTCCCTCCCCACCTTCAAAAGTCTCCTTAAAAGCTACCTCATTGGCCATGCCATCAATCACCCCCTCCCTAACACTTGTCCTACTTTCTGCTCAAGTCTTCTGTTCCCCCTCCCTCCTGTAAAACACCTTGGGACGTATCATTAGATGAAAGATGACATCAATGTAAGTTGCTATACAGGGTAACTCGGGGCTACAGCAAAAATTCTTATCCAGCTGAAAACTGTAAATTTATCAATTATTTTCCAAGGAATACGTGGAGTAAATGGAAATGTTAAGGGAGAGATTAAAAATGATACCTCGATCAGATATCCAGAATTATACTTCTTACAGTTTGACACTTTTGTTTGTAGACAATCTATGTGAATAAGGATTAATTTGCTCAATAACTTATGTCTGATCCTGTAGTAAGAGAGGAGATTCTGATCAATTCTGAGGTGCTCATTTCTGTACAACACAACATAAGTCTGATATAGGAGCAGTACCTTATTCATCTGGACATTGATCATAACCACAATACTATAATCCTCACAGAGTTGGGGAAATATCTGGATATGTCAAGGTGTTAACTTAGTTAAGAGATAATAGATGATTTAAGAACCAGATAGCACTGAAGAATTCACATCGCCAGACATGTGAAATTTATGCTGGTCTTTGGAAAATGCTGGTGAGAATCTTAAACGTTTCAAATGAGGATTCCAGATGGACTAAAAGGTTTCGGATGCTGGAGCTGAACTACAACCAGCTGCATGAATTATGCCAGTTGTGGAAACTTTAACAGTCTGAATCAATTCTAACAACTAGAATAAAGCACTTTTAGATTTTTTTTAATTCGTTCTCGGTATGTGGGTGTCGCTGGCAAGGCTAGCATTTATTGCCCATCCCTAATTGCCCTTGAGAAGGTGGTGGTGAGCCGCCTTCTTGAACCGCTGCAGTCCGTGTGGTGAAGGTACTCCCACAATGTTGTTAGGGAGGGAGTTCCAGGATTTTGACCCAGTGACAATGAAGGAACGGTGATATACTTCCAAGTCAGGATGGTGTGTGACTTAGAGGGGAACTTGGAGGCGGTGGTGTTCCCATGCGCCTGCTGCGCTTGTCCTTCTAGGTGGTAGAAGTCGCGGGTTTGGGAGGTGCTGCCGAAGAAGGCTTGGTGAGTGGCTGCAGTGCATCTTGTAGATGGTACATGCTGCAGCCACAGTGCCCGGTGGTGGAGGGAGTGAATGTTTAAGGTGGTGAATGGGGTGCCAATCAAGCATGCTACTGTGTCTTGGATGGTGTCGAGCTTCTTGAGTGTTGTTGGAGCTGCACTCATCCAGGGAAGCGGAGAGTATTCCATCACACTCCTGACTTATGCCTTGTAGATGGTGGAAATGCTTTGGGGAGTCAGAAGGTGAGACACTAGCCACAGAATACCCAGCCTCTGACCTGCTCTTGTTGTCACAGTATTTATGTGGCTGGTCCAGTTAAGTTTCTGGTCACTGATGAATCCCCAGGATATTGATGGTGGGGAATTCGGCAATGGTTAGATGCTCGCTTGTTGGAGATAGTCATTGTCTGGCACTTATATTAAAAAAGGGGAATAAAACAATCACACAGTTAACGTGAATGGCTTGTCCATTAAATATTCTTGATATTGCTAATCTAAATTCTCTTTATATTAATGCCGCCTTATACATAGTGAGCTAGATTTTTTTTCAATGGCAAAACGTCTGATTTTCATCATAACTTCGATTTATTAACATCGCTGGATCGCACAATTTTCAAACAGGTGCTTTGACAATGCAATTTCAATAATGATAATGAAAAAATAGCAGCCAACAGGTACCTACAACAATAATCCATTACGTCTTCTCAAGCTTCTAACCAGCCAGTTTACTGGTGTGAAGTTCATTAATGCAGCTAGAATGTATGCAATAGTTGTGGACAACGGCTCAATGCAAAGTGAGACAAGCCCACTTTACTGAGCGGCTCAAGCTTGTACTAAGAACATAAAAACATAAGAAATAGGAGCAGGAGTAGGCCATTCGGCCCTTCGAGCCTGCTCCGCCATTCAATGAGATCATGGCTGACCTTCTGCCTCAACTCCATTCACCGGCCCTATCGCCATATCCCTTGATGCCCTTACTAGTCAGAAATCTAATGACTTCTGTTTTGAATATGCCCAATGACTGAGCCTCCACAGATTCACCACCCTCTGTGTGAAGAAATTTCTTCTCATCTCAGTCGTGAATGGCCTACCCTTTATCCTGAGGCTGTGGCCCCTGATTCTAGACTCCCCAGCCAAGGGAAACATTTTCCCAGCATGCATCCTATCACGCCCTGTAATAATTTTGTATGCTTCAATGAGATCCCCTTTCATTCTTCTGAATTCAAGAGAATACAGGCCTAGTTTACTCAATCTCTTCTCATATGACAGTGCCGCCGTCCCAGGAATCAATCTCATGAACCTTTGTTGCACTCCCTCTATGGCAAGTATATCCTTCATAGGTAAGGAAACCAAAATTGTACACAGTACTCCAGGTGTGATCTCACCAAGGCCCTATATAATTGGAGTAAGACTTCTTTATTCCTGTACTCAAATCCTCTTGTAATGAAGGCCAGCATACCATTTGCCTTCCTAATGGCTTGCTGCACCTGCACATTCACTTTCAGTGACTCATGTACAAGGACATCCAGGTCCCTTTGGGCATCTGCATTCCCCAATCTTTCACCATTTAGGAAATACTCTGCCTTTCTGTTTTTTCTACCAAAGTTGATAACTTCACATTTATCCACATGCCATGTTCTCACCCACTCACTAAGCCTGTCGAAATCCCCTTGAAGCCTTTTCACATCCTCTTCACAACTGACACTGACACCTAGCTTTGTATCATCAGCAAATTTGGAAATGTTACATTTAGTCCCCTCATCCAAATCATTGATATAGATTGTGAATAGCTGGGGCCCAAGCACTGATCCTTGCGGTACCCCACTAGTCATAGCCTGCCATCTTGAGAAAGACCCGTTTATCCCTACTCTTTGTTTTCTGTCTGTTAACCAATTCTCAATCCATGCTAGTATATTACCCCCAACTCCATATGCCCTAATTTTGTTCACCAACCTCTTGTGTGGGACCTTATCGAAGGCCTTCTGAAAATCCAGATACACCACATCTACCAGTTCCCCTTTGTCTACTCCACTAGTTACATCCTCAAAGAACTCCAATAGGTTTGTTAAACAGGATTTCCCTTTCATAAATCCATGTTGACTCTGCTCAATCTTACTATTAGTTTCTAAGTGCCCAGTTATTGCATTCTTTATAATAGATTCCAGCATTTTCCCAACTACTGATGTGAGGATAACAGGTCTGTAGTTCCCCATTTTCTCTCTCCCTCCTTTCTTAAATAGCGGAGTTACATTTGCTATCCTCCAATCTGCAGGAACCATTCCAGAATCTATAGAATTTTGGAAGATGACAACCAATGCGTCCACTATTCCAATGGCCACCTCTTTCAAAACCCTAGGATGTAGGTCATCCGGTCCTTGGGATTTATCGACTTTTAGTCCCATTAATTTTGCTAGTACTGTGTTTTTACTAATAATAATTTCTTTACGTTCCTCATTCTCTCCACACCCTTGGTTTTCTCGTATTTCTGGGAGGTTTTTTGTGTCTTCCTCCGTGAAGACAGAAACAAAGTATTTATTTAATTTCTCAGCCATTTCCTCATTCCCCATGATAAATTCCCCCATCTCTGACTGTAAAGGACCTACATTTACCTTCACCAGTCTTTTCCTTTTCACATACCTATAGAAGCTTTTACAATCTGTTTTTATATTTTTCGCTAGTTTGTGCTCATATTCCATTTTCCCTTTCTTTAGCAATTTCTTGATCCCCCTTTGCTAATTTCTAAAAAGATCCCAATCCTCAGGCTGACCGCTTTTTCTGGCAACTTTATAAGCATCCTCCTTTGACTTAATACTAGCTTTAATTTCTTTTGTTAGCCATGGTTGGATCACTTTTCCTTTTGGGTTTTTATGTCCTAGAGGAATATATGTTTGTTGCAAATTATGCATTATTTCCTTGAATGTTAGCCATTGTATGTCCACCTTCATACCTTTTAGTGTAGTCTCCCAATCCACCATGGCCAACTTGTCCCTCATACACTTGTAGTTTCCTTTGTTTAGATTGAAGACCTTAGTTTCAGATTGGACTACATCACTCTCAAACTTAATGTAAAATTCAATCATATTATGGTCACTTGTCCCTAAAGGCCCCTTTACCACAAGATTATTGGTTAGCTCTTTCTCATTACACAGTACCAGATCCAGAATAGCCTGTTCCCTGGTTGGTTCCTCCACATACTGATCCAGGAAACCATCTTGCATGCATTCCAATAATTTGTCCTCCACATCATTAGTGGTAATTTGATTTGCCCAGTAAATATGTAGATTAAAGTCCCCCATGATTACCGTATTGTCCATGTTACATGCACTTCTAATTTCTTAATTGATACTATGCCCTACATTACCACTACTGTTTGGTGGCTTATACACAACTCCTACCAATGTTTTCTGCCCTTTGCTGTTTCTTAGCTCCATCCAAACTGATTCCAGTTCTACATCACGATCTGCTGAGCCAAGATCTTTTATCTCTACTGTACCAATCTCATCCCTTATTAGCAGCGCTATGCCACCTCCTTTTCCTTTTTGTCTGTCCTTCCTAAATGTTGAGTACCCTGGAACATTCACTTCCCAGCTTTGGTTACCCTGCAACCTCTGTAATGGCAATTACATCATACCCATTTACTTCTATTAGTGCCATTAATTCATCCACCTTGTTGCGAATGCTACATGCATTTAGATAAAGTGCCTTCAACTTTGCCTGTTTAATATTTTTCTGCACTTTGACCCTCTTTACTGTTGCCTTTGTTTCTGCTCCCTACTATTTTTGCTGATTACTTTTCTAATTTTCACTTCCAGCTTTGTTTCTCTCCGTTCTGGGCCCACACTTAGATTCCACACTGGTAACCTCTGTAACAGCATCACACTGAGATTTTTAATGGGGTGGAATAGTCTGAAAATATGCTGAGGAGGCAACAAGTATATGAATATGTCACTGAAAGAGGGAGCTTTATCTTAACAATCTTGAGAACTCAGCAGAAGATCAGGAAGAAGTTGCACAATTTAAACAGCACCAAGGTAAGTTATGAATATGATAGTAAAGTAGCAGCACAGGATATATATGGACATGTTGGAAGCAGTATAGTGATATATGAAAAAAATAACTCAGTCCTGACATGGGAAAGAGAATCTCCCAAACCCGCAACCTCTACCATGTAAAAGAACAAGGGCAGCAGGCGCATGGGAACACCATCACCTGCAAGTTCCCCTCCAAGTCACGCACTATCCTGACTTGGAAATAGATCACCGATCCTTCATCGTCGCTGGGTCAAAATCCTGGAACTCCCTCCCTAACAGCACTGTGGAGTACCTTCACCACACGGACTGCAGCGGTTCAAGAAGGCAGCTCACCACCACCTTCTCAAGGGCAACTAGGGATGGGCAATAAATGCTGGCCTTGCCAGCGACGCCCACATCCCATGAATGAATTTTAAAAATGTATCGCAGGAAGAAGTTTCCACAGGCTGAATCATTCAGTCTGAATCCCTGCTGCAAAACTGGGACATGACAAGAGGGCAGAGTGCAACAGGTTATGGACCACATGACCAGACAAAACTCGCAACATACCAGGAAGCAATTAGGAAGTCATTCAGGAAGTCTGAGAGGCGCGGGACACAGAAGTTGGAGGGGTATGCAGAACTACTGTACGTGCCATACTAAGCATAAGGTCCATAACTGGTTCATCTTGTTACGTCAATATGGTAGACTATCCTTTATCCGAAAACCTCGGGACCAGCCGTGTTTCGGTTTTCGGAGAATTTCGGATTTCGGAAGGTGGGTCAGCGGGGGTCCGCGGGGGGGTCGGCGGGGGGTCGTGCACACGACTTATGCTGACGCGCAGCGTAAGTCGTGCGCACGACCCCCCGCGGACCCCCCCCCGCGGACCCCCGCCGGCCCGACCCCCGCCGACCCCCCCGCCGACCCCCGCCGGCCCCGACCCCCGCCGACCCCCCCGCCGACCCCCCGCCGACCCCGACCCCCGCGCGGACCCCCGCCGGCGCCGACCCCCCCGCGGACCCCCGCCGACTTACGGTTGGGTCGGCGGGGGTCCGCGGGGGGGTCGGCGGGGGTCGGGGCCGGCGGGGGTCCGCGGGGGGGGGTCGGCGGGGGGGTCGGGGCCGGCGGGGGTCCGGCGGGGGGGGTCGGCGGGGGTCGGGGCCGGCGGGGGGTCGTGCGCACGACTTACGCTGACACTCAGCGTAAGTCGGCGGTGGTCGGGGTCGGCGGGGGTCGGGGCCGGCGGGGGTCCGCGGGGGGGTTGGGGCCGGCGGGGGTCCGCGGGGGGATCCGCGGGGGGTCGTGCGCACGACTTACGCTGGACTTACGCTGAACGAAAAAACCTTCGGTTTTTAGAGCGTTTCGGTTTTCGGAAGTTTGGATAAAGGGTAGTCTACCTATACATAAATCCATAATAATACATGTCATTATAATGGAGCAGTAAGAATTTCCTCTCAGTTTATTACTACAATTTCTTGCTGATTATCGCTGCAGGGATGATTTTTACCCCCGCCGGTTTCCAATTCCCGCCCTCCACCATTTTTACTTGCCTGAATTCAGGCATGCAAAGGCCACCCACCCCAGAGGAGCATGGGCTTACAGTCTCCCGCGTAAAGAAATAGGCAACACAGCGAGCTACAAGAAATAGGTCTTTACTCCAACTCTCACAATATAGTACTGAATTCGTAAAGCCCGCGTAATGACTCACGGATTGGTCACCTGCTGGAACCTGATTGGTTTTCCTTCTCTCAGCAGCAGGCAAGTCTGAACATGCCTTATTCCTCTCAGCTTGCAACTGTCTTGCGGGGGGAGGGGAATACAGCAGTTAAAAGGGGATTATACAGGTTTATCTACATACACACAGTGTTTCCCCAATGTGGCAACGCCACATACGCCCCCTCAGAATCCTTGTTAACTGTAAAAGTCAGTCTCTGCGGAGGTTTGACCAAACGGCCGTAGCGGCTGTAGTAGCCATCTGGCGTGTGAGGAGGGCTGTCTGGGAGGTCGGCCGGTTGGTTCGTCGGCTGGTCTGGCGGCTGGTCTGCCAGTGGGCTGGCTGGACGGGCTGCCGGCAAAGGTGGGGCGGCGGCCGGGAAGTAAGGTTCTGGTGTGTCTTGGTCCTCTTGTAGGGCCGCCGCCAACGCGGGAGGTCTGCCCCGCCGTGGGGGAAGAGCCGGACGAAACGGGAAGCTGAGGTCCAGGTGCGCCGGTTTGAGGCGGTCTACTGAAATAAGGTCCGGCTTCCCGCCGACGTCGATAAGAAAAGCTTTGTCCCCCGTCTCCAATACTAAGAAGGGGCTGGTGTATGGTGCCTGCAGCGGGCCTCTGTGCGCGTCCCGGCACACGAAGACAAACTCCGCATGTCGTAAGTCCCGAGGCACGTAGGACGGCTGCGGGCCGTGTTGCGAAGTGGGCACTGGACGGAATTGCTGGGCCACGTCCTGGTGCAGGGAAAGCTGTCTGGCAGCCGACCACGGCTCCGTTGTCAGGGGGAGGAGGTCGCCTGGTACTCTGAGCGGTTGGCCGTAGACCATCTCGGCCGCAGAGGCGCGGAGGTCCTCTTTGGGCGTGGTGCGCAATCCCAGGAGGACCCAGGGTAGTTTGTCGATCCAGCTGGTGTCGGCCAGGCTGGCGCGGAGGGAGGCTTTCAAGGAACGATGAAAGCGCTCGCAGAGCCCGTTGGCCTGCGGGTGGTAGGCTCTTGTCCTGTGCAACTTGGTGCCGAGGCCGGCGGTGATGGCATTCCACAAGTGGGAGGTGAACTGGGGGCCTCTGTCCGAGGATATGTCGGTCGGCACGCCGAACCGGGCCACCCATGTCGAGACGAATGCTCGCGCGACGTCGGTTGTGGTGGTGGAGGCGAGGGGAACCGCCTCGGGCCATCTGGTGGTGCGGTCGACGATCGTGAGCAGGTGTGTGAAACCGTGCGACGGCGGCAAGGGGCCTACCAGATCGACGTGGATGTGGTCGAAACGCCTCTCGGGCACCGGGAAACACTCCAATGGCGCCTTGGTGTGCTGCTGGACCTTAGCGCGCTGACACGCCATGCATGTGTTGGTCCAATCTCTCACATCCTTGTGGAGTCCAGGCCAGACGAACTTGGCGGACATGAGTTTCTGAGACGCACGCATCCCTGGATGTGAGAGGCCGTGGATGATGTCGAAAACTCGCTTGCGCCAGGCGGATGGAACGACCGGCCTAGGCGAGGGGACTGAGACTTCGCACAGGAGGGTTGTGCCGGCTGCGTGGAAGTGGATGTCGGCCAGAGTGAGGCTGGTGGTTGACGTCCTGAGGGCCTGGATCTCCGCGTCGGCAGCCTGGTCTCTCGCCATGCTGGCGTAGTCGACGCCCAGGTGCACTGCGTGGAGCGAGGGTCTTGAGAGGCAGTCGGCCACCAAATTGTCCTTGCCGGCGACGTGGCGGATGTCCGTGGTGAACTCCGAGATGAAGTTGAGTTGGCGCTGTTGGCGCGCGGACCAGGGTTCGGTTACTTTGGCCATGGCGAAAGTGAGCGGCTTGTGGTCCACGAATGCGGTGAACGGCCGGCCTTCCAGGAGGAAATGGAAGTGCCGGATTGCCAGGAACAGGGCCAGGAGCTCTCTGTCGAACGTGCTGTAGGCCTGCTCGTTCTTGCGCAGCTGTCGGCTGAAAAATGCCAGTGGCTGCCACGCGCCTTCGACACACTGTTGCTGGACAGCGCCGACGGCGTAACCCGAGGCGTCCGTGGTGAGGGCAGTCTTGGCACCCGGGATGGGGTGGGCCAGTAGTGTGGCGTTGGCCAAGGCGCTTTTGGTCTGGTGGAAGGCTGTCGCCATCTCGCTGGACCAGGTGAGTTGCTCTTTGCCCATTTTGCCCCTGGTGGCTTCATAGAGGGGGTGCATGAGTGAGGCGGCCTTGGGCACGAAACGGTGATAGAAATTGACCATCCCCAAAAATGCCTGCAGCGCCTTGACCGAGGTGGGCTGGGGAAAGTCCGCCGCCGCCTGCACCTTGGAAGGTAGGGGAATGGCTCCCCTTGGCGAGATTCTGTGGCCGAGAAAGTCAATTTGGGCTGCTCCGAACTGGCATTTGGCCGGGTTGACGATTAGCCCATGTTGGCTGAGGCACTGGAAAAGAGAGCGCAAATGCGCGATGTGCTCGGCCTTGCTGGTGCTGGCCACGAGGATATCGTCCAGATAGACGAACAGGAAACTCAGGTCCCGTAGGACGGAATCCATGAGCCGTTGGAAGGCCTGTGCGGCATTCTTGAGCCCGAAGGTCATGCGCAGGAACTCGAACAGTCCGAAGGGGGTGATGACCGCCGTCTTCTGGATGTCTGCGTGGTGGACGGGGACCTGATGGTAGCCGTGAATCAGGTCGACCTTGGAAAAGACGGACTTTCCTGCTAGGTGTGCCGAGAAGTCTTGGATGTGCGGAATGGGGTATCTATCGGGCGTGGTGGCATCGTTGAGCCGTCTGTAGTCACCGCAGTGGCGCCAGCCACCACCCGGCTTGGGCACAATGTGGAGGGGGGACGACCAGGGGCTGTTCGAGCGGCGGATGATGCCCAGTTTCTCCATCGTGGCGAATTCTTCCTTGGCCACCGCCATCTTGGCTGGGTCCAGGCGTCTGGCTCGGGCGAACACTGGTGGTCCCGTAGTGGCGATGTGGTGCTCGACACCATGCTTGGCTGCCGCGGCTGAGAAGGTCAGTTGTGTGAGCCTCGGGAAATCTGCGAGTAGGCGGGCGTAGTCGTCATCCGCCGGGGCAGAGCAGGACCCGACGAGGGCCGGGCTGTTGCTCTGCTGGCAGGCCAGTGAAGCAAAAGTTGCTGCGTCGATCAGGCGCCTGTCGCGGACGTCGACCAGGAGTCCGTGGGCGCAAAGAAAATCGGCGCCCAGCAAGGGATGTGCCACCGAGGCCGTCACGAAATCCCACGTAAATCGCTGGCCGTTGAAACAAACCTCGGCCCGTCGCTTTCCAAAAGTAGCGATGGCTGCGCCATTTGCCGCCATGAGGGGTGGGCCGCTGCAGCCTGCCTGGATGTCGAGCTGGGAGGCAGGAATTATGCTGCATTGGGTTCCGGTGTCGCAAAGGAATCTGCGCCCTGAAAGGGAGTCGGTTATGTACAGCAGTTTACCTGCGGTGCCGATGGCCATCGTGGCGGCGGGGGTATGGTCGAGCGGGCCTAGACGGCGGCGCGGGGCTGGCGCGTTGGGCCGGGCGGCCATCTTGGTTTGATTGAAAGAGCAGGGTGCTCTGCAGCGTTGGGCCTTGTGGCCGAAACGCGCGTGGTAGTAGCATAGTTCTGCGGCCTGGCGTGGCGGCACGCGCTCGGTGTTGTCCGGGAGCCTCGCGGCTGCACAGCCGAGTTGGGCGACGGCGAAGACTTTGTCCGCGGCGGCTGCCAGTTGTACGCAGTCCGTGATCGGGGACCCCGCGAGGGCAGTCTTTACCTGCTGAGGAAGCAGGCTGAGGAAAAGGGCCCGAAACAAGAAGCACTGCGGTTCAGAGCCCAGGAGCGCAAGCATCCGGCTCATCAACTGGGTCAGGGTAGAGTCGCCGAGGCCTGGTAGTGAAAGAAGCCTACGGGCCCTCTCCTCCCCGGACAGGCCATAAGCCTGCAGCAAGCGGCCCTTAATGGTTGAGTACTTGCCGGTCTGTGGTGGGTTCCCCAGCAGGTCGAGAACTTCGGCGGCGGTGGAGCTTGCTAGTGCTGAGACTACGTGGAGGTACCTTTCTTCATCATCTTGAACCCTGCGAAGGGTGAATTGGGCCTCCGTGTGCGCGAACCAAGCTGGTGCTTGGTGTTCCCAGAAGGTGGGGAGCTTCAAGGACGCGGCGCCGGCCGACATCGGGCTGCTGCTGGTTGCCGTCGGGTCGTTGCTGGCCTCTGTAGGGCTACGTGAGTCGGGGGCTTCGGCCGCCGACATTCGGGGTCACCAATGTGGGAGACTACAGTCTCCCGCATAAAGAAATAGGCAACACAGCGAGCTACAAGAAATAGGTCTTTACTCCAACTCTCAATACAGTACTGAATTCGTAAAGCCCGCGAACCTGTGATGACTCACGGATTGGTCACCTGCTGGAACCTGATTGGTTTTCCTTCTCTCAGCAGCAGGCAAATCTGAACATGCCTTATTCCTCTCAGCTTGCAACTGTCTTGCGGGGGGAGGGGAATACAGCAGTTAAAAGGGGATTATACAGGTTTATCTACATACACACAGTGGTTCCCCAATGTGGTAACGCCACACTATACATAAATCCATAATAATACATGTCATTATAATGGAGCAGTAAGAATTTCCTCTCAGTTTATTACTACAATTTCTTGCTGATTAACGCTGCAGGGATGATTTTAACCCCCGCCGGTTTCCAATTCCCGCCCTCCACCATTTTTACTTGCCTGAATTCAGGCACGCAAAGGCCACCCACCCCAGAGGAGCACGGGCCTAACTTAAATGACATCATCGGCAGGAGGTTCAGGTTAGTTTTTCTTCCCTCATTTTTAAAGGTTTCCGAGTGGGGCTGGGAGGAGCATGAGTGTTCCCCCAGGCCCCACAAGGCCTCTCATGCCCGAGGCTTTCCCCATGCACTAAACACGGACTTGCCGACCCTCCCCCCAAATTGTTACTTACTTTGCCAGGGACCATTTCAGTCGGTCCACGGGCACGGCTTGAGCCCCCCCACCAATGCAGACTCCCGTCCACCGGCAGTAACATCATTCTCACTGGATTCTGGTGGAAGTTTAATCAGGGCATTCAAATGAGGCTCAGGAGTTAAAAATCTCCCAGGCCTCACTCTCCAGGGGGCCAGATTGTTCACCGCCCGCTTCAGCCCCCGTACCCCCAATTCCCATCCTGAGTTACAATCAGCCCTTTCTGCTCTTTCCTCCTTAACCCTCTTTAACTGGGTACAACTGCAGAGAGCACTCAGTGACTGAGCTCTCTGATGCCCCTATAGGAAGGGTTTGTAATGACTTGAACACTCTTTTCAAGCCTTTGCAGTCTTAAGCCACCTGGACAGATAACTATCGATCGGGGAATTCACAATGAGAACCAACAACATCAATCCTGGGTATCTTCCTGGTGTTTGGTTTTATGTTCATGATATCTGGAGTCAGAAGATACACTCTGGGAGACACCCCTCCAATGGCTATTGAACCTGCCATCTGCTTACCAGGCATGGCTGCCATCGTCCTGGCTGACGGGTCGCACCTGGTGGCCTCCATGCCCACGGAACTGCTGCTGCCCTACCAAGAAAGATGCAGAGGACGAGCTCGTGGACGATCAGAGTGACAAAGGGAACTGCCATGATGTGCCCAAGATCTCCACCTGGGTACCGACTCCCAAAGTCGAGGATGGAGGGTCCACCAAGGGTCTGATTAGAAAAAGCAACCAGGAAGCAGCCAGGAGATAGCTGGAGTCCTACTACTGCCATGTGTCTTCAACTACAGGATGGTCAACTGGCTAACTCCAACCAAGAAAGCACCATCTATACCGACGTCTACTGTACCCGGGAGAGTGTGCCATACAGCAGGCACTGCTGCTACCAAAAGAGTGTCCAGCAAACTTTTTGTTGGCGTGTTTGGGAAGGAAAATCCTATATCATGTTCATTACCAGTCCCGGAGAATCTCGAAGCTCACAATCCAAAGTTGACTGTATTAGCCTGATAGTCATCAGCTTTTCTGCCTTTCATCAATAATTTGCCAATCGATATTGCCATGCAGTTAGTTTAACACTTACTAAGGCAGTGCCTTTTCGAGTTTGTTGACATCCTATGTGGAATTTTAAAGTTCTCTTCCTTTAGTACAAATCACACCGCTGCCAATTCACCAGCGCCGTCCAGGTTCAGTCTAAGTGTCAGTGGCGATCAAAGCAGCGTTATCCCAGCAAGTTCGTGATCGCCATTGATTTTATAGGAGGGGGACGTGGAGCTACGATAATAAAATTCTCACCGTCTCGGCAAGGCTAACGGTGGAGTAGCGCAGAAGGTCCCAGGAAATTTTGGAGTGGCGGACATATTGGCGTGAGTAACTTAACTCCATAATTTCCTGGAAAATCTGCGCCATACTAATGGCATATGCCATAGACACGCCGTTACTATGGTGCAAGTTTTCATGAAATTCCGGGCCAATGTGACCATCAGTTACTTACACTACTAAACACCGTATCAGTTGCAATTACCTTGCCTAACAATATATAGGTCTGAAGGACAACCATGTAATATCGGGTCTGATTTGCAATTTTGTTTCATAGCCTAATATGGGTATTATGCATACTTGTCTCACCTTGATGTCACTGGCAATCCAAGGAGATTATAGGTGTCAGCTCTGGTTAAGTGCATAGTTTCAGTAAGCAGTTGCAGTCAATTGTTTCAGTAAAAAATTGCATTCAACACAGTTTGTTCTCCACTTGAAAGGAACCTAAATCAGGATCTACAGCAAACAGGTTGTTTCATTTTGCAATTTCACAATGCCTGGCAATATATAAAATGTGCTGCAGACTTCACTTTACTCTGTGTGATTTCACCTCGTGCAATGCGTACTGTCATTACAAAAATAAGACATCTTTGAAAAGAAGCAGCAGGCATCCATTGATGTAGAGATGCAAAACATCAAGCCCCTCTCCCTTCATGAGAACACCACAATGGAGATCATTGGGTAGGAGACAGTGCAGGGGCAGGAGCTTGTGTGGATCATAACACTCAAAGGTTTATGCTGAGTGAATCGCATAAATTCAATGCGTCAATGATTGCCATGTGAATCATGTGTCCAGTCGTCACGCAAACGTAACTTATATGATTATTGCAACAACTAAATGCGTTCAAATGCTTTGCTGCCAATTATATTTTCTTTTCTTCTTGCAGAAAGAAGACCCACAGGTGAGTTATCCACATCGCTCAAGTCAGACACCCATCCAGTGATGTACATCTTGGACAGTCGTTGTGAGCTTCAGGCACAGGTGAGAAGGTCCAGAGAGGAGACTGATGGACAGGCTGCTGCTCAGAGGAGGTCAAGCCTGGCCAGAGGAGACGCTGCAGTGCCTAGAGTTGCCAATAGCCATAAGCTATGTGGAGCTCCATTCGACAATGCAAACTCTGCCTGTTCCCTCAGCTGCTTCAACTCCAGATTGGAATTGGAGTCATTGGGGTAGATTTTGCCGAACCTGTCGGGAAGAAGGCGGGACTTCCCCTTTCGGGTTTTTGACCTGCCGACTTCGACGTCCGGCCAATCCGCGCGATTTTCCCTTGATTGACCTTGTTGAGCCCACCCAGCGGGCTCAGCAGGCCAATTAAGGGCCACCCAGCAACAGGTGATGTCACAGACTGAAATTTCATCTGTCAAGAGTTCTTGACAGATGAAATATCAGTGTTTCACAGCTGTTTGAAGCTGTGAAACACTGACGCTCTGAGTTCTAAGCTGAGTCATTCTGCACAGACTCAGTTAGAACTCTTACTGGCACTCAAAGCTGAAGGCTGTCACTTTTGACAGATCGCAGCCGTTCAGCTTTCAGTTCTGGCTGAGTGATGTGCTCCTGACGGCTGCAGGAAGAAAGGCTGCTAAGGTAAGTACAGGTAAGTAAAAGTTCTTTACACACTTTAGACACACCAAACACACTTACCTTTGCACTCATGCACCCATCACTCACCTGAGCGCCGACATCGCGACCCCTCCAACTCCTTCAACCCGACGGCCCGCCTGCTCTAACCTGGCGTGGTTTGGAGCCGTCGGGAAACCCACATGAAACCCCTCAAAATAGGGATTAGGCTAAAAACTGCCTGTTAACTACCTGTTAACAGGCAGTTAACTGGCACTAATCCCTTCCCGCCTAGTTTCGGCGGGTCCCAGTGCGGGGCGGGTATCCGCCGCCCCTGAAACTTACGTGGGGAGGGGTTTTGGGCGGGATGGTGGCGGGACCCCCAAATTCGGGATTTCCCCCCCGCCCCCACACGCCTGACACCCCGCCTGATGGCTGGGGGAAAATCAGGGCCATTGATTCAATGTGAGAAAGTAGTGAAGACAAAGTAGCAAATATGTCTAAGCTTGGTACATTTCTCATTAACAAGGAAAAACAGCTCCAAGACTAGATCTCTGCATGACACCATTTTATTCCAGGAGGAAGTTTTGACGCTGAAGTTAATGCATAGTACTTCAATGCAATTCATTCATTTTTAAAAATTCATTTATAGGATGTGGGCATTGCTGGCAAGGCCAGCATTTATTGCCCATCCCTAATTGCCCTTGAGAAGGTGGTGGTGAGTCGCCTTCTTCAATCGCTGCAGTCTGTGTGGTGAAGGTACTCCACAGCGCTGTTGGGTAGGGAGTTCCAGGATTTTGACCCAGCGACGATGGAGGATCAGCGATATACTTCTAAGTCAGGATGGTGTGTGACTTGGAGGAGAACTTGGAGGTGGTGGTGTTCCCATGCGCCTGCTGCCCTTGTCCTTCTAGGTGGAAGGGGGCGCAGGTTTGGGAGGTGCTGCCGAAGAAGGCTTGGTGAGTGGCTGCAGTGCATCTTGTAGATGGTACACACTGCAGCCACGGTATGCCGGTGGTGGAGGGAGTTAATGCTGAAGGTGGTGGATGGGGTGCCAATTAAGCGGGCTGCTTTGTCCTGGATGGTGTCGAGCATCTTGAGTGTTGTTGGAGCTGCACTCATCCAGGCAAATGAAGAATATGCCATCACACTCCTTACTTGTGCCTTGTAGATGATGGAAAGGCTTTGGGGAGTCAGGAGGTGAAACACTCGCCGCAGAATACCTAGCCTCTTGTTGCCACAGTATTTATGTGGCTGGTCCAGTAAAGTTTCTGGTCAATGGTAACCCCCAGGATGTTGATGGTGGGAGATTCGGTGATGGTAATGCCGTTGAATGTCAAGGGGCGGTGGTTAGACTCTCGCTTGTTGGAGATAGTCATTGCCTGGCACTTCTGTGGCGCGAATGTTACCTGCCACTTATCAGCCCAAGTCTAAATGTCATCCAGGTCTTGTTGCATGCAGGCATGGACTGCTTCATTATCTGAGGAGTTGTGAATGGCACTGAACACTGTACAGTCATCAGCGAACATCCCCATTTCTGACTTTATGTTGGAGGTAAGCTCATTGATGAAGCAGCTGAAGATGGTTGGGCCTTGGACACTGCCCTGAGGAACCCCTGCAGCAATATCCTGGGGCTGTGATAATTGACCTTCAACCATCACAACCATCTTCCTTTGTGCTAGGTATGACTCCAGCCAGTGGAGAGTTTCCCCCCCAATTCCCATTGACTTCAGTTTTACTAGGGGTCCTTGATGCCACACTCAGTCAAAGCCTGCCTTGATGTCTAGGGCAGTCACTCTCACCTCACCTCTGGAATTCAGCTCCTTTGTCCATGTTTGGACCAAGGCTGTAAGGAGGTTGGCAGCCGAGTGGTTTTGGCAGAACCCAAACTGGGCATCAGTGAGCAGGTTATTGGTGAATAAGTGCCGCTTGATAGCACTGTCGATGACACCTTCCATGATTTTGCTGATGATTGAGAGTAGACTGATGGGCAGTAATTGGCTGGATTGGATTTGTCCTGCTTTTTGTGGACAGGACATACCTGGGCAGTTTTCCACATTGTCGGATAGATGCCAGTGATGTAGCTGTACTGGAACAGCTTGGCTAGAGGCGCGGCTAGTTCTGGAGCACAAGTCTTCAGCATGATAACCGGGATGTTGTTGGGGCCCATAACCTTTGCTGTATTCAGTGCGCTCAGCCGTTTCTTGATATCACATGGAGTGAATCGAATTGGCTGAAGATTGGCTTCTGTGATGGTGGGGACCTCAGGAGTAGGCCAACATGGATCATCCATTCGGCACTCCTGGCTGAAGATGGTTGCAAACTCTTCTGCTTTGTCTTTTGCATTCACATGCTGGGCCCCACCATCACTGAGGATGGGGATATTCATGAAGCCTTCTCCTCCCGTTAGTTGTTTAATGGTCCACCACCATTCACGACTGGATGTGGCAGGACTGCAGAGCTTTGATCTGATCTGTTGATTGTGGGATCGCTTAGCCCTGTCTATAGCATGCTGCTTCCGCTTTTTAGCATGCATGTAGTTCTGTGTTGCAGCTTCCCCAGGTTGGCACCTCATTTTTAGGTATGTCTGGTGCTGCTCCTGGCATGCTCTTCTACACTCCTTATTGAACCAGGGCTGGTCCCCTGGCTTGATGGTAATGGTGGAATGAGGGGTATGCCAGGCCATGAGGTTACAGATTGTGGTGGAATACAATTCTGCTGCTGCTGATGGCCCACAGCGCCTCATGGATGCCCAGTTTTGAGCTGCTAGATCTGTTCTGAATCTATCCTATTTAGCATGGTGGTAGTGCCACACAACACGATGGAGGGTGTCCTCAGTGTGAAGGCGGGACTTTGTCTCCACAATGACTGTGCGGTGGCATTGCTACCAATACTGTCATGGACAGATGCACCTGCGGCAGGTAGATTGGTGAGGACGAGGTGAAGTAGGTTTTTCCCTCGTGTTGGTTCTCTCACCACCTGTCGCAGGCCCGGACTGGCAGCTATGTCCTTCAGGACTCGGCCAGCTCGGTCAGTAGTGGTGCTACAGAGCCACTCCTGGTGATGGACATTGAAGTCCCCCACCCAGAGTGCGTTCTGTGCCCTTGCTACTCTCAGTGCTTCTTCCAAGTGCTGTTCAACATGGAGGAGTACTGATTCATCAGCTGAGGGAGGGCAGTAGGTGGTAATCAGCAGGAGGTTTCCTTGCCCATGCTTGACCTGAAGCCATGAGACTTCATGGGGTCCGGAGTCAATGTTGAAGACTCCCAGGGCCACTCCTTCCTGACTGTATACCACTGTGCCACCACCTCTGGTGGGTATGTCCTGTCCCACCGGCAGGGATGGTGATGGAGGAGTTTGGGACATTGGCTGAAAGGTATGATTCTGTGAGTATGACTATGTCAGTCTGTTTCTTGACTAGTCTGTGGGACAGCTCTCCCAATTTTGGCACAAGCCCCCAGATGTTGGTGAGGAAGACTTTGCAGGGTCGACTGGGCTGGGTGTGCCATTGCTGTGTCCTTAGCCGGTGCCGAGGTCGATGCCGGGTGGTCCATCCGGTTTCATTCTTATTATTGTGTTTCGTAGCAGTTTGTTACAACTGAGTGGCTTGCTAGGCCATTTCAGAGGGCAGTTAAGAGTCAACCACATTGCTGTGGGTCTGGAGTCAGACCAGGTAAGGACGGCAGATTTCCTTCCCTAAAGGACATTAGTGAACCAGATGGGTTTTTATGACAATCCGATAGTTTCATGGTCGCCATTACTGATACTAGCTTTTTATTCCAGATTTATTTAAAGCTGTTGTGGTGGGATTTGAACTTATGTCTCTGAATTACTGGCCCATACTAGACAATATCACTATGCTACTCTTCCCGTTTGCTCTTGCTTAGTGTACAGTTACCATGTGTACTACCAATAATTGAGAAGTTAGAGCTCTATATATACAGAAATCATCTTGCACATAGATTAGATAATTCAACATAATGTTAGATGCAGAATGTTTTATACTTGCACTGAGACAGTAAAGAGAGCTTGTACCCCATGGTACTAATGCCATTATATAGCAACTATTTAGAAATGCACAAATTGCCATATCTTAATCCACTGAAATGGAATGTAGCAAATCCCCATCATGCAATATGACAAAAGCCCCCAAAGTAATATGGAAAAACATTGCTGGTGACTTAGCTTCAAAAGGTTTCCTTTGGTTCTTTAAAAGTGTTCACATTAGAATTCATAAAGCCAATTAGAAATCAGGAGACTAAAGAAAAGCAAATTACAAAATGCAAATTGAAAAACTAAAAGAAAGAACTTATATTTTATACCGCCTCTCACAACCTCAGAATTACCCAAAGCATTTTACAGCCAATCAAGTAGATTTGAAGTGCAGGGAAATGCAGCAGCACAATTTGCACACAGCAAGGTACCACAAACAGCAATGAGGTTAATGACTAGATCATTGGTTTGCTGGTGACATTGGTTGAGGGGTAAATATTGGCCAGGACACCAGGGAGAACTCCCCTGCTCTTCTTTGAATAATGCCATTGGGATCTTTTATGTCCATCTGAGAGCGCAGTCTGGACATCGCCTTAACAGCACATCTGAAAAACAGCACTGAAGTGTCAGCCTAGATTATGTTCTCAAGTCTCTGGAGTGGGGCTTAAACCCAAAACCTTCTGACTCAGAGGTTGGGGGTGGGGGGGGGGGGGGGGGTGGGCGGTGTGGCAGCAACCCAGGTTGTTGTTTTGGAGCCTGGTGGAGCACTCCAGCTACAACTGAGCGCAGGCTCACAATTAATAGTGAGCACAGTTTCTATCATTGATCAGGCAGTAAGATGAAGACAAGACAAGAAAACTAATCATCAAGAATCAGTGATATGCTTCAAATCTCAGAAATAAACTAATATCATAAATTCCATCACAGATCGTGGTTGGGAAAGAAAAAAATAACTTGGGAATAAGGATAGAAGTCATTGGGGGTGAGGTGATTATACAAGTGCATAACCCACTCACTCTGAAATCCCCTCTCCACTATTGATCATTATACAGCCAGTGCTGCAGGCAATAAAATTATCAGGGCCCAGCCCTCGAGTGTTATTTTTAACATATAAGCTCATGCAGATGAATGATGCTGCAAAAGCAAAATATTGTTTGTTTTCAGCAGTGTTCATAGAGTCTTACAGCACCAAAGGAATCCATTTGGCCCATCGTGCCTGTGCCGACTCTTTGAAAGGTATTCAATTAGTCCCATTCCCCCTGCTCTTTCCCCATAGCCCTACAAATGTTTCCTTTTCAAGTTTATTGTAAAAATAATTCACTCTGCCTCATCCAGTAAAGCTCAACGGCCTGTTTTCAGAATATACGTTGGCGATGGGAGGACTGCACCTGCCGGCAGAATGTCGCAGGCAGAGCGAGGCGTTTGTGCAATAAAATCATCAGGAATGCTTTTGACCCTCAGTTCTTGCACTCCAGTAGAATATATATAGAAAGCCACATCTCATGATGTCACGTCTGGGATGTTCCTCTTTGGCAGAATCTTGGCACATCCAGAGTGAGATTTTCTACCAGCCCCTGACCCCAGCGATTTTCCAAGCTCAGGCTCTTATGTATATCTTAGGCAGGCTAACACGGCCTTCTATTTTTAAATCCACCTCTCCATTCTGCCGTGGCAACCCTGGGCGCCAGAACACACAAGTGTCCCCATTGCCCAGCCTTACCAGGGCGCAAATGATGTAAAATATGTTGAATGAGGTGTTCCCATCATTTGCAATACATTACAATAGGCTCACCCCATATCTAGGTGGATGTATTGTGTGTCTCCTGTCAGGAAAATCCTGGAAGTGGCAGAGGACAGCAGGGAACCAATGGAATGGCTCCCAGAAAATGTCTTGCTGGAGTTGCATCGGGGAGCTGGCAGAATTCCAGTGGGAAATTCAGCAAAATGGGACCAAGAAAAAAAATATTTTAATAATATAATACCTCTCAAAGTAAACAATGTTTTGCTATTGCAGCATCAGTCCTGTGTATGGGCTCATGGGGGAAATTTTCCTGGACACTGGATGACTGGGCACAGGAAATATCGGAAAATCAGAGTGCGCACTGTAAAGCAACCCAACTAATTTTCTGCAGACCCAGGAAAATCGCCCCTCATAAAGCTTGAAATAATGTCTTGCTTGGTGGGCCTTGATAGTTTAACTGTGTTTAACATTGGCTGTAAAATTGACATACGGACATCTTAACTATTGTGCAATGCTCTGATGCAAAATAACTAGTTGCGCTTACAATAGTTTTACAAGTAATTAAAAATGACAACTATCATAGCACCTCTCATGAACTGTCCCGAGGTGCTTTACAGGGGGACAATGATCATGCAACAGAAGTTAAGAGAGCAGGCTTAAGGTATGGTCAAAGAGGTAAGTTTTGAAGATGGCTTTTGAAGAGAGATAAAGAGGGTGAGCAAGGAAATTCTGGAGCATGATGGTTTGGGATTGTACCTTGGATCAGAATCGGAGGAACAAAGTGTGCTTGTCAGAAAGTAGGGCTGGAGAAGATTTCAGAGGTAGAGTGCAGTGATGCCATGGGGGGATTTGAAGGTGATGATCTTAAAGCTGGTCCAACGAGGGACAGCGAGCCGATGGATGTCAGCAAGTATGTACAATGGTGATGAGCTGCAGAACACTGTAAGAGCTAAGATATGGACTGCAGAGTTCTGGCTGAATTGGAGTTTGTGTGGGGTGAGGTTGGACAACATTGGAAAACCAAGCAATGAGTGGATGAAGACAAGGAGGAGGGTTTCAGATGCAGTAGGAGTAAGGTAGGGGCACAGATGTGTTCTTGTGATGGAACTAAGCAGTCTTGGTAATGGATCGGATGTAGATGTAGATCTTTGAAGCTTAGCTGAAGGCTGAAGAGGACACTGAGGCTATGCACCTATAGATTCAGTTGGAGTGACCAAGTGAGGAAAGAAATGGAATTGGTGCCTAAGGTACAATGTTCCTGGCAGGGACTCTACAGAATTGCTTTTGTTTTTCTAATGTTGAGTTCAAGAGAGTTGTGGCTCATCCAGGAATTGATGTAATGTAATCAGAGTTGAAAGTAGAGAGGTAGAGCTATTTTCTTCCAGGGGTGGACAGTGATGGCACAAGGCCCAGAGTACAGAATGAATGTGTGGATGGAAATGAGATGAGAAAATAGTCAGACATGATCTGGTTGATGATCATGACCTCAGAAGTCAAGGTGCCTTCCGTAATGCCAAGGTTGAAGAGGTGACTGTAGGTGAGAAAATTTATGGGCAGGGTGAGTGAGAACAGGAGGTAAGAAAAGTCAAAGGCGGGGGACAGGGTGAGCTTCGGAACAGATTGAAGTCACCAATGAGGAGACCAAATGAGAATAAAGACTCAGACCACAACAGATAAAAGACAAAGAGGACTTTTTAAAACACAAATTAGAAAAAGCTAATTAGTTGAGTAATGGTTGTCTTATCCATTAATTAAGCCATAAGATTCATGGTGTGCAGACAGTAATAATCACTGAGCAATTTGTTAAACACCAAGACATGATCCGTTGGTTTCTCACACAAATAAACATAATGGGGTAGAGTTTCCATATTAGGCACAACTGTCGATCCGACCAAATTTGCGTTAGTTTTGAGAAGTGATTTTTTTTTTCCTTGTGTTTCCACTCAAACTCGTTTGCATAGCACTGAAAGTAAACTCTGCCATGAACCAGCGCAACTGGGCAGTGTTTTAGAACGCAATTAAAAAAAAACGTTTTGCTTTAAAAATTCCTTGTGTGGTATTTTGATACAGTTTGATTAACTAAAAATGGGTTTATCACATAAAATAAGCATTTTAATCAGAATGGCTAGTCCACCATCTGTGAGTAACCCCATTTAAAATAACTGAAAATGACTTTAACAACCACACAGAACCATTTGCTAGTTATATTTTGAGGTACAGCAGTTAGTTTCTTAGTAAATCTTTTAAAAATGACGTTCAGAAGCTTTTAAAATGTGCCTGTTAGTGTCCTTGTGCATAAAAAAACTTTTAGAGCCTCCTCAAAGGCCCGCAATCAAGCGCAATTAGCAGAAACTTGCAATGGTGATTAATTCAATTGGGGGCGTGGCCAGTTTTATGGGCAGGGCTGGCTTCTAGCGCAAATGATCGTGGAAACCCAATTTGCGCAGAATGCAATTTGTGCTTAAAATTCTGTGATCTTTGATATATAATTATATAATTGAGTCCTGATTTGCAAGAATTTTTAGCATGGTTTTATCCTTCAGATCACCCAGGTTTTACCGCAGTAAAAATGAAAACCAATGAAAAAGTGCAGAGCCTACTCTTAGACTTAACACTGCACAGTTAATAAGTATACGCTGTATGAGCAAGTGTTTTAAAATCTGCAAACTAACTAGCAATTCATTAACTGCAGATTTTGTAACGTCCGTGTGTAATTGAGACACGGACTGCAGAAGTTGGTTATAACAGGTGTTTACTGAATGGAGACAAAACTGGAACTACTATACAAAGTTACTACACAGGCTTATATACAGGGGTGGTCACTACTGGTACTGCAGTATACAGGGGCTGCAGAATATAGTTCCTTCTTCAAGGTACATACACTACAATTCCTCCCCTTTTAGCTAAACAGTACATAACATTCGATTAATAATTAAATAACATATTTACAATTACAGTTGCTATATACATTAGCTGATTATAAATTATAAATTCAGTCTTTGAGGAGGCTTCCTGATTCTGTCCGGATAACGCCTCTTTGGGGTATCAGGTTCTTCTGGCAAAGTTGATTCGGGATCAACGTCGTTGTTTGGTTCATCTGCTTCCAATATCACCGATTCTGAGGTAGATGCAATTGGTACTTCGGTTTCATCACCAGGTGTATAGAATCGTGGTGTAGATTTGACGCTTTCCAGTGACTCTAGAATCTGGTCAGCATGGCGTCTTACAATGTTCTCTCCAACGTCCACGGTATACATTAGAGGTCCTTGCCGTGTGCAGATCGTTCCTGGCTGCCATTTCTCTGTGCGGTAGTCCCGGGCCAAAACTGGTTGACCTATCTTAAAACTCCTGGTTGGCCTTTCATGCATATTCTGAAACTGCCTGTTCTCCACATCTCTTCTGATGTTTGACTTAACCAAATCCAAGCGGCATCTTAGTCTTCGATTGAAGAACATCATGGCTGGAGTTTGGATGGTAACCGCATGTGTCGCATTCCGGTAGGCAAACAAGAAGTTATCCACCTTGTGTTGTAGGGGTATGTCTTCATTACACATTGCCTTGATAGCCTTCTTGAATGTTTGAACGAACCTCTCAGCCAATCCACTGGTGGCTGGATGATATGGGGCGGATGTGTAATGCTTAACACCATTGCTCTTTAAGAACCTCCGGAACTCTTCAGACACAAACTGTGGTCCATTGTCGGAGCAAATCTGTTCAGGCAGCCCATTTCTGGCGAATATGGTTCGTAAAACTGTGATAGTTTTTTCTGTGGTGGTTGAGGACATTTTTATTACCTCTGGCCACTTTGAATGTGCATCCACCGCAATTAAAAACATCGAGTCCATAAAGGGACCAGCAAAATCAATGTGTACCCTTTGCCATGGAGATGAGGGCCGCTCCCATGGATGTAGAGGGGCTTGTGGTGGGGCGTTTTGGACCTTCTGGCATCCTGTACAGCTCTTGGTCATCTCTTCGATTTCCCTATCGATACCCGGCCACCACACAAACGCTCTGGCTAAGTTCTTCATTTTTACCCCTCCCAGATGACCCTCATGAAGCTCATTGAGCACTCTATCCTTAAATTTCGGTGGAATTACTACTCTGGATCCACACATCAAGGTTCCTCGGCACACTGACAGCTGTTCTCTTCTCGGCGAGAATGCTGGCAACCGTGTTTCGCCATGTGCTGGCCATCCCTTCACTGTTAAATCATAGACCCTGGAGAGTGTCGGGTCATTTCGTGTTTCCTTTTCTATGTTTGCATTCGTCACAGGTAGACATTCGACTATGGTCGAGTGGAATATCTCCACAGGATCCACTGCAGGTGCTTCTTCCACCATCGGCAACGGTAGGCGCGACAATCCATCAGCATTCCCATGCTGTTTAGTTCCTTTGTACTCGATGTCATATTGGTGTGCCCCTAGGAAAAGGGACCACCTCTGTAGCCGTTGTGCTGTCATTATCGGGACGTTGACCTGAGTGAGAACATTGATGTGGTGCGCCTATCCTGCCAATGGATTTGCAGGATCTTGCGGAGGCAGCATTGGTGGTACCTCTCCAGTGCTTTGAGGTGCCTGCTGTACATGGTCCATGTCTCTGAAGCATACAGGAGGGCGGGTATCATTACTGCACTGTAGGCCATGAGCTTGGTGCTGGGTTTGAAGTCCTGGTCTTCAAACACTCTCTTCCTCAGGCGACCGAAGGCTGCACTGGCACACTGAAAGCAATGTTGGACTTCATCATCGACGTCTGCCTTTGTTGACAGTAGGCTCCCAAGGTATGGAAAGTGGTCCGCATTGTCCAAGGCCTCGTCATGGATTTTGATATTCGGGGAGCAGTGCTGTGTGGCAGGGGCAGGTTGGTAGAGAACCTTTGTCTTACGGATGTTTAGTGTAAGATCCATGCTCTTGTATGTTTCGGTGAAGGTGTTGATGATGGTTTGGAGTTTGGCCTCAGAGTGTGTGCAGACGCAAACATCATCTGCATACTGTAATTCAATGACAGAGGATGGGGCGACCTTGGATCTGGACTGGAGACGACGGAGGTTGAACAGTTTCTTGTTTGTTCTGTAGATTAGCTCCACCCCAGCGGGGAGCTTACTGAGAATGAGATGGAGCATTGCAGCCAGGAAGATGGAGAAGAGCGTTGGTGCGATGACACAGCCTTGCTTGACCCCGGTTGGTATGTGAATTGGATCTGTGGTGGATCCGTTGGTCAGGATCACGTCTTGCATGTCGTCATGAAGCAGGCAGAGGATGGTGACAAACTTTTGAGGGCAGCCGAATTTGAGGGGGACACTCCATAATCCCTTATGGTTGACGGTGTTGAAGGCCGTCGTGAGGTCAAAGAAGGCCATATACTGCAGTTTGTGCAGTTCCCTGCATTTCTCTTGTAATTGACGCGCAGTGAAGATCATGTCCATTGTGCCCCTTAGTGGGCGGAATCCACATTGCGACTCTGGGAGGAGCTCTTCAGCCACTGGGAGAAGGCGATTGAGGAGGATTCTTGTGATGACTTTCCCTGTGGCAGACAGCAGGGAGACGCCTCTGTAATTACCACAATCGGACTTGTCACCTTTCTTCAAGATGGTCATGATTACGGCGTCTCTGAGATCCCCTGGCATGCTGTCCTCCTTCCAAATAAGAGAAATGAGTTCATGTATTCACGCCAATAGTGCTTCTCCGCCATGTATTAGTGCCTCAGCGGGGATTCCATCTGCTCCTGAGGCCTTGTTGTTCTTCAGTTGTCGGATGGCCTTTTCAACCTCATGCCGGGCTGGGGTTGTGCTGAGGTGGTGATGGGCAGCATGCTACAGGATGGAGTTGAGGACACTCGCATCGAAGACAGTAAATGGCGGAGCAGGCTCGAGGGGCCGATTGGCCTACTCCTGCTCCTATTTCTTATGCTCTTATGTTCTTATGTGTCCGCGGGGAGGAGAAGGGAGAGCGCGGGAGACGCCATTGAGCCGCGGAGAAGAAGGAAGAGCGCGGGAGACGCCATTTTTAGAAGCCACACCCAGGGATGCCGAAGAGTGGCAGTATCTCTACATTCGACAATGAAGTCGAAGATTGGGCGACATAATTGGAACGTATTGAGGTGTACTGCAGGGCGAATGAAGTGCCAGATGCTAGGAAAGCACTGGTTTTGTTAAATTCCATGGGTGCAAAAACTTATGGGTTTCTGCAAAACCTAATAACCCCAGAGAAGCCTGTGAATAAGAATTTCGAAAGCATAGTAGAAATCCTACAGGACCACTTAAACCCCACACCGCTGCTGATAGCAGAACGATTTAAGTTCCATAAAAGGAACCAATACAAAGACGAAAGCAATGCTGAGTACTTAACGGAACTGCGCAAGCTATCGAAACACTGCCAGTTTGGAGTGGGACTAGCAGATATGTTAAGGGACAAGTTTGTGTGTGGGCTTCAAAGTGAAGGAACCCAGAAACGGCTTCTATCAGAAAAGGATCTTATGCTGGACAAGGCTTTCAGTATGGCAGTATCACATGAAGCAGCCGCAAGTGGCGCTGCAGAGATACAATGGAGACGGCAAGAATATGGCACCAATGAAATGTCCTATGGAACAGGGAAGCGTTATCGCCGCGGCAGAACAACACACGAGTAGAAGGATTGTTGGTTCAAGGACCAAGTGTGCAGACAGTGTGGAAAAGTAGGACACACAGCAAGAGTCTGCAGGTCTGGGAAGAAAACCAACAGCAAGAAATCTCCACAGGAGAAATACAAAAAGGTACACAAGGTAATGGACAGTAGTTCAGACGAACAGAAAAGTGACACAGATTCCGGAAGCAAGGAGCTGGGTTGTCTGAAACTACATAAGGTAACCAAAATGGAGGATCACCAGACTATCTGGGTTACATTCAAGATAGATGGAGTCCAAGTGAAAATGGAATTGGACACAGGATCAGCCCTAACAGTCATAAACCAAAGGGACAACAAGCGGCTATTTTCACATATACCCTTGAAAGCTACAGAGATTGACTTGAAGACGTACACGGGGCAAAAAGTCTACCCCAAAGGAAAAATAAGGGTGAAAGTGATATACAAATGCCAGGAAATGCCTAAAATGGACTTATATATATTGCCAGATGGAGGACCACCACTGCTAGGACGTGAATGGATCCAGAAGATACAATTAGATTGGCATTCCATACAGGCACTGAGGGTTGAGGCCAAAAAGGGTGACGACGTCACACCTGGACGAATGTCAAAAATGCTAACTGACGCAAAAGAAGTGTTCCAGGAGGGACTCGGAACACTAAAAGGCATAACAGCAATGATTAAAATAGAGGAAAATGCAAGCCCAAAGTTTCTTAAGGGCAGACCAGTGCCTTATGCGATCAGACCAGCCGTCGAAGCAGAGCTGGAAGGGTTGGAACGATCAGGAGTACTGTCCAAAGTGGACTGGAGCGAGTGGGCTACACCCATCGTTCCTGTAATGAAGAGGTCGTTGAGTAATACGCCTGGGGAACCAAAGAAGGTCCGCATCTGTGGGGATTTTAAGGTGACAGTGAACCCAGTCCTTCACACGGTACAATATCCACTTCCACGAATTGAGGATACTTTCGCCTCGCTATCTGGAGTTAAACGCTTCACCAAAATTGATCTAGCCCAGGCGTACTTGCAAATGGAGGTAGAAGAAGCCTCGAAACAATACCTCACGATCAACACTCATAAAGGTCTCTATCAATACAACCGGCTGGTGTTCGGGGTAGCATCGGCTCCGGCTATTTGGCAAAGGGCAATGGATCAAGTCCTGCAAGGGATTCCAGGGACCCAGTGTTATTTGGGCGACATCCTGGTCACGGGCGAAAATGACAGTGATCACCTCGCCAACTTGGAGAAGGTGCTCACCAGATTAAAGGAATATGGGCTACGAGCTAATCGCCACAAGTGCGAGTTTTTCCAGAAACAGATCTCGTATTGTGGCCACGTCATCGATGAAGAGGGGTTACATAAGTCCCCTGAAATGATTGAGGCAGTAGTCAAGGCTCCAGCACCGGAAAATGTGTCACAACTGAGGTCGTTCCTCGGGCTGGTAAACTACTACCATAAGTTCTTACCAAATTTGTCCACGGTATTACACCCACTGAACACCCTACTGCAAACGGGGGTGCCATGGAAGTGGAATGACGAACGTAGACGAGCTTTCCAGAAGTGTAAAGAATTGATCACATTAAAAGAGGTGTTGGCCCATTTCAACCCAGCACTACCAATTCGTTTGGCATGTGATGCATCACCCTATGGTATTGGAGCAGTGCTGTCGCACAAATTCCCAGACGGGTTGGAGAGGCCAGTAGCCTTTGCGTCTCGGTCACTAACCTCAGCCGAGCGCAACTACACCCAGATTGACAGGGAGGCCCTCAGCCTAGTATGGGGAGTAAAAAAATTCAACCACTATCTGCATGGGCAGAAGTTCACCTTGCTGACTGACCACCAACCACTTGTCTCCATCTTTAATCCTAAGAAGGGCGTTCCAGTGATGACTGCACAATGGTTACAAAGATGGTCCCTGTTTCTAGGGGCGAATCAATATGAAATAGAATATAAAGGCACGAAACAGCATGGAAACGCTGATGGGCTATCACGCCTGCCACTGCCTACTGTGGAGGAAGCACCAGCAGTGGACCCTATCGAGATATTTTATTCGTCAATAATTGAACGATTGCCAGTAACGAATGCGGATATAGAGAAGGAGACCCGCAATGATCCGACACTGTCTCGGGTATATGATTTGACGGTGAGGGGATGGTCAACACATGGCGACTCACTGTTGCCAGCATTCTCATCCAGAAGAGAACAGCTGTCAGTATGCCAGGGGACAGTGATGTGTGGCTCCCGAGTGGTGATTCCACCCAAGTTAAGGGAGAGAGTGCTAAATGAGCTTCATGAAGGTCATCTGGGAGGGGTGAAAATGAAAAGCCTTGCTAGGGCTTCTGTGTGGTGGCCGGGGATCGATCAACAAATCGAGGACCTAACCAAGAGCTGCTCAGGATGCCAGAAGGTCCAAAATGCACCACCACATGCCCCTCTACACCCATGGGAGTGGCCCTCCTCTCCATGGCAAAAGGTGCATATTGATTTCACTGGTCCATTCATGGACTCAATGTTCTTAATAGCAGTGGATGCTCACTCGAAATGGCCTGAGGTGATAAAAATGTCCTCAACCACTACAGAGAAAACTATTGCAGTCCTACGGACCATATTTGCCAGGAACGGCTTGCCAGAGAAGATTTGCTCTGATAATGGACCACAGTTTGTGTCCGAAGAGTTTCGGAAATTTATGAGAAGGAATGGGGTCAGGCATTACACATCCGCCCCGTATCATCCAGCCACAAATGGATTGGCTGAGAGGTTCGTACAAACCTTTAAAAAGGCGATAAAGGCCATGTGCAACGATGAAATTCCACTACAGCATAAGGTGGACAATTTCCTATTTGCCTACAGAAATGCCACACATGCAGTCACCAACCAGGCCCCGGCCATAATGTTCTTTAACCGAAGGTTGAGATCTCGTCTGGATTTGCTCAGACCAAATGTGCGAAGAAATGTTGAGGATAAACAATTCCAGCACATCAATGAGAAGCCGACAAGGAGCTTCAATGTAGGACAACCAGTCTTGGCCCGTGACTGCTGAACAGAGAAATGGCAACCCGGAATGATATGCACAAGGCAGGGGCCATTAATGTACACAGTGGATGTCGGGGAGAACATTGTGCGACGCCACGTCGATCAGATCTTAGCGTCACAGGAACGAGTCAACCCCATGTCTCGAGTACCTGGGGATGAACCCGACATACCGGTAGCATCTACCTCAGAACCAGTAGCAGTGGAAACCGATGAACTAACCGACGAAAAGGGGCCAGAATCGCCTCCGCACCAAGAACAAGAACCTCAGGAAAGGCGCTATCCCGAAAGGATCAGGAAGCCGCCCCAAAGACTGAATCTATAAATGGACTATTGTTGTTTAATGTACATGTTAAAGTGTTAATTGTTATTTGAATATTATGGGTACTGCTAATCTAAAAGGGGAGGAATTGTAATGTATGTACCTTTAAGAGAGAACTACTTTTACAGCTCCTGTATACTGTAGTACCGGCAGTAACCACACCTGTATATAAGCCTTGAGCATGCCTCTGTACCCCCAGTCTTGAGACTACCCTACTCCAGTAAATACCTGTTGATTGTTAAGTTACAGCATCCGTGTGGTTATTGAAAAACATCATACTCTCAGAATCACGGATCTAACACAAGGGGCCAGAAATTTGTGTCCAAATGCGTGAGTACGGTCTGGGTACTCACGCATCTGGCCGTTGGAAATGCCGGCGTTCAGCATGCACAGCGCATGCGGGGAACGCCGGCATTTCCAGTCCTCGGAACGAAGGGGTTCATAGGCACAGCGCGTGCGACTGCACAGGCAGCGCGTGCGCAGTGAACTTCGTCGATTTCATTCATGGATTCAGTGAGGGTAAGTCCTTGCAAGTTACACTTGAAAAAAGCATGTGTAAAGTGGCTCCAAGGCTGCGGAGGAAGATATATTTTATCGTGGAGCTTCTGAAAGGCAATATTTTTGTTTGGGAAAGGGAGGAAAATTATTTTAAGAAATGCTGAGGTTAGTTTTAAAGTTTAAATTTTTTTTTTTTTTTTTTTTTTTAAACGGGTTTTCAGTACGGTAGGTAGAAGGAGCAATTGTGGCTGTGTGAATTGAATGTGAGAATGAGTGTTCCAAAATGAGTAATGTAACATTTCCAACACTTTTAAGAAAGAAACTTTTCATCAGTAATAAGTAATTATGTATGTATGTCCGCATATATTCCTTTACGTATATGTATGTATATTTTATATTCCTTTACTTATGTGTATGAATGTATGTTTTTAATTATGATTTTCCAATAAGTTACTTTCTCTGAAAGTCATAATTAAATACATACATTCATACACATAAGTAAAGGAATATATACATACACGCAAAGGAATATATACAGACATACATACATAATTACTTAAAAGAATATATTACTGATGAAAAGTTTCTTTCTTAAAAATGTTGGAGTCATTTTCACGTTTAATAAACACAGCAAATTCAATTCACATAGCCACAATTGATCCTTCTACCTACAGTACTGAAAATCCGTTTTAAAAAACGAAAATAAACTTTAAAACTTACCTCAGCATTGCTTAAAATAACTTTCCTCCCTTTCCCAAACAAAAATATTGCCTTTAAGAAGCTCCACGATAAGAAATATCTTCCTCCGCAGCCTCTGGAGCAACTGTACTCATGCTTTTTTCATGTGTAAGTTGTGAGGACTTGACCTCACTGAAAGCATGAATGAAAGCGGCGAATTTTACTGTGCACGCGCTGCCTGTACAGTCGCACGCGTTCTGCCTCTGAACCCCTTCGTTCAGAGGGCAGGAAATGCTGGTTTTCCCCGCATGCGCCGTGCATGCTGAAAACCGGCATTTCCTCCGGCCAGACGCGTAAGTACCCCGACCGTACTCGCGCGTTTGGAAGGGAATTACTGGGCCAACATTTTACATGTCAATAAAATGAAAAATTTAACAATTGCACGATTTGCCTCCTCGCATCTGCGACTGAGGGTCCAAGGAGGTGCATTGCGCAAGAGGTCATCGTCGTACGTATCCTCACACTGTTCCCTTTCGGGAACTGTATGAAGTGGTGGAAGGATTTCTGGCCACGTTAACACTCCTTCCGTGACCATAACCATCTTCATACCAGCCATTAGGGTGGTTAGTCCTATGGCGGGAGGGTTTTACGGGCTCCCACAACCCATCTGGGGGGGGGGGCACCCACACCCGCGGACGCAAGTATCCCGCTGGATGTCCACCCAGAATTTATAGTTGGAGCTCCGACTCCACTTGCCGGGACTGTCTGGAGCGGGGTTCGAAACCCTACTCCTTCTGGCCCAGCGGCGGGGATGCTTACCGCTACGCAAAAGGCCCACTCCGTGCAAAAGGTGACACCCATACGTTTCCTGCGCCTTTTCCCTCCCCGTGACTGGAGCCCTATGCTGCCACTTGAAAGACCAAGCTATCATCTGTCCTTTTTGCGGCGCCTTTGACTTCTCATTACCAATGATGAGCAGGCGCTGCGCCTCCATCTCGTTGAGGAGATTGCTGAGGTCATCATCAGTTCAATTGAGAGTTCTTTTAATGCCGTGAATTGTGCTCATTCCAGCCATTTCACGTTGCTAATCGGATTGGGCCTTTGGCGTAGCGGTCGGATCCCCGCCGCTGGGCCAGACGGGGTAGGGTTTCGAACCCCGCTCCAGACAGTCCCGGCAAGTGGAGTCGGAGCTCCGGCTCTAAATTCTGGGTTGACATCCAGTGGGATATTTGCGTCCGTGGGTGTGGGTGGCCCCCCCTCCTTGTATAGCTTGTGGGAGCCCGTAAAACCCTCCCGCCATAGGACTAACCACCCTAATGGCTGGTTCAAAGATGGTTACGGTCACGGAATGAGCGTTAATCATGGCCATAAATCCTTCTACCACTTCATACAGTTCCCCAAAGGGAACAGTGTGAAGACACGTATGATGATGACATTGCTAAATAAATAAATGGAATTTAAAAAATTCTTTTAGGGCTTTTAAAAGTCTTTAAATTGCTTTAATTCTGTTTAAAACTACTTCAGATTCTTCAAAATAATGTAAACATTTTTAAAAGTTTATAAAAGTTACCAAAAGCTTCATAAAAATACCAAAAACCTATTTAAAATGCTGCTTTGCATGTAAAAATGCTTAGCAACTTGTGAGAAACATTGGGGGCGTGTCCTATTAAACTGAGACCTCAAGGGGCGTGTCTCAGTTGCACAGCGCGCTACAGGCTTCGCGCTGGCTGCACTCCTGGGCGGCGTGACGTCAGACGCTGCCCGGGAGTCAACATTTTAAAACAGCAATTCCAGGCGTCCCTGAAGCTCAACGGCCGGCGCGTCGGGTAAGTGCAGATCGGGGGCTTACACGCGCGGCAAGCCCCTGACTCGAATTTCTGGGCCAATGTGTTGGTTATGACAAGGCCATGTTCTAAGCTAGAAACTTGTGCACATAATCTAGGCTGGCACCCCAGTGCAGTGCTGAGGAAGTGCTGCACTTTTGGAGGTGGCATCTTTTGGATGAGATGTAAACCAAGGCCCGTGTGCCCACTCAGGTGATCGTAAAAGAACCTGTGGCACTATTTGAAGAAGAGCAGGAGAATTCTCACCAGTGTCATTTATCCCTCAACCAACTTTACTGGTATGACGTAGCTCATTCAGAGTTATTACTCAGATCATTCAGAGATATGGGAGCAACAGTAATAGAAATTGAGACAGATGCCCAAGTGATTTTAGAATACATGAACGACTACAAACCTCGCTGTTATTCTCCTACCCTGTAAGGTCAGGAATGACAATGAAGCTGATGAAGTCTGCTGAAACAGTTATTTCTCAGCATTTGTTTAACATTCTAGTCTGAGATGTGCTATTTTTGAACCCAATAGACTTGCTGCCAGATTAAAATGAAATTTTAAATAGACAAATAGTATTGCCCTCACAGAGGAAAAAGCACTGTGACTTGCCCCTTGGGGCGTTGTGTTTAATCTAGCCTGCAATAGCTGAAAACTGTCTGAACTTTTCAAAAGCTAGGCTGACTGCAGCTGTATAATTAGACTGTGAACAAAGCTTTTATCTACTGCAATACAGCATAGCTGAAACCTCCTCTGTAAGGTTTTTCTCCTCATCAATTTTCTCACAACCACCTATGTCCTTGCTAAACCGAAACACAAAAGATTTCTTACTGGCAGATTTCAATGTTCATAAGCATTCATTCAAGACCTTGGGGGCGAACATTTGTTTATTCACATGTACCTGAAGAGTGCTGGAACTGCAGGACAGCATGGTAATGGGTTAATGACCACTCCTATCCCCAAAAACAAGATGTTGAAAATGCCTTTGAAAATTGGGAATAAAAGGCCAACTGACATTTCTAGTGCCTTGAAAATGTCATGAGGGGACAGCTCTACATCCACGGAGGCGGATCGATTGGTGAAAGCTAAGCAATCGTGTAGGTGGGGTCATGAACCCAAATAGCTGTCAGTAGATTTGATTGGTGGAGGAGTTTTCTTACCAGGAGCATGACATAGTCAGGCATATCATAATGGAGGAGGAGAAGAAGGGGGTTAAGGAGTATCAAGCTCCTGAGTAGCAGCAGGTACTACACCAGTGAGTCTATTGCAATAGAGTCTGATACCTGGGCATGTAAGATCCTCCAAATAAAGGAGATGGTATTGACACGGTTAGTAACATATTGCTTGGCATCCTCTATGCACCCCCCACCCCTCCACACATGGGAATGGTAGAATAGTGGTAATGTCACTGGGTTAGTTAATCCAGAGGCCTGGACTAATGATCCAGAGACATGAATTCAAATCCCACCATGGCAGCTGGGGAATTTAAATTCAGTTAATTAAATAAAAAGCTAGTATCAGTCATGGTTACCATGAAACTATCGGATTGTCGTAAAAACCCATCTGGTTCACAAATGTCCTTTAGGGAAAGAAATCTGCCGTCCTTACCTGGCCTGGCCTATATGTGACTCCAGACTCCAGACCCACAGCAATGTGGTTGACTCTTAACTGCCCTCTGAAATGGCCTAGCAAGCCATTCAATTGTAACAAACCGCTACGAAACAAAATAATAAGAATGAAACCGGACGGACCACACGGACTGCAGCGGTTCAAGAAGACGGCTCACCACCACCTTCTCAAGGGCAATTAGGGATGGGCAATAACGCCCACATCCCATAAATGAATAAAAAACATCCCCAAATCTCTTCATAACTGTAAATAAGTAGATTAGATAGCCCGCAATTTCCAAAATTCAAAATGACCTTTGCCCACGCAAAGACAGTTGTGAAACAACCATGTACTATTAACAGACCAACAGGATGCTTGTATTTGAATTGACAATTTTTGAAGATGACAAAGGGACTTAGGGTGGCAAATCTGTATTCGTAACACCCGTTTCTTGGGTGCTACGCGTGCCCTTAGTGCTCCAAAATTGTGTCCCCGGCGTGCATGTACACTTGTGGAGCGAATCCAGCTGGATGTGATATTGGTGAGGGCATTAGCGCGCGTGTGCAGTGATTGCCCGCCGGAAGTATGCAGAGTAGGCAGATCATGACGTCAATCGGCCTGCAGTGCTGATTTGCCAAAAGTGCGCTATTTTGGAGCTCAACGCTCCAGCCAATGCCTGCTGCTGAACACGCGCTCAGCGGCATGAAGAACCCCCCCCACCAGCACTATTTAAAGGAATCATCAACTACTTACAGGTTAGTTGCTGGTTGATTTCTTCTGGCTGTTGTTATGCTTCCACAAGTGTTTAGTGCTTTCTATAGTTGTTTAAAGTTGCTAAAGTCTACAGGGAGGGTGTGGCAGGTGCTGAAGAACTTTATCCTGAGTTCAATTCTTCTGCACAAACCACTTGCTGCCAGACATGAGTGCACTAGTAGGAATTCCCCTTGGAATACAGCATGACTTGAAGAATGAACAGAGGGTATGCAGAACAGGATTTGGGGCGGGGGGGGGGGGGGAGGAGGGAGGAGAAAGGCTCTTAGCAAGAGGCCATATCCGCCCAGGGTGTTCAGGGAGCAATTCTCCTCCCTGAACCTCAGCGAGGAACAATGTGTGAGACGTCTGTGCTTCAGTAAGGACGTCCTCACTGAAATCTGCCACCTGCTGCAGCCACAACTGCAACCTCAGAGCAGGGCAAGGACCACATTGCCAGTGTGCGTCTGGCTCCTTCCAGGCTGGAGCTGGAGATATTTGCAACATCTCGCAGTTTGCCATCCACTGTTGTGTAAGGGTGGTCACCGAGACTCTATTCCAAGAGAGCTGACTGCATTTCATTCTCTCTTGCCAGAGAGCAGCAGGCGGAGTGAGCACACGGCTTCGCTAGGATTGCAGGCTTCCCCATGCCAATGACAACACGCACATCGCTTTGCGGGCACCGCATGTCAAACTCTGCCATGTACCTTAACCAAAAAGGCACACGGAAGTCAGGTACTAAGGGAATGCACAAGGGTGATTAGTTTATGTTTGTATGCAATATGGCATGATTTGATTTATAAATTTGGTTTGGAATGTATATTTTGTGGTGGCTTTTATTTTTGTATTGTTGCCAAGCGGATGCTGTGATGGCCAGTGACAGCGGGAAGGTAAGGTGTGGGATTGTTGGTGAATGGGAAATTGGGGTTGCACTCAGATCAGTTCTTCATGGACAGCCCGGGCAGAAAGGGGCTATCTAGGTTGCCTCCTCCCTTCTCTTTCCTCTTCCTCTTCCTCCTCTTCCCTCAACATCCAGCAGGTGTGCGACCATGGGCAGCAAATCATGCAGGTCAATGTCCAGTATCCTGGCAGCAGTCATGATGCCTTCATTCTGCGGCAGTCCGCTGTGCCAGCTGCATTTGAGCCACAACAGCAAACCAAAGGGTACTGGGCAACAAGGGCTATCCGCTGACTCCAGTGTGCAACCCACGCACACGTGAGCAGCATGCATAAAATGAATGCCATGCTGCACACACGAAATGTGATAGAGCAGACCATTGGCGTGCTGAAACAACACTTCCACTGCCTGGACCACGCTGGAGAAGTCCTGCAGTACTCAGCAGAGCGGGTGTCAAGATTCGTGGTGTTCTGCGGCATGCGGCACAACCTCACCATCATGAGGGCACAGCGCCTGCCACCAGCTATACAACGATGCAGCTGAGGAGCAGGAAGAGGAGGAGGAGGAGGAAGGGGAAGAGAGGAGGCAACCTAGACAGCCCCTTTCTGCCCAGGCTGTCCATGAAGAACTAATCTGAGTGCAATATCAACAGTCCCACACTTTGAGCACACTACCACATGGTATATATATATAAATATAAATATACCCAAATAATTCCACAATTATGTAGTAGATTTCAAACTGCTCACTTGGTTGAATGATAGTCAATTGACTGTTACCTATCAAAAAATCTGCTTTTGTTTGTGTACAGGCATATAGGGGGAAAAATTTGGTATTGACCATTTTGGGGAGCTAACTTTAGCGCCGGCGACCGCAAAATTGAGTTTTAGCACCCCAAGAGGGAAGTGGAGCGCTAAATGAAGCACTCCACTTCCTTCTTAGGGTGCTAACGTCGGAGAGCGGGGCGGAGACTTCAGCAGCACTGCACACTGAGCCGGGCAGCGCTGCTGCATTCAACGGCTCCTTCCCGCCCTTAAAGGGAAGGGCCATCGCTGCAGGCTCTGCAATTTAAAAAGTACCTACCTGGACCACCAAGGCAGCTGCAATCCCGTGCGATCAGCAGAGTGCCGGGCTGATCAATCACAGGCAGGAACCTGTGAAAAATACTAGCACAGGAAAGGTAAGTTTTTTTTTCCCCACTTACCTCGGCCACCTCGCCTTTAATCATCGCCCCCGAAGCAGCCAGCCGCCCGATGCACACCTCCTGCAGCTGTCGGTGTTTTTGACCAGCGCTGCTGCAGGGGGCGGAAGTCAATTTCAGGTCCGGGGCGATGCGCACGGCAATGACGTCACGATCTCCGGGCGAAGGAGATTGGGGCGCAACGCCATAGCACCGCCGCAAAACTCCCGTCAAATATGGTGGGTGTCGATGTCAGCACCGAGCTGCGCCCGGTCACAAAGCCATTTGCGCCCCGCGCTAACGGGAGGTGCAAATGCACCCAATTTCACCCCCATAGAGTACTGGACTCTCTCACTCGCTCTTCCTCTCCTCCCCCTCTCTCGCTTTATCAACATAAGAAAAGGAATAGCTTCACAACTGAAGTATTGATAGTGAACTTCGACAATGTATTGCATTCTATTACCAGCCCTGGCTAGATGGGATTTCTTATAAACTATAATTTCTCAAACAAAGAGCAGCATTTATGTAATCTAATCCGCTTGGTATGAGTGAAGCACTTGCCTCCAGTTCCTTTGTTACATGATACAGAAAAGGCCTTTTCTTAAGAAGATAGGAACAAGAAAATACCATTCAAGCCATCTCATCCCTTTGTTGAACTTCCTGCTCAGGATAACACGCGAGTAGAGTCTGTTATTGATAACATCTGCACACATTCCAAGGAGCCTACCTTTACTTCAAATTAATTAATTTGCTCTATGTTGTGTTATCTATGATAGAAGTTACCAATGATGTAGCCCCGTCTGCAGTCAGATACATAAGCAATATAGGAAAGGTGTCTGTTTCTGACTCTGTTTATCACACCCTATGTAGAGGTTATTTGAACAAGGATATTGTAGAAAACAATGTAAATTTGTGACTCTGCCAATAATACTCTTCTCTGTGTTAACAATCCTAAAAAAGCTAGTTCCATCTTTCCTGAAGTTTGTGGAATCTTTTTCCTCTTTATCAAGGTTAAAAAATTAATTAGGGGTGTCAGAAATACACTCCTTTTCAGTCCTATCATCAAAAGTTATCAGATATTTCTTTATTTCCAAATGTAAAGTTTTGAGAGTATTTAAAGTCTCTTCCGATTGATTAAATGAAGATTGCAGGGCAAATTAAATTCAGATAATGATAATAATTAATTCTCAGATTAATTCTGTTGTCAGTTTGAAATATCCAACAACTAGTTCTGGCAACATTAATAGGCTCATTGCTGCCTTTATAATGGAAATAAATTACCAATTTAGAATCTCATAGTCTAATATTATTGTTAACCAGTTATGCAAATGGAAGCAAACACCTCACTTCATCCCCTGCTTGATGGTCCATATAGAAGGAATTCCACAGCACCAATATTCTATTTTTTTTAGCATATAGAATCATAGAATGATACAGCACAGAAGGAGGCCGTTCACCCCATTGTGTCTGTGCCGGCTCTTTGAAAGAGCTATCAAATTAGTCCCACTCCCCTGCCTTTTCCCCAAAGCACCGGCAAATTTTTCCTTTTCAAAGATGTGCAGGTTAGGTTGATTGGCTATGATAAATTGACCCTTAGTGTTAGGGGGATTAAATACGTGGGGTTACGGGGATAGGGTGGGATATGTGTTGGTGTAGGGGTTACGGGGATCGGGTGGGATATGTGTCGGTGCAGGCTCGATGGGCCGAAATGGCCTCTATCTGCACTGTGGGGTTTCTGTGATTCTGTGTTCTGTGATATTTATCCGATTCTCTTTTGAAAGTAACTATTGAATCTGCTTCCACCACCTTTTCAGTGCATTCCAGATCATAACAACCTGCTGTGTATTTTTCTTTCCTCATGTTGCCTCTGGTTCTGCCAATTACCTGAAATCTGTGTCCCCTAGTTAACGATCCTTCTGCCAATGGAAATAGTTTCTCCCTATTTACTCTATCAAAAGTCTTCAAGATTCTGAACACTTCTATCAAATCTCCCCTTAACCTTCTCTGCTCTAAGGAGAACAACCCCAGTTTCTCCAGTCTCTCCAGATAACTGAAGTCTTTCATCCATGATACTATTCTAGTAAATCTCCTCTGCACCCTCTCTAAGGTCTTGACATCCTTCCTAAAGTGTGATGCTCAGAATTGGCCACAATACTCCAGCTGGGGCCTAACCAGTGTTTTAAAAAAGGTTTATCCTTCTCATTGTTTACTACATTCCGAATTTCGTGACTTCTGCAAACTGTGAAATTATGCCCTGTATATCCAAGGTCATTAATACATATCCAAAAGAGCAGTGGTCCCAACACCGACCCCTGGGGGGACACCACTGTATACTTCCCTCCAGTCTGAAAAACAACCATTCACCACCACTATTCTCTGCTTTCTGTCCCTTAGCCAATTTTGTATCCATGCTACCACTCTCCGTTTAATCCCATGGGCTTCGATTTTACTAACAATTCTATTATGTGGTACTTTATCAAATGCTTTTTGAAGGTCCATATACACAACATCAACCACACTACTCGCATCCACCCTCTCTGTTACTTCATCAAAGAACTCAATCAAGTTAGTCAAATACGATTTGCCTTTAACAAATCTGTGCTGGCTTTCATTTATTAACCCATATTTTTCCAAGTGCCAATTAATTTTGTCCTGGAATAATGTCTCTAAAAGTTTCCACACCACCGACATTAGGCCTGTAACTGCCAGGTTTATCCCTTCCCCTTTTTTTGAACAGGATCATAACATTTGCAATCCTCCAGTACTCTGGCACCACTCCCATATCCAAGGAGGATTGGAAGATTGTGGCCAGAGACTCTGTAATTTCCACCCTCACTTAAGTTCATCAACCTAGGTGACTTTTCTACTTTGAGCGCTGCGAACCTTTTAAGAACCTACTCATTGATGTAAGAAAAAGGAGACTTACCATCAAGTAACTTTAAAGTAAGCTTTAAGTAACTTATAAACACACTATATACAAGAGAGGTCTTTACCATGCCTCTGGTAGAAGCCTCTTACAATACTGAACAGACCAGTATTTATACCAGTCCAACAGGAAGTGACATATGACAGGAAGTGAGGTATGTACACAGTTCATAGTTCACAGTTCACAGGAAGTGATGACATAACTTCCCGGAAGTTATTATTTTTATCACATTCTTCCCTCCTGCAGGATTAGGAGGCTGTGGTCTACCTTTTGGTCCGCAGCCGCCGAACAAGGAAGAGTCGCACCCGTTTGGATTCCCGTCGTAGAGGGTCGCTGGTCCGCTTACATGCGGTTGGCCATTGGTCAGAGTCTGTGTGGCCTGGATTGCCCTGTGAAGGGTCGGGGAGATCATGGCTTCGAGTACGAGCCCCAATAGGTTCCAAGTCGGACTGCCTCTGTTCAGAGGGAGGTGCAGAGCTGGTCTGTGGCGGATCAGTACTTTCATGCGCGGTACTGGGAGGGTCGCAACCTTGAGCACGGGGTTCTACCGGCACCAAGCTAGTTGGTGTCCGATCAGGATCCTGGAGAGGGGTACCCGATAGGTCCCAAGAGTTTCCTGGTGAAATGCCATCACCCGATGTCCCACTAGGTCCTGGTGGGCAGGGAGCCAGATCCCGTAATGATACGGTAGATTCTCGGCCGTCGGAATATCGTATGTTTGCATAGGTGGGGTTGGCATCGGTTAGTTCGACCTCGTCTACAAGAGGGTCATTTTTAGACGTCCGAACGTATCTTCGGAGTAATACAGGTCCAGGAGTAGTTAGCCATGATGGGAGTGATGTCCCATGAGATGAGCGACGCTGGAATCCAAAGAACCGCTCATGAGGTGTAGTATTTGTGGCTGTAGAAAGCAGGGACCGTATAGAGTGCAATGCATCCGGAAGCACTGTTTCCCATTGCTGGTCTGGTAGGCCCCGAGATCTTAAAGCGAGACGTACGGAATTCCAGATGATACCGTTATACCTCTCTACCTGCCCATTTCCGATGGGATGGTATGGTGTTGTTTTGCTTGTAGCAATTCCCTGTTCTGAGAGGTAGTCCTTGAGTTCCCTTGACATAAAGGATGGACCCCGATCTGAGTGAATATAAGCCGGCATACCACAGAGAGAAAATACCTGCTCAAGGCAGCAGATTACTGTGGACGCCAGCATATTGGAGCAGGGGAAGGCAAACGGAAAACGTGAATATTCGTCGATCATGGTGAGCAAATATGTGTTCCGAGTTGAAGAGGGCACTGGGCCCTTAAAATCGATGCTAAGTCGTTGCATCGGTTGGGTTGCATGTATGAGTATACCATCTGAGGGGCGGAAGAACTGAGGTTTTAATTCCGCACAAAGCCGGCATTCTGAGCATATTTTCTTTACATCTCCAGTGGAAAAAGGGAGATTCCGTGATCGTACGAAATGTAGCATGCGCGTAACGCCAGGATGACACAAACCATTGTGGACATCCATGAGAGTGGAGGATGACATAGTGGAGCAGAATGCCCGTGTGAGGGTGTCCGGGGCCACATTCTCCTTGCCAGGCCGATAGAGAATGGTATAACCAAAAGAGGCCAGTTCCATCCTCCAAAGTTGTATTTTATTATTCTTAATTTTGGTTCGTTTTCGATTATCGAGCATGAAGGCGACTGATCGTTGGTCCGTGATCAATGTAAAGTGCTGGCGAGCTAGAAAATGGTTCCACTTCCGTACTGCCTCTATGATGGCTGTGGCTTCTTTCTCAACCAGAGGATAATGTAGCTCGGCACCTTGTAAGGTCCTGGACATAAATGCTACAGGACGACCTTCCTGATTCAGAGTAGCCGAGATCGCCACTTCCGAGGCATCACATTCAACCACGAAAGGGAGATTCTCATCAATGGAGTGAAGAGCCGCTTTCTCCAAATGTTTTTTGAGAAGGTTAAAGGCTGCAACAGCCGCTGTTCCCAGTGGAAATGATCTAGCATGCAGCGAGGGTTGGATTTTGTCCGAAAAATGAGGAATCCATTTAGCGTAGTATGCAAACAGACCGAGAGCCCGACGTAAAGAAGCCGGATTCTTAGGTGACGGGAGCTCTTGGAGCGGGCGAAGTCTTTCTGGGTCTGGCTTAATGATACCATTGCCTACGCAGTAGCCAAGGATGTTGATGGTCGGTTGCGACTCAACAGATTTGGATTCATTCAGGGTCAAATTACGGCGATGGAGGGCATCCCGAAATTTTTGGAGGTTGGAGTCGTGTTCCTGTTGATCGTGACCTGCAATGGTAATGTTATCAAGATAGGGAAAAGTGTCCCTTAGGTTTTCCTGCTTAACCAGGCCATCCATTGCCCGTTGAAAGACAGCCACTCCATTAGTAACCCCGAATGGGAGGCGACGAAATTGGTACAGCCGTCCATTAGCCTCAAAGGCTGTGTACTGCTTATCTGAGACCTTCAAGGGTAACTGATGATAGGCACTTTTTAAATCGTAAGTTGAGAACACTTTGTATTCGGCCAGTTTATTAACCATATCATCAATGCGTGGCAATGGGTAGGCGTCCAAGTCGGTATATTGATTGATGGTTTGCGAATAATCGATGCATAGTCGCTGTTTGTGAGGTTTTAGAGGGTTCTTGACAATGACGACTTGAGCCCGCCAGGGCGACGAACATGGTTCAATGATATCCTCTGCTAGAAGTCGAGAGATTTCAGCCGCAATAAAAGATCGGTCTTCCTGATTAAAGCGCCGCGATTTCGTTATTATCGGTTTGCATTGAGGCGGAATACTGGCAAATAATGAGGGTTCATCAAGTGAAGCTGCTGATAATGCACAAAATGGTAATTTAGACGATATATTAGAAATAGTAAGTCCGGGTTTGGATCCACCAAACTCAATGGTGAGTTTCTTATGCTGTTTTTGGAAGTCCAGCCCTAAGAGGAGATCACTACATAAGTCCTTGAGCACCGAAAGTCGGGTGGAGGGATACATACGACCATGAAGTGTCATATCAACAACACAAAAGCCGGAGATTCTGGTATTAAGTGATGACTGGGCCATCGCAATTGCCTGGTCCGTTGGGAAGACATGTAGTTTCAATTTCGCAACAATCTGTTCCTTAATGAAACTATCAGTACTTCCTGAGTCAATTAAGGCATCTAAGGTATGCCCTTTAATTGAAATTTTTGCGGCTGCATGAGACAGGTTCTGTGGGCAAGCAGCTGTAATTGGTGTCGTTGCACAGAGAGTGGCTAAAACTCTCGGTGTGCTTCTTCGGGAGAGAGCTCGAGAGGAAGCTTGATAGGTCCTAGCTGGAGCATCTTGATAGGCCCTAATTGGGGCAGTTCGGTAGGCCTTAGCTGGATTGGCCCTCGTAGAGGCCCTTGATTGCTAAAGTTTGCCTGTGTCCTTTTTTCCCGCAATAACTGCAGATTGCATTGCGAGCAGGGCAGGTTTTCCTAGGGTGAAAAGCATCTCCACAAAAGAAGCATTCCTTCCTAGATTGCCAAGAGGCTGCTAAAGTGGGGTCGTCCTCCTCTTCTTCATCAGAATTATCAGAATTAGATTCCCCCATGATAGGGTTCACCTGAGACCGCTTGAATTGTCTGGTTGCAGCTACAGCAGCAGATCGAGATCTGGGCAGCTGATAGAGGTCTGCATTTCTCTTTGCCAAATCCAGTGAACAAGCTAGGTCAAAAGCTTTTTGTAGCTCAAGTGTTTTACTTTCTAGTAGACGCTGGCGTATAAATGGAGAGGCAATCCCGCAGATGAAAGCATCCCGAATCATTTCTTGGCGGTACAGCTCAGCTGAGGCTGCCTGAAAGTTACAATCTACGCTGAGCCTGCGAAGTTCTTGCAGGAATTCGTCAATTGATTCCCCTGGCCCTTGTCGGGCTGTGGCCAGTAGATGTCTAGCATAGACCTCATTTGGGGTCTTCGCATACAGTTTCTTAAGTGCCCGAATCACCTCTTCGTAATTATCCCATTCATCAACATATTCGAACACTTTTGGGGTCACATAATTGACAAGTATCTTCAATTTAGCAGGAGCATCCGCTTTACATTCATCCAGAAAATTCTCAAAAGTACGATACCAATGCTTCCATACCCTGCCAGCTGCTGGTGTATTCGGGTCCAAGTCCAGACGAATAGGTCTAAGGATTTTCTCCATGATGGGTGGTTCCCTGGATCCTTAACTTCCGAGTTTGTCTGAAGGTCTAGTATTTGTCAGTGTAAATACTAAGTTACTTAAATTGATGTAAGAAAAAGGAGACTTACCATCAAGTAACTTTAAAGTAAGCTTTAAGTAACTTATAAACACACTATATACAAGAGAGGTCTTTACCATGCCTCTGGTAGAAGCCTCTTACAATACTGAACAGACCAGTATTTATACCAGTCCAACAGGAAGTGACATATGACAGGAAGTGAGGTATGTACACAGTTCATAGTTCATAGTTCACAGTTCACAGGAAGTGATGACATAACTTCCCGGAAGTTATTATTTTTATCACACTCATTATCTATTTTCATCTTATTGATATTATATCCTGTTGAACCTCCTCCATTACCGTGACATTGGCAAAAATCCTCTTCTTTAGTGAAGACAGATGCAAAGTACTCATTTAGTACCTCAGCCATGCCCTCTGCCTCCACGAGAAGATCTCCTTTTTGGTACCTAATCGGCCCCACTCTTCTGTTGACTACCCTTTTATTATTAGAGAGAGAAACAGAGTTAACGTTTCAGGTCGATGACCCTTCGTCAGACCATTCTTCTTCGAAACAGTGCCATGGGATCTTTACATGCACCTGAGAGGGCAGATGGGGCCTTAGTTTAATGTCTCTTCTGAAAGACGGTACCTCCAACACTCCCACAGTACTCACCTGGAGTGTCAGCCTGGATTAGGTGTTCAAATTCCTGAATTAGGATTGGGACCCACCACTTTCTGGCTTGGAGGCGAGAGTGTTACCACTGAGCTGACACCTAAGAAGCATAATCCTCCTCTCCAAGCAGGCCATCGAGGGATACAGGCTAAGAAAACAGTTTCTAGTGCAAGGTAGGTGGCGGGCCTGGAACGTGTGCACAAAACCACAGGTCCGAGGCTCGCTCTAAACTGGGCCTTGGTTTTGTTTCCATAAAACCAGCGAACTGCACAGAGTGTGACACTGGCCAATTTCTCTGCTAGAAACTTTTCCCCTAAAGGTCAGGCCTGTCGTATAACTGATGAACGATTCATCATAAAGTGGTCTTATCTTTTCATTTGTTTGATCTAATTAAGGAGTAATTTCTGGGCGCTGAACGAGTGTTTGACGGAGGAATTTTGGGCGGTGGTATGCTTGGCTCTATCCCCCGTCCCCTGGAAGTTTGCTGGTTGACAAATTGGAAGCTGACGACCTCTGGGTAGCCAAGGTAACCTCCTTAAATATTCTATGTGGTCTAACATTCACTTTCTAGCAAATTCCATGCATACTGTCAGGTGGCCATTGAACAGAAAGAGCTGACAGAGGTGCAGGGTAGCAAGACTGTGCTGTGCTAGGACTTCGAATTCCCTCAAACTGGCCAGGCACTCCATCAGCTATGCTTACTAGTTCTAAAGTAGGATCTATGAAAGATCTTGGGGGAAAAATTCGGTATCGCTCCGTTTGGGGCGCTAGTATTGGCGGTACGCAATGTTTAGCGCCAGGCGCAAATTATCACCACCTCGAGCGATATTGGGTTGCAGCGCCCCTGAAGGTGATCGCGGCGCTAAATCAGGTGCTGCATGGTAGTCTTAAGGCGCTAACCGGCGGCGCAACGCAATTTCTCCGCGGACGGGCGCAGCGCAGGTGCTGTCAATAATCGATTTCACCTAGACACACTGGCGCCGGCCAGCTCTTAAAGGGACGGATCGATTCTCACCTGCAGCCACACTCTGCGCCTTGTAGGCCTCAAAATCGGCGGTTACCTACCTGTGGCGGCCAAAACTTCAAGGACATGGAGAGGGTCAGGGAGAGAGCGCAGCACTTCATCTAGGGGGCATTGGATGCTCTGGTTGGCACGGTGGAGCGTCGGTGATCTGTGCTGTACCCGGAGAATGGCAGGAGGCCACGCGAGCACTGACTGCTGCCACCCTTGCTGGATCGGGCAGGATTACCCGGGGCCCTCGCCACGCCACAGCAGGCCAGCAATCTGTGCACCAGCCGATTGCTGCGCATGCTGCGGTGCTGCCCCGTCAGAGTGCCAGTGTGTCGGCCGACCAGGGAGCTGCTGTCCACTCTCAGGATGACAGCATTCCTGATGCCACCACTGGCACGTCTCCACTGCAGCTGCCACCACCTGTAGGACAGACTGCTTCCACCCATGCAGAGTTGGAGCAGTCAGCAGCCGGGCCCTCCAGGCCCAGAGCTCGTCCAGGCCGTCCCTCAGGGGCAACTGCGCTTTCGGACAGTCAGCAGGCCTCCCCCAGCTTTGCTGCAGCCACTGGGGTCCCATTACGGAGGAGCTGCAGGGAGGGAAGGGGCCAATCTCACAAGCGAAGCAGAGCACCATCGAGGGGGAAAAAGCAGAAGGTGCTGCTGATACCTGTTATTTGTAGAATTCAAGGCCGAGGATGCTGGTCTGAATGTGAGTTATGTTTTGGACAGTCTCCCGGGTGTGTGAGGCGCTTATATGGCAGTCTGTTTGTTTTGCTTTTTGTTGCCATTGCTTTGTCATGCGGGAAGGAAGCACATTTTGTAAAATAAACAACTTTCTTTATTTACAATGGCCATGTGTGCTCTTTACATACATTTTGCCCTTCACCAGCTTTGGGTATCAGAACGGTTCCATTCCTGTTCTTGGAATGGCAGCAAGCATTCCCTGAGAGGGGCCTAGAAGCGACTTGTGATAAGCCTCTGACGGACGGCCCTTCCAGTTTGTGCCTCCCTCCCGTCTTGGTCCTCCTCCTCCTCCTCCTCCTTTGCTTCAATGTCTGGTGGCATTGGCTGGGTCCTGAGGATTGCCAGGTTATGCAGCATGCAACACACAACCACGAAGTGGGAGACTCGCTCAGGTGAGTACTGAAGGGCTCCTCCGGAATGGTCCAGGCAGCGGAACCATTGCTTCAGCACGCCGATTGTGTGCTCAATAATGTTCCTGGTCGCTTGATGGCTCTCATTGTAGCGTTCTTCAGCAGGGGTGCTGGGCGAACGGAGCGGGGTCATCAGCCATGGGCACAGAGGATAGCCCTTGTCCTCGAGAATCCAGCCTCCTGGGTGAGCCGGGGCCTCAAAAAGGTCTGCCACAGAAGTCTGGCACAGGATGAAGGCATCGTGGCTGCTGCCTGGAAACTGGGCATTCACAGCGAGGATCAGCTGTCGGTGGTCACAGACCAGCTGTACATTCAAGCAATGGAAACCCTTGCGGTTGCGGAACTCCTCTGCATTCTCTACAGGTGCCCGCAAAGCCACATGCGTGCAGTCAATGGCGCCCTGCACCATGAGGAAGTCCGCTATTCTTGCGAAGCCCTCTGTGCGCTCCCGCTGCTTGTCCGGGGTCATTGGGAAGGAGATGTACTGCCGCCTCCTTTTAAAGAGGGCATTAGTCAATTGACGGATGCAGCAATGCACCGCGAACTGCGAGATGTTGGCTATGTCCCCAGTTGCGGCCTGAAAGGAGCCACTTGCACAGAAGTTAAGCGCAACAGTGATCTTCACAGCCACTGACAGAGATGTCCTGCACCTTAGCTGAGGCTGCAGATCTGGCTGAAGCAGGTGGCACAGCTCAGTCACCACCTCCTTACTAAAGCGCAGCCTTCAGAAACACTGCTCCTCCGACATGTTCATATATGAAAATTGCTGTCGGAAAACCCTGGCAGCGTAAGGTCTCGTGTGGTGACGTCTGTTGGCCCTCCTCCGTCTGGCCATGCCTGCCCCTCTATCCCTGCGTCTCTGTGCCCTGTCAAGATGATTCAGAAGCAGGACGTTCCCATCCAATGCAGCCCCCATATTAAGTGCGCACAGAAAGTTATGCCGTTTGAGATGCTCACCAACAGCAAGGTGATGGTCAGAAGGCTGAAGTTCTTCTGCCAGCGCTGGCTCAATGTAGAAATGGCTCTCCTTGTGCAGCTTGTAATGTATATACCTTTAAGGGGGGAACTACTTTTTACAGCTCATGTATACTGTAGTACCGGCAGTGACCACACCTGTATATAGCACTGAGTAGTAATCTGTACAGTTCAGTTCCAGAGTGAGCCATGTTGAGTAAACACCTGTTGTACCGTTCTCCTGCAGTCTGTGTCTTACTACTGACGGACACAACATTGGCGACGAGGCAAATTCGATCCTACCTGCAACTCTGCATCACCTCCCAAGGATTCATTCCTGGAGACCAGTAGATTGGAGGTCAAGGCCAGAGACACGGGCGTCGACCACGGGCAACCGCCCAGTCATCCAGCAGAGACTCGAGAATTGCGGAGGAGGCTGTTGAGAGCCAAGCTTGGCTTTCCAGTCATGGTGGTCCAGCAAAACGGGCTGGCAACAGGTAGTGCGCAGACCCTTCCCGGACAGCGGCGGGCTAGAGCCCGACCGAGCGGCACAGCAAAGGGCCGAGCAGCGTCGACGGGAGAGAGAGAGAGAGAGGGCAGAGCGCACAGGGCGCAGCCGGTGTTCAGGGGCCGAGCAGCGTCGAGGAGAGGGAGAGAGATGCGCAGAAACCCACGAGGCGCCGCCATTGCCACGAGGACCGCCGAGAGCGACGTTGGCAGCAGCGCAGGAGAAGCGCGCGAAACCTACAGGGCGCCGCCATTGCCATGAGGACCGCCGAGAGCGGCGTTGGCAGCAGCGGGGGAGGAAGGAAAGCGCGGGAGACGCCATTTTAAGCCATTGTAAACCACACCCAAAATGCCGAAGAGTGGCAGTATCACCGCATTTGACAATGAAGTCGAAGATTGGACGACATATGTCGAACGAATAGAGGTATACTGCAAGGCAAATGAGGCGTCAGATGACAAGAAAGCGCCGGTATTGTTAAATTTAATGGGTGCAAAGACGTATGGCTTATTACGAAATCTATTAACCCCAGCAAAGCCAGTGGAAAAGAGTTTTGGAGACATAGTGACGATACTACAGGAACATTTAAACCCCACACCGCTGCTGATAGCAGAAAGATTCAAGTTTCACAAACGGAACCAGCATAAGGATGAAAGCAATGCTGAATATTTAACAGAACTGCGCAAACTATCGAAACACTGCCAGTTTGGAATGGGACTGGCAGATACCTTAAGGGACAAGTTTGTGTGTGGGCTTCAAAGTGAAGGAACCCAGAAACAGCTTTTATCTGAAAAGGACCTTACGCTGGACAAGGCTTTCAGCATTGCGGTATCATATGAAGCAGCAGCACGGGGCGCTGCAGAGGTACAACAGAGACCGCAAGAATATGGCACAAACGAAATGTCATACAGAACAGAGAAGTGCTATCGCTGCGGCAGAACAACACACGACCACAATGATTGCTGGTTCAAAGACAAAGTGTGCAGACAGTGTGGAAAAGTAGGACACATAGCATGAGTCTGCAGGTCGGGAAAGTAAACCAGCAATAAGAAATCTCCAAAAGAAAAGTACAAGAAGGTACATAAGGTGACGGAGAATAGTTCAGACGAACAAAAGAGTGATACTGACTTCGCAGGGAGCTGAGTTGTCTGAAACTACATAATGTGATCAAAACAGAGGATCACCGAACCATTTGGGTCACTCTCAAGATAGCAGGAGTCCAGGTAAAAATGGAATTGGACACAGGATCAGCCCTAACAGTCATAAACCAACGGGACTACGAGCGGCTATTCTCACACATACCCTTGAGAGACACAAAAATTATTTTGAAGATGTACACGGGGCAAAAAGTCTACCCCAAAGGAAAAATAAGGGTGACCGTTATATATAACGGTAAGGAAACACCAAAACTAGACCTGTATGTATTGCAAGATGGAGGACCACCATTACTGAGATGTGAATGGATCCGGAAAATACAGCTGGATTGGCATTCCATACAAGCACTGACTGTGGCTGCCAAAAAGGATGACGACGTCACACCTGGGCGACTGTCAAAGATCCTAACCGATGCGCAAGAAGTGTTCCAGCAAGGACTCGGAACACTAAAAGGCATGACAGCAATAATTAAAATCGAAGAAAACGCAAGCCCAAAATTTTTTAAGGCCAGACCGGTACCTTATGCGATCCGCCCAGCCGTCGAAGCAGAGCTGGAGAGTTTGGAACATTCAGGAGTACTGTCCAAGGTAGACTGGAGCGAGTGGGCTACACCCATCGTCCCTGTGATGAAAAAGTTGTTGAGCAGCATGCCTGGGGAACCAAGGAAGGTTCGCATCCGTGAGGACTTTAAGGTAACAGTGAACCCAGTCCTTCACACCGTGCAATATCCACTTCCGCGGACTGAAGATATTTTTGCCTCGCCATCTGGAGGGAAACGCTTCACTAAGATTGATCTGGCCCAGGCTTATCTGCAAATGGAGGTAGAAGAAGCATCAAAAAAATACCTCACAATCAACACCCATAAAGGCCTCTACCAATACAACCGGCTGGTATTCGGTGTAGCATCAGCTCCGGCTATTTGGCAAAGGGCAATGGAACAAGTCCTGCAAGGGATCCCAGGAGAACACAGTGTTATTTGGACGACATCCTGGTCACGGGCGAAAATGACAGTGATCACCTTGCCAACCTGGAGCAGGTGCTCACTAGATTGAAGGAATATGGGCTCCGAGCTAACCGCCCCAAATGCGAGTTTTTTAAAAAACAGATCTCGTATTGTGGCCACGTTATCGATAAAGAGGGGTTACATAAGTCCCCAGAAAAGATTGAGGCAGTAGTCAAGGCTCCAGCACCAGAAAACGTGACACAACTGAGGTCGTTCCTTGGGCTGGTAAACTACTACCATAAGTTCTTGCCAAATTTGTCTACAATACTACACCCACTGAACACCCTACTGCAAACTGGAGTGCCATGGAAGTGGAGTGACGAATGTAAACGAGCTTTCCAGAAGAGCAAAACACTAATCACATCGAAAGAGGTATTGTCCCATTTCAACCCAGCACTACCAATTCGGTTGGCATGTGATGCGTCACTCTACGGCATTGGAGCGGTGCTGTTGCACAAATTCTCGGACGGCTCAGAGAGGCCAATAGCCTTTGCGTCACGATCACTAACCTCAGCCGAGCGTAACTACGTCCAGATTGACAGGGAGGCCCTCAGCCTAGTGTGGGGAATGAAAAAGTTCAATCACTATCTGCACGGGCAGAAATTTACCTTGCTGACTGACCACCAACCTCTTGTCTCCATTTTTAATCCGAAGAAGGGCGTTCCGGTGATGACTGCGCAACGACTACAAAGATGGTCACTCTTTCTAGGGGCGCACCACTATGAGATTGAATATAAGGGCACGAAACAGCATGGAAATGCTGATGGGCTATCACGCCTGCCACTGCCTACTGTGGAGGAAGCACCAGCAGTGGATCCTGTCGAAATATTTCATTCGACTATAGTTGAATACCTACCGGTAACTAACGCTCGTATAGAAAAGGAGACCCGAAATGACCCGACACTGTCTCGGGTATATGATTTGACGGTGAAGGGATGGCCAGCACATGGCGACTCACTGTTGCCAGCATTCTCGACAAGAAGAGAACAGCTGTCAGTGTGCCGGGGTCATTGATGTGTGGATCCCGAATGGTAATTTCACCCAAGTTAAGGGATAGAGTGCTCAATGAGCTTCATGAGGGTCATCTGGGAGGGGTAAAAATGAAAAGCCTTGCCAGGGCTTATGTGTGGTGGCCGGGAATCGATAAACAAATCGAGGACCTGACCAAGAGCTGCTCAGGATGCCAGAAAGTCCAAAATGCACCACCACATGCCCCTCTACATCCATGGGAGTGGCCCTCATCTCCATGGCAACAGGTGCATATTGATTTTGCTGGTCCATTCATGGACTCAATGTTTTTAATAGCCGTGGATGCGCACTCGAAATGGCCTGAGGTCATCAAAATGTCCTCCACCACCACGGAGAAAATTATTGCAGTCCTGCGGACCATTTTTGCCAGGAACGGCTTGCCAGAACAGATTTGCTCCGATAACGGACCACAGTTTGTGTCCGAAGAATTCCGGAGGTTTATGAAGAAGAATGGGGTAAGGCATTACACATCCGCCCCGTATCATCCAGCCACAAATGGATTGGCTGAGAGGTTCATGCAAACCTTTAAGAAGGCAATAAAGGCTATGCACAATGACAACATTCCGCTGCAGCATAAGGTGGACAATTTCCTGTTCGCCTACCGGAATGCGACACATGCAGTCACCAACCAGGCCCCAGCCATGATGTTCTTTAACCGAAGGTTAAGATCTCACCTGGATTTGCTCAGACCAAACGTACGAAGAGATGTTGAGAGTAAGCAATTCCAGCACATCCATGAGAAGCCAAGGAGCTTCAATGTAGGGCAACCAGTCTTGGCCCACGACTACCGAACAGAAAAATTGCAGCCAGGAACGATATGCACACGGCAGGGCCCACTAATGTACACAGTGGACGTTGGGGAGAACATCGTGAGATGCCATGCTGACCAGATCCTAGAGTCACTGGAACAAGTCAACCCCATGCCTCGCCCATACGTACCTGGTGAGGTACCCGACGTACAGGTTGCATCTACCCCAGAAACAGTAGCATCGGAAGCTGATGACCCAACCAACGACAGGGTGCCAGAATCGCCTCCGCACCAAGAGCGAGACACTCGGGAAAGGCGCTGTCCAGAAAGGATCAGGAAGCCTCCCCAAAGACTGAATATATAAATGGACTTTTTCCGGTTAACGTTGTATGTTAAAAGTGTTAATTGTAATTAGTTTGATATTTAATTGTTAAATGAGTGTTATGGTACTGTTAATCTAAAAGGGGAGGAATTGTAATGTATATACCTTTAAGGGGGGAACTACTTTTTACAGCTCATGTATACTGTAGTACCGGCAGTGACCACACCTGTATATAGCACTGAGTAGTAATCTGTACAGTTCAGTTCCAGAGTGAGCCACGTTGAGTAAACACCTGTTGTACCGTTCTCCTGCAGTCTGTGTCTTACTACTGACGGACACAACACAGCTGAGCAACTCTCTGTATCTCTCTAAGAAGCTGTGGTCCAAAAATGGCTGCCGCTTTTATTCCACACCAGTCCCCTTTAAAGAACGCCCCCCCAGCCCGACAGGTAAGCTGTCCTTATTAGTGCCAGGCGGAACGGAGGGGGGCGCCACTGAATTTCCGGTCCGGGGCGCCCCAAAGGCGTTGCACACTGAAATGACATCATGATCTGCGTGCGCCGGTGAGCGGGTGCTACGGTTTAGCACCGGCGCTAAATGTCCGCTCAATATGGGGAGAGGCGCAGGGATCGCTGCCCCCGGGCACTAGTTGGTTAGCGCCCCAATTGCCGGCCTCTTTAGCCGCTAATGGGTGGCGCAACCAAACAAATTTTTCCCCCCTTGGATTTAATTAAACACAAAACAAAAGAAAACCGCTGGAGGACAGTCCCATTTTGATTCCCCCACCACTGACACGTACTCTCTCAGTGCCCAGATGATTCTGGATATATGCAGAGGTAAGACAGAAATTGCTGACCTATTGAGTTCCTCTGTACACACTGAAAGAGTTGAATTAGAATATACCTTAGTTACAGGTGCCCTTGAATTGGAAAAGAAAGCATTTGGATCCATCCCAGTATTTTCCACCTGAATGACAACAGCATAAGACATCCAACTAATTGAGCCATCCCACTCTTTCAGAGGCCTTCTCATCCGAAAAGGAATGTGTGTGGAGTCCATGGGCTTTCTGTTTGCAATAATAAAGTCAAATTACTAAAGGCTTACCAGTGAGTGTTATCTTTCATTAAACTTAATTCTGAATGCACAAGTGATGGCAAATCATTTACGGTAGCAAGAATGCTAACACTTTAGTTAGGATTTTCCAAACAGTATTTATGGTGAAATAAACCACACTTTAGGAAGGATGTCAAGGCATTGGAGAATGTGCAGAAGAAATTTACTAGAATGATACCAGGGGTGAGGGACTTCAGTTATGTGTAGGGATTAGAGAAGCTGTGGTTGTTCTCCTTAGAGCAGAGACGGTTAAGGGGAGATTTAATTGAGGTGTTTAAAATTTAATAGCGGTGAAGGGTTTTGATTTAAGGGGAGTGGCAAAAGAACCAGAGGGGAGATGAAGAGATTTTTTTTTACGCAGCGAGTTGTTGTGATGTGGAATGCATGGCCTGAAAGGGTGGTGGAAGCAGATTCAATAGTAACTTTGAAAAGGGAATTGGATATATAGTTGAAAAGGTAGAAGTTGCAGGGTTATGGGGAAAGAGCAGGGGAGTGGAACTAATTGGATAGTTCTTTCAAAGAACCGGCACAGCATGATGGGCTGAATGGCCTCCTTCTGTGCTGTAAGCCTCTATGATTGTATACAGTAGGCCTGTAAGTTGCCACACAGGAAACAATATTCATTGAAAAAAAATGAAAAACAGTTCACAGCAGTGTATTCAAGACACCTTTCATTTATTTTTGTTGTGTATCAGGGTAAATTCATTTTACGTTCTCTCTTCAAGGTCTGGTTCTTCAAGAATTTACACTTAATGTGGCTGGGCAGACAGCTCGCGCCTGCAGCCCTGCCATTGCTGTGATGAAGCAGCTGCTAAGTGGTTTGTGAAAGTGTCCCAGAGATAACGCTTTTCTCTGGCTTTTCCTTCCTTTCTGTGGGAAGTGCCTCTCCACAGTAGCACAGCTGAGATTAGGACCTTAGCAGTGTGGAGGATTCAATTCATATCCTGGCACTCCACAGCACCACTTGTTGATACTGGATCACTATGTACTTAGACAATGTCTTACTGGGGAAAGCTTCATTATTTCAAGGATAAATGCTGCCCTTGAAACAAATCCCTTGTAAAGCTGGAATAAAACTCCTCATAGACAATCCTCCTGAGCAGGGGGAGTGGGGAGAGCAGCTTCAGCGAAGATGAAAGAAATCTCGAGTAATTTTCTGAAAAATTATACAATGAATCACTTTTGTAATTTCCTTTGAAAATCTTTCTCTAAATGTAAAAGTTGAGATTGTGTCCAGAAAATCTGTATCCATTGTTGCCCTGGGATATTTGATATTCCTAACAAGTGCTTTACCTTTACTTTGAACAACTTCCACAGGGGCCGTAGATCGGCAGAAAACCCAGGTAACCCGCGTAAATAGGGCTTCTGCCCATCTTCCACTGAATGATGGCGGCCGATCTGGAGAACCCCACAGGAAATTCCCAGCTTCAGTGATTTAGTTAACCAGCCCACTCGCTCGTGAGGAAAGCACTGAAGCCAAGTTCAATCTACAGAATGACGAAAGAGATTAGACTAGGGAAAATTGCTTTTACAGCGAAAGGTGTTGCGGCAGAGATCATTGCCTTTATAAAGGGAAGTGTAGCTGTAGATTTGGGGCAGATAAAGATACAGGATTCTAGGGAGAGAGTAGGGCAGTGGCATTAGTTTTGGGTTGCCCAGCAAAAACCGACACAGACACAATTGGCTGAATGGCTGGTTCAGTGCTGTAAACCTCTTCAGTTCTAATCTAGTCATATTCTAAAGCTCCAAACTTACATTTAATCTTAAGTTTTTTTTGGAATCTGAAACCTATTGAACTGGAATTGATCAACTGTTGTTAATGTGTTGTTTAGCATCTCATTCCAGGATTGCTGTCTGTAAGAGCCATAAAAGCTTAAGAAAATACTTTAAAATAGTGGCTAAATGGCATAATACAGTTAATTTACCTGAACGACTTATTGTATTAAGAAACCCCCTATTTTCTTGCTCCAGTGGTATAGTCCGACACCCCCTTCATTCTTGCCACAATGGAACAGTCCCTAAGCCACACATTGGGTGCAGCCATCTTACAGTTTAAACTGCACGTGGTGAAAGAGGCAGAAGCTGTGAGGTTTGGAGCAGTACAGTTTTTGACCGTGTTCGTTTATACGTGTTTGCTTTGTAATTCCGTTTGTTAAGTGTTATAGTAAACAGTTTAAAAGACAAAGCTACGTTTGGGAATGTTTTATTTCGACACGCGTCTACTCGTTGTTAAAGGCCCCACAGCTCAGTGGCCTGCCTGTTTGGAAACTAAGAAGCGCCACTACATTAGTCAAAAACTAGCTCCCTAAGAAGGAAGGGACGGAATCGTTGGCGAACGTATACATGAATGGTCACGGAGCCAGACGACAATTTAAGAAAGCGAAGGTACAGTGACTGTTACTTGCTTTGTTCATTCTGTTGAGAAGCTAAATAAGAGCTGCGGGTAAAATGGCCGAGGCCTTAAGGAGCCAGGAGCTTCCCCCAGCCAGAAGGATTGCTGGCCAAAAGAGGGAAATAAAGCTCACCCCAAAGGCAAGGGAAGAGAAGTTACATAGAAGCATAGGTGCAAGGAAGGCTAAATTAGTTCAGATAACTGGAAAAATGAAGATAATTGATCGTCTCATGGAAGATAATGCTAATATTAAGAAAGCTGAAGACATGATGTATTACGATTTCTCCAAGCTGCATGAAGAATTTAATATACTCAATGAAGATGTATTAGCACTTCTGTCTGAAGAAGAGGGAAACACTGATCAGCACGACTGGTTTGATCTTAAATCAACCAGCATTAAGGACTATATCAAGGCCACGGAGCAGTGAATGTTAAAAATTCGTCAAGATGCTGATACAGCAGAGAAAGATAAGGTTGACGATGAAGTCGGACCAGACGATAGCATTTCAGAGACCTCCGCCAGACCGAGCAAAAATCGAAAAGAAGGTAGCTCTGTTTCTGGACGCAGGTCAATCGCTTTTACCACAAGCTCGGCACGACGCATGAGAGCGGAGGCTGAACGGGCGGCGTTGATGGCGCGCGCAGCATCTTTAGATGAGAAGCAAGCTCTTGAACGGGAAGAGGCCCAACTGCAGGTCCAAGAGGCCCAACTGCAGGCCCAACTGCAGGCCCAACAGGCCCAACTGCAGGCTCAAGTGCAGGCCCAACAGGCCCAAGTGCAGGCCCAGCGGGCCCAGGTGCAGGCAAAGAAAGAATGGCTGGAGATGAAAACAGCTATTGAGGTCTCAGATGCCAGGTTGAGTGCGTACAAAGATTATGAAGGCTCACGGGACGGCGGGAGCCACTGCCAGTCAACGTTGCCACATAGAGTTGGATCCAGGGCACCTTCAAGAGTTACAACAGAGCCCGAAAGCAATTCCCCGGCATTACAGCGTGGAAGAGTGGCCTCTCCACTAACAGGAGCACGTGATGCTACCCCAGACGTCAGACGGTCTAGACTAGACCCTGCTGATGACCACCAGAGGCCTGAAGACACAGGGAGAAGCCTATACCGAGTGATGCAACGTCAGAACGAAGTTACAGAGATGCTTGTAAAACAACAGAATCTGTTTCGACTCCCTCAAAGAGACATACCAGTGTTCCAAGGCGACCCACTCAAGTATTAGCCCTTCATCAGATCCTTTGAACAAGCCATTGACTCCAAGACAGAGAGCAGCAGTGATAAGTTGTACTACCTGGGACAGTACACCAGTGGTAAACCACAAGACCTGGTCAGAAGCTGTGAACACATGAGACCGGACCGGGGATACATAGAAGCCAGGAAGTTGCTGCAGGAGCACTATGGTAACGAGCTGAAGATAGCCACTGCATATATCGAAAAGGCTACCAAGTGGCCACAGATCAGATCGGAAGACGGAGAGGCATTGAACGCATATGTTCTCTTCCTCATAGGATGTCGCAACACCATGGAGGATGTTGAATTCATGGAAGAGATGGACAATCCTACGACTATGAGAATCGTCATCTCTAAGCTTCCTTACAGGATGAGAGAACAATGGAGAAGAACAGCCTTTGAGATAATGGAGAGACGGAAAAGTAGAGCCAGGTTTGCAGACTTAGTGAATTTCATAGACAAACAGGCTAAAATTGCTAGGGACCCATTGTTTGGAAACATCCAGGATGTCAGCCCGACCACCGATGGAAGAGTGAAAGCCAAGCCTGCTGAATCAAAGACTCTCAGGAAAGGTGGTTCCAGGGGAAGCAGCTTTGCAACTATCGTCACTCAGGCCGAGGAAGAAAGGCCCCAGAACTCATCTCCCAAAAAGAGCAACACAGTGACGCCTGCTAATGCCTTTCAGAAGCCATGCTTATTCTGCCAGAAGAATCATACATTGGATTTCTGCAGCGACATCAAAGCACAGCCACATAAGGACAGAATCGAATTCCTGAAGTACAACGGTCTATGTTTTGGATGTCTCTCTCAGGGGCACCTGAGTAGAAACTGTAAGCAAAGAACAACATGCAGAGAGTGCACTCGGAAACATCCCAGTCTGCTGCATATCCATAAAGAAGAACAAGTCTCTAAGAAGAGTGAAGAAAACAATACCGACGAGAAGGTTGTTTCAAGTGCTCTGGTGTCGCTAGAACCAGAGACTTGTGGACTCACTGGGGCCGGTGACAGTGACTGTATTCTTGCCATCGTACCAGTAAGGATCAAGTCTAAGAGGAGTGAGAAGGTTGTGGAGACTTACGCCTTCATGGATCCAGGTAGTTCAGCAACGTTCTGCACAGAATCACTCATGCGACAGCTGAACGTTAGAGGCAGAAGAACAGAAATCCTATTACGCACCATGGGTCATGAGAAGTCAATGCAAAGTTATATCCTGTCAGATCTAGAAGTGTGTGGACTTGAAGAGAAGGACTTCATAGACCTGCCTAATGTTTTCACACAGAGGGAGATTCCTGTTAGAATAGGGAACCTAGCCCTGCAGAAGGATGTGGATAGATGGCCCTACCTAGAAAAGGTGCGTCTCCCATACATTGAAGCAGAAATTGGCCTATTAATTGGAACCAATGCCTACAAAACTATGGAGCCATGGCAGGTGATAAACAGCAAGGATGACGGACCCTACGCCGTCAGGACAGCCCTTGGATGGGTAATCAATGGACCGGTAAGGAGAGATGATGGCCACAAGTCGAACAAGGAGGAACGACAAAACGTCACAGTTAATCGCATCTCTATCGCAAGCATTGAAGAGCCGTTGATACAGCAGTTCAACGCAGACTTCTCAGAACGCAGCTGTGAGGAAAAGACAGAGATGTCACAAGAAGACCATCAGTTCATGGGTTTGATGACAAGGTCTACACAGTTCATTGATGGCCACTATCACATTGGTTTGCCACTGAGAAGACAGACCGCGAAGATGCCGAACAATCGCTGCATAGCAGAGCAACGCGCCATCAGTCTAAAGAGAAAGCTGAACAAGAACCCCGACTTTCACGAAGACTACAAAGACTTCATGAGAAACATCATAGCGAAAGGCTATGCTGTAAAAGTGCCCGAAGAACAGTTGAACAGAGACGATGGAAGGGTCTGGTACTTTCCTCATCACGGGGTGTATCACCCAAAGAAGAAAAAGATCCGTGTAGTGTTTGACTGCGCCGCCTCATTCAGAGGAACTTCATTGAATGACCAGCTGCTTCAAGGTCCTGATCTTACTAATACCCTCATTGGTGTCTTGACTAGGTTTAGACAAGAGCTCGTTGCCATGATGGCAGACATAGAATCAATGTTCTACCAAGTCAGAATCCCTGACGAAGATGCTGATCTTCTGCGTTTCCTTTGGTGGCCAGATGGCGACGTTAGTGAAGCGATGGTGGAATGTAGAATGGCCGTACACCTGTTTGGAGCCACATCATCTCCCAGCTGTGCAAGCTACGCTCTCAGAAAAACTGCAGAAGATGGCAAAGGCAAAGCACCATCAGAGGCTGTGGAGACAATCTTCAGAAACTTTTATGTCGCTGACTGTCTGAAGTCCGTGTCAACAGAAGACGATGCCATCGCACTGTCAAGAGACCTTAGAACTCTGTGTTCGAATGGAGGATTCCATCTGACTAAGTGGATAAGCAACAGCAGAGCAGTTCTAGCTTCTATCCCAGAAAAGGAAAGAGCCACTGAAGTCAAAGATCTGGACCTGAGCCACGATGTCCTTCCTATCGAGAGAGCGCTTGGTGTACAATGGTGCATCGAGTCAGACACGTTCAACTTCAGGATAATGGTGAACGAAAGACCATCCACAAGACGAGGGATTCTCTCCGTGGTCAGTTCCATCTACGACCCTCTCGGATTCCTGGCACCACTCATTCTGCCGGTGAAGCTGATGCTACGAGAGCTGTGTAGAGACAAAAGAGGATGGGATGAAGATATCCCAGAAGGTCAAGCTCAGAGATGGCACAGATGGCTGACAGATTTGCAACAACTTTCTAGCTTCAACGTCAGTAGAAGCATCAAGCCCGCGAGTTTTGGAGTTACAAAGACGGCTCAACTACATCATTTCTCGGACGCCAGTGAGGACGGCTATGGCACGGCTACCTACCTCTTGCTGACAAATCAACAGGGCCAGAAACATTGTGCCTTCCTCATGGGAAAATCCAGGGTGGCTCCGCTGAAGCAGGTCACCATCCCGAGACCGGAATTGACGGCAGCGGTTGTTGCAGTTAAAGTTGACCAGGTGATGCGTAAAGAGTTACAGCTCCCATTAGAAGAATCTGTCTTCTGGACGGATAGCACGACGGTGCTGAAGTATATAGAGAATGAGAAGATACGCTTCAAGACCTTCGTAGCAAACAGAATCTCATCCATTAGAGAAGCTACACAACCATCTCAATGGAGGTATGTAAACACCTCATTAAACCCAGCAGATCAAGCCTCACGGGGATTGAAGGCTGAAAACTTCATGAGGAGTGAAACTTGGATACAAGGCCCAAGTTATCTGCTGGAAACAGAGAGATCATGGCCAGAAAGACCAGATATGCCAAGTCAGATTACTGAAGATGACGTCGAAGTCAAGAGATCAGTCACAGTAAATTTCATAACTACGAAAGAGAACTTTGACAGTGAACAAGCTTGTTAACCATTTCTCAGGATGGCACCAGTTGAGGAAAGCAGTTGCATGGTTTCTAAGGTTGAAAGAGTTGCTGCTACACCTGAGCGGTAAGAGAAAAGAGTACCGAGCCACTATCAGTCAGTCTGAAAGTAACCCTGATAAGCAGAGAATGCTTCTACAGCAGTATATGCATCAGCACAAGACCACATTGAGCAAGAATTCATTGACCGTGGAGGATTTGGCCAAGGCTGAGAAGGAGATAGTTTGCTTCAGTTAAAGACAAAGATACCCAGAAGAAACCGAAGCTCTACAGCAAAATACTCCAATCAAGAAAGGTAGTCATATCAACAAGCTGGACCCTACACTGCAAGATGGAGTACTGAGGGTGGGAGGGAGACTAAACAAATCTGCTATGCCAGAGGAGGCCAAGCATCCTGCTATCCTTTCTAAGGACCTCCGGGTTGCTACTCTCATTCTTCAGCATATACACCAGAGTATTGGACACAGTGGGAGGAATCACGTGCTTGCGAAGCTAAGACAAAGATACTGGATTCCAGGAGCTAATTCCGTAATAAGAAAAATACTCTGAATGTATTGTTTGCAGACGGTTACACGCTAGAGCTGGGGAGCAGAAAATGGCAGACCTGCCTGAAGACCGTTTGTTACCAGACAAGCCCCCATTTACAAACGTAGGGGTGGACTATTTCGGGCCTTTCGAAGTAAAGCGAGGACGGAGCCTTGTCAAGAGATATGGTGTGCTTTTCACTTGTTTGACCATCAGAGCAGTTCATATTGAGGTGGCACACACGCTTGACACTGATTCCTATATTAACGCCTTGCGGCGCTTTGTCTGTAGAAGAGGACAGGTGTCCATTATGCGTTCTGATAATGGCACTAATTTCGTCGGAGCGGAGAGAGAACTACGGGAAGCTATTGAAGGTTGGAATCAGCTTAAAATACAGGAAGCCATGATGCAAACAGGAATTAAGTGGATCTTCAATCCTCCGGCTGCATCCCACCGCGGAGGTGTCTGGGAAAGACAAATACGCACCATAAGAAAACTACTCAGTTCTGTACTGAAGCAGCAAGCGCTGGACGACGAGGGACTCCAAACCGTTCTGTGCGAGGTCGAAGCCATCATTAATGACCGACCAATAACTAAGACATCAGATGATCCCAATGACCTCGAAGCCCTGACTCCGAACCACCTGTTGTTGTTGAAAACACAGCCAGCCATGCCCCCGGGAGTCTTCAAAAAGGAAGATCTGTATGCCCGTCGGAAGTGGAGGCAAGTTCAGTATATGTCAGACCTCTTCTGGACCAGATGGACAAGAGAATACTTACCTCTGCTACAGGAGCGTCAAAAATGGTCCAAAATAAAGAGGAACTTCATCGTCGGAGACATTGTCTTAATTGTGGATGATTCAGCCCCTCGAAATTCTTGGTTGATGGGAAAAATAATTAAGACCATGCCAGACTCCAGAGGCGTCGTTCGTCGCGTCTGTTTGCAAACCAAGACCAGTACTCTGGAGAGACCGATCACAAAGCTCTGCCTGCTACAAGAAGCAGCGTGAAAAGCTCCTGAATGAAAGAAAAAAGTGGACACTTGTATTGTAAATATGTTGAACTCATTAGTTTATGACTCTTAATGTTTGAGTAATTGATATGCTTCATGTGCCTAGTCAATTAGGGGCCGGAATGTAAGAGCCATAAAAGCTTAAGAAAATACTTTAAAATAGTGGCTAAATGGCATAATACAGTTAATTTACCTGAACGACTTATTGTATTAAGAAACCCCCTATTTTCTTGCTCCAGTGGTATAGTCCGACACCCCCTTCATTCTTGCCACAATGGAACAGTCCCTAAGCCACACATTGGGTGCAGCCATCTTACAGTTTAAACTGCACGTGGTGAAAGAGGCAGAAGCTGTGAGGTTTGGAGCAGTACAGTTTTTGACCGTGTTCGTTTATACGTGTTTGCTTTGTAATTCCGTTTGTTAAGTGTTATAGTAAACAGTTTAAAAGACAAAGCTACGTTTGGGAACGTTTTATTTCGACACGCGTCTACTCGTTGTTAAAGGCCCCACAGCTCAGTGGCCTGCCTGTTTGGAAACTAAGAAGCGCCACTACACTGTCAATTCCCATCCTTCCTTGCAATGAGTGGAGCAAATAGACTTCAGCTATTTGCTATACTGTAGTACCATCTCTGACACCTGAGTTGTTGATAATATATTCTATCATTTACTTTTCTGAATTATGAGTGGGCACTCTTCCACAGATCAAAGTCTCATTAAACTTCTACCTGTAGCTTTGCTATTTTAAAGTCAAATTGTGGCATACCAAACAGGACCATAATCAGCGAGTGCTTCAATGTCAATTCCTGCATTGTTGAGTGTTGGAATAAGTAAATTAAATATACAATGGGATTTCTTTCTGGAATGTGGGTTTATGAAGCTGTAGAAGAAGAAATGTCTCTATCAATGGTCTTCTCTTTTCTAAACCTCTAAGTGGTTCTGCTTCTTCTTTCAACCAGATATAAACTCTATTGACAAACATCGAGAAGATATTCTGGTCACTACCCATCCTACCTCACGATGTCTAATCCAGATAATCAGTCCACAAAAATCAGGAGAAAATGGTCAAATTAGGGACGTTCATTTTGGGCTAGACACACCATTTTACACAAATTAAAGTGATTATAAAGACATTGATTAAATATATCCAATAAATTGTTGTATCTTTCTCTGCTTCAATTATTTATCCACTTTTCCCTTAAGACACAATGGTCTCTGCCTGAAATATTTCTTGCTGCAAAGCATTTCCTGCTAAAACAACCCTTCATAAAGAAGTTTCTCCTAACCCCTCTCTTTATTTCCTTAGCGACAATCTTAAATTGTTAACTTCTCACCACTGATTCCTTAACCATAGGAAATAGACTTTCCCTATTTAACCTATCTAAACTTTTCAGAATTTTAAAAACCTTTAGTAAACCTCATATTCTTTTCTGCTCCAGTGGAAATAGTCCCAGTATCTCAAGTGTCTCCTTATAACTAGAGTTTCTCATCCCTGGCATCATCCTGGTGAATCTACATTGTATGGACTCTATGGAGGAAAAGTTGAGTCGCGCCCCGAAAAAATTAGCGCCCTCACGGCCGAAATTCATCGGTAGCGCCCCAAGAGGGAAGCGGGGCGCTACCGGAAGCACCCAGCCTACGTCTTGGGTCGCTGCAAGGGAATATTGTGCCACTATGTGCCGCAGGCCTTCCTCCCCTTCTTAAAGGGGAGGGGCCTTGCGCAGAGCGACCCGGGACCCAGCTGGGCCACCAGGGATCAGAGTGCTGGCAAAAGAGCCCGGCATCAAGCGAAATGCCGGGCTCATGGAACGCAGCCGGCACTCCGTGGTGGGAGGGAGGGGGGCTGAAGAGGAGGCTGGGGGCGGCAACGAGGGCAGGTGCTGGCAGGTGGCCAGCAACAAAAATGGCCGCCCGCCACCTCACCTTTAACTAGCGCCACCCCAGCTGCAGGTAGGCCCCCCTGACCTCGTCGGACATAGTGTCCGGCAGTAAGTCGGGGGGCACCACTGAAGATCGCGGCGCACAGCGATGACGTCATCACCGGCGGTGCAGCGCCGTGGGGCGCCAACTGTTACTGCCACTGCTAACTTCCCGCTGAACTTCGTGGGAGGCACTGGCGGCACTGCGCCCAGGCGCTAGTTGCTTTGCACCTCATTAGCGCCCTCTTAGGAGCAAAGCAACCAAATTTTTCCCCCTATGGCTTTAATGTCCTTTATAACAATTGGTATACTCAAAATTCCGCACACAGCTTTTACTCTTCCACTCTATTGATGTTAGTTCTGTTATTATGCAACTCTATTCCTAATTTCTTGTAGAAAAGTTGTCCACTAAAAATGAGGTACCATCATCAGGCATCAAGGATTTAAACCTCTGCCCCCAAGTTTCATTGCCTCAAATGAAAGAAAGCATAGGCTTCCTCTCCCAGATACTTGGGAAGGTATCTAACTCATCTATATAAGGTCCTCATGATGTGATGTTCCTCCCCATCCGCTTTTAGAAGAAAGCTTACTACACTTAGGGCTGCTTTTGGAAATGGTTTTCTCTCCTTGAAGCCTAATAATATACTGTTGGAAAAGATGGCCCGGCCCCTATTTCTCACTCCACATAACTAAAACAGCAGAAACTGAACATTACAAAGCATCACATTAGCCCGAGCCACCAGCACCCACAGTCACCAACCAATAATCTGATTAAATCACTCTTGCTCAGTCACTGAACTGCTATCACTATTATGACTGCCATAAGTTTTCAAATTGAGTTGCACTCTTCTCTTTTACTGACTTAATAGAATTAAGAGGTGAAATTGGTGTTTGCAAGACTTGTCATGAATATTCCTAGGAAATTCCTCCATCTGCTATCTTAACAACCTAATTAATTTAAATGGCTTAAAGAGAGAAATATCTTATGAACCCATTTACTGTTCACTGTTACAAATCCTGCTGAGGGCAATGAAAATTTTTCAAGAAGTGCTTGTATTTCTCTCCAGTGCTCCATATAATTTTCTTATTGCTTTGGACATTCAGTAACTGTATAACAATAGCCTGAATATCTTTTGATCTGCTGGACTTGAGCTAGGGTTTCATTGACTCACTTTATTGTGACAGGGCAGCATGGTGGCATAGTGGTTAGCACTGTTGCCTCACAGCGCCAGGGACCCGGGTTCGAATCCGGCCTCGGGTGACTGTCTGTGTGGAGTTTGCACATTCTCCCCGTGTTTGCGTGGGTTTTCTCCGGGTGCTCCGGTTTCCTCCCACAGTCCAAAGATGTGCAGGTTAGGTTGATTGGCTATGATAAATTGACCCTTAGTGTTAGGGGGATTAAAATATGTGGGGTTATAGGGTGGGATATGTGTTGGTGTAGGGGTTACGGGGATCGGGTGGGATATGTGTCGGTGCAGGCTCGATGGGCCGAAATGGCCTCTATCTGCACTGTGGGGTTTCTGTGTGATTCTGTGTGATTTACAGTCTGCTCTCTACCTAATAATTCCAGAAATCTTTGGATAAAATGTACTGCACACGTTATGATTAATCTTACTCCAGTTCACAAGCTTATTAGCTTGTTCAGTGACCATTTTATGCTTCAGCAAAAGTCCCAGCCTCAGTCCGAACAGTGTCCTTGTTTGCTTCAGCCTCAGAAGAATTGGACGTCTGCCCTGGTGCAATGTTTTTATTACTTTAAAATTTGAAATGTCAAATTTTGCCTGATAACACTCTTGTGAGGCGCCTTGGGACATTTTTCTACGTTATAGGTGCTATATAAATGCAAGTTGTTGTTGTTGTACTAAGCTGAAAATATACAATAGAAAACTGGCAACGATAGTTTTCATTTCTATGTTTTGTTTCAAATACATGTTTTAATTAAATCACATGGATAAAGAGATATGCTCTCACCCCACACGGTAGAAAGGGCCTGATATTCCTCCGAAGGAGGATTTCCACCCACTGCCTTGACCCCGACTCATTTTCCTAGGACTCATTGCAAGGTGGGATATCAGCAGGGAGTCTGCCACAGAGAGGGAGCCCACCATGCCAATAAGGAAAATGTGCCAAAGGGCATCCACTATAGCACCAAAGTGGGGGGGGGGGGTGGGGTCAGCTGGCATTTAAAGAGGCAGAAGAGCCCCAAAGGCTTTTTAAATTGTTTCAAAGAAAGGCCATTTAGAGAGTGATGGGCACTCCATCTGAAAGGAAGCGAGCTGAAGAGGCAGTGATGCCCACTGCAAGGCCCACTCCCTCAAACATTTGAAATGGTGGGCTGGCTCCCACTGTCCCAGGGCCTACCACCACCTCTCTTTGACAGGCCGTGGGATCGGTGATAGTTGGGGCAGCATGTATGGAAATCAGCTGGTTTCCTGGACCCCACTTTCATGCCGTCACTTATGTGCAGTGGGACTGTTAAGGGCAGCCGGCCAACTTCCCTACTGTGGAGGTGGAGAAGCATTCGCAGCAGCAATGGTAGGGGCAAGGTAGGCCTCTGTGATCCATTTCCATTCTGCCACTATACTGCCTGATTTCAGGATGAAAATGCAGCCCAATATGGATGACACACTGTGGTGACAAGGGGATTGATTTTGGACTTCACCATCTGGTGGTAAACTGGCTGAGTGGATTGCCCAGCTATGGCTCAATGCCTTGAAGTCAGAAGGTTGTGGGTTCAAGTCCCACTCTAGAGACTTGAGCACCTAATCCAAGCAGACATTTAAGTGCAGTGCTGAGGAAGTGCTGCACTGTCAGAGCTGCCGTCTTTCAGATGAGACATTAAACCGAGACCCCATCTGCCCTCTCAGGTAGATATAAAAGATCCCATGGCACTATTCGAAGAGGAGCAGGGGAGTTCTCCCCGGTATCCTGGCCAATATTATTCCTCAACCAACATCACTGATAACAGATTATCTGGTCATTATCACATTGTTGTTTGTGGGACCTTGCTGTGTGCAAATTGGCTGCTGCATTTCCTACATTACAACACTGTAAAGTGCTTTGGGATGTTCTAAAGTCATGAAAGGTGCTATATAAATGCAAGTCTTTTCATTTAACTGTTACTAGAGCACCTGCACGATTGTCATTCCATTCCATAATCTCCGCCAGATTACCAAATCAGGCCATGAAGATGAAAACCTACTCCATTGCATCTAAATCTAGATTTGACTCTCCAATTATTGCCACTCCTCTGATTTGTTCATCTACTTTACAATGATAGATCCACACATATAGCCTGCTGTAGGCAGGAGAATTCCAGAGAAGTGGAGTGTGCAGGGAAAATCTTCAAAGAACAAGAAGAAACAACTGGATTTAAATACCTTGGCTAAATGCGTCACTCTAGAAAGGGTAATATGCCACGGCAAAGATAGTGTATGGTTCATTTCTACTTCATTCCATCTTTTCAATGCGTTTATGAGAGGGACAGAGAATTTCTGCAAGTGCATGAGTGGAAAGAGTGAAAGGAAATCGAGATTCAGAAATATAAATTGTACTCAATGTTCCCTTTAAGCTGCGTGGCCAGCTCCAGCTTACCGGCTATCAAATAGGAAAAACCGCACATGCGTGATATTTTGAATGGGTCGCGCACCCAAAAAAAATTAAAGGGCACATTGATTGTACTCCAGACGGATTAGAGTCATATACACTTTTCAAGCTTTATTTAAAAGCAGTGTTTCCTATTAAAGCTGCTAAGCAGTTCTCTATTATTTTGGAGCAACAATTTCTATCAGAGTTTCTCAGCGTTCAGTCGTGATGTCAGTATGACAACACTCAATGAAGCCCAGCATGATCTATTATATTGGGAGAAGAATGGGGGAGCCGTCAGTGAGTGTGGCTGTGGCATGAAGAGAGTGGAAATAAGCATGCCTGATCAGATCTACCGACATTGAGTGTAGTGATTATCCAGAGGACAACCCAGAAGTCAAGATTGAGGGGAAGGCTGCTAGTTGGCTAAAATAGAACACTTTTCAGAATTTACTTGTTGAAGAATATCTTTGTTACTTGAATCAAATTAAAAACATGTACTGTTTCTACATTTGTTATAAGTCAAACATGCTGCATCTGCCTGATCAGTTAAAAATCATAACAAACCACATCCCCCAGCATCTCCAGAGATTGATGTAAAACAATGGACACAGATGGAATTTAAAAACAATTATTATAAGAATTTGTACCTTATATTGGTCCCCATCTTCCTTCACCGGTATAGAAACAACGGGAATTTAGCTTTGTTCTTTATTATTCACCTCAATCAATGGTTATACAATTGAAAGAGTCTTTCTATTGAAAGCCATTGAATATAACATCTTGCCACTGTCTCATTGGATGTTTACTAGTGTGTGATGAAGTCAGCTTGCTGAGTCAGCAGATGGCAAGGAAAGAAGGGCATTGTTTGGCCTGTTCTATTGAGGCGCACTGTCCTGAGGGGTGGGAAATAGATGAATTCCTTCTAAAGTGGTTTAATATACATATTCAACTGGAGCTAGTATTGCTTCTCTTGGAGAACTATGACCAATGATGTGTGAAAGTCACTCTCACGCTGGTGAAAAGAGCAGAAAACAGTGATCAATGGTCAACAAATAACTTACGTGAGAGAAATAGATTTCATTCAGATTGGACAGCCCAGATATTCCGGTTTGGCAGGATTGGGAACACATCTCCAGCAGGATGGGACTCAATGGGAATGGGGGTCGGAACCTCAACCCTACAGTATTGAGTAACCTGTCTTCAACCGCGCTCTCGCTGAGCAAGGCTCTGCTTACCCTGATATCTACAGGCACAGGGCACACGAAGGGCCAGGGAGGCAGGCAACAAAAGGCACATATTAATCTTGGCACCATTTCAAAAGTGGATTATATTTGTATAGCACTCAGCGTTCTTCCTCTTTTGGCTTTCTCGTTTGCTTTATAAAAAATCATTGTTACTATTTCTGTTCTTGCTTCACTTACTACATACCCGCCTCCTCCTTGAATATTTCTCCTGTCTTATCATTAGCACCTCTCAGAGCAGTTTAGTCTTCGGTTTTCTTTTTCATTTCAGTTGTACATTTTCCTCATCATCTCTCTGCCCAATTTGTGTTGTCTCTGTGTCTCAACTTACTGCCTACAACAGATCTCACCAAGGTCTACAGTTTTTGCCATCAGCCAATCTGTTTATACAAAATACCTTGTTAAACACTTCATCCTCTCTTGGCTGTAGGTTCCTGCTTTCCTCCCAGCCTCCTCCCGTGTGATCTACTATTAGTTTGTTTACTCCAGCACTTTCTCAGCCTGTCAGCTTTTGTTAGTGTTTGCTGTGCCTCCCTATTCCAAAAAAACTGTTTGAAATATAGTCTCCCCGTGCCAGCTAATAACGCTTATAAACCTTATTATTTGTATAGAGATATACAATACCAATTGCAAGAACGCCTCCCAAGTTTAATGCCTAGTTTCTGAGCTCGGGACATACTGTTGCTCCCTCAGTCACTGACTTAGACCAGTCTCCCTGAGCTCACCATCCCCATCAGCTCTTCCACTGTTTCATTTTAACCTATTCCTTTTCATTCCATTGAAAGTTCCTTCTGCAGTCAATGGATGTTCTTTTCCTTCATATAAGCTTTTATTTCCAAGTGGAGGGGCGAAGGGTGGGGCGGAGTGGGGGGAGGGACATTAATCATTCTTCAGAGTGGGCTATTGGTGGGAATCCCACACTAACTGGCCAATCCCCGTCCACCAACCATAATTCAGTCATCAAGTTTTTTTGTGGTATTCCTAAAATAGCAAACTAATTATGCGGCATTGTGTACTACTGTAGTAGTAGTAATGGTGGTAATAGTGGTAACAATAGTAGTTGTAATAGTGGTAGTATTAGTAGTGGTATAAGTAATGGAGGGTGGATGACGGGTAACTGCGCAGGAGAGCATTGGATTAGTTGAGACTGGAGATGACAAAGGCATGGATGAGGGTTTCAGCAGCAGATGGGTTGAGGCAGGGGTGAATGCAAGCGATGTTAGAGGTGGACGTAGGCGGTCTTTGTATTGGAAAGGATGTGGGGTCGGAAGCTCAGCTTCGGATCAAATAGAACACGAGGTTGCAAACATCCTGGTTCAACCCGAGATGTTGGCCAGGAGGAGGTGCAGTGGGGGGTGGAATTGGTGCCAAGGGTATGGAATTTGTGGCAGGGGTTGAAGACGATGGCTTCAGTCTTTGTTTAAGTGGAGGAATTTGCAGCTGATCCACTACTGAGCTGAGAATTGGAGGAGAGGCATTGTAGAGTCAAATGGTGTGATCGACCATGTCAAAGGCTGCAGAGAGTTCGAGAAGGATGAGGAGTGATAGTACATCATGGACACAGTCAGATTTGTGACTGGAGGAATTTGCATCTAGGACTGAGCTGAACAATGGAGGAGAGGCATTGGAGAGCCAAATGGTGTGAGTCTATACTTTGAAGCAGATAGATATTTGAGCCTACAGAATGACTAGGCCCGTGATCAGAGGCCCAGCCTTTCCACAGCTCACCATTGGTAACAAAACAATACACTTAACAACTTGAATGGCATTTTTCATGCTCTATGGAAGTTCATCCCACTGTGTTTATCATTCATCATTCATAGTGCATTGCTCCAAACAAAATGTTTCTGAAAGCTGAACTGCACTTGAATTTTCAAGGCTACAGGACTGCATTCATATGCTAATCTGCAAACATATGGCTGAACCGCTCTTCCATTACATTATATTTGGATTCCATCCAAAACCATTAAACTAATACAGCTGTGAACTCAACTCTCCCCACTATAGACGGGAAGACACTTCCATTCACTATCGTACTGTACTGTCTGGCATTAGAAACACATAATGGCATTGGCAAACATCCGTTTCTATTACCGTTTGGAAAGTAATCATTTGTTGGAACTCTCCATTTCCAAGTTGAAACCATGTCCCATTAATCTTCATAACACAAGTGGTGTGATTAGAACAGATACAATTGTACAAATCCACAAGGCTATCAACAGAAGATGAAAAGAGAGAACACCACAGAATATAACACTTATACTTGAGGAAGGGGGTGTAGCTGACAAATGAATAAAAAGAAGAGTTATTAGCATTCAATATACTGTAATGTTATCTATTAAGCAGATTGTAAAAGTGCAGCCAAGTCTTTATATCAGAATAGGGGCCGAGCACATTCCACTCATTCCACTATCTCCCACAACTAAAAACACAATAAATATCTTTGTGAGTATCTGAGCCACACAAACCAGTAAGAGCCCAGGTGTGTTCCCCGGCCATTGCCGAGTTAGCTCATCTCAACAAGCATGCTGGTCGGAGATTCAGTGCATCTGGTTTAGGGAGGCAGCAAAATAAATTGGCCATGGTTCCTGTTCCTGATTATAGGCTGGATGTGCACGAGGGAATGTTAGGGGAGGCCAGGTCGGGCTTGGCTGTGAAGTCCCCCATGGTTAAATAACCCCGCTGAAACTCATCGACAAGTTTCATTGGCCACAAGCAATGGGCTAGAGGGTGGCCAGTGCCCATGGATCTGTGCCTCAGAAAGGGGGTGGAAGCCTTCAGGAGAGGAAGGGGAGAATAAAGAGTGAAAAATGGCATGAAATAAATAAAAATCAAATGTTTACAAAGGAAAGGAAGGCAATTGATAGCGAGAATTCTGCATTGGCATCATGGAAAATATGTGTGTAAATTTAGTGATGGTACACTCCCGAAAAGGAGCCTCCTTCAAAGGGAACATGGATTGGAGGTGGAGGGCTCCAAGTCTGTTTGCCTGATTCCCGCTCCTACCAAGGCTCTGCGCTGGGGGAAACATAGAAACATAGAAGATAGGAGCAGGAGTAGGCCATTCGGCCCCTCGAGCATGCTCCGCCATTCAATGAGATCATGGCTGATCATCCAAATTCAGTACCCTGTCCCTGCTTTCTCCCCATATCCCCTGATCCCTTTAGCCATAAGAAATATATCTAACTCCTTCTTGAATACATTTAATGAATTGGCCTCTACTGCCTTCTGTGGTAGGTTCACCACTCTCTGGGTGAAGAAATTCCTCCTCATCTCTGTCCTAAATGGCTTACCCCTGTAATGATCAATAACATGTCATTCTATAGTGGACACTAGGTGGAGCCGTAGAGCTGTGTAGAGCTGTATATAGCTGTATGTATAAGACTACACTACCCAGCTGTATGTATATTAAGACTACATTGCCCATGAGGCACTAGGCTACCCACAAGGCTGCAGTCAAGATGGAAGCCTCTACAGGTACTGTACCTAGTCCACATGTGCTCAATAAAGTAACTAGCAAAAGCTAGCTGTGTTCATAATAAGAATGTCTAGTTATTAATGAACATAAGATGGTACCAGGGTGGTGAAGATCTGCTGAAAATTGTGAAAAGCGGCATGGAGAATTTGAAGCCACCAGAGTGTTTGAAACTCACAGGAAAAATCGACTACAATTGGCAGACTTTTAAACAGCAATTCGAACTCTACATTGCAGCCATCGGATTCGGTACGAAGCCAGATGCAAGGAAGATAGCGTTGCTGCTTATGGTTGCAGGCCCACAGGCGATAGAGGTATTTAATACATTTGTATTTAATCCAGAGGAGAACAGAGAAAAATTAGAAGATGTGCTAAAAAAATTTGATGCACATTGCTCTCCCAAAAAGAATGAGAAGTATGAAAGCTACATCTTCCGTTCTCGGACACAGCAACAAAATGAGACTTTTGATAGCTTTATAACTGATCTGAAACTGAAAGCACAGACATGTAATTTCTCTGAGCTGAAATCATCCATGATTCGTGACCAGATTGTGTTTGGTCTTCATGATAAAAAAAGTCAGGGAACGTCTGTTGAGAGAAACCGAACTAAATTTGGAAAATGCAGTGAAAATATGCCAAGCCAGCGAGCTAGCTCGGAAGCACGCGAAGGCTTTCAGTGAAATCAATAATGATGCGATTGTAATGAGTGATAATGCTGCTGTCGGTGCTGTGTCCTACAAGGGGAAGAAACGTGGGCAGAACAGAAATGAAAAGCAATCGGAGGATGACATTTTTAATTGTAAACGCTGTGGTTACAAACACCAGTTAAGACAGTGCCCAGCGTTTGGAAAAATGTGCACAAAGTGTAATGGAAAGAATCACTTTGCCAAACAATGCTTTTCAAAAGTACAAACTAAGAAAGGGCAACAAGTTAATGTAATTGAGGACACTGATTTAAGTGAGACATTTTTTGTAGGAATGGTGTCATGTGACAATATCAAAAAGGATACAGAAAATGTGCAGCCCTCAGAAATGGACAATGATAAACATAAAGTTAATGCAGTAAAAGAGGACAAATGGATGATCCCACTGCAGGTAAATGGAGCATTAGTTACCTTGAAACTAGACACTGGGGCAAAAGCAAACTTAATCAGTATGAGTGACATTAACAATATGAAAGAAAAGCCCAAAATACAGAAAAAGTCAGTACTACTGAAGAGCTATAATGGACAGAAAATAGATAGCTTAGGTGTATGCAGACTTAAAGTGACAGTCAAAGACAAAGTGCATCATCTCATGTTTTCTGTTGTGGCTGAAAGACTTGATTCGATACTAGGTGACAAAGCTTGTGAAGACTTAGAACTGGTCAAGAGAGTCTACCGTATAAACTGTGCCATAAGCAGACCAGATGACTCGGGTGATGAAGCAGAGAGCCCATCAAGGATGAAAAGGCCAAAGGGTACCCATGTCTTCAAAAAGCCTAGTTTCTCCAAGAAGAAAGAAAAAGACTTTAAGGTCAAAGAGAAGCCAAAGGAAGAAAAGCACAAAGAAGAAAAACACAAGGAGAAAAAGTCCAAAGATATAACCGCAGCAGATGTTGTTAAACAGTGGAAAGAAAAAAAGAAAAAGAAGACGCCTGCACCAGAGCAGGAAGCAGTTCCGGTGGATACTCCTTCTTCCCTCAGGCCAATCTTTGGTGTTCCATTAGCCGAGGCTGCTGAGAGGACTATGCTGTATGATGGGATCCAGCTGCCAGCAGTTTTTCGAGAGTGCATTGACTACATTGAGAGTTATGGCATGAAGAGTGAAGGAAACACTGAAACCCTCTCCAAGCAAAGATCGCAAGGAGACCTCGATCTATACAAGAGCAGATTGATGACAATGCCGCAACTGCATCTTGTCATTCACCACCAGGACAATCTCATGAAGACACATCAGACTTACCCGTGTTGAGAAGATCCACATGTGAAGTAAAAAAGCCTGATAGACTTAATCTTTGAGTACAATGTAAAGCTTTGAAAATGTGTTGACTGTTTTGAAAATGTTTATGTTTATAGAGCACTAACAAAAGTGTTACTGATATTATCTATATTGTTTTCTTGAAAGTTGATTGATATTGATTTTGTTACACCTCAAAGAAAGGGGGATGTAATGATCAATAACATGTCATTCTATAGTGGACACTAGGTGGAGCCGTAGAGCTGTGTAGAGCTGTATATAGCTGTATGTATAAGACTACACTACCCAGCTGTATGTATATTAAGACTACATTACCCATGAGGCACTAGGCTACCCACAAGGCAGCAGTCAAAATGGAAGCCTCTACAGATACTGTACCTAGTCCACATGTGCTCAATAAAGTAACTAGCAAAAGCTAGCTGTGTTCATAATAAGAATGTTTATTTATTAATGAACATAAGAACCCCTTATCTTTAGACTGTGACCCCTGGTTCTGGACTCCCCTGCCATCGGGTACATCCTTCCTGCATCTAGTCTGTCTAGTCCTGTTAGAATTTTATAAGTTTCAATGAGATCCCCTCTCATTCTTCTAAACTCCAGCGAGTATAAGCCCAATTGACCCAATCTCTCCTCATATGTCATTCCTGCCATCCCAGGTATCAGTCTGGTGAATCTTCGCTGCACTCCCTCCATGGCAAGGACTTCCTTCCACAGATAAGGCGACCAAAACTGCACCGGCAGCGTTGTGCAATGCTGCTCAGCAGCCTTTCCCAATAGAGAACACATAAGCCAGCAGTTTCCTCGGAGCTGCTCCCGCTAACTTTGTTCATACGGGTGACGGAAGCACTTCCAGGTAACATATGACGGCGGAGCAGGAGCCGGAGCAGTTCTGAGCAAATTCCTGGCCATAGATAAGGAAATGCATTTCAGGCCAACAGTCGGTGTCTGCTTGTCCACATCTGGGGGCGTAAATTTGCCCAGCTCCCATCTCTTACCCATGCCTCCCCTGAGCACTGCTCCTGGCTCCACCGTTCAGTGCCGCTTCCAGTTTATATCCAATCCTGCTCCTGCTCCAGCGGATGAAACTCTGCGTTTCATCGCTCCACCACTGATGGTCGTGCCTTCAGCTGTCTAGGCCTTAAGCTCTGGAATTCCCTCCCGAAACCTTTCCACCTCTCTACCTCTCTCTTTTCCTCTCTCTCCTCCTTAAAACCTACCTCTTTGACTATCTTTTAATCACATGTCCTAATATCTCATGTGGATCGATGCCAAATTTTGTTTAATAATCGCTCCTGTGAAGAGCCTTGGGACATTTTACTACGTCAAAGGTGATATATAAATGCAATTTATTGTTGTTGTCAAAAATTATCACTATAGTTTTGTGGTGAGGGATTCTCACATGCTGCAGAGTTCCATCTAGTAGGAGCTTCGAGTGACACTAACAGGGAAATAGAGAAGGGTACATGTCTGATTGAGGGAAGGGAAGAAGAACGACGGGAGGAACTTTGGCAAGGAGAGAGTGTAAGCATAAACTGAGGGGTGGGGATGGAGGAAGAAATACACCAGCTTGAACTGAGAAGGGGAGGATAGCACGCTGATGGTGAACTGGGGAGTGAGGGGAGAAGAGGAGTGGCTCAGTCAACTGGGAGAAGGGAGGAGACTCATGAGCATTCTTGAGGTTGCATCAGCCTTTGTACAGTTGAGCTTCTGGTAATTCCAGGTACTGGCATGTAATCCATGAGTAGGACAAGACAGAAATAAGTTAATACATTTCATCATTCATGTGTACTGATGCAAACCACCAGACTTATTTGCGGTGGAGCTTAAGTCAATATTATTACAGCTTCAGCACTGCACTAAAGAAAAAATAAACAGACATGATTGTGGCGTCTTCCAATCTCTGAATAATCCATATATATACAATGGAATGATGTATATCTATCTAGTATTAATGATTAAATGTAAGGTTCACATCAAAATCCAGAGATAAACTCCAGCAGGGGAGTCCAACCAGCGGCCCAGGGTCCCATGCTGGCGATCTGGCCCTTGAAGCCCAGGCAACTCAGCCCAAGCTGTGTTTATATTTTTTATTTACTAGTCTGTCTTGCATGGATTGCCTGCAGGCTTAGAAAGGGCTGCTTCTCGTACTGTTGCGAGGATAAATCCCAAAATCATAACACAAAGATCTGTTGGTATCCACGACCCAAGACATCTGAAAATCAATGGGAACAAACTTTATTCAAACCAACAAGCTATTCCAACTGCTACGGCATTTTTATTTTAAATTATTGATTTAAAATATAGGTGACACCTCCCCCGGCCCTCTAAGTATATGAAAAGTGCAACATGTCCCTTCCTGATAATGAGCTTACTTCGGTTTTGCTCCCAACAATTCGGCGGTCTGTTTCCGAATTAGAAACTCGGAATCTCCATCCTCAATGGACAGATGTGTATCCCCATGTATCCTCCGATTGTCGGACAGATTCCGATATATGGAACCTTGCTCCCATTGTTGGGAGCTCTGCCCTGTAGCTGACCGCAAGTTGCTTGGTATTGGCACTCGGTGCTATATCTATTCCTCAGCATCAGCCTCTTCAATCTTGATGAGTGCAACAACAAAAAAGCAAAGGAAAAGAGATTCATTACTGAAGCCTGTTCAACTAGCAACAGAATCAGAGGCTCTCACACATTTAATGAAACAGCCTGAATGGCATTTTGTCCAAATTAATGAAAGAATTCTTTCTAATTTTAAAAGTTAGCACAGCTTCTAGCTCTGATTTAAGAGCTGTCTCTTTGTATTTTTCAGCATTAAGCACCAGGGGAATCTAAGCATTGTCAAGCCAAGAAACATGCCTGAAATATTTTTACATAATATGGGTCGAGTTCCTGTGGCGTGGCGTGGCATACGGAGCTAGAAATTTGGCCACGCCGGCGCCTGTTTTTCGGGTGCTAAAGGGCAACCTAAAACTCCAATATGGCAGGCAGGAAGCGTACGCTCATCCCGAACAAGAAGTGCACCGCCCACCATATTGGTAAAGGCCAGTGCAGTGTCCACACCTGAAACAAGATTGGTTTGCCCTGAGGCAGGTCTCCATGTGGCAAGGGCGCCGAACCTCACCCAATGTCATCAATGGAGAGGAAAATCGGAGGGGTGAATAACGGGCAGCCGATCCAATACTGCCCATTTTGCGCCCCTCTGAAGTTGAATTTTACTCATAGAATCATAGAAAGTTACAGCACGAAAGTAGGCCATTTTGGCCCATCGTGTCCGCGCCGGCCAACTAAGAGCTATCCAGCCTAATCCCACTTCCCAGCTCTTGGGCCATAGCCCTGCAGGTTAGAGCATCGCAAGTGCACATCCAAGTATTTTTAAATGTGGTTAGGGTTCTTACCTCTACCACCCTTTCAGGCAGTGAGTTCCAGGCTCCCACAACCCTCTGGGTGAAGAAATTTCCCCTCAAATCCCCTCTAAACCTTCCACCGATTACTTTAAATCTGTGCCCCCTGGTTTTTGACCGCTCTGCTAAGGGAAATAGGTCCTTTCTATCCACTTTATCTATGCCCCTCTTAATTTTATACACCTCAATAAGGTCTCCACTCAGCCTCCTCTGTTCCAAGGAAAACAGACCCGGCCTATCCAGTCTTTCCTCATAGCTGAGATTCTCTACTCTCGGCAACATCCTTGTAAATCTCCTCTGTACCCTCTCTAGTGCAATCACATCTTACTTCTATGCACTACAGTCCACTGTCCAGGAACAATGTATACAAAATGTACGTCACATCAGAACCAGTCAGTTGACTGGAAGCTTGGTTCTATTTGTCACCCTGATTCTTTGGCATTCTTCATATAGCTCATGACTGCTGAATGATGGGATACTTTAATTCTGTTTGGCAGGCTTAAAAAAAATCCTTTAGTGATGGGTTGCATAGAAGCACAATCATGCAGGCCACTGAATTAGATGAAATGATCTATTGCAAGTCTATAAATATGCAGCTGACAATACACATGCCCTCCTCGCATCACCAGCTGCATTCGGAAATATAAAAGTACCACGTTTCCTTGTTGTGAGTTGCTGCCAGATGGCTGGTTCTGTTTCTGCCTGGTGTCTGATGGTGAATAAAGACAAAGCCCATCTTTTACAGAATTGGAACAAGAAACATAGCTGCACTCTAGGTCCTCTCCAAGATGGCAACCAGAACGGCAGCAGATGATTTGCTAGCACTTAAGCCAGGCCTCCATGGTTATCCCTCGTGTCCTGGCCAATATTTATCGATCAACCAACATCAATAAAACTGGTTATCTGATCATTATCCCCATTGCTGTTTGTGGGAGATTGCTGTGCACAAATTGGCAGCTGCGTTTCCTACATTACAACAGGAGCAGAAGGACTGCTGCAGATGCATCTCAACATTGTGAGATTGCTAATAAATAACCCATAAATAAACAGGTTAAAGCTTTCATCAAAACAGCAGACAAAGGAATTTCACACGAATGTATTGGCGCCTTTTACATTATAAATATTCATCTATTCGAAGAAGAGCAGGGGAGTTATCCCTGGTGTCCTGGCCAATATTTATTTATCAACCAACATCAATAAAACTGATTATCTGATCATTATCCCCATTGCTGTTTGTGGGAGCTTGCTGTGCGCAAATTGGCAGCCGCGTTTCCTGCAATACAACAGGGGAACGGCAGCATAGTGGTTATGTTACTGGTTATGTTATGTTACCTGGTCTGGCCTATATGTGACTCCAGACCGACAGCAATGTGAATGACTCTTACCTGCCCTCTGAAATGGCTGAGCAAGCCACTCAGTTGTTAAAAAAAACCGCTATGAGAAACAATAAGAATAAAACTGGACGGACAACTCGGCATCGGCTACGGCTGCAGCAGTTCAAGGTGGCGGCTCACCACCACCTTCTCAAGGGCAACATGGGATGGGCAATAAAGGCTGGCCTTGCCAGTGATGCCCAATAAAAAAAAAGTGACTAAATTTCAAAAGTACTTAATTGGCTTTAAAGCACGTAGGGGCGTACTGAGGTCGTGAAAGGTGCAATATAAATTCAAGTCTATAAATATGCAGCTGACAAGACACATGCCCTCCGCCTACCAGCAGCTGCATTCCGGAGTATAAAAGTACCACCTTTCCTTGCTGTGAGCCGCTGCCAGATTGACCAGTTCTGTTTCTGCCTGGCGTCTGATGGCGAATGAAGCCAGGGGAATGTAAATGGGGAAGAGTGGTATCAGGACACAGGTACAGAGCTGCCATCCCAAACCAGAACTACAACATAAAAGTACCTAAATATCATGCAGCGCAATCTTGAAAATCTTTAAAATTATGAAAGGGTTCAATAGGGTAGACACAGAGAAGGTGTTTCCACTGGTGGGAGAGTCCAAAACTAGAGGACATAAATATAAGTTAGTTACTAATATATACAATAATAACTAGCTGGAGTGCCCGGCGGTGCCGAGGCTTTTTCGAGGGCATGTTGTTGTTGGAAGAGAGAGAGCGACTGGGGGGGAAGAGAGAGAGCGACTGGGGGGGAAGAGAGAGGGCGACTGGGGGGGAAGAGAGAGAGCGACTGGGGGGGAAGAGAGAGCCACTGGGTGGGAAGAGAGAGAGCGACTGGGGGGAAGAGAGAGAGCGACTGGGGGGGAAGAGAGAGAGCGACTGGGGGGGAAGAGAGAGAGCGACTGGGGGGGAAGAGAGAGAGCGACTGGGGGGGAAGAGAGAGAGCGACTGGGGGGAAGAGAGAGAGCGACTGGGGGGGAAGAGAGAGAGAGCGACTGGGGGGGAAGAGAGAGAGCAACTGGGGGGGAAGAGAGAGAGCGACGGGGGGAAGAGAGAGAGCGACTGGGGGGAGAGAGAGCGACTGGGGGGAAGAGAGAGAGCGACTGGGGGGGAAGAGAGAGAGCGACTGGGGGGAAGAGAGAGAGCGACTGGGGGGGAAGAGAGAGAGCGACGGGGGGGAAGAGAGAGAGCGACTGGGGGGGAAGAGAGAGAGCGACTGGGGGGGAAGAGAGAGGGCGACTGGGGGGGAAGAGAGAGAGCGACTGGGGGGGAAGAGAGAGAGCGACTGGGGGGGAAGAGAGAGAGCGACTGGGGGAAAGGGGGGAAGTGAAGGGGAAGAAGGGGGGAAGCAGGGGGAAGGGGGAAAGGAGAGAGAGCGCGACTGGGGGGAAGGGAGGGGGAGGAAGGGGGAGGGGGAGGGGGGAAGGGGGAGGGGAGGGAGGGGGAGGGGGAGGAAGGGGGAGGGGGAGGGAGGGGGAGGAAGGGGGAGGGGGAGGGAGGGGGAGGGGGAGAAGAGGGGGTGGAGGGTGGTGGGAGGGGGGAGGAGGGGGGAGAGGGAGGGGGGAGGGGGAGGGGGGAGGAAGGGGAGGGGGGCAGGAAGGGGAGGAAGGGGGGACAGGGGCAGGGGAGGGGGAGGGAGGGGAGGGGAGGGGGAGAGGGGAGTGGGAGAGGAGGGGAGGGGTGGGGGAGGTGGGGGAAGGAGAGGGGGAGAAAGGGAGTGGGGGAGCCAGCAGACCCTCTCCCCTCTGCCGGCAATGGCTCCGCTGAGCTCCGTGCCGCCCCACGCACTGACATGCCGAGCGCAGCATCCCAGTGAGCCCGAGCCCCGCCCTCCCGAGGCCGGGCCTGAGGCGGTCGATTGCGGCTGGCCAGGCCCGGTTGCCTTGGTAACCCTCCTCCCCTCTCCGTCTCCCGATCTCCGGGACCGGGCCTGGGCCTCAGCAGCTTGAGACGGCCGATTGCGGCTGGCGAGCCCAGTTGCCGGGGTAACCCTCACCGCTTCCCCTCCCCTCCCGAGCCCCGCCCCCCCCGAATGAAGCGTGAGGAGCTTGCAGTGAGCCCAGCCAGCCTTTACCAAGATGGCTGGCCGCTGGTTCGGAATCGGGGTGGGAGGAGCTTGCCACAAAACAATTGCCTAGGGTCCAGCATGGCTGGCAACAGACGCCCAGGCTTCGAGGCCTACCTGCAAAGACGGGGAAAGGTAGGAAAATTAATGAGATTAGATAAAAGATTTAGAAAGTAATTAACTTTTTAAAAAAACAATATGTGTTTTAAAAGCAACTTTTTTTTTAAAGACGCAGAAAGTGGGAAAAAGAAATGAAAAGTTTGGAATCAAGATGGCGGCGACTCACCTCGGTTCAGAATGATAAGGCCCGCCCACACACGCACCAGTTGGTCGACCGTCAGGTCACCGAAGCGTAGGATTGGTCAATCGTCCCGTCACTCGACTCTAGGAGGGCCCGCCCGCACGCGCCAGGAACCCGCCCCCACCACGCAGCGATTGGTCGACCGTCGGGTCGCTCAACCGTACGATTGGTCGACCTTAATGTCACTCTATTGCTAATGAGCGGATAATGAGATGCTAATGAGCAGAATTTTGAACGTTTTTTGGATACTGCGGGCGCAATTTTTGTCTCGCCGAAACGTAAATATGCTTCTGACCGTTCCGGAATCGTAAGCTTTCTTTTGATGTAACGCACGTGTAGGTACGCTCTATAACTTTAGAGTGTATAGCCAGACAGACAGAAGGACAGAAGGACAGACAGACAGACAGACAGACAGACAGATAGATCTATCCTTTTATATATATAGATAAGGAATTCAGGAGAAACCTCTTTACCCAGAGAGTGGTGAGAACATGGAATGCGCTACCACATGGAGTATAGATGCATTTAAGGGGAAGCTAGAGAAGTACATGAGGGAGAAAGGATTAAAAGGATATATTGATAGGCTGAAATGAAAGAGTGGGAGGAGGCTCGTGTGGAGGAGTTGAAGCACACGTGAGGAACGGCCGCCCGGAGGCTTGTTAAGGGGCTGATGCCACTTAAAATGCCTGTTGGCGCTCATTAAGGAAGCTAGCGCTTATCCTGGCACCATCTCCTAACAGCAACCACCTGTTTGGGAGTAAACAAGGCATTGATGTGGATTTCAAGTGCTACTTAAAGGGATACCATTTCATGTTCATTTGCTGCTGCAGCTGTGAAGAAGATTTACAGGGTAGATGCTGAGAGGTTGGGCTGGATTTTCATTGAGGAGGTGGGACTACAACTTTCAGGGTTGTAAACCCGCCTCCATTGAGTTCTAGCCAACCCACGTGATTTTGACTTGATTGACCTTGTTGAGCCCGCCCAATTAAGGGCCACCTGGCAACAGGTGATGTCACAGATTGATATTTCATCTGTCAAGACCTTTTGACAGATGAAATATCAGCGTTCGACAGCTGTTTGAAGCTGTCAAACACTGACAATCTGTACTCCAAGTTAATTCCTTCCTCTCAGGATGATTTAGAGATCTCTCCGGAACAGAAAGCTGAATGCTGCAATTTTTGACAGATCGTGGCCATTCTGCTTTCTATGCCGGTGAGATGAGGGACTCCCGAGACCTGAAGGAAGGAAGGCTGTAAAGGTAAGTAAAACTTCTTTAAACACTTTAAACACACCAAATACACTTACCTCTGCACTCATGCACCCATCACTCACCTGAACACCGGACATCTCGACCCCTCCAAACCCTTCAGCCTGACGGCCTGCCTCGCTAACTTGGCGTGGTTTGGAGCCGTCGGGAATCCCACACTTCAAGAATGAAAATAGGGATTAGGCTAAAAACTGCCTGTTAACTACCTGTTAACAGGCAGTTAATTGGCACTAATCCCCTTCCTGCATCGGGGAGGCGGGTCCCAGTGCGGGTCAGGTACCCGCCTCCTTTGAAACTGGCATGGAGGCGGGTTGGGGGCGGGATGGGTTCGTGCCCCCCCGATTTCGGGATTTTAACCCCCCACATGCCTCCAATCCCGCCTCCATGGCCCAATGAAAATCCTGCCCGTTGTTTCCCCTGGCTGGAGTGTCTAGAACTAGGGGGCATAGTCTCAGGTTAAGGGGTCGGCCATTTAAGACTGAGATGAAGAGCAATTTATTCACTCAGTGGGTTGTGAATCTTTGGAATTCTCTGCCCCAGAGGGCTGTGAATGCTGAATCTTTGAATATATTCAAGGCTGAGATAGATAGATTTTTGGACTCTAGGGGAATCAAGGGATATGGAGATTGGGTGGGAAAGTGGAGTTGAGGTCGAAGATCAGCCATGATCTTATTGAATGGCAGAGCAGGCTCAAGGGGCCGTATGGCCTCCTCCTCCTCTTATTTCTTATGTTCTTTCTTCTGACCTCTGAAACACATCAGGAGACTTTCTGGGATACTTTGTCAAAACTTCACACACACTCCAGCAACATTTATTCTGGAAATTCTCTGAGGACTTCAGCTAAAAAGAGCAAGTGTTCTGCGACTCCACCTTATTGGACACTTTATTGGAGTCATCAGGAGACAGGGAGTGCTTAGTCATGGGCATCTCGGTCTGGACGAGGAATAGGAAGAGGACACAAGGCCAGGCAGAGCAGTACCAGCTGCTGCAGGAGAGAGGGACAGGAGGACAAGGTGGCATCCTTCCCCCCTGGGGGTACAGGACATCCCTCCTCCTCTGGACCTCCTCCACCAGGACCTCCAGTGCCACATCCGAGAACCCGTGCGCCCCCTCCCTCGGTCCCTGAGCCATCTTGCAACATGCCGCTGTGTGCCAGCTAGAGCACATTATACCTTCAGTGGAAGTGGGTGCAAGGAGCCCACATATACTGATCCACAAAAATTGGGTCGAATCTGCAACTTGAGTGCTAAACCTGCAGGTTTCTGGTTTAGCACCTCCAGGCAAGTTCAAATTATGGTAATCAGCAATTAGGACCAAAGTTGTGTGCTAAATGCGGACTTTCAAACAGGCTTATTAGCACTGCACCCATTTGCGCCTGTTTTCACCCTTTGGCCAAAATAACCCCCTGTGGCTTCCTGATTGGCACCACCTCAATATGTTTATCACCAAGTCCCCTTGTGCTTGCAGTGACCACTAGGATGAAACCCGAGACATATCTGGCCGTGTCATGTTATTATATCAACAAGACTTTTCATACCAGCTTAGAAATTAGTTGCTGATAACAAACGTTTGGCGTGTTCTTATGACCTTCCTGTGTCCACGACTGTAATGGAGCCATTAACCTGGATGATTTAGCACTGTTAAAATATCAGCTAGAGAAAGGCCATGCAAATCTATTCAGAGAGTAGGAATGCTTCCAGCTGGTGGCATTACAAAATGTCACAAAAGTAAAAACCAGAACAATTTAGGTTAAATAAACCAAGCTCAAAGTAGATGTTCAGCTTATAATGGCATTTACAAGCCTAGTGTATACTTTACTTCTCATTACAGCTAGACTGTTTCTTCTTCATTTCCAGGACCTACTCCATCAACATGCTTTATAAGGCAGTTTCTGTGGATATTGCTTTTTCAGTTTTACCACGCGTAATATATGGTGAGCACAGAATTCACAGCAATAAATGAGATTTCAGAGCAGTGATGACCTTGGAATTAATCCACCGCATGAATATTGCAACTCAGTGTCCCAGACTGCATGGGCAGCTGGTGTCAGCTGTGAACTGCACTGTAACACAAAAAAAGGCTCAGGATTAAATAAACCCTTCAGAAAAATTAATACATAATGATAAATAACAACTAGTACCAGAAAGAGAGAGAGGCGTTTTAAAGATGCAATCTAGTTTTGAGGTCCCCAATGACAAGTTATAAACCATTTGAGCTTAATTCTTATAGTTTATTACAACAACGGAACTCCTCAATCACATTATGGTCTCATAAATCACTCCACGCTGTCCTATATTTTTCATTCCGTGTTAAAGTACTAATCAGACTGTCAAAATCTTCCAATACACTCGTAGTCTATGAAGATGGGCAACAAATAAAATAACATAATTTCAGTCAGGCAAAACCAATTTATATGTGCTCTGCATGGAGAGCAGTGGTGTCTGAAAATGCAATATATGCAGTTTCCTACAAGAACCTGTGAAACTGTTCAAATGCCAACAGGTGGATTGCTTGTTTCACAGATCAGTAGCTCCTAGCGGCACTGCATCATGGGTTAGAAGGCTCTTTTGCAGGGAGAGCATTTATCATTTCTGCTGTCACTTTCCTCTGGGTCTAAACCGGAAGGATCTGGGTCATCCTTCCTTGTATAACTGTCCCCTCCCAAATGATGAAAGAATATTAGGCATGACATGGCCAGGGGCTAGGAGCTTCTGGCAGTAACAGCTGTCGGTTTCTACGATGATGTGTCTCCCTTTCACAGTTGAGTTTCTCGCCACTTCATTCTTCCCCCAACAATGTCTTTCCCCACTACACCCCTCCAGACCACGTTGTAAAGTTTCCATACATTGGAAAACGGTTCGCAATTGAAGGTCCCAAAAGTAACCATGTTATAATTGCCCAGTGCTCAGAAATGCATTTAGACAAATTAACTAGTATTTTTAGACAGCACCTTATAGACAATATACCCCAGCTATTTCATATCATCATACCTGTGATTCTCCATCACTGCAGAACAGTGGTTTCCAGGGGAGCAACAACAACTTGCATTTATATAGCACCTTGAACGTAGTAAAAATGTCCCAAGGTGCTTCACAGGAGAGATTATCAATCAAAACTTGAGACTGAGGATATGGCTATAGGAACATGGCTCCTGCGTTAGCTTAAAGTGTGAAGGAATAAGCCATATAACCTATTTAGAAAAATGCACTATCTTATGAAAGAATTTTGGCCTTATTAAAACATGACAAACTGGGCTTGGAAATTTAGAAACCTAACTATGAAATAGCTATGAAAGAATTCTGGCTATTGAGATAAGACAGTTGTTAACCTTGAATAAATAACCTTATTGAAACAAAAGGTTCATGGCTCCGACAAGCTGACCTTTTGGGAACAAAACAATGGTTCACCCTGGATAAGGCTTTCTAATTTAAACTTCGTAATGATGGCACATAAGACAAGGAACATCTGCCCTCGTAAAGATGACATAAAATAAGGAACACCTGCCGTTCACACCGTTCTATATGTTGACCCTAGAACACCTGGAGATGAGACAAGATTCTGGCTGATGTAGCAGTAAGAATCGCAGAGGTTGGCAGAAAGATGAATAGGGATAATTAACTTGCATCAGCAGAAAACCTTAAAGGAATTACCACTGGAAAAGGGTATAAATATTGAACTCTCAAATGGGATATCAGACTTGCTTTAATCGGGCAAAGCGATTCTCAACCACAGAGGCGGCTCTGTAGTCTACCACTCTTTGTACCTCGGGGACCAAAGGTATTGGATATTGATGGATATCCTGTAAAGAGAACTTTAAGAACTGTAGCAAAGTTAAGATTTAAAAGTAAGATTCTCTGTTAAAAAGATAGTGTTTTTTCTCTTTTTAGAACTGTTAATGTTGCGATTGACTGATTCACCAACTGTAAATTGCATGTCGGTTCTTTTAATAAATCTCTCTATATTTTTAGAATTGTCTGACATAAGTCTTCTGCATCAATAACTCGCAAACTCAATCTCTACACTCTTTGGATGAAGAGTTACATTTCTGGGGGAGTTTTCTGGACCCTCATAATATCCGGGACGTTACAGCCTAGCTAAACTTATTAAAAGCACTATCTGGAGGATGGTAACATTCTCGGGTTGTTCCTTTCCTTTAGGGAGAGATAGCCCGGACCTTTAGACCCAATTAAGCGTCTTTAGGATTTGGCTTTAGTTAAAAGTGAACATCTGAGAAATACGCCTGATCCGGGGTAGCCCTAAAAGGGCTAGGATTAGTAAACATCCCTTCAGAAGGATGAGGCAGCACCACTGAAGAAGAGCAAGTTGCAGTGTTCACAGAAAAATGAGTAAGGAAGCCATTGAGAAATGCTCATCAATGGATTCGGGATCCTCCAATGTGTCTGCATTGTCCTTTAAAACTGGATTTAAATGTGTCCGCCTCACCCAGAAGTGTTAGGTGTGTCTGCTGATGATGCCATTCTTAGTGTCCAATGCTGCTGAGGCGATAATACAAATATACGGCCAGCTGGCACACCAAGCCTGCCCTACACTCAAGATGCCTGGAGCAAGGCTTCTGATGGGTGAGCGGGGATTGACAGTGACCCCAGAAGCAGAGTCAAGGTGCACAATAGGTTGTAGCAAAGCCACTGTTCTCATAATGAAGCATATTTGCATAGGCTATAGGACAGATTATTTTAACTGCTACACCTCAGAACTCTTGCTCTTCAACATCTCTCAAGTTAGCTGTCTGTAATCCCCACATTACCTAAACCAACTGCCGTAAAATGCAGACACGCACCATAGGTTGGCACAGGCTCTTATTTTACTTCTCTTCCTTTGTGACGTGTGCAAACCTCTATTCATCACCTCTCCATGGAGGCTTCATGGAGCCCAATCACTCTCTATGCTGTGAATCACGGATCCATTGGTTAATCAGAGCAACAAAACAGTCACCCCGCCCCTCCTTCCACCCATGATTAACAAAAGCTTCAAAAAGATGAATTGGAAGTGATCCACTCTGAAACTACCATTTGTTTCTCCACACTAAAACTTGGACACTTTGGCTAGTTTGTGAGAGGATAGTGTGTTCAAATGTATTCCCCTCCACTCCCTCTCCAACCCACGTGATTTAAAGACCTTTTCTATTCTCGATTCTGCCAACTGCCAACTATTTCATTCCCACCCAGTTAAGACCAAATGCCACCCAAATACCGTGCATCTCCCTTCACCCTTTCTAAAATTAACAGTGATATGAAATGACAAGTGTGTTCACCAGACATGGGCCTCCTCGCATGCAGCAGCAAAAATATTCACACTTCAGCGTGACTTCATTACTTGAAAATGAAGAGCGACAGATGGAGAGTATCACGCAAAATAGGATAACAAAAAACTAGACAGGCTATGTGGTAAGGTGTGACCCGGAAACTAGATAGGGCTTGTAACAGTGGTCTTGGACACAAGACATCACAGCAGCACAGTGGTTTGGCATACGTAACACTAAGTCAATCAATTCAGTCTGCAATTATATGAATGGTTCATCAGACTGCATCCGATATTCTTGGCATTAGTGTTAAAAAGCTGGCACATCTGCTGCCTGCTTAATACAGTCAGGTTCTTGTCAAAAATAATCCCATTTAGCTGTAGTATGAAAAAAATGCAAATGAAAGAATACCACAGCTATTCAGCGTCATTTGTTTAACGTTTCCACCAGATCTGTTGTCGTGCGTCAAGAAATGTTTACCTTCCAATGTTCTCCTGTCTGGTAAATGATCCCACATACTGAAATATTGGTGTCAGAGTCAAAGGGAATTGGGCCTTAATTTAAAATAAAATGACTAAATGGCAACAACTAAAGATATCAAAGAACTTAAAAATATAAGAGTTAGCAAAGGCCAACCAAATCATTCAGCTCATCCGTTGCCTATCATCCAGCGATCAGCTCGCCCGACACCCAGCTCACCCGTCACCCAGCGATCAGCTCACCCGTCACCCAGTGATCAGCTCGCCCGTCACCCAGTGATCAGCTCGCCCGTCACCCAGCTCACCCGTCACCCAGCGACCAGCTCACCTGTCACCCAGCGATCAGTTCACCCGTCACCCAGCGCTCAGCTCGCCCAGCGATCAGCTTGCCCGTCACCCAGCAATCAGCTCGCCCATTGCCCAGCGATCAGCTCACCCATCACCCAGCGATCAGCTCGCCCGTCACCCAGCTCGCCCGTCACCCAGCGATCAGCTCGCCTGTCACCCAGTGATCAGCTCGCCCGTCACCCAGCTCACCCGTCACCCAGCGACCAGCTTAACCGTCACCCAGCGATCAGTTCACCCGTCACCCAGCGATCAGCTTGCCCAGCGATCAGCTCGCCCATCACCCAGCGGTCAGCTCGCCCATCGCCCAGCGATCAGCTCGCCCGTCACCCAGCGATCAGCTTGCCCGTCACCCAGCGATCAGCTCGCCCGTCACCCAGCTCGCCCATCACCCAGCGATCAGCTCGCCCGTCACCCAGTGATCAGCTCGCCTGTCAGCCAGCTCACCCGTCACCCAGTGACCAGCTCACCCGTCACCCAGCGATCAGTTCACCCGTCACCCAGCGATCAGTTCACCCATCGCCCAGCGATCAGCTCGCCCGTCACCCAGCGATCAGCTCGCCCATCGCCCAGCGATCAGCTCACCCGTCACCCAGCGATCAGCTCGCCTGTCACCCAGCTCGCCCGTCACCCAGCGATCAGCTCGCCCATCGCCCAGCGATCAGCTCGCCCATCACCCTGCGATCAGCTTGCCCATCCCCCAGCTGGCCTGTCAGCCAGCGATCAGCTCGCCCGTCACCCAGCGATTAGCTCGCCCGTCACCCACCGATCAGCTCGCCCGTCACCCAGCAATCAGCTTGCCTGTCACCCAGTGATCAGCTCACCCGTCCCCCAGCTCGCCCGTCAGCCAGCGATCAGCTCGCCCGTCACCCAGCGATCAGCTCGCCCGTCACCCAGCGATCAGCTCGCCCGTCACCCAGCGATCAGCTCGCCCGTCACCCAGCGATCAGCTCGCCCGTCACCCAGTGATCAGCTCGCCTGTCAGCCAGCTCACCCGTCACCCAGTGACCAGCTCACCCGTCACCCAGTGATCAGTTCACCCGTCACCCAGCTCGCCCATCACCCAGCGATCAGCTCGCCCGTCACCCAGCTCGCCCATCACCCAGCGATCAGCTCGCCCGTCACCCAGTGATCAGCTCGCCTGTCAGCCAGCTCACCCGTCACCCAGTGACCAGCTCACCCGTCACCCAGTGATCAGCTCGCCCGTCACCCAGCTCGCCCATCACCCAGCGATCAGCTCGCCCGTCACCCAGTGATCAGCTCGCCTGTCAGCCAGCTCACCCGTCACCCAGTGACCAGCTCACCCGTCACCCAGCGATCAGTTCACCCGTCACCCAGCGATCAGTTCACCCATCGCCCAGCGATCAGCTCACCCATCGCCCAGCGATCAGCTCGCCCGTCACCCAGCGATCAGCTCGCCCATCGCCCAGCGATCAGCTCACCCGTCACCCAGCGATCAGCTCGCCTGTCACCCAGCTCGCCCGTCACCCAGCGATCAGCTCGCCCATCGCCCAGCGATCAGCTCGCCCATCACCCTGCGATCAGCTTGCCCATCCCCCAGCTGGCCTGTCAGCCAGCGATCAGCTCGCCCGTCACCCAGCGATTAGCTCGCCCGTCACCCACCGATCAGCTCGCCCGTCACCCAGCAATCAGCTCGCCTGTCACCCAGTGATCAGCTCACCCGTCCCCCAGCTCGCCCGTCAGCCAGCGATCAGCTCGCCCGTCACCCAGCGATCAGCTCGCCCGTCACCCAGCGATCAGCTCGCCCGTCACCCAGCGATCAGCTCGCCCGTCACCCAGCGATCAGCTCGCCCGTCACCCAGCGATCAGCTCGCCCGTCACCCAGTGATCAGCTCGCCTGTCAGCCAGCTCACCCGTCACCCAGTGACCAGCTCACCCGTCACCCAGTGATCAGTTCACCCGTCACCCAGCGATCAGCTCGCCCGTCACCCAGCTCGCCCGTCACCCAGCTCGCCCGTCACCCAGCGATCAGCTCGCCCGTCACCCAGTGATCAGCTCGCCTGTCAGCCAGCTCACCCGTCACCCAGTGACCAGCTCACCCGTCACCCAGTGATCAGTTCACCCGTCACCCAGCGATCAGTTCACCCATCGCCCAGCGATCAGCTCGCCCAGCGATCAGCTCGCCCGTCACCCAGCGATCAGCTCGCCCATCGCCCAGCGATCAGCTCACCCGTCACCCAGCGATCAGCTCGCCTGTCACCCAGCTCGCCCGTCACCCAGCGATCAGCTCGCCCATCGCCCAGCGATCAGCTCGCCCGTCACCCAGCGATCAGCTTGCCCATCCCCCAGCTCGCCTGTCAGCCAGCGATCAGCTCGCCCGTCACCCAGCGATTAGCTCGCCCGTCACCCACCGATCAGCTCGCCCGTCACCCAGCAATCAGCTCGCCTGTCACCCAGCGATCAGCTCACCCGTCCCCCAGCTCGCCTGTCAGCCAGCGATCAGCTCGCCCGTCACCCAGCGATCAGCTCGCCCGTCACCCATCGCCCAGCTCGCCCGTCACCCAGCGACCAGCTCGCCCGTCACCCAGCGATCAGCTCGCCCGTCACCCAGCGATTAGCTCGCCCGTCACCCACCGATCAGCTCGCCCGTCACCCAGCGATCAGCTCGCCCGTCACCCAGCGATCAGCTCGCCCGTCACCCATCGCCCAGCTCGCCCGTCACCCAGCGACCAGCTCGCCCGTCACCCAGCGACCAGCTCGCCTGTCACCCAGCGATCAGCTCACCCGTCCCCCAGCTCGCCTGTCAGCCAGCGATCAGCTCGCCCGTCACCCAGCGATCAGCTCGCCCGTCACCCAGCGATCAGCTCGCCCGTCACCCATCGCCCAGCTCGCCCGTCACCCAGCGACCAGCTCGCCCGTCACCCAGCGATCAGCTCGCCCGTCACCCAGCTCGCCCGTCACCCAGCGATCAGCTCGCCCGTCACCCAGTGATCAGCTCGCCTGTCAGCCAGCTCACTCGTCACCCAGTGACCAGCTCACCCGTCACCCAGCGATCAGTTCACCCGTCACCCAGTGATCAGTTCACCCATCGCCCAGCAATCAGCTCGCCCAGCGATCAGCTCGCCCGTCACCCAGCGATCAGCTCGCCCGTCACCCAGCGATCAGCTCGCCTGTCACCCAGCTCGCCCGTCACCCAGCGATCAGCTCACCCATCACCCAGCGATCAGCTCGCCCGTCACCCAGCTCGCCCGTCACCCAGCGATCAGCTCGCCTGTCACCCAGTGATCAGCTCGCCCGTCACCCAGCTCACCCGTCACCCAGCGACCAGCTTAACCGTCACCCAGCGATCAGTTCACCCGTCACCCAGCGATCAGCTTGCCCAGCGATCAGCTCGCCCATCACCCAGCGGTCAGCTCGCCCATCGCCCAGCGATCAGCTCGCCCGTCACCCAGCGATCAGCTTGCCCGTCACCCAGCGATCAGCTCGCCCGTCACCCAGCTCGCCCATCACCCAGCGATCAGCTCGCCCGTCACCCAGTGATCAGCTCGCCTGTCAGCCAGCTCACCCGTCACCCAGTGACCAGCTCACCCGTCACCCAGCGATCAGTTCACCCGTCACCCAGCGATCAGTTCACCCATCGCCCAGCGATCAGCTCGCCCGTCACCCAGCGATCAGCTCGCCCATCGCCCAGCGATCAGCTCACCCGTCACCCAGCGATCAGCTCGCCTGTCACCCAGCTCGCCCGTCACCCAGCGATCAGCTCGCCCATCGCCCAGCGATCAGCTCGCCCATCACCCTGCGATCAGCTTGCCCATCCCCCAGCTGGCCTGTCAGCCAGCGATCAGCTCGCCCGTCACCCAGCGATTAGCTCGCCCGTCACCCACCGATCAGCTCGCCCGTCACCCAGCAATCAGCTCGCCTGTCACCCAGTGATCAGCTCACCCGTCCCCCAGCTCGCCCGTCAGCCAGCGATCAGCTCGCCCGTCACCCAGCGATCAGCTCGCCCGTCACCCAGCGATCAGCTCGCCCGTCACCCAGCGATCAGCTCGCCCGTCACCCAGCGATCAGCTCGCCCGTCACCCAGTGATCAGCTCGCCTGTCAGCCAGCTCACCCGTCACCCAGTGACCAGCTCACCCGTCACCCAGTGATCAGTTCACCCATCACCCAGCTCGCCCATCACCCAGCGATCAGCTCGCCCGTCACCCAGCTCGCCCATCACCCAGCGATCAGCTCGCCCGTCACCCAGTGATCAGCTCGCCTGTCAGCCAGCTCACCCGTCACCCAGTGACCAGCTCACCCGTCACCCAGTGATCAGCTCGCCCGTCACCCAGCTCGCCCATCACCCAGCGATCAGCTCGCCCGTCACCCAGTGATCAGCTCGCCTGTCAGCCAGCTCACCCGTCACCCAGTGACCAGCTCACCCGTCACCCAGCGATCAGTTCACCCGTCACCCAGCGATCAGTTCACCCATCGCCCAGCGATCAGCTCGCCCGTCACCCAGCGATCAGCTCGCCCATCGCCCAGCGATCAGCTCACCCGTCACCCAGCGATCAGCTCGCCTGTCACCCAGCTCGCCCGTCACCCAGCGATCAGCTCGCCCATCGCCCAGCGATCAGCTCGCCCATCACCCTGCGATCAGCTTGCCCATCCCCCAGCTGGCCTGTCAGCCAGCGATCAGCTCGCCCGTCACCCAGCGATTAGCTCGCCCGTCACCCACCGATCAGCTCGCCCGTCACCCAGCAATCAGCTCGCCTGTCACCCAGTGATCAGCTCACCCGTCCCCCAGCTCGCCCGTCAGCCAGCGATCAGCTCGCCCGTCACCCAGCGATCAGCTCGCCCGTCACCCAGCGATCAGCTCGCCCGTCACCCAGCGATCAGCTCGCCCGTCACCCAGCGATCAGCTCGCCCGTCACCCAGCGATCAGCTCGCCCGTCACCCAGTGATCAGCTCGCCTGTCAGCCAGCTCACCCGTCACCCAGTGACCAGCTCACCCGTCACCCAGTGATCAGTTCACCCGTCACCCAGCGATCAGCTCGCCCGTCACCCAGCTCGCCCGTCACCCAGCTCGCCCGTCACCCAGCGATCAGCTCGCCCGTCACCCAGTGATCAGCTCGCCTGTCAGCCAGCTCACCCGTCACCCAGTGACCAGCTCACCCGTCACCCAGTGATCAGTTCACCCGTCACCCAGCGATCAGTTCACCCATCGCCCAGCGATCAGCTCGCCCAGCGATCAGCTCGCCCGTCACCCAGCGATCAGCTCGCCCATCGCCCAGCGATCAGCTCACCCGTCACCCAGCGATCAGCTCGCCTGTCACCCAGCTCGCCCGTCACCCAGCGATCAGCTCGCCCATCGCCCAGCGATCAGCTCGCCCGTCACCCAGCGATCAGCTTGCCCATCCCCCAGCTCGCCTGTCAGCCAGCGATCAGCTCGCCCGTCACCCAGCGATTAGCTCGCCCGTCACCCACCGATCAGCTCGCCCGTCACCCAGCAATCAGCTCGCCTGTCACCCAGCGATCAGCTCACCCGTCCCCAGCTCGCCTGTCAGCCAGCGATCAGCTCGCCCGTCACCCAGCGATCAGCTCGCCCGTCACCCATCGCCCAGCTCGCCCGTCACCCAGCGACCAGCTCGCCCGTCACCCAGCGATCAGCTCGCCCGTCACCCAGCGATTAGCTCGCCCGTCACCCACCGATCAGCTCGCCCGTCACCCAGCGATCAGCTCGCCCGTCACCCAGCGATCAGCTCGCCCGTCACCCATCGCCCAGCTCGCCCGTCACCCAGCGACCAGCTCGCCCGTCACCCAGCGACCAGCTCGCCTGTCACCCAGCGATCAGCTCACCCGTCCCCCAGCTCGCCTGTCAGCCAGCGATCAGCTCGCCCGTCACCCAGCGATCAGCTCGCCCGTCACCCAGCGATCAGCTCGCCCGTCACCCATCGCCCAGCTCGCCCGTCACCCAGCGACCAGCTCGCCCGTCACCCAGCGATCAGCTCGCCCGTCACCCAGCTCGCCCGTCACCCAGCGATCAGCTCGCCCGTCACCCAGTGATCAGCTCGCCTGTCAGCCAGCTCACTCGTCACCCAGTGACCAGCTCACCCGTCACCCAGCGATCAGTTCACCCGTCACCCAGTGATCAGTTCACCCATCGCCCAGCAATCAGCTCGCCCAGCGATCAGCTCGCCCGTCACCCAGCGATCAGCTCGCCCATCGCCCAGCGATCAGCTCGCCCGTCACCCAGCGATCAGCTCGCCTGTCACCCAGCTCGCCCGTCACCCAGCGATCAGCTCGCCCATCACCCAGCGATCAGCTCGCCCGTCACCCATCGCCCAGCTCGCCCGTCACCCAGCGACCAGCTCGCCCGTCACCCAGCGATCAGCTCGCCCGTCACCCAGCTCGCCCGTCACCCAGCGATCAGCTCGCCCGTCACCCAGTGATCAGCTCGCCTGTCAGCCAGCTCACTCGTCACCCAGTGACCAGCTCACCCGTCACCCAGCGATCAGTTCACCCGTCACCCAGTGATCAGTTCACCCATCGCCCAGCAATCAGCTCGCCCAGCGATCAGCTCGCCCGTCACCCAGCGATCAGCTCGCCCATCGCCCAGCGATCAGCTCGCCCGTCACCCAGCGATCAGCTCGCCTGTCACCCAGCTCGCCCGTCACCCAGCGATCAGCTCGCCCATCACCCAGCGATCAGCTCGCCCGTCACCCAGCGATCAGCTTGCCCATCGCCCAGCTCGCCTGTCAGCCAGCGATCAGCTCGCCCGTCACCCAGCGATCAGCTCGCCCGTCACCCAGCGATCAGCTCACCCGTCACCCATCGCCCAGCTCGCCCGTCACCCAGCGATCAGCTCGCCCATCGCCGAGCGATCAGCTCGCCCGTCACCCAGCGATCAGCTTGCCCATCCCCCAGCTCGCCTGTCAGCCAGCGATCAGCTCGCCCGTCACCCAGCGATTAGCTCGCCCGTCACCCACCGATCAGCTCGCCTGTCACCCAGCAATCAGCTCGCCTGTCAGCCAGCGATCAGCTCGCCCGTCACCCAGCGATCAGCTCGCCCGTCACCCAGCGATCAGCTCGCCCGTCACCCATCGCCCAGCTCACCTGTCACCCAGCGACCAGCTCGCCCGTCGCCAAGCGATCAGCTCGCCCGTCACCCAGCGATCAGCTCACCCATCACCCAGCCCGCCTGTCACCCAGCAATCAGCTCGCCCGTCACCCAGCAATCAGCTCGCCCGTCACCCAGCGATCAGCTCACCCGTCACCCAGCTCGCCCATCACTCAGCAATCAGCTCGCCCGTCACCCAGCGATCAGCACGCCCGTCACCCAGAGCGCCCTTCACCCAGCGATCTGCTCGCCCATCACCCAGCGATCAGCTCGCCCATCACCCAGCGATCAGCTCACCCGTCATCCAGCAATCAGCTCGCCCGTCACCCAGCGATCAGCTCACCCGTCACCCAGCTCGCCCATCACTCAGCAATCAGCTCGCCCGTCACCCAGCGATCAGCACGCCCGTCACCCAGAGCGCCCTTCACCCAGCGATCTGCTCGCCCATCACCCAGCGATCAGCTCGCCCATCACCCAGCGATCAGCTCACCCGTCACCCAGCTCGCCCATCGCTCAGCAATCAGCTCGCCCGTCACCCAGCGATCAGCATGCCCGTCACCCAGAGTGCCCTTCACCCAGCGATCTGCTCGCCCGTCACCCAGCGATCAGCACGCCCATCACCCAGCGCGCCTGTCACCCAGCGATCTGCTCGCCCATCACCCAGCGATCCGCTTGCCCGTCACCCAGTGGCCAGCTTGCCCGTTACCCAGCAATCAGCTCGCCCGTCACCCAGCGATCAGCTCACCCGTCACCCAGCGATCAGCTCACCCGTCTCCCAGCGATCAGCTCCCCTGTCACCCAGCGATCAGCTCCCCCGTCTCCCAGCGATCAGCTCGCCCATCACCCAGCAATCAGGTCGCCCATCTCCCAGCCCACCCGTCACCCAGCGATCAGCTCACCAGTCACCCAGCGATCAGCTCGCCCATCACCCAGCGATCAGCTTGCCCGGACCCCAGCTCACCCGTCACCCAGCGATCAGCTCGCCCGTCACCCAGCGATCAACTCGCCCGGCCCCCAGCTCGCCCGTCGCCCAGCGATCAGCTCGCCCGTCACCCAACGATCAGCTCACCCGTCTCCCAGCGATCAGCTCCCCTGTCACCCAGCGATCAGCTCCCCCGTCACCCAGCGATCAGCTCGCCCATCACCCAGCGATCTGGTCGCCCATCTCCCAGCCCACCCGTCACCCAGCGATCAGCTCACCAGTCACCCAGTGATCAGCTCGCCCATCACCCAGCGATCAGCTTGCCCGGCCCCCAGCTCACCCGTCACCCAGCGATCAGCTCGCCCGTCACCCAGCGATCAACTCGCCCGGCCCCCAGCTCGCCCGTCGCCCAGCGATCAGCTCGCCCGTCACCCAACGATCAGCTCGCCCGTCACCCAGCGATCAGCTCGCCCGTCACCCAGCGATCAACTCGCCCGGCCCCCAGCTCGCCCGTCGCCCAGCGATCAGCTCGCCCGTCACCCAACGATCAGCTCGCCCGTCACCCAACGATCAGCTCGCCCATCACCCAGCGATCAGGTCGCCCATCTCCCAGCCCACCCGTCACCCAGCGATCAGCTCACCAGTCACCCAGCGATCAGCTCGCCCGTCACTCAATGATCAGCTCGCCCATCACCCAGTGATCAGTTCACCCATCGCCCAGCAATCAGCTCGCCCAGCGATCAGCTCGCCCGTCACCCAGCGATCAGCTCGCCCATTGCCCAGCGATCAGCTCGCCCGTCACCCAGCGATCAGCTCGCCTGTCACCCAGCTCGCCCGTCACCCAGCGATCAGCTCGCCCATCACCCAGCGATCAGCTCGCCCGTCACCCAGCGATCAGCTTGCCCATCGCCCAGCTCGCCTGTCAGCCAGCGATCAGCTCGCCCGTCACCCAGCGATCAGCTCGCCCGTCACCCAGCGATCAGCTCACCCGTCACCCATCGCCCAGCTCGCCCATCACCCAGCGATCAGCTCGCCCATCGCCCAGCGATCAGCTCGCCCGTCACCCAGCGATCAGCTTGCCCATCCCCCAGCTCGCCTGTCAGCCAGCGATCAGCTCGCCCGTCACCCAGCGATTAGCTCGCCCGTCACCCACCGATCAGCTCGCCTGTCACCCAGCAATCAGCTCGCCTGTCACCCAGCGATCAGCTCACCCGTCCCCCAGCTCGCCTGTCAGCCAGCGATCAGCTCGCCCGTCACCCAGCGATCAGCTCGCCCGTCACCCAGCGATCAGCTCGCCCGTCACCCATCGCCCAGCTCACCTGTCACCCAGCGACCAGCTCGCCCGTCGCCAAGCGATCAGCTCGCCCGTCACCCAGCGATCAGCTCACCCATCACCCAGCCCGCCTGTCACCCAGCAATCAGCTCGCCCGTCACCCAGCAATCAGCTCGCCCGTCACCCAGCGATCAGCTCACCCGTCACCCAGCTCGCCCATCACTCAGCAATCAGCTCGCCCGTCACCCAGCGATCAGCACGCCCGTCACCCAGAGCGCCCTTCACCCAGCGATCTGCTCGCCCATCACCCAGCGATCAGCTCGCCCATCACCCAGCGATCAGCTCACCCGTCACCCAGCAATCAGCTCGCCCGTCACCCAGCGATCAGCTCACCCGTCACCCAGCTCGCCCATCACTCAGCAATCAGCTCGCCCGTCACCCAGCGATCAGCACGCCCGTCACCCAGAGCGCCCTTCACCCAGCGATCTGCTCGCCCATCACCCAGCGATCAGCTCGCCCATCACCCAGCGATCAGCTCACCCGTCACCCAGCTCGCCCATCGCTCAGCAATCAGCTCGCCCGTCACCCAGCGATCAGCATGCCCGTCACCCAGAGTGCCCTTCACCCAGCGATCTGCTCGCCCGTCACCCAGCGATCAGCACGCCCATCACCCAGCGCGCCTGTCACCCAGCGATCTGCTCGCCCATCACCCAGCGATCCGCTTGCCCGTCACCCAGTGGCCAGCTTGCCCGTTACCCAGCAATCAGCTCGCCCGTCACCCAGCGATCAGCTCACCCGTCACCCAGCGATCAGCTCACCCGTCTCCCAGCGATCAGCTCCCCTGTCACCCAGCGATCAGCTCCCCCGTCTCCCAGCGATCAGCTCGCCCATCACCCAGCAATCAGGTCGCCCATCTCCCAGCCCACCCGTCACCCAGCGATCAGCTCACCAGTCACCCAGCGATCAGCTCGCCCATCACCCAGCGATCAGCTTGCCCGGACCCCAGCTCACCCGTCACCCAGCGATCAGCTCGCCCGTCACCCAGCGATCAACTCGCCCGGCCCCCAGCTCGCCCGTCGCCCAGCGATCAGCTCGCCCGTCACCCAACGATCAGCTCACCCGTCTCCCAGCGATCAGCTCCCCTGTCACCCAGCGATCAGCTCCCCCGTCACCCAGCGATCAGCTCGCCCATCACCCAGCGATCTGGTCGCCCATCTCCCAGCCCACCCGTCACCCAGCGATCAGCTCACCAGTCACCCAGTGATCAGCTCGCCCATCACCCAGCGATCAGCTTGCCCGGCCCCCAGCTCACCCGTCACCCAGCGATCAGCTCGCCCGTCACCCAGCGATCAACTCGCCCGGCCCCCAGCTCGCCCGTCGCCCAGCGATCAGCTCGCCCGTCACCCAACGATCAGCTCGCCCGTCACCCAGCGATCAGCTCGCCCGTCACCCAGCGATCAACTCGCCCGGCCCCCAGCTCGCCCGTCGCCCAGCGATCAGCTCGCCCGTCACCCAACGATCAGCTCGCCCGTCACCCAACGATCAGCTCGCCCATCACCCAGCGATCAGGTCGCCCATCTCCCAGCCCACCCGTCACCCAGCGATCAGCTCACCAGTCACCCAGCGATCAGCTCGCCCGTCACTCAATGATCAGCTCGCCCATCACCCAGCGATCAGGTCGCCCATCTCCCAGCCCACCCGTCACCCAGCGATCAGCTCACCAGTCACCCAGCGATCAGCTCGCCCGTCACCCAGCGATCAGCTCGCCCGTCACACAGCGATCAGCTCGCCCGTCACCCAGCGGTCAGCATGCCTGTCACCCAGCAATCAGCTTGCCCGTCGCCCAGCGATCAGCTCGCCCGTCACCCAGCGATCAGCTCACCCGTCACCCAGCGATCAGCTCACCCATCACCCACCGCGCCTGTCACCCAGCGATCAGCTCGCCCGTCACAAATCGATCAACTCACCCATCACCCAGCGATCAGCTCACACGTCACCCAGCACACCGGTCATCTAGCGATCAGCTCGCCCGTCATGCAGCAATCAGCTCGCCAAAGACCCATCACCCAGTTCACCCAACTTCTGTTTCTAGATTTGATCTATTTTTCATTATTTTTTTATCCCTCCTGAATTGTTAATTTATCCAATACCCATCTGAATCCTTCAAATGTGTTCGAACTTATTGTACAGAGCAAAGTCTATTCTATAAATCAATACCTCTATCCATGTAAACGTATTTCTTTTAAATTGAACTTATTGTTATTAATCATACTGTCTGGTCCTCCCACCATTCATAGATTTTCACCAAATTCCTATTTATATCCACTTTACGTACTCAGCTGGTCGCACCCTCGCCTCTGAGTCAGAAAGTTGTGGATTCAAGTCCCACGCCAGAGACTTGAGCACAAAAATCTTGGCTGGCATTCGGTGCAGTACTGAGGGAGTGTTGCACTGTTGGAGGGGCCGTCTTTTGGATGAGACGTTAAACCGAGGCCCCGTCTGCTCTCTCAGGTGGATGTAAAAGATCCCATGGCACTATTTCGAAGAAGAGCAGGGGAGTTATCCCCAGTGTCCTGGCCAATATTTATCCCTCAATCAACATCACTAACACAGATTACCTGGTAATTATCACATTGCTGTTTGTGGGAGCTTGCTGTGTGCAAATTGGTTGCCACATTTCCTAAAATACAACAGTGACTGCATTTCAAAAAGTACTTCATTGGCTGTAAAGCGCTTTGGGACGTCCGGTGGTCGCAAGTCTTTCATTCTTTCTTTAGTTATTTACTTCATTAAAACTTGAGTTGAACCATGTCCTCTATCCCCACCTCCCCACAATGTTTGATTCAGTGGGTCGAATCACCGAGTGGAATAGCATTGAGTTATATGACCAGGAAGGTTCCAGGTTCAATCACGGGTCTGTGCTGAGTCAGCCAGTCTCATTTGGCATGGCAATAGAGGCTCTAAAATCTTCTTCATTATCAACAGGCTGTGTAGTGAAAATGAGCTAGGTATCCTGTTCCTGATCACTATTTAATGACCTCTGCTGCAAGGGCATGAGGATGATAGTTTCAGTGGTTGAATGGCCGCTTGATGCCCATTATCCAGGGCCACACATGTGAAAAGGGCAATGTCTGAAGGACCAGTGTCACCTGTGGAACTGTACGCAACATCAGCTGCCATCTTCAAGCGAGGTGGAACACTGGAACAACATCAGATTTTAAGATGATCTATTTTGCCAATGGGACTAGGTTTAACTTCTTCAGCCTTCTCTAACAGTTCAATGACCTGGAATCACCCTTGTGATTTCTGAATCCAGCTTGACGTTTTTGTAATAACACTGCCCAAAGCTGGACACAGCGCTGCAGTTGTACTCTCATTGATGCATATTGAAATGTTATGACCATATCTTGGACTTACATGCTATGGATCTATTTACGTGTCACCAATTTTATTTTCCTTGTTAGCAGCTGCCCAACACAGTGAGAACTTTCAATATTTGGTAAACTATTATTCTAAATCTGGTTCCTGACTCACCTTATTGAGTAATACATCCTTCATTTTCCAATCATTGTTGCTATTTATAGTACCAACATGACCTTACATTTCTCAATATCAAGCACCATTCATGATTCATCTACACAGTTGCTAAATCTCAACACATCTCTTTGAATGTTCTATATTCCCTCTCAGCATCTTGTGGCCCCAAAAAGCTTGGAGTAATCTGCAAAACCAGACATTCTGCTTTGAATATCTTTTTCAAGATTATTTTTATGTATTAGTTGGGCTCCTGTTACATTGCTCAAGGGCAAAACAGAATTTGTGTCTCTCTTCCTGTGACTGTCTCTCTGCTTCCTTCCCACTCTAATTCATTCTGTGTCCTTCTCTGTGTCTTTGTGTGTCCTTCACTCTCTTGCTCTGTATGGTTCTCACATTTTCTGTGGTCTTCAACTCTTTTTCCCAGTCTTTCCCTCAAACTCCTTTTCTAAGTCTCCCCTTCCTTTGGTCTCCTGTCTCTTCCCTATGTCTCCCATTCTATCTATGGGTCTCATATGTGTTTCTTTACTCATTTACTCAATTCCTATCTCTCTTACTTTTTTCAAAGTACTCAGTAAGATGGGAACCAACTCGTAAGAGGTCAGAAGTGGCTACGACTATCAGATAGGGAGAAGCTAGCCAGGAGATGGAGCAGCATAGGCAAATGAGGTGTAAACTGGGGGTGGGGTGCGGGGGCTGAAGCTTGAAGTTATGGCTGCTGGGCTGGGACTGACAGGAAACAGGGAAGGTAGTATCTGAGATTAACACATGGGAGGAAGTTCATGGGGGAAAGGGGGGGAGGGTAGCAGAGTATTCAGGGAATAGATCTGGGCTTACTTGGGATGAGAGGCACTATGGTCTTCCACCTGAGAGCAATTGGATGGTCGGACCCTGAAGGCGCTAATGCAGTGGGGACTGAAGTCAGAAGCACTCTGGGGGTATTAGGCCCAGTGGTGCTCAAGGACAGTAGATTGAAGACTGGGAGTACTCAGGGGAACCAGGATGTGAGGAGCTGGTGTCTTGGAGCAATGGAGAGTTACTGGAGTTCAGGACCATAGGTGTGGGTCTGGGTCATAGAAGCATCAGAGAATAGGAATCTGACGGTTGCGAGTACTGCACAGGGTGATGGCATCTGGAATGATGGGGGTCTGGGAGAAGTTGGTGGAAAGGTAGCACTTAGGTGGACTAATGGGGTCTGGAAGTACTGAGGAAAAAGGATCTGGGAGCATTTAGGGGTGAGGTGGGTTCTGGGAACACTGAGGGGCTCTGGGGATATTTTTCAGATGGAGTCTGGGAGCACTAAGGGAGAAGATGAAGTCTGTAAGCATTCATAGGGAGTAGGTTCGGGAGCAGCCTGAAAGGGATTGAGAGTATGTAACGGGCAGGGCACAGGTCCACGCACAAGTCTTGGAGCTGAGTACAGGCCATAGCCAGACCAAGGAACACAACACAAAACTAGTCAGCAACAAAGTACAGGCACTGGTCAACAGTATGATGTGGATTTAACCTCTGTTGAGCTGAATTTAACTTAACAGCTATATCTTATGATAAATGACCCAAAAGTCCAGAAGGTTAAATAGTTAAAAATCCAGAAAAATACAGTAAGTCCATTGCCATTTTCCACCAAATCAGTTACCCCCTCAGTAAATTAATACATTTGTTCCGCGTGATCTGCATTTCAGAAACCCAATTAGACTTGGTGCTTTAACTTTAGTTAAATCTGATTGAATTTCTAGATATCAAGCAAGCAATGAGGCTTACAATTCCCTGGTTCATGTTTCTGACTAAAAATGGAAAACACCAGCTACTTGTCAATCTTCTGGGACTGACTCTAGTGTCAGCTGTGGCTCAGTTGGTAGCACACTCACCTCTGAGTCAGAAGGTTGTGGGTTCGAAGTCCCACTCCAGGGACTTGAGCACATAAAGCTAAACTGACACGCCAGTGCAGTGCTGAGGGAGTACTGCACTGTTTTTCGGATGAGATGTTAAACCAAGGCCCCGTCTGCTCTCTCAGGTGGATGTAAACGATCCCATGGCACTATTTCGAAGAAGAGCAGGGGAGTTATCCCTGGTGTCCTGGCCAATAGTTATCCCTCAACCAACATAACAAAAACTGATTATCTGGTCATCATCACATTGCTGTTTGTGGGAGCTTGCTGTGCGCAAATTGGCTGCCGCATTTCCTACATTACAACAGTGACTACACGTCAAAAAGTACTTCATTGGCTGTAAAGCACTTTGGGGCATCCAGTGGTCATGAAAGGCGCTATATAAATACAAGTTTTTCTTTCTTTTCTCAGCCCACTTCCTCCATCTTCTTCCCATTAGTGCTGGTTGCTCATTGTGAACCACAATCACTGGCAATGTTTCTGTTTCATTCAGAGGTTTCACTGACACATCAATTTGTCCAAACACTGTAATGGGGCAGTGCTGAATTTTTCTTGCTAAAAGTTTTACGGAAGAGTGGACAAGGACATGCCAGCATCCAATTCCATTTAATAATATTTAGTTACAGCTTACAGAAGAATAATGATTTGCTAGTGAGCTTTGAGTTTGATAATCAAGATTTACCACTCACTCATTCTCGCAGAATCATACAACACAGAAAGGTCATTCGGCCCATCGTGCCTGTGCTGGCTCTTTGGAAGAGCCGTCCAATTAGTCCTACTCCCCTGTGCTTTCCCCATAGCCCTGCAAATGTTTCCTCACCGCTTCCTGCACACCAGTTTGCTCAGCTTCCTATTGACTGGCTTCTAAACATTGATACATAGCCCCTTGCATTATTTATGGCGTGCTTTTGTGCATTTTTTACTTAGGTGTCCTATTCCTTTGCACTGATGACATTTTGAGTCCTTGTAAAAATAACAGGCCACCAAGTGGTTATTCTTCTCATTCAGTGTACATTTTCTTCACTTGTCTGTCCTGTATGAATTATTTTGTGTCTTTAACAGCAGATTTCATGCTCATAGCAATTTTTCCATTTTTTTTTGCATTATCAAATTGGCCTTAGTTGGAAGCGTTTGTTGAATGGAATTTGAACGAAGGTCACAAATCAAGCTGTGTCTCAGCACTTTATCTGGAAAGGACCTGAATATCTGAAAGTTTCCTTAATTTTGTAAAAAAACTGGTCGAGTCTCCTCCCTCTGTCTGCTGCTTCTGGTGGAATTTAAGACATTCAGCAATGATACCTGGCTTTAGACGAAGCTGATTGTTGGACCATCAAACAATTGTTCACCGCCAAATCTTGCACTACCAGGTTTGTTTCATGAAGGTTTAAGCCAGAGATGTAGAAATTACAGCACAGAAATAGACCATTCAGGGCAACCTGTCCATGTTAGTGTCATCCTTCACACAAGAACAGTAGTCCCAATCCCAGGTGCCCAACCTGTTCCCATATTCCTTTATTCCCCTTTCCCTCAACCACCTCTCTCACCTATTCCTAAATGTTGACATGGTCTCTGTTTCAATACTAACTCTCATAGAATCAGCAAGAGTGACAGAGATTGAAAGCCAGTAATAAGGCTATACTTATTTTTTCAGTGGATTTTGCAGCCTCACAACCTTCTGTATAAAATCTTTACATTTAATCTTACATCTACATCCCCTCAATCTAGATCCATCAATCACTGGGAACAGTCTGTTTCTGTCACACCCTTTCATTATTTAAAATCATCCTGTAATCTCCTCTGTTCTAAACAAAAACAGCCCCAATCGTCCAAGTCTTTATATCTGTTGTTCCTCATTCCAGGCAGCATCCTTGTGAATCTATGCTAGTCAGCAAGACAGAATATTTCTAAAATATTTTCAATCCCATTCACTTCAAAATATTTCCCCGTTCTCTCAGTAGTATTAAATCTACTTATAATCTCCTATTCTGGTTTTTCTGTGTCATTTACCTTCTGCAGTATCATTTCAGTTGATGTTTAAAAACTTTCCTCATTGCCACTGTTTCATTTTTGCTCTTTTATTTCAGAAAGCAAGCATAGTTTATCACACCAGGGGGGCGATTTTGTGAATGGAGGCGAGTTGGAGGCGGGACTGCTGCTTGTCAGGTTTCAGTCCCACCTCCATCAAGTTTTGTCAGATAAATTGTTATCGTTTGACAGCTCTGTGAAGCTGTCAGTGACAATCTCTGCAGTTTGATGAGGTCTTGCAAGACCTCATCAACCTTCTTGCTTTTACAGAATTGAGATGTTTGTTGCATCTGAGAATGCAACGGCCATCTCTCATCTGCAACACGGAGGGTGCGAGACTCTCCGCATAGAAACCGACTGAAGCCTGCAGGAAGAAACAAAGGTAAGTACACTTATAAAAACACTTAAGACTTGCCTCAGATACTCACCTCTACACTCTTAAACCCATCACTTACCTTCACACCACACTTTTTCACCCCCCCGACCCCCGCAGACCCAGTATTCGCCTCACTGAGCTGGCGAGTTTTGGAGCCGTCGGGAAGCCCGCACTTGTGAGGGCAAAAATGGGATAATCCTATTTTCTGCCTGTTAACTACCTGTTAACAGGCAGTTAATAGGCTTTAATCCCTTCCCGCCTCCAAGGAGATGGGACCTGGTGCGGGATGGCTACCCGCTTCCTGGGAAGATGGCATGGAGGTGGGTTTGCCACCTGCCCCCAAATTCTGCCATTTTCCCGGCAGTCCCGCCTCCCCAGGGCTGGCAAGATTGCCCCCCAGGACTGCATGACAACTGTCTGCTCCTGTGACAGCAACACACGGTGCATTTGTCTAAATCTTCTGGCTACAGAAACTCCCAAGAAATATATGCAAAAGGCATGATAATACTGGTTCCCCAACAATAATTGCCCAAAGGTGAGTTTGTGGTGTTACCTGAGAGGTATTGGAGACAGAAAAAACAAAAGTGAGTCAGTCTTCGGAACAATCAATATCAGAAGAATGTTAGGCCTGATTTTCCAAATCAACAAGAGTGACAGAGATTGAAAAGCAGTTATGGGGCTACACTTGCTTTTTCAGAGTCATCAAAACGGATCACATTTTTTAGCACCAAAATGAGTCATCATTACTCCTTACGATCGATGTCTGCCAGGTTTGCAGCTAGTTCCTGATGACATCCTAATTCTGTCCTCTTCAGCATCCCTGATTATAATCGCTCAACCATTGGTGGCCGTGCCTTCTGTTGTCTGGGCCCTAAGCTCTGGAATTCCCTGCCTAAACCTCTCCGCCTCTCTACCTCTCTTTACTCCTTTAAGATGCTCCTTAAAACCTACCTCTTTGACCAAGTTTTGGTCACCTGCCCTAATTTCTCCTTATGTGGCTCGGTGTCAATTTTTTTCTCTTTTAATACTCCTGTGAAGTGCCTTGGGACGTTTTACTACGTTAAAGGCACTATATAAATACAAGTTGTTGTTGACAGAGCAGCATAAGCAAAGTCTGTGACCAGATTACCAGTCACTCTTTCAGTCAGGGTTAACGCAGGGAAAACTTCAGCAGATGGGAAAAACAATTGACCACTTTGTTCAAAAGGGAATTTTATTTTAAAATATCCTCCAACTCTGCAGTGAACATCAATAAAATCACTGCCTTAGTTCCTCAAAGGTTCAACAAAATATAACTGAAGAACATAACACACTGAGTGAAACAAATTATTAAGCATCTTGCCTGAAACGGTATCATGGACAGCTGATTCGAAGCAACAATATCTTAACCCAGGGTTGTCCAAGCTTTTATTTTCATATATGATGATAGGTATGTACCTTGGAGTCTTGGGAGCGATATAGAACAACAACAACAACAGCTTGCACTTATATAGCACCTTTAACATAGTAAAACGTCTCAAGGCATTTCACAGGAGCATAATCAGTCAAAATGTGACGCCCAGCCACATAAGGAGATATTAGGAGAGGTCAAACAGGTAGGTTTTAAGGAGCGTCTTAAAGGAGGAGAGAGAGGTAGAGAGGCGGAGAGGTTTAAGGAGGGAATTCCAGAGCTTAGGGCTTAGGGCAGCTGAAGGCATGGCTGCCAATGGTGGGGTGAAGGAAGTTGGGGCTGCACAAGTATCCAAGTTTTTCTTCATTTACATATATCTCAAGTTGCTGGTACTTGCAGGTTTTAATGTTCTGATTTTGGATAAAGCAATGATGTTAACTGTGGCCCTTTCCTGACCTCCAGATCTATAAAACAAGAGGCATAAGTTGCACATAGAATCAAATTTCCTGAGGTTTGAGGGCTGGTTTTCCAGGGTTCAGGGGATCATACGTGACCCTAAGGTCACAGGCTGGACGCTCCTGCATTAACCTACTGCTCTATCCCATCTCCCTCAACACAAGGTTCTTACTGGCACAGCTTCTCAGGTGGGAAATGCTGCCTTTAGGAATAAAACCTACAACGTGCAGTAGAGGTCTGAAAACAAGGGAGAATTATTGTTCTCGTCTGCAAAACAACAAATTATTATACTATATTATAGACTGAATTAATATACCTGTCAGCCCAAATCCTATTGCAGAAAGAATTTTACTGATTTCTTACTAATTGATTTTTGAGGCTATTAGTTAAACTCAAAGCTTTGGGGATTCGGGGTAAATCTTGGGAATGAGTAAGAAACTGAAGGGTACTTTTCAAAGGAGTTACATCGCGATTGGGAGGGAGAGTACCAAGTACTGACCCAGGGATCAGTGTGGGGACCAATCCTGTTTCTAATTTACATCTATTACTTGGAATCAGACACCCAGTAATAAATGTAAAATTTTCAGATGATACCAAACCAGAAGAGACACTGGAATTCAAGGAGGCAGAATAAGTCGACTAAAATATGTAAGTGGGCAGAAAAATGACAGATGAAAATTAATTCAGACAAATGTAAAGTATTGTACATAGGTAGGAAAAATGGGCAACATGAATGGTGTTGAAATAGCTAAGGTATTATTCATCCTTTGGATGTGGGCATCGCTGGCAAGGCCGGCATTCATTGCCCATCCCTAGTTGCCCTTGAAAAGTGGTGGTGAGCCTTCTTCTTGAACCGCTGCAGTCAGTGTTGTGAAGGTGCTCGCACAATGCTGTTAGGTAGGGAGTCCCAGGCTTTTGACCGAGCGACAATGCAGGAACAATGATATATGTCCAAGTCAGGATTGTCGGGAACTTGGCGGCAATGGTGCTCCCATGCATCTGCTGCCCTTCTTCTAGGCGGCAGATGCCACGGGTTTAGGAGGTGCTGCCAAAGAAGCCTTGGCGACTTGCATGACTTCAAGGTAACTCTAGATGGATGAACTCAAACGGGCTGACTGGCATTCCTCATCCCTAATCATCTGGTGATGTTGTGACTTCCGATACTGCAACATTGTAAATCCTACAAAATTTACGTTGTGTTTTTCTTTCATCCATGTTAACTTTGTGACGCATTATCGATAAACGATTACTTGTCACCTGAGCAAGCTCTGTGGGGATGGTACAATCAATTTTAAAGGAAGAAGCCCAACACAGCAGGCATCACAGAAACAACAGATATAATGCTACTCTAAAGCAACAGCATCCCACCCTATTTACTGAAGGACTTGCTGACAAGCAATTCCCAAAGGAAATAAAAAGCAGGACAAAAGTAAGCAAAGAAAACAAGCAGAAGCATGATGGTAAGTAGCAATCACGTTTACAGGGAAGGCACACCATAGATTATCTGGGGCTCATAGTGCATAAAAGTAATTTAACGCAATAGAAGGCACCACAGTGAGCAACAAATGAATTCCAAATTCAGCGGGGCTTATTAAATCAGCTATGGCCGACATATAAAAGAAATGATGTCTCTGCATCTCCTCCATTTAAAGATCGTGCTGCCTGCTTCAGTTATGCAGAAAGTATGTTTGTGACATCAAGTAACAATGATGGCAGGAAATTGGGTGTTCTTCTGAGATGGGGGCTAAGGCACAGGTTCAGAGGGAGTATTGTTCTGCAGCTGGATGCAATATGCCTGACGTGGGAATATTTGAGCAAGCAGCAGGTTATAGCAGACACAGCTTAGAAACTGAAATGCAGTATTTGCATTCATTTAATTTAATTACCAATAACAGCTGTGATCAAATCAAGAATTAAATGAATGGAAATTTGGCGTGATTATGCAGAAGCTAATGTGCAGGATCAGATCCAATGACAAGGCAGTTTGGTCTTCGTCTCAAGCCCAGCTCAGACACACTGGGATTAGGGAATGCTGTAAGCATGGACAATGGTTTCTTTGGCATTGGAGTAAGATAGGGACACAGGTGGGCAATACTAAAGAGGCATTCTTGATGTTGGGCTGAATGTCCAACACACAGTCAACAAGCACAACAGTCATGGAGAGGAGGGTAGTGGAGGGAAGGTAAAGCTGGGTGTTGTCAACATACATATGGAACTTGGCTCTAGGCTTATGTTAAATGTTGCAGGGAGGCAGCATATAGATTAGGAATCGGAGCGAGCCAAAGATGGAACCCCGAGGCACATGGAGATGGGAGGAAAAGCTGTTAGAAACATAGAAACTAGGAGCAGGAGTAGGCCATTCGGCCCTTCGAGCCTGCTCCGCCATTCAACGAGATCATGGCTGATCATCCAAACCCTAGCACCCGGTCCCTACACCGACAGCCATCCCACCCAAGCCCTATCCCCGTAACCCCATAACCCCACATATTTAATCCCCCCTAACACTAAGGGCCAATTTTTATCATGGCCAATCAACCTAACCTGCACATCTTTGGACTGTGGGAGGAAACCGGAGCACCCGGAGGAAACCCACGCAAACACGGGGAGAATGTGCAAACTCCACACAGACAGTCACCCGAGGCCGGATTTGAACCCGGGTCCCTGGCGCTGTGAGGCAACAGTGCTAACCACTATGCCACCGTGTTGCAGGAAGTGTGCTGGCAAAGGGAGACTGCGATGGAATTGATAGCCTTAGTTTTAGAAGTGAAAAAAGTCCATGAGCTCCTCACACTTGGCATTGGAAGTGAGAGTGGAAAGGGGAGGGAGGTTGAAGGGGCAGGGGAGGGAGGCTGATGTGGGAGGGAGGTTGAAGGGGAGGAGAGAGTGGAAGGGGCAGGGGAGGAAGGTTGATGTGGGAGGGAGGTTAAGAACATAGGAACATAAGAAGTAGGAGCAGGAGTAGGCCATACGGCCCCTCGGGCCTGCTCCGCCATTCAATAGGATCATGGCTGATCCGAACCTAGACTCACGCCCACTTCCCTGCCCGCTCCCCGTAACCCCTAATTCCCTTATCAGCTAGGAAACTGTCTATCTCCGTTTTAAATTTATTTAATGTCGCAGCTTCCACAGCTCTCTGAGGTAGCAAATTCCATAGATTCACCACCCTCTGAGTGAAGAAGTTTCTCCTCATCTCAGTTTTGAAACGGCATTAATTCTAAGATTATGCCCCCTAGTTCTAGTCTCACCCATCAGTGGAAACATCCTCCCCGCATCCACCCGATCAAGCCCCCTCACAATCTTATATGTTTCGATAAGATCGCCTCTCATTCTTCTGAATTCCAATGAGTAGAGGCCCAACCTACTCAACCTTTCCTCATAAGTCAACCCCCTCATCTCCGGAATCAACCGAGTGAACCTTCTCTGAACTGCCTCGAGAGCAAGTATATCTTTTCTTAAATATGGAAACCAAAACTGTACGCAGTATTCCAGGTGTGGCCTCACCAGTACCCTGTATAACTGAAGCAAGACTTCCCTGCTTTTATACTCCATTCCCCTTGCAATAAAAGCCAAGATTCCATTGGCCTTCCTGATCACCTGCTGTACCTGTATACTAACCTTCTGTGTTTCATGCACCAGGACCCCCAGATCCCTTTGTACTGTAGCACTTTGCAGTTTCTTTCCATTTAGATAATAACTTGCTCTTTGATTTTTTCTGCCAAAGTGCATAACCTCACACTTTCCAACATTATATTCCATCTGCCAAATTTCTGCCCACTCACTTAGCCTGTCTGTCCTTTTGCAGGTTTTTTATGTCCTCCTCACTCACTGCTTTCCCTCCCATCTTTGTATCGTCGGCAAACTTGGATACGTTGGACTTGGTCCCCTCCTCCAAATCGTTAATATAGATTGTAAAGAGTTGGGGTCCCAGCACTGACCCCTGCGGAACACCACTAGTTACTGATTGCCAACCTGAGAATGAACCATTTATCCCCACTCTCTGTTTTCTGTTAGATAGCCAATCTTCCACCCATGCCAGTATATTACCCCCAATCCTGTGATTTTTTATCTTGTGCAGTAACCTTTTGTGTGGCACCTTGTCAAATGCCTTTTGGAAGTCCAAATACACCACATCCACTGGTTCCCCTTTATCCACCCTGTTTGTTACGTCCTCAAAGAATTCGAGCAAATTTGTCAAACATGACTTCCCCTTCATAAAACCATGCTGACTCTGTCCGATTAAATTATGCTTATCCAAATGTCCTGTTACTGCTTCCTTAAAAATGGACTCCAACATTTTACCAACCACAGATGTTAGGCTAACTGGTCTATAGTTTCCAGCCTTTTGTCTACCTCCCTTTTTAAATAAGGGCGTTACATTAGCAGTTTTCCAATCTGCTGGGACCTTTCCTGAATCCAGGGAGTTTTGGAAAATTACCACCAATGCATCCGCAATTCCTACCGCTACTTCTCTCAAGACCCTAGGATGTAAGCCATCAGGTCCAGGGGATTTATCCACCTTAAGTCCCATTATCTTACCGAGTACCATCTCCTTAGTGATTTTAATCGTGTTTAGCTCCTCCCCCCTATAGCCCCTGTTTGTCCAGTGTTGGGATATTTTTAGTGTCCTCTACTGTAAAGACTGATACAAAATATTTGTTCAGCGTATTTGCCATCTCCATGTTCCCCACTACTAATTTCCCGGTCTCGTCCTCTAAGGGACCAACATTCACTTTAGTCACCCTTTTTCTTTTAATATAACTGTAGAAACTCTTGCTATCTGTTTTTATATTTTTTGCTAGTTTACTTTCATAATCTATCTTCCCTTTCTTAATTAATCTTTTAGTTATTCTTTGCTGGCTTTTAAATGCTTCCCAATCTTCTATCCTCCCACTAGATTTGGCTACTTTATATGCCCTTGTTTTCAGTCGGATACTGTCCTTTATTATTTTACTTAGCCACGGATGGCTGTCTTTTCTTTTACGCCCCTTTTTCCTCAGTGGAATATATTTTTCTTGAAGGGGAGGAGAGAGTGGAAAGGGCGGGGGAGGGAGGTTGAAGGGGCAGGGAGATTGAAAGGGAGTAGAGAGTGGAAAGGGCAGGAAAAGGAGGTTGAAGGGGCAGGGGAGGGAGGCTGATGTGGAAGGGAGGTTGAAGAACTTGATTTATGGTGAAGGAAAGCGTTATATTTGTCCCTCAGGATGATCCTGGAGTACTGTGACAATTTGGCCAGAGGTATTGAGGGAATATTGCTCGAGGTAATCCAGGAAAGCTGCACACCATGTGCACTCATTCCTGTGCGCCTTGAATATGAGATTTTGAAGGTGAGTATGGTGCTCCGGGAGCAATGGAAGATCGGATGGCAACAAAGGTATCCAACACAGAAGCAAGGCAGCTGTTTAGCTGATGGAGGGGGCAATGGTACAGCAGGTGAAGAGCCAGAGGAAAGGAAGATGTGAACTAGAGAAGGAGCTCTGGAAGGGAGCTGGAGACATAACTTTTTCCAGGGAAAAACATGGTGACAAAGGAATTGGAGAAGGGAAGGGAGCTATGAATGGTGACGAAGATGAGTAAGTGTTGGTAATCAAGCCATTGGAGGTGCTGTGGTTAAGAGAATGATCATGGGTGTGAATAGGGGAACAAATATGCAGGTGAGGTTGATACTGAGTGAAGTCATGAGTGTGGTGAAGTTGGAGAAGAGGGGTAGGGAAAATTTAGTTGCAAGTTGAAGTCATCATGGATGAGGAGTGGTGAAGTGCAAAGGTCAAGAGTGTCCTGAGTATGTTGAAGCAATGAGGACTTGTGAAGAAGAGCGAGAGGAATAGTAAAGAGCAAATAACTCAAATGAGGAGAATGTGCCAGAGTAGTAAGGAGATGCTGAGATGGGACATGAAGATGAAAGCCACACTACCGCCATGGCTGGTTGGTGCAGCATGTATAGTTGGATGGGGTAACCTTGCTGTGGGGAAGGGAAAGTGTCATCATCAGCGAGTCTTCTTTTGGTCAGGCACAGGTTGTTAATGGATTCATTCATGGATAGGTTTAGTTTTCTTCACAAGGGAGTGGACGTGTTGCAGGGTGATATGCATTGAATGGATAGCTGAAGACTCACAGAAGGTAGCGGGAGAGTGGAAGGAGGGACAAGGGGGAAGTTGGTTAAGTTTGCCCTGGAGAGCAAGTTGAGTGGAATATATGGCAGGAGAGGGGGCGAGGCAAATTAGTGTACTGCAGTGGAAGAGCAGCTGCAGATGTCATGATGTGGGGAAGGATGCCGAGATTGTGCAGAGGGAAGCCTCGGCCCATCCAGCATTGTATGATGGCGGCAGGAAGAGATCAGCTGGTAATAATGACTAGGAGGGTGGGGGACCAAGAGGGGCATGTTGCAGTAGGTGGGGCAAAGTGGAAAGTGTCAATGGCAGAGATCAGAAGGGTGGACAAGAGATTAGAAGAGTATAACTGGTGTATAACAGCTAACAATGAGAAAGAGGAGTACCTGTAGTAGCTTTAAGTTGTATGTTCAGAATGGGAAATTACTATAAAAACTGTTGAAACAGAGCTTAAGAATGGTGATCAAAGTTAGAAACATGCCTGACAAAGAGAGTCTGGAGTCTAGGGGTTACCTGGTGGTTGAAAATGAGGGATTGCCTGGCAATTGGTAGTTGGAATTCTGAGGTTGACTGGCCACTGAAAGTTTCTGTCCAATGGTAGTCAGTGTTCAAGTTTGGCTGTCAGTCAGCATCTTGGACCTGTTTTGTTACTGCAGGGTTCTGGGTTCTGAAGAGACCATCTCCAGTGGAGTCAGAGCAGTTGTCACCACTGTTAATCCCTGAAGACAAACAGGTCTGTCATTCCACCTGGTTCTCAGTGCTCTTGGTCTCACACAGTACGGGGTCGATTTTAACTCAGGTGCGGGAAATTGTTGGGTTCCCCGAATTTCGTGATTCCCACACGAATCTAAATGGATGTGTGAGATTGATGCAATTTTAACTCAATTGGCCAATTGATTTCCAATGTGTGGGAAGCCTTTGCAAATGGGTTTTTCATGACTGCAAGTCCCCTCCGATGACGTCATCATTGCTGCTGCATTTAAGGTCCACAGCAAGCCTTGCTTCCTCTGCAGGCTTCCAAGCTTTCCCGTTATGATGGCACAGGAGCCTGCAGGAACAATGGCCAGCGGGAGGGCAAGAGCTGCGCCTAAATTTGATGAGGCATCACTGCAGGCTTTGTTGGATGGAGCTAGGGCCCACAGGGAGTTCCTGTTCCCTTCTTCAGGGAGGAAGAGGCCTCCCAGTCAGACCAAAGCTGTGTGGCTACAGGTGGCTGGGGAAGTCAACTCCTTGGGGCTCACACGGCGCACCTGGATGCAGTGCAGGAAAAGATTCCATGACCTTCATCGCACTGGAAAAGTAAATATGAAGGCCCCGATTTTCTGGCCGCCGTCGGGTGGCTTTTCATGCGGCCGGGGGCTGAAAATCGGCGAAAAAGCGGGTCGGGACCCCCCCCCTCCCGCCTGATTCCCCGCCCCGTCTGACTTTCGGACCGCCGTTTCCCCACACCCCGCTTCAGTCCCGGCCGCCGCTAGCGGGACTGGTCGACGGCACACTAATTACCAATAATTACCTCGTTGAGGTAGATTTTCCGGGGCCGTTGTGACTTTGGGGCTTTCCCCACATGAAACCCGCTTGCGGGGAACCCCGCTGCTGAGAGCTGGCGTGAAGCTTGTCGGCTTGCTAGCTGTCAGCTGCAGGTCAATGGAGAAGCTGCGATTTAAAGGACAGCACTTGTATGTTGAAGGACCTTGTTGCTGAAGGCTTGGGGCTACTTCTTCAAGGCTTAGGCACAGCTGTGGAAGGTTGGAGCCTCACACACTTCTCCAATGTGATCTCCTGGGAAGCCCCTCTCGCCACCCTCACTCAGCGCTTCCTCAGCGGAGGCATCTATGAGAAGCATGTGACGCCTTTTTTTCCTTCCCTTCTTGCCATTAGAGGATCTCCAGCAGCAGAGGCGGCAGCAACAGAACCAGGAACAGCATGATGAGCACCAGGCTGCTGCTCACTCAACTGAAGCTGCACAGGCCAGAAGGGGCCAGCGCTTGGAAGTGGCTTGAGAGCACCTTGCTGCGCTTTAGGGGGCCATGGGGACCCGTTTCTGCACTGGCAGTCCTACTCAGAAGGACTTCCATGAAGATCTGGTTTCTCTGTTCAACTGATGGCCAACGCTCCTCAAGAGATGTCATTATCTTATGAGCACTCACCATGTTTTCCGTACCCTGGCGAGTTATCTCCTCCATGGAGGTTGCCAACCTTTCCATGGTGATGCGTTCATGCACCAATGACTCCACAAAGGCTCTGCTCATGGTCGCTATGGACTCCTCTATTCGCTCCACACTTGCAGCGACCCTGGAGACAAAACCTGCCAGAGACTCCTGCATCTGTACTTGGCACAAACATGCAAAATCTCCTTCTTGTAGTCACACACCAGCTGAACATTAAGGGAGTGGAAGCCCTTGCGGTTGGCAAAAATACCTGGATTGCGATGGGGTGCTCTAAGGGCCACATGTGTGCAGTCAATGACGCCCTGCACCCTTGGAAAGTCTGCCAGATGAGCTAATCCAACCGCTTGCGCCGTCACATTTGCACGATCCATGGTGAAATGGATGTGATTGTGCGCGAGGGCAAAGAGGGCATTGGTTACCTGCGTGATGCAAGTGTGTGCAGCCGACTAGGAGATGCCGCTGATGTCTGCTGATGATCCCTGAAATGAGCCTGAGGCAAAAAAGTTGAGTGCGGTGATGACTTTGATGGCCACTGGTAAGGAGTGTTGACCTGGTCCTCTGGGCAGCAGGTCTTGCTGTATCATTGCGCAGATGTCAGTCGCTACCTGTCGCGAAAGTCGGAGCCGCCTTTGGAACTGCTGCTCAGTCATGTTGAGGTAGCTGACCCTGTGTCTGTAGACCCTGGTTGGGGGGTATCTCCTGCACCGACGGGCTTCCATGCGCTGGCCCCTTCTGGCCTGTGCTGCCTCAGGTGGGTGAGCAGCAGCCTGTCGTTCCTGCTGCTGCTGTTGCTGGTGCTGCTGTTGTTCCTGGTTCTGCTACTGCCGTGCCTGGTGCTCGAGCTCCTCTAATGCCAAGAAGGGAAGGAGGAAAATGGCTCCCATGCTTCTGGCATATGCCTCCGCTGAGGAAGCGCTGAGTGAGGGTGGCGAGAGGGGTTTCCCAGGAGTTCACACTGGAGATGTGTGTGAGGCTCCAACCTTCCACACGTGTGGTTAAGCCTGGTAAAAGTTGCCCCAGGCCTGAAACAACAAAGTCCTGCCATCTGCAAATGATGACTGATCAAATCTCCTCTTTAATGGTTGACCTGCAGCTGATAGTCAGCAAGCCAATAGTGCTCACGCCAGGTTTCACAGGCGTGATCCCCACCAGGCGTGTTTTACGTGGGAAAAGGGTTAAAAATGCAAGGGCCTGTTAAAATGGCATGAAAAAGACCAATTATTGCTGATTAAGGGCCTTAAAGACCAGTCCCGCCTCCAACAGGCGGGACTGGTCTTTAAGGCCCTTAATCAGCAATAATTGGCCTTTATAATGCCACACCTGGGTTAAAATGGCTCGGGGTCGGGAACCAGATGGGGGGGGTCCCGCCCGCCAGTTTTAGCGATTTTAACCCCCCGCACGCCTCACGACTCAGTTACAATCGATCCCTACATGTTTTGGGACTCCTCTGGGCTGTGCTGCATTTCATTTGTGTTGTAGCTCGAGCTGCCAAGTGTGGGAGAGGGTACGGACCCAACTCCATATCACATAGGTAGGCCCAGTCAAAGACAGAAGAGCCAAGACAGATGACCTAATGACCCAAATAAGGGTAATGGGCTACTGTAGAGGCCCAAACAGGAACTGTCTTGTTAAAGTGAGACCAGCAAGAGGGAGCAACACACTTATCATAATGTCAGATTGCTATGAAGACCTAAACCTTATAACTGATAAAAAGGTGCTAGCTAAACCAACTAAAAACTAACTAGTTTAACATTAAATTTTTGCAGATTTGGAAAGGGATGTACAATACGTGAAAAGAACGTGACAGGGAGAGTTAGTTTTAAATATTGGATATTACATGCAAGCAGCACAACTGGCATTAATATATCACTGCAGCAGAGCCAGCCTGTTAACTGAAGGTTATAGCGAGTTAATGCCTTTTCTCTTCTGTAAATCTGTCCCAATAACATGAGGTCAAGCACTGCAGAATTTCAATAGAAGTTGCCATGGAAATAACTAAATCACTTAGAGTTTGGATCTTTAACAGAATAACAAACCTGAACAAGTGTAAACAGTGTGCGACGGTAAGTCAGGGAAACACAGAAAAGCTGATGGTAAAGCTGTGTAGAGTATACAAGGAGTAAAGAAGAATGCAGAATGTACTGCAAATTAAACATTTTAATAGGTTATCCATTCCATTTCTCTCTCCAGTTACACAGAGAAATGACTCTGTTCATCTAAAATGAGACAAATCGATGGGAGGAAGAAATCATTTTTAAAATTTAATGTGCCACACATTGGAATGTATCGACGGCCTGTAGTTCCACATTCCGCCCTTTTCAATATTAACTGGCCTACAAAGAATCAGATCTAATAAGAAAATGTAATAACTTTATAAAAAATGAAATGTCCTTTACAGGGAGCAGATTTAAAATATTAAGAAATTGCATTTACAAATTGCCTTTCATATCCTCAGAACCTCCTAAAGCGTTTTACAGCCAATGATTTACTTTTAAAGTATACGCACTGTTGATATGTAAACAAGCAGCAGGCAATTTATGCATTGCGAGCCCTCCCAGCAGCAATGAGATACATGACCAGTTTTGGTGGCGTTGGTTGAGAGATGAACATTGCCAGAACACTGGGAGAATTCCTTGCTCTTCCTCAAATAGTGCCAAGGGCACCTCTGACAATAGAGCACTTCTTCAGTGTTGCACTGGTCAGCCCACATTATGTGCTTCAACTTGATTTACTGAAAATATTTAATTTTGAATTTGCTTTGATAAATAAAGGTTAACTTGGAATGAATAATTGAAAAGATAAGAAATTTCATCAACGAATGTATTATTTTACCCTACAATGTAGATTTATATGTGTGTAATCAAAATGGAATATCTTCTTGAGTTTTTGATCCACTCTTGTTGAATTTTGCAGTGTTTAATAACTATTACAAACTACTTCAGTGCAGAATTGAGGGAGTGCTGCATTGTCAGGGGTGCTGTCTTTTGGATGTAAAAGATCCCACAGCACTATTTCTAAGCATAGGGAAGTTCTCCCCAGTGTGCTGTCCAATATTTATCCCTCAACCAACATCACTAAAAAACAGATTATCTGGTCATTGCTGTTTGTGGGAGCTTGCTATGTGCAAATTGGCTGCCATATTTCCTGCATTGCAACAGTGACTACACTTGAAAAGTACTTCCCAAAGTGGTTCACAGCGAATGATGTCCTGACGTCATAAAAACCGTTATATAAATTCAAGTCTTTCTTTCTTTCCTCTTACTAGAACAAAGAAACCCATTGCAAACCATTTCCTGAAACTAGTGCAGTCAGCTTTGTTAAATCTGTGAGTTATCTAGTTAATTAAGACACAGACTAATTAATAACAATCAAAAACAGGTCTTTACTGGTTGGAGGTAGGGACTATTCTGAATACAAGATTACTGCACAGTGTTCACCCCCGGTATTACGTCTACAGCAGCCTGAGAAAGTAGTACATCTCTTAAGGTGGAACAGGCTTAAGCTCTCTTAAGGTGGAACAGGTTACATACACAACACTCCTCCCTTCTTAGCTTTATAGTCATCCCCCCATTTAACCTAACGTAATAACAGATATACATATATAACTTCATGTTTAACGTAACATAATAACATATATACATATATAACTTCATGTCAAAACAGATCACAGATTCAGTCTCTGCGGAAAACAGTTCACAGATTCAACCTCTGTGGTGTAGTCGGTTCACGTTACTCATTCAGTAGTCCTTTCATGGATTTAACAGCTTGAACTTCCGAACTGATTTGGCTCCGTTCGGAGGGACCACGTGTGTGATCTGGTAGAGGTGATAATGGTTCAGATGGGTCATCTTCTGTTTCGACTTTTCCTTTTCTGCTTCTTGGATCCTCTCTGGGCTCCACTGTCAGCTGCCAGCTGCATGCAAAGTTTCTCCTTCTCTTCCTCCTTTTTCAGTAGTAGCGCCACCATCTCCTGGTGTTTCTTAGACTTTTTGTGATTCATCATGGTTTCTGCACTTTGGGAGTTTTCATCACAAGCTGGGCAGACCAGGTCACTATAATATTCAGTGTCACTCAATAGGTCATGGTAATATTCGGTGTCGTCCTGATCTAGGCCAGCGAGAGGGTCTTCTATTTCCTCCATACCCAGCTGGGCGTTAGCCAGCTTTTGTTCCAAGTCCAGACATCTTTCCTGAAGAGACTTCTTCATGCGTACCTCTTCATCCAGCTTTTTCTGGGCTTTCAGCAAGTCGTTTACTAATGACCTCATTTGAGATTTTACTACTTCAACTTCTTTTGGAGATTGATTGATCGGACTATTCAATCCCTCTACCGGAGCAGCTGTTTCAGCGGTCTGTTGTTCTACGTTGACGTGAGTCAGCGTACTTTTGGCATCCAAGGGCTGCTCTGTTGCAGTCATCTCAGCCTGTGTTGCCACCTCAGCTCTTCCAATAACCTTTGAGAGCTCCGAACCCCTTTCGTTTGAATATTGAAGTTCGTGTTCAAGTTTTTCCCATTTCAGAGTCCTGTCCTTCAGCATATGCAGGAGTTGGCTGACCGTTAACTCCTCTGACATCAGACGTTTTGTGTGCTCCTGCTCCATTTTCTCCATCAGCTGCTTCTGTTGTCTTTCCAGATTCTCCAACTCTATATCAAAGAACTCTTTCGTTGCATTCAACTCTTGCTCAAAACGGCGAAGCATTTGTTCTAATTGCTGTTGTAGTTTGAAATGGAGTTGAGTTCGAGCCCGGTGTCCCTCAGAAATGGGCACATCAGTAGACTTGCCAGACTCAGAATCCACAGTTAAACTATGTTGTTGTTGCTCAGTGGAATTCTGTGCTGAAACTTTGTCTTTTGCACCTGAGTTGGGCTTACCATCATCCGTTCCAGAGTCTGGGCCGACTATCTTCACCGAGTTCTCACTCGTTATTGTTTGTAGGAAATGCCAGTCCATATTCATTTTCCTAATCCACTCCCGTCCTAGTAGTGGAGGACCTCCTTCAGATATCACATATAAGTCCATTATTTGACTGTCTTCGTCCTTGTGGACCACTGCAACCTCTATTTTCCCGATGGGGTACACTCTTTGCCCTGTGTATGTTTTCAATATAATCCCCGTATCCTGTAGGGGAATATGTTGGAATAACTTTCCGTAATCTTTCTTACTTATGACCGTCAATGCCGATCCAGTGTCCAATTCCAGTTTTACTTGGACTCCTTCTATCTGAAGAGTGACCCAAATTGTCTGGAGGTCTGCACCCTTACCAGCGTTGAGTACTCTTAAGCTAGCCAGTTCATTACAGCTTAAGCTAGCCAGTTCATTACTGCTAGCGTCTGAATCGGACTCCTGTTCGGTCACCTTGTGTACCTTTGCGTATTTTCCTTGCGGTGACTTCTTGTTGCTGGTCTTCTTCCCTGACCTGCATACTCTAGCTATATGTCCAAGCCTACCACATGTTCTACATTCTTGGTTTTTAAACCAACACTGGTTCTGATCATGCGTTGTCTTTCCACAACGATAACATTTGACAGAACTCCACTCCAATTTGTTTGCACTGAGCTCCGGTGACCGTAGCTGCATTACTGCCGTGCCTCTCGCTGCGGCTTCGTGTGCTGCTGCCATAGTGACCGCCTTCTCAAGCGTCAGCTCATTCTCCTCGAGCAGTCGCTTTTGTGTATCTTGTTTAAATAAACCACACACAAATTTGTCTCATAGTGCATCTGTCAGTCCCGTTCCAAACTGACAATATTTCGCTAATTTACGCAATTCCAGCAAATATTCAGCATTGCTTTCATTCTGTAGTTGCCTTCTGTCGTAAAATTTAAATCGTTCCGCTAGCATCAGCGGCGTGGGGTTTAGATGATCTTTCAGGACAGTAACAATCTCATCGAACGTCTTATCCGCCGGTTCATCTGGTGATAACAGGTGTCTCAATTGCCCGTATGTCTTCGCACCCATTAAATTTAATAATGTTAGAGCTTTATCTTGGTCACGAATTTTATTGGCCTTACAATAATTTTTTACTCTTTCAACATATAGGGCCCAATCTTCGATGTCACTATCAAAGGTGCTAATATTCCCGTGTTTAGGCATTGTAGTACTTTATCAGATTTGTAATTCCTCAGATGTTTTTTTTTACAATCAAAGATGGCGGCTTCCCGCTCTTGCTGTCGTCCTCCGCCCCCAAAATGGCGGTTTTCCCGCGCTTAGCGGTCTTCACCCGTCCCCCGACGCTGTCAGCCCGAGTGCGGCCCTTATCTGAAGATGCGATCGCTCTCGCGGCTCCCGGCCCTTATCTGAAGATGCGATCGCTCTCGCGGCTCCCGGCCCTTATCTGGAGATGCGATCGCTCTCGCGGCTCTCGGCCCTTATCAGGAGATGCGATCGCTCTGTTGAAACGCCTCCCGCTCGAAGCGGCTCTCGCGCCCTATTCCTCCGGCTCCCCCAGCCCCGTTCGTGCGGCCAACGCGGTCGACTGCCTGTCGTGTCGCTGCCCGGCTCAGACAACGGCTTACCCACCACCAAGCTGGAGAAGAAGCTGACGGTCGCCGATGGAGGCTCCGAGGTCAGGATGTCTTCCAGTGGGGTGGAGAGGGTGGAAACCTCTCTGCAACGTCCTGGCTGTGGACGAAGCTGCCGTGGAGTGACTGCCGCAGGGTCCGAATCAGACTCGTCGCCAGTGTTAAATCTGTGAGTTATCTAGTTAATTAAGACACAGACTAATTAATAACAATCAAAAACAGGTCTTTACTGGTTGGAGGTAGGGACTATTCTGAATACAAGATTACTGCACAGTGCTTATATACCGGTGTGTTCACCCCCGGTATTACGTCTACAGCAGCCTGAGAAAGTAGTACATCTCTTAAGGTGGAACAGGCTTAAGCTCTCTTAAGGTGGAACAGGTTACATACACAACAAGCTTCTCACCAATTAGGCTTGTGTTTAATATTCAACGTTTGCTCATGTATCGCATACACACAAGAAAAACTATTTAAAAAGTAACTCATACAGATTCCAAGGCTAGCGTTCTGGGAGATTTCGTTCAACAAGGCATTTTATGGAAAAATATTTTATCTGGCAGACTTGCCAAAGTTTTATAAATTTGCTCTAGCAGTACTAAGGAACCGTAGATGTTTACAGCACAGAACGAGCCCATTGGGCCCATTGTATCTGTGCCGGCTCCTTGCTGAAGCAATCTAAAACTAATCACACAGCCCTGCTCTCTCCCCATAGCCCTATATCTTTCTCTGCTTCAAATTTTGATGCACTCTTCCCTTAAAATAGACTCTGCTCAAATAATCACTCTTGGCAAAGCATTGCATGCATAAAGAAGCTTCGCCAAGCTTCTCTCCTCACTCTCAGTGAGGGTTTTAAATTGATGAGCTCCTCGTCACTGACTCCCGAGAAATTGTCCTCCCATATTCACTTCAGCACAATGCTTCATATTTTTAAGAAACAATTTTAAATCTCCCCTGTATAAGCTTACTTACAATTAGCCTTTAATGAGAGACATCTGTGATGCACTAACCATACACTGAAAATCGTTTATTGCGTATAAAAATCATGATCTGGAAATCATGAAGTGATGCCACATTGATTAGTTTTGTGTTATGGATATCAAAAGCTTCCTTGTTCTCACTGAAGCACAAGATTCCTATATAAATAAGTTAATAAATAAGTTGAAGTTATTAGTTAAAATGCCCAGAATTGTATGTGCTTATATATGGGGAGAATATTTTGGCTTAAAAATTCAGTTGCTTTGCGCCTCCTGTTAGCGCCCTAAGAGCAAAGTAACTAACGCCCGGGCGCGGCGCCGCCAATGCCTCCCACGAAATTCAGCGGGAGGTTAGTGGCCGCGGTGGTAACTGTTAGCACCCCACGGCGCTGCGCTGCCGACGATGACGTCATCACCGTGCGCCGCGCCCCACTCACGCCCCGGCCGCGATCTTCGGTAGCACCCCCGACTTACCGCCGGACGCTATGTCCGACAGGGTCAGGGGGGCCTACCTGCGGCCGGGGCGGTGCTAATTAAAGGGAAGGTGCTGGCAGGCGGCCATTTTTGTTGCTGGCCACCTGCCAGCACCTGCCCCCTCTGCCGTTCCCAGCCTTCTGAGCAGCCTCCCTGCAGAATGCTGGCTGCATGCCATGAGCCCGGCATTTCTCTTGAATGCCGGGCTTTTGCCGCCACTCCGATCCCTGGTGGCCCAGCTGGGTACCGGGTCGCGCTAGGCCCCTCCCCTTTAAGAAGGGGAGGAAGGCCTGCAGTACTCGCAGCACCGCAAGAGGAAGGCGGGACACTTCCAGTAGTGCCCCGCTTCCCTCTTGGGGTGCTACCGATGAATTTCAGCCATGGGGTGCTAATTTTTTTGGTGCGCGACTCAATTTTTCCCCTTTAAATTTGAAACCAGATATTTATAAAGTGACTGTTGGCATTATAAATATTCAACAGCAGTTTGTTATACAGGAAACTTTGTTATATCCGGCACCGGCGGGACCGAGCTGTTGCCGATCTATCAAAACTGCCGGACATACAAAGTTAATGTTGAAGTATACGGAGGTTTTCATCTCCGTATCTGACAACAAACACTGTTGCTTAGCAACAGCTTGTAAACAGTCGGACCGTACCTTGGAAGCGTCTCTGTAGCTTAGCAACAGCTTCAGAGAGACTTTTCAGAGCCCGACTGTTGAAAACAAAGCCATGAGAAGAAAAAAAACCTAACAAAACGGCTCCTGATTTCTGCCGGTAGATCGAGGTTTCCGGACATACAACCTCCGGATAAACCAAAGTTTCCTGTAAGTGTATCCATTATTCACAAGTCTTGTAATTACAGATTGTAACTATTAAACAGACTTTAAAAAACAAATCCTGCAGATGCCTCTCTTCCTTGCCCCACCCTCCCTCTCTCTACCCGCCCCCCCCCCCCCCCCCCAGTGGCTCATCAGAGTTCGATTGCCAGGCTGCACTGAGATATCAGGTCTCAGCTGGGGCAATGGGTACAATGTAAGTGGCATCAGTGTACCTGGGACTGTGAGGCGAATCAGACAGTTCCTTCCTGCTAGCCAGTGACCCCCCGCTGAAACAGTCTCTTGCGAGGACATCGGGTGAGGGCAGGATTGGGCTAAGATGCAAAGCTCTTCATATATGAATAGCCATCTTTAGTTAAAAAAAATGAATTGGGGAAGAGATATTTCTTCTGAATCATTTAACTGTAATTTTCTGGTACCAAGTGACCATTCTTTACATGACAGTTAAAATGAGAATTGAATGATTTAGAAGAACTATTCTTCCCCTGTGCTTTCTAACGATGTTAAATATCTCTAATGCTTGTCACTTTAATCTCTTAATTTATTTCCATGCGTTGAAATATTATATTGCAGACCATTCAGATCAGTGTCTTCAAATCAAACGTTCCCATTCACTGCAACAGGATGTCAAGGTTACAATTGTTTCCGTAAGAAAGGAAGATCTTGTTTCAACTCGACATTTGATTAGTCACCCAAAATTACATTTGCTGCTCATCCATGCCATAATTGAGAGGTTAGATCAAATCACGGAATGATACAGCACAGGAGGAGGCCATTCGGATCATCGTGCCAGTGCTGGTTGGTTGATTGGCCATGATTAAAATTGACCCTTAGTGTTAGGGGGGATTAAATACGTGGGGTTACAGGGATAGGGCTTGGGTGGGATGGCTGTCGGTGAAGGGACCGGGTGCTAGGGTTTGGATGATCAGCCATGATCTCGTTGAATGGCGGAGCAGGCTCGAAGGGCCGAATGGCCTACTCCTGCTCCTATCTTCTATGTTTCTATGTTTCTATGTTTCAGATTGCAGCCAAAGGAAATAAAAATTGGGAGGTTTCTATAGTGGACACCAATTTGCAACATTCGTTTAATGTCAGGGCAGCAAGGATCTACCTCCTGGAGTCCCGAAGCCATGGCTTTTCTATACTCTGTACTTGCAGAGATCCACTTCAACAGCTTGCAGTAATCAGCTTACCGGACTTAATGTCATTTTACACCTGGTTACCGAATTCTCTTCAAAATGGTGGATGTTGTGACTCAGCCCAGAGATTTATAGATTAAAAAAATCACTAAAACAAATTACAAACAAACAGCAACAGAAGCCTCACCTATGGTAATTTTCAAGACTCGCAAGAGCAGCGTTGCCTCTAATTTATTTTGGGTGGTGTGGCCCCTTTAACGGGTTGCGCGCCCGATTCAAATTTCCGCACACATGCGTTTTTTTCCATTTAAAAGCCGGTGAGCGACCTGCGTGGGACCTCCAGACTGCTGCGTGGCTGCGCAGCTCAACGGGGCCATTGATCAAGAGTACAATATCTAAAAACTACGAATTTTTACTTCTATTTGGAGTCAAAAGCTCTCTGTGAACTCTTGAATGTTTTTGTTTCCCAGACAATAATTCAGATGGGAATCCAATTAAAAACAGAAGACAGACCCTCTCAAAATACATACCTAGGTCTACAGAACATTAACAGATAAAAATACTTTGCACATCTAGGTCAAACATACAAATCACGACAATGGAACAAACTAGAGGGGACATTATAACTCCATTTGCCTGGCAGAAACAAGGAATTAAAATCAAACGTCTCCTTTTCCCACTCCGATATTGCCCCACAGTGATTGTAACGCTGGGAGATTGAGGCATCTTCCCCAAGTCAGGAGGCATTAATATAAGCTAATCAGGATCCGATCACTCAGATAGGATTCCAAGGCATTTTTAACTGTGACCGCGGTGGTTGCCTTGAACAATGAAACAGGCCAGACATCCAGCAGAGGCCCCACAGGATTGATCCTCTAGGCCCCACAAGGGAAGTCTGGGCCTCTGTCACGCCAGGATCCCTCCCCTTCCCACCCACGGAACACGGCCTAATTCGGCCCCCGCCACCGATCTCCACCTGCCCCAGCAGGCCAACTGCCTCTTTACACCCATTTTGGGCAGGCAGTGGTCATTAAAATCGGCCATCTGCCAGGGAGTTAAAATCCGACGCTTAGCTCTTTTTGATTAAAGGCACAATGATGCTAATTAAATCGACAAACCATCCAATCTGTGATCAAAGACATAATTGGAACATTAAATTCAGGAGACAATCTATTCAGATTTTGCTACACTATAAATTACCTTAATGAAGTCGCAGCAAATGCAAGACCACATCACCATTCTCTCCTTAATTACTGCACCAGCAAGAAGCTGTCAGAGGTCCTTACATTTTGCACAGACTGCCACTCCACAGTGTAGTCTTACTGTAAAACGGTAGGGAGTAGTCAACCTATACGGAGGGTCATCAACTACAAGCAAATGAAAAGTAAGTGGCCATTAGGTTGAAAATCATCTTTAAATCACAACTGGCTGTGAAAATCAATGTATTATTGGACCAGTTTGAATGCTATGGTGAAAGATTGCTTTCACCAGCTCCATATTCATGCTCACAACATAAAGAGCTGTCTGAAGATGAATCTTCAGGACTAAAGGGTAAATTGACTGACTCTGTGCTCCTAGTAGAGAATCATACTTGAAAGGAGCCTGGGTCAGACAAACAGCGCCAAATCTCGGAGCTGTGCTCCCTTCAAATGCAACTCTCCACCAGGACCATGGGATCAGTGAACTTACCTATAGACATTATGGCAATATCGATCAGTTCCTGAAGCTTTCATTTTGAAGCCATGCACAAAACTTGTTCAAGTAAGGAATGCATGACATAGAGAAGGTAATTGCTCTGCTAATGAGGAACCCATAAACCACTTGCATCGTTTTCCAAGCCATAGTATGTGTCAAAACCTCTGTAGCGAGGAGCTATGGTTTCCATGCATGATTAGATCACACATTACAACAACAATTTACATTTATGTAGAGCTTTTAATGAAGAAAGTCATCCCAAGACACTTCACAGAGGCGTAATAAAAAAAATTGAAAACTGGATGCTAAATCAAAGCATGAGATATTAGGAGGGATGACAATGAGGTAGTTTTGAAGGAGGGTCTTAATGTAGGAGAGGGAGGTGGCGAGTCAGAGGAGTTTAGGGAGGGAATTCTAGGGTGCAAGGATGAGGTAGCTGAAGGCATGACTGCCAATGATGGGGGGGTGAAAGGAGAGGGAGAATCCCAAGTGGCCAAAGCAAGAGGAATTTGACAGCCTTGTTTAAATTAAGCATTTTAAAATAGTCCTCATTTTGATGAGGCGATTTACATAACTAGAAGGTCATTTAAATATCATTACGAGAAAGGCCCAGTTTGCAGTTCTGTTGATTACAGAAAACCAGAGTGACTCTCTGTAATTCTCTATTTCTTGATGCTCTTGGTGTTTCAATAGATTGATTTGCACTGCAGCAAAACCCAAGTAAGTGACCAGAATTTAGTCAAAGAGTCATAGTCATAGAGTCATAACGGCACAGAGAGAGGCCATTCGGTCCATCGAGTCTGTGCTGGCTCTCTGTAGAGCAATCCAGTCAGTCCCATTCCCCCGCTCTATCCCTGTAGCCCTGCAAGTTTATTTCCCTCAAGTGCCTATCCAGTCTCCCTTTGAAAACATTGAGGCCTAGAAATTCAGTGGGCTGTGCCACCCGTTAGCACCCAAAGAGGGCACTTAGTGGGTTTTACGCCGCTGGCCACGCCTCCCGCTAAATTTAGCGGGACGCTAATGGCGGCGCTAGCCGTTAGCGCTGCACCGCTACCGATGACATCATCGGTGTGCGCAGTGCCCCGCTACCGCCCCGATCGTGAAATTTGGTAGCGCCCCCTGCTTTAACGCTGGTCGCAATTTGCGACCGGTTCAGAGAGGCCTATCTGCAGCGGTAGAGGTGCTGAGGTGCGGGGCGGCCATTTTTTTTGCTGGCCACCTGCCAGCACCTCTCCGCGCCGCCGTCCCCAGCCTCCTGAGTCCACCCCCCCGCACTGTGTCGGCTGTGTCCCAAGAGCCCGGCACTTCTCCTCAGTGCCGGGCTCTTTTGCCGGCACTCGCGCTCTTTGAGCGCGCTGCAGCAGGCCCCTCCCCTTTAAGAAGGGGAAGAAGGCCTGTAGTACCGCAGCGCTCCGTGCCGCAGCGTGTGGCGCTGCGGCACGTTGCGCTGCGATTTTCAGTTGCAGCGCCCCAAGAGGGATGTGGGGCGCCTTGAGTAGCGCCGTGCTTCCGTCTGGGGTGCTGAAACTGAATTTGCGGCAGGTGGCCGTGACTCCTTCCGGCGCCCTGGCGAGACTGGCGCCCCAAACGGGGTGCCAGTGAATTTCTAGGCCTGAGTGTCTCCGCTTCTACCAATTCCATCGGCAGCGAGTTCCCCGTCCTCACCACTCGCAATGTAAAAAAGTTTTTCCTCACGTCCCCCCTCTTGCCCAAAATCTTAAATCAGTGTCCCCTAGTCCTTGTACCATCAACTAGTGGGAACAGCCTTACCCCGTCTAGCCTATCCAAACCTGTTATAATCCTGTACACCTCTATCAAATCACCCCTCAACCTCCTTTGCTCTGATGAAAACAAATCCAGCTTCTCCAACCTGTCCTTGTCGCTTAGATCCCCCATCCTCGGAACCATTCTGGTAAATCTCCTCTGCACCCTCTCAAGGGCGTTCACATCCTTCCTAAAGTGCGGTGACCAGAACTGGACGCAATACTCCAGTTGTGGCCTAACCAGCGCTTTTTAAAGGTTCAGCATAACTTCTCTACTTTTGTACTCAATACCTCTATTTAGAAGCCCAAGATCCCATATGCTTTGCTAACCATTCTCTCAATATGTCCTGCCACCTTCAGGGACCTATGCACATTAACTCCCAGGACCCTCTGTCCCTGCACACTCTTTAAAACTGTGCCATTAAGTGTATATTGCCTCTCCCTGTTCCTTCTGCCAAAATGCATCACCTCACACTTCCCTGTATTAAATTCCATCTGCCACTTGTCTGCCCATTCTACTAGCCTTTCTATGTCCTGTTGCAGTCGATTGGTATCATCCTCACTGTTTGCCACACCCCCCAGTTTGGTGTCATCGGCAAATTTAGAAATTCTACTCTGTATTCCAATATCCAGGTCATTTACATATATCAATAAAAGCAGTAGCCCCAGCACTGACCCTTGGGGAACACCACTGTCTACCATCTTCCAGTCTGAAAAACAGCCATTTACCACAACTCGCTGTTATCTATCCTTAAGTCAATTCCTTATCCAAGCTGCCACTGACCCACCTATTCCACGAGCCTCAATTTTGTTAACCAGCCTTCTATGTGGCTAATCTATTTCGCTAATGAAAAAGCACGGTCTAACCCTTTGATTTAAGACATCAAGAAAACAGAAATGGGCCCCAGAAATCAGTGATGAGATGCATCTCAGTGTACATCTGAATGCTCTTTAACCCATAAGCTTGACGCCACCAAACCGTCTTGTCTTGTCATCGCTCCTACTCTTTCTTTGAGCCTGTTAGTCTTTTGCAGGGTGCAATGTGTATACAGCTGTAGTTGCTAATAGGGAAGGCCCATTGCAGCCTTAAAACCTGTGATTGATCACTCTATGTCTGCAACTGGTATCCGCACAGCACTGCATTGCGCTATAACAACAGAAAATGCTGGATAAACTCAGCAGACCAGGCAACATCCGTGGAGAGAAATTAGAGTGGCGTTTCGGGTCTAACCCTTTTTCAAACTGCATTGCGCTGCTTGCCCTAGTTCTTTGTTCTGTGATTGAGAGTAACTAAGGCTGAACAGTGGAGAAGATTGGCACCTCCATGCTTCCTGTTACCAATCCCAGCGACAACGCTGCAAGTATCGTCCCAGGAATCACATTAGAAATGCACCTTTTATTTAATACAGGTCATGTTCTTTAAGTATGCACTGTAGAGAAAGGGAATAAAATAATTGCAAGTCACTGCAGCTCCATATTCATGGATTAATTACTTGCGCAGATTGAATCATGTAAAAAGTATATGTGATGCCTTCTATGTGAATTTTCATTAGTGATAATGGTTTATTATCTCAACCAGTTGGGAGGAACGCATTAAACACTAAACATTTCCCTATCAGCAGAGAAATCTTTCGGGATTCCAGCAGTGGTCCAGAATCCCTGGGGTGTGCTGGCTTTCTGTCGAAATCCTGTAAATGGCAAGTGATTAGTTTGAATTGAACCATGAGGAGAAGCCACTTCACTAGGCATGAAAATGTAAACCAGCAGGAGGTCAATGCTACCTCTGTCATGTAATCAGCTTTTAAAATGGCATTCTTTTAAGAATCGAGGGGCAGATATTTAGACTGTCAGACAGACCGGTAGTTTAGAGTTTTCTCTGGTAGGACTGTGCACATTTATTGCAGATCTGTTATTGTTGAATATTCTAATCCACTTGTGGGAAGCTGAAACAACAATAGTCAAACAACAACAGCCTGCATTTCTATAGCACATTTAATGCGGTCGTCTGCAATCTGTGCTGTCAGATTGCTTTCCCGACACCAAGTCTTGGATGAGACACAACTTCCCCCAGCTCAACAACAATAACATGCATTTGTGTAGCGCTTTTAACGTAGCAAAACGTCCCAAGGCGCTTCACAGGAGCGTTATCAAACAAAACTTTAACAGAAGCTCAACTTCGGGAAGACCGAAGTTATCATCTTTGGTCCTTTGCCACTGATTCCATTCCCATCTGTAGTCAATTGTCTGTAAACTTAACCAGACTATTGGCAACTTTGCCACCTTGTTCGAACTAGAGTTTAATTTCAGACCCCACATCCTTTCCACAACAAAGAACACTTACCTCCAACTCTGCATCTCTACCTCTCAGCCTCTTTGCTGCTCAATCATATATGCCTTTACCACCATCATACTCGACTCCTCCAATGCTGTCCTTGCTAGTTTCCCTTCTCCCCATCTGCCATAAACTCCAACATGTCCAAATCTCTGCTGCACAAATCCAGCTTCACACTAAGTCTCACTCACATTAACCTATATTGGCTCTCTCCCGCAAAACATCACATTTAAAATCTTCATTCTCATCTATCATTGGCCTCACCCTACCATATTACTGCAATCTCTTCCAGCCATGTACCCAACACCTCCCCGCAAACACTGCACTCCTCTGCGCTGGCATTTTATGCATCCCCTTCCCCCACTATTAACTGCAGAACCTTCAGCTGCCTGGATCCTAATCTCTGGAATTTTGTCCCTAAAATCCTCTCCTATCATCTGTCCCTTGTCATCTTTAACGACCTCATCAAAAACCATCTGCTCCACCGCCCCTTTCAGTCACTCTGGAAGCTGGGAAAACATTTGGGGGACAAGAGGGGGATTTTAACTGGGAGCGAGTTTCAGACGGGCAGGGAATGGGGACAGCTTCAAGCCCCCACCTCAACAGCACCAATTTAAAACCCGGGCTATTTTAACTCTCAGAATTCATTTACATCTCGCCGGCCAGCTGACCACTCGGAAAAAACAAAGGGCAGGATTTTCATTGGGCCGTGGAGGTGGGATTGGAGGCATGTGGGCAGTTAAAATCCCAAAATCGGGGGGGGGCACGAACCCATCCTGCACCCAACCCGCCTCCATGCCAGTTTCAAAGGAGGCGGGTACCCGCCCCGCACTGGGACCCGCCTCCCCAAGGCAGGAAGGGGATTAGTGCCAATTAACTGCCTGTTAACAGGTAGTTAACAGGCAGTTTTTAGCCTAATCCCTATTTTTAATGTTGAAGTGTGGGATTCCCGATGGCTCCAAACCACGCCAAGTTAGAGGAGACGGACCGTCAGGATGAAGGGCTTGGAGGGGTCGAGATGTCCGGTGTTCAGGTGAGTGATGGGTACATGAGTGCAAAGATAAGTGTGTTTGGTGTGTGTAAAGTGTTTAAAGAAGTTTTACATACCTTTACTTACTTTTGCAGGCTTCCTTCCTTCAGGTCTCTGGAGTCCCTCATCTCACTGGCACCAAAAGCAGAATGGCTGCGAGCTGTCAAAAATTGCAGCATTCAGTTCTGGGGAGATCTCTAAATCATCCTGAGAGGAAGGAATTAACCTGGAGTACAGATTGTCAGTGTTTGACAGCTTCAAACAGCTGTGAAACGCTGATATTTCATCTGTCAAAAGGTCTTGACAGATGAAATATCAATCTGTGATGTCACCTGTTGCCGGGTGGCCCTTAATTGGCCTGCTGAGCCCGTTGGGCAGGCTCAACAAGGTCAATCAAGTCAAAATTGCGTGGGTTGGCCACAACTCGATGGAGGCGGGACTACAACCCTGAATGTCGTAGTCCCGCCTCCTACCCGACTCCTCAATGAAAATCCAGCCCAACGAGTCTGGCACATGATGTGGGGGGTGGGGTGGGGAGGGGGGGGAGGTTTGGCAGGGTCTTGCAGGTGGGAAAGGGGACAGCCCAGGGCATCAGAGGTCCAGACTTTCCTTACGGATCCGCTTCTTCACTGACAGGTTTTACTCAGCAGGGCAGCCATTGGGATCCTAATGACATCATCAGACCCCAATTTTCATGTATTTACAAGAGCACCCCCTGAGCCAGACAGGTGCCTTGGCCACCTTAAAAAAAAGGCCCCATTAAATCAGCGGCAGACGGGAATGGATCAGGAAATTTTCAGAAACCATTCTAACTGCCCCATTCCCGCTGGGTGGGGTAGGTTAAATTCTCCCCCTTTAGTTAATTTTATTAATAGTCTAATTCTTTTGTTCACAGACCAAATTCCTGCCATTTAATTGGGACTGTGATCATTTTCTGTGTTTCAGGACAAAACTGTTAGCTCCCTGCGGATTTAAACAGAGCTGAGAACACCACAGCATAACATTCGGAGAAGGATACCAATGGGGTTTGTGCCATCATTATCAATCATTGACAGAGAAACAGTCAGCTCTTCATTACACAGAAATTTTGCGTCCAGGATATTGAATGCCTTATTTTTCCGACTGCAATTTACAATTGCAAAAAATTAGAAACAACCTACAATAAAAGATTATAATGTGACAGTCATTGAGGTTTGACATTTGAAATGCAATTTTTACATTATCTCTGCAAATTCTGGCCTCTTGTGAATCTCCAATTTCCTTTGCTCCACCATTGGTGGCGTGCCTTCAGCTGTCTAGGCCCTAAGCTCAGGAATTCCCGCCCTAAACCTCCTCTCTGCCTCTTTACCTCTCTCTCCTTCTTTAAGTCAATCCTTAAAACCTATCTCTTTGACCAAGCCTTTGATCATCTGCTCTAATATCTCTATGTGGCTCGGTGTTTCATTTTGTTTGATTGCACTCCTGTGAAGTGCCTTGGGACAATGATAAGCGTGCTATATAAATGCAAGTTGTTGTTGTGGATGACAAACAAGCTTTAACAAAAAAAATTCAAAAGACAAGCAATAAAACTGTACTAATTAGTAGCCTGAAAGTAAATGGCCTTTCACATTACACACACAAGGTGGTTAAGTATTAAAATCTACCACAACTCATGTCAAAAAACATCCAGGACCAAGTAATCCGATTGATTGACTTTTCACCTGCTAACCGAAACATCCATCCCCTCCACCACCGGCGTACCGTGGCTGCAGTGCGTCCTATCTACAGAATGCACTGCAACAACTCGCTTCTTTGGCAGCACCTCCGTGACCTGCAACCTCCACCACCTAGAAGGACAAGGGCAGAAGGCGCGTGGGAACACCATCATCTCCAAGTTCCCCTCCAAGTCGCACACCATCCTGACTTGGCCATGTATCGCCATTCCTTCATCGTCACTAGGTCGGAATCCTGGAACTCCCTGCCTTGTAGCACTGGGAGTACATGCACCACACGGAGCACAGCAGTTCAAGAAGAAGACACACCATCCCTGGGGCAACTAGTGATGGGCAACAAATGCCGGGCTTGCCAGCGCTGCTCACATCCAAATAATGAATTAAAAAAACAAGTAAGTCTTACGTGAAATTAGAACATATACACTGTCTCAGTTTCACAAGTATTACAAAATGTTACTCGTATTTGAAACGTTGCGAATATTTTGTTTTATAATCAGAGTAATTATCAAGACATTTCATAGTCAATGCTGTTTTATAAATGATAAATCCTTGAAGAACAGTAATTGATGCACACAGTAATTATTGGCCAATGTGCCGACCTGACCGGTTGAAACAACCTTGCCAGAAATATGAACGCATTATAATATCCCTCAGTTAAGATTTGCAATTCACAAGCTTAGGTTGGATTGTGTGAGACTGGTGGCGAAGCACCAGCTGCCAGTGTCTAGATTGCTAAACTGGACTCTTGCATCCCAGTGGTGGATTCGTAGACCCACTTTATTTGACGGGGAGTGGGTGGGCGGGGGGGGGAGGTCTATGATTCAGGCACTGAGATAAGAGAACTCTCTGCATGCCTTCAAGAGCGAGCTGGACCAGCTCTTGGCAGGGCTGACATTGCATCATATAGAAGGTAAGTGGATTTACCAGTTCATGCATGCATGGTCAATGTGATCGCCTGGACTGCTTTCGATCACCTGAGGGGTCCAGTGCCTCTCTCATCAGTGACAGATCACTTCTGTTACCTTGATGCGCCATCAATAACTCCAGAAGACTAAGAGTTAAACTTATAACAAGTAGGCTTTTATTAACAAAAGAATACGAGCATGCCTCTGCTGGTAGACCGATCCTTAAAGCCAGGGGGACTGGAGGTCAATCACCTTTATACCTGGGCTTAGGGGTGGAGCCAGGGGCAGAGCCAGCTGAGGCATGCCCAGACATGTTCTGTACAGGCAGATTAGTGGTTTACCACATACCTCACCTGCAGCTGCCATCTATTCCAGCCTATGGAGGGAGTCATTGGAGAGCCTGGGTACAAGAGGTCACCTTTGTGCAGTGATTGTCAGTGTTTTGAGCACCTCAATGCTGTCAAACACTGAAAAATCAACTGTCAAAATAAAATTGTGCGTGGTCCCTTTAAGGAAACCGGCAGAGGACGCGTCATCAAATTACATCATCAGACCGGCTTCCTGTTAATTGGCCGGCAAGCCCGCAGAGCGGGCTTAACAAGGTCAATCAAGGCAAAATCACGTTGGTGGACCGGATGCAGCTGGGGGTGGGACTGGAAATCAGAAACCAGCTGTCCCGCACTCAACCCGCCTCCATTGATAAAATCGCCACCCTCAAGTGTGTCTTGGATGTTAAACTTTTTTGCACTAGGAAATTTAAACCATTGCAAGCAAAATGTAAATTCAACATAGTGTGGTGTTTGCTTCTATACAGGAACATGAGGGATCGGATAATTAGGTGGCACTTGAGTTACCCAGCAGAAAGAAGCACAGATCTCTGCAACACTAATGCATTGACTGTATGACCATAGCAATGTCAGTTCAGTTCTCTCTCAGAGCAACAGCATGTCTGCTCCCCCGCCACTCACTCCACCAGTGCCCTCATCAGTGCCACACAGCCAGCTGGCCCAGACTGCCCCAGCCCACTCTACGGCGGCGGCGGACCTGCGTGGAGTGAGGCAGCGGCGGTGATATAAAGAGGCGGCGAGGAGCAGGTAGGCACCACAGCGGCGGTGGCGGCCCTGTGTGGAGCGAGGCAGCGGCGGTGATATAAAGAGGCGGCGAGGAGCAGGTAGGCCCCACAGCGGCGGCGGCGGCGGCGGAGCTGTGTGGAGTGAGGCAGCGGCGATGATATAAAGAGGCGGCGAGGAGCAGGTAGGCTTACCAATCTCCGAGCTCAGAGGGAGGGAGAGAGAGAAATAAAAAGTAACTGAAGTGTGATGTCACCAGAAAGCAGGTAAGTGATTGGTTGGTGAGTATTTCTCTCTTTCTCCTTTTTTCCAAACTTAAATTTTGTGGTTTATAGTTTATAGGGTGTCTGTGGTGTAGCGGGGACTGCTGGTAAACAAGGGCCCTTAAGTATATCATTTAATTGTAGTGTAATTGGTGGGATTGATTTGATTTGATTTAATTTAATTTGAATTAATTAAAGGGTAAGTCATGGCAGGAGAGCTCGGCCCCGTGGTATGCTCCTCCTGCACTATGTGGGAAATTCGGGACACTTCCTGTGTCCCTGACGACCATGTGTGTGGGAAGTGTATCCAGCTGCAGCTACTGACAGACTGCATTGCGGCACTGGAGCTGCGAGTGGATACATACTGGAGCATTCGTGATGCTGAGGACATCATTGTTAACACGTTTAGGGAGTTGGTCACACCGCAGGTAAAGGCTGCACAGGCAGGAAGAGAATGGGTGACCACCAGGCAGTGTAGTAGGCGCAGGCAGTTAGTGCAGGGGGAGCCCTGTGGCTATCCCCCTCTCAAACAGATATACCGCTTTGGATATTGGTGAGGGAGATGGCTTATCAGAGGAAGGCAGCATCAGCCAACTTCCTGGCACCATGGGTGATTCTGCTGCACAGGACGGGAGGAAAAAGAGGGGTAAAGCTATAATAATAGGGGATTCTATTGTAAGGGGAATCGATAGGCATTTCTACGGCCACAAACGAGACTCCAGGATGGTATGTTGCCTTCCTGGTGCAAGGGTCAAGAATGTCTCAGAATGGCTGCAGAACATTTTGGAAGGGGAGGGTGAACAGCCAGTTGCTGTGGTGCATATAGGTACCAACGATATAGGTAAAAAATGGGATAAGGTCCTAAAAGCTGAATATAGGGAGTTAGGAGGTAAATTAAAAAATAGGACCTCAAAGGTAGTAATCTCAGGATTGCTACCAGTGCCACATGTTAGTCAGAGTAGAAATAGAAGGACATTTCAAATGAATATGTGGCTAGAGGAATGGTGCAAGGGGGAGGGATTCAAATTCCTGGGACATTGGAACCGGTTCTGGGGGACATGGGACCAGTACAAACCGGACGGTTTGCACCTGGGCAGGACCGGGACCAATGTCCTAGGGGGAGTGTTTGCTAGTGCTCTGGGGGAGGGTATAAACTAAAATGGCCGGGGGTTGGGAACCTGAGCAGGGAGACAGAGGAAAGGGAAACAAGGATAGAAGCAAAAGAAAGGAGGGAGAAAAACAAAGGTGGCAGTCAGAGAAATCAAGGGTTTAAATCAAACATGGCCACAGTAAATAATAATTCTAAAAGGTGTAGGAGTGTTAAAAAAACAAGCCTGAAGGTCTTGTGTCTTAATGCGAGGAGCATTTGTAATAAGGTGGATGAATTAGCTGTGCAAATAGAGGTAAACGGATATGATATAATTGGGATTATGGAAACATGGCTCCAGGGTGACCAAGGCTGGGAACTCAACATCCAGGGGTATTCACTATTTAGGAAAGATAGGCAAAAAGGAAAAGGAGGTGGGGTAGCATTGCTGGTTAAAGAGGGAATTAACACAATTGAAAGGAAGGATATTAGCTCTGATGATGTGGAATCTGTATGGGTAGAACTGAGAAATACCAAGGGGCAGAAAACGTTAGTGGGAGTGGTGTACAGACTTCCAAACAGTAATGCGGAGGTTGGGGATGGCATTAAATGGGAAATTAGAGACGCGTGCAATCAGGGCACAGCAGTTATCATGGGTGACTTTAATCGACATATAGATTGGGCTAACCAAATTAGTAACAATACTGTGGAGGAGGAATTCCTGGAGTGTATACAAGATGGTTTCCTGGACCAATATGTCGAGGAACCAACTAGAGATCAGGCCATCTTAGGCTGGGTATTATGTAATGAGAAAGGATTAATTAGCAACCTTGTTGTGCGAGGCCCCTTGGGTCGGAGCGATCATAATATGATAGAATTCTTCATTAAGATGGAGAGTGAAGTAGTTGACTCAGTGACTAGGGTCCTGAATTTAAATAAAGGAAACTACAATGATATGAGGCGCGAGTTGGGTAGGATTGATTGGGGAATGTTACTCAAAGGGCTGACGGTGGATTGGCAATGGCAAACATTCAAAGATCGCATGGATGAACTACAGAATTTGTTCATCCCTGTTTGGCATAAAAATAAAACAAAAAAGGTGACTCAACCGTGGGTAACAAGGGAAATTAGGGATAGCATAAGATCCAAGGAGAGGACATATAAATTGGCCAGAAAAAGCAGTAAACCTGAGGATTGGGAGCTGTTTAGGATTCAGCAGAGGAAGACAAATGGATTAATTAAGAGGGGGAAAATAGAGTATGAGAGTAAGCTTGCAGGGCACGTAAAAAATGACTGTAAAAACTTTTATAGATATGTGAAGAGAAAAAGATTGGTGAAGTCAAGCGGAGGTCCCTTGCAGTCAGAATCAAGGGAATTTATAATGGGGTACAAAGAAATGGCAGACCAATTAAATACATACTTTGGTTCTGTCTTCACAAAGGAGGACACAAATAACCTCCCAGAGATGTCGGGGAACATAGGATCTAATGAGAGGGAGGAACTGAAAGAAATCAGTATTTATAGGGAAATGGTGTTAGGGAAATTGACGGGATTGGAGGCCGATAAATCCCCAGGGCCTGATAATCTGCATCCTAGGATACTTAAGGAAGTAGCCCGAGAAATAGTAGATGCATTGCTGGTCATCTTCCAAAATTCGATAGACTCTGGAACAGTTACCATGGATTGGAAGGTAGCTAATGTTAACCCACTATTCAAAAAAGGTGGTAGAGAGAAAATGAGGAATTATAGACCGGTAAGCCTGACATCGGTAGTGGGGAAAATGCCAGAGTCCATTATAAAAGATGTAATAGCAGAGCACTTGGAAAATAGTGACAGGATCAGACAAAGTCAACATGGATTTACAAAAGGTAAACCGTGCTTGACTAATCTACTGGAATTTTTTGAGGATGTAACTGGTAGAATAGATAAGGGAGAACCAGTGGATGTGGTGTATTTGGACTTTCAGAAGGCTTTCGATAAGGTCCCGCATAAGAGATTAGCGTGTAACGTTAAGGCACATGGGATTGGGGGCAATGTACTGACTTGGATAAAAAACTTATTGGCAGACAGGAAGCAAAGAGTTGGAATAAACGGCTCTTTTTCCGAGTGGCAGGCAGTGACTAGTGGGGTACCACAGGGATCGGTCCTAGGGCCCCAGCTATTCACAATATATATAAATGATCTAGATGAGGGAACTAGATGTAATATCTCCACGTTTGCAGATGACACAAAGCTTGGGGGGCGTGTGTGCTGTGAGGAGGATGCTGAGAAACTCCAGGATGATTTGGACAGGTTGGGTGCTTGGGCAGAAGCATGGCAGATGCAGTATAATGTGGTTAAATGCGAGGTTATCCACTTTAGTGGCAAAAACAGGAAAACTGAATGGCAATTGATTAGGAGAAGGGGAAGTGCAACGAGACCTGGGTGTCCTTGTGCACCAGTCGCTGAAGGTAAGCATGCAGGTGCAGCAGGCGGTTAAGAAGGCAAATGGTATGTTGGTCTTTGTAGCGAGAGGGTTCGAGTACAAGAACAAGGATGTCTTGCTGCAGTTGTACAGGGCCATGTTGAGACCACACCTTGAGTATTGTGTGCAGCTTTGGTCGCCTTATCTGAGGAAGGATGTTCTTGCCATGGAGGGAGTGCAGCAAAGATTCACCAGACTGATACCTGGGATGGTAGGAATGATGTATGAGGAGAGATTGGGTCGATTGGGCTTATACTCGCTGGAGTTTAGAAGAATGAGAGGGGATCTCATTGAAACTTATAAAATTCTAACAGGACTGGACAAACTGGATGCAGGAAGGATGTTCCTGATGGCTGGGGAGTCCAGAACCAGGGGTCACAGTCTAAGGATAAGGGGTAAGCCATTTAGGACATAGATGAGGAGAAATTTCTTCACCCAGAGAGTGGTGAACCTGTGGAATTCTCTACCACAGAAGGTAGTTGAGGCCAATTCATTAAATATATTCAAGAAGGAGTTGGATATATTTTTTAAGGCTAAAGGGATCAAGGGATATGGGGAGAAGGCAGGGACAGGGTACTGAATTTGGATGATCAGCCATGATCTCATTGAATGGCGGAGCAGGCTCGAGGGGCCGAATGGCCTACTCCTGCTCCTATCTTCTATGTTTCTATGTTTGCAAGTCATGTCCTGGGAGAGGCAAAAAAAGGGTCAATGCGGGGAAAAAAAACTCTGGAAAATCCTGCCCCGGCCCTTACTCAGATGCTGCGCAATCTAATTTTTGGGTACTGTCCCCTTTTTTCTTTGTGTCAGGAGAGTAAACAGATATGCAAAACCTTCTAGAGAGGTCTAGTTTTCTAATTGCAGGGCCCGGAGGCTGCCCACCACCATTAAAGTATGTCGCGGGGGCAGGGTGGGGTAGTTGGGGCTATTTTGCAAGTGGGACGGGGGCTAGTAAGAGGCAACAGAGGCCTAGACATTGAGCCATGGAGAAGCAAGTACTGACTTCTCTTGGAAGGCCTCCCCATCTTCCCCGTTCAGTATACCATTAAAATGCCAGATTAGCATATATTAATAGAATCCTGATTAGCATATATTAATGAGGCTCCTGCCTAAGTCACTCGCCTAAAAAAAGGGCCCGGTTAAGATGGCGGGGGGAGGACAGCCATATGAATCAAGCAGGAATGGGGCAGTATGTCTTTGCATAATTGTTTCAACAGCGGCTGCATCATTCCTGCCAAATGGAGTGAGTTAAAATTCCTCCTAAAGTGTTGGGAAGAGAGCGTGAACTGTAACAATCCTGATCCTGACCTACGCACTTTTCTTAGCATTTACTCTTGAATCATTAAAATGAATAGGAAAATGTTAATTAAATACATTTTGGCAGAGGGCTGGCATGTGCAGGGGCTGGAAACATCCTTACTTCTATGACCTAGTTGAACTCCAGGCCACACAGAAGGTTTAAAAACTGTCTCTCTATGACATTAATGATTCTAAATTCTGGGTAGTCTCAGTCCAGTTTCCCATAGGTATTCAGCCCATAGTGAAGAACTAATTGGCATTATTTCAGCTATCTCACTCACGGGCATTAGAAGACTAGACGGTGTGTGGGAAAAAAGTTGTAGACTGTATTAAATCCGTGTGTTAATGGAGACACGGAATGCAGGAGTTGGTTTAACAAGTCTTTACTGAATGGAGACAATCTGGAAACTGAAACTACAGAAGCCTGCCAGGGCCTTTTATACAGGGATGGTCACTGCCGGTACTGCAGTCTGAGACCAGTTATTCCCTTAAAGGGACATACACAACAATTCCTCCCCTTTTAGATAAACAGTACATAACATTCATTTAACAACTAAATAATAACTAATTACAATTACAATTACGGTTGCTAGATACATTAGTTGAAGTTAAGCAATTATAAGTTCAGTCTTTGAGGAGGCTTCCTGATTCTGTCTGGATAACGCCTCTTTGGGATATCAGGTTCTTCTGGCAAGGTTGAGTCGGGATCAATGTCGTTGTTTGGTTCATCTGCTTCCAATATCACCGATTCTGCGGTAGATGCAATGGGTACTTCGGTTTCATTGCCAGGTGTATCAGATCGTGGTGTGGAGTTGAGGTTTTCCAGTGACTCTAGAATCTGGTCAGCATGGCGTCTTACAATGCTTTCTCCAATGTCCACGGTATACATTAGAGGTCCTTGCCGTGTACAGATCGTTCCTGGCTGCCATTTCTCTGTGCGGTAGTCCCGGGCCAAAACTGGTTGACCTATCTTAAAACTCCTGGTCGGCCTTTCATTCATATTCTGAAACTGCCTGTTCTCCACATCTCTTCTGACATTTGGCTTAACCAAATCCAAGCGGCATCGTAGTCTTCGATTGAAGAACATCATGGCTGGAGTTTGGTTGGTAACCGCATGTGTCGCATTCCGGTAGGCAAACAAGAAGTTATCCACCTTGTGTTGTAGGGGTATATCTTCATTACACATTGCCTTGATAGCCTTCTTGAATGTTTGAACAAACCTCTCGGCCAATCCATTAGCGGCTGGATGATATGGAGCGGATGTGTAATGCTTAACACCATTGTTCTTTAAGAACCTCCGGAACTCTTCAGACATAAACTGTGGTCCATTGTCAGAGCAAATCTGTTCAGGCAGCCCATTCCTGGCGAATATGGTTCGTAAGACTGTGATAGTTTTTTCTGTGGTGGTTGAGGACATTTTTATTACCTCTGGCCACTTTGAATGTGCATCCACCGCAATTAAAAAAATCGAGTCCATAAAGGGACCAGCAAAATCAATGTGCACGCTTTGCCATGGAGATGAGGGCCACTCCCATGGATGTAGAGGGGCTTGTGGTGGGGCGTTTTGGACCTTCTGGCGTCCTGTACAGCTCTTGGTCATCTCTTCGATTTCTCTATCGATTCCCGGCCACCACACAAACGCTCTGGCTAAGTTCTTCATTTTTACCCCTCCCAGATGACCCTCATGAAGCTCATTGAGCACTCTATCCTTCAATTTGGGTGGAATTACTACTCTGGATCCACACATCAAGGTTCCTCTGCACACTGACAGCTGTTCTCTTCTCGGCGAGAATGCTGGCAGCAGTGGTTCGCCATGTGCTGGCCATCCCTTCACCGTTAAATCATAGACCCAGGAGAGTGTCGGGTCATTTCGTGTTTCCTTTTCTATGTTTGCATTCGTCACAGGGAGACATTCGACAATAGTCGAGTGGAATAACTCCACTGGATCCACTGCCAGTTCTTCTTCCACCATCGGCAACGGTAGGCGCGGCAATCCATCAGCATTCCCATGCTGTTTAGTTCCTTTGTACTCGATGTCATATTGGTGTGCCCCTAGGAAAAGGGACCACCTCTGTAGCCGTTATGCCGTCATTATCGGTACGCCCTTCTGAGGGTTGAAAATGGAGACGAGAGGTTGATGATCAGTTAGTAGAGTAAATTTCTGACCGTGCAGGTAGTGATTGAACTTCTTCACCCCCCACACCAGGCTGAGGGCCTCTCTGTCAATCTGGGCGTAGTTACGCTCGGCTGAAGTTAACAAGCGTGACGCAAAAGCTATCGGCCTCTCTGAACCATCAAGGAATTTATGTGACAGTACCGCCCCAATGCCGTAGGGAGACGCATCACACGCCAGTTTTATCGGTAGTGATGGGTTGTAGTGAGCCAATACTTCTCTTGAAGTGATTAGGTCCTTACTCTTCTGAAAGGCCCGCTTACATTCATTGCTCCATTTCCATGCTACTCCCGTTCGTAGTAGGGCGTTCAGTGGATGCAGAATTGTGGACAAATTCGGCAAAAACTTATGGTAGTAATTCACCAATCCGAGGAATGACCTCAGTTGTGACACAATTTCAGGCGCTGGAGCCTTAACTACCGCTTCAATTTTGTCAGGGGACTTATGCAACCCCTCTTCATCAATCACGTGGCCACAATACGATATCTGTTTCTTAAAAAACTCGCACTTGGGGCGATTGGCTCGTAGCCCATGTTCACGTAGTCTAGTGAGCACCTGCTCTAGGTTGGCAAGGTGTTCACTGTCATCTTCACCTGTCACTAGGATGTCGTCCAAGTAACACTGAGTCCTCGAAATCCCTTGCAGGACTTGTTCCATCGCTCTTTGCCACATCGCCGGAGCTGATGCTACTCCGAATACCAGTCGATTATACTGGTAAAGACCTTTGTGAGTGTTTATCGTGAGATACTTCCTAAAGGATTCTTCAACCTCCATCTGCAAATATGCTTGTGCTAGGTCAATTTTTGTAAAACGCTTCCCTCCGGATAGTGAGGCGAAGATATCTTCTATCCTTGGAAGAGGATATTGTACAGTGTGAAGGACTGGGTTCACTGTCACCTTGAAGTCCCCACAGATGCGAACCTTCCTTGGCTCCTCAGACTTATTGTTTAACGTTTTCTTCATGACAGGAACGATGGGTGTCGCCCACTCGCTCCAGTCTACCTTAGATAACACGCCTGCATTCTCCAGATTCTCCAGCTCTGCCTCGACGGCTGGGCGAATTGCATATGGTACCGGTCTTGCTTTAAAAAACTTGGGAATTGCATTCTCCTCTATTTTTATCGAGGCGGTTACGCCTTTAAGAGTGCCCAGTTCTTGTTGAAATACCTCTTTGGCATCAGCTAAGATTGTTGACAATCGTCCAGGAGTGACGTCGTCATCCTTTTTACCAGCCACCGTCAGTGCCTGAATGGAGTGCCAGTCTAAACTTATCTTTCTGATCCATTCACGTCCCAATAACGGTGGTCCACCATCTTGCAGAATGTAGAGATACAATTTCCGTATTTTCTTGCCGTTGTATTCGACAGGCACCCTTATTTTTCCTCTGGGGTATACTTTTTGCCCCGTATACGTCCTCAAGACAATGGATGTCTCTCTCAAGGGTATGTGTGAGAATAGCCGCTCGTAGTCTCGTCGATTCATGATGGTTAGAGCTGATCCTGTATCCAATTCCATTTTGACTTGAGACCCTGCTATCGTGAGGGTGACCCAAATGGTTCGGTGATCCTCTTTTGCGATTACATTGTGAAGTTTGAGACAGCTTAGTCTCTTGCTCCCGGATTCACTATCGCTCATCTGGTCTTCGGAACTACTGTCCGTCATCTTTTGTACTTTCCTGTACGGCTCCTTAGTAGCCTTTTTATTGTCGTTGGTCTTCTTCTCAGACCTGCAAACTCGTGCAATGTGTCCCATCTTTCCGCATTGCCTGCATATTTTGTCCTTGGACCAGCAGTCCTTCTGGTCATGGTTTGTTCTGCCGCAGCGATAACATTTTGCAAATCCCCGTGTCATTTCATGGGTGCCGTATTCCTGTGGCTTTTGTTGTATTTCCGCAGCTCCCCTTGCTGCTGCTTCGTACGATACTGCCATGCAGAAAGTCTTATCTAGCGTCAGCTCTCTCTCTGAGAGTAACCTCTTCTGGGTTCCTTCACTCAGGAGTCCACAGACAAATTTGTCCCGTAAGGTATCTGCCAGTCCTGCTCCGAACTGGCAGTGCTTTGGTAGCTTGCGTAGTTCCGTAAGGTAATTAGCATTGCTCTCATTTTTATGCTGATTTCTCCTGTGGAATTTAAATCTTTCTGCTATCAGCAGCGGTGTAGGATTTAGGTGTTCCTGTAGGATAGTAACAATTTCGTTAAAACTCTTCGCCTTCGGTTTGGCTGGAGTAATCAGGTCCCGCAATAGGCTGTACGTTCTTGCGCGCATTAAATTTAGCAATACCGATGCCTTTTTCCCCTTGGCTATTTCGTTTGCCCCACAATATACCTCGACTCTTTCCACATACGTGGTCCAGTCTTCTATTGCATTATCGAAGGCAGTGATATCGCCAGTCTTTGGCATCTTGAAAATCTAAGATGGCATCTCCCGCGCTTTTCCTTCGTCCCCGATGGATCAAAATGGCGCCTCCCGCGCTTTTCCTTCTTCCCCGCCGAGTCAAGATGGCGCCTCCTGTGCTTTCCCGCCGCTGCCGCTGCTGTCAACGCCGCTCTCCACGGTATTTTTATTTTTAACCGTTCCCGTCGTGGAGCGGACCCTCTGGGACACTTCCCTCCCTCTTCTTAGGTCCGAACGCTGCCAGGCTGCGAAGCACCGGCCACGCCCTGTGTGCTCCACCCTCTCTCTCTCTCTTTGCTTCCCGACTCGCTGCCCGGCCCCGTTGCAGAGCCACCCGATCGAGCTCTAGCCCGCCGCAGCCCAGGAAGGATCAGTGCACTACCTGCCACCAGCCCGATTAGCTGGGAAACCACAGACTGGGGAACCAAGCCTGGCTCTTGACAGTCTCCCCTGCAAGTTTTCAATCCGATGATTTGGAGGGCGGTTGCCCACGGTCGACGCCCGTTTCTCGAGTTTCTTTGGATTCTTTTTTTTTCTTTTCTGGCTTCGACCTTCAATAACGTCATCTGAGGTGCTGCCGAGTTGCAGGTAAGTTCGTTTCTTACTCGTCGCCAGTATTAAATCCGTGTGTTAATGGAGACACGGAATGCAGGAGTTGGTTTAACAAGTTTTTACTGAATGGAGACAATCTGGAAACTGAAACTACAGAAGCCTGCCAGGGCCTTTTATACAGGGATGGTCACTGCCGGTACTGCAGTCTGAGACCAGTTATTCCCTTAAAGGGACATACACAACAGACTGTGCACTAGCCTTGGCTCTTATGAGGTGGAGATTGTGTAGGAATGTTCTTGTATTGTATTTGGCCCGGTTCCTGTCTAACTTAAAATCGCCAGATGCTCTAGTCCTGATGCTAGCAGTCCTCCCCTAGATAATGGTACACAAACACCCAGAAGAAGGAAACCTTTGTGTTTAATCTCACATATTTGACCCTTATACACATAATCTAATAGAAGTCCCTGTGATAACGAATATGAATCCAATTAATTACATACGCATGATAACATAACTGCGGAAACCATTTCTACCCCACCCAACAACTGTCACATTTCAGCCAAACACTGGGATGGACCAGTTGGGCCAAATGGCCTGATTCTGTGCTATAAATTTGATGCCATCTTACTGTAGCTGTGACACACTTGTAGTTAACAGTACGGAACTGACATGATAAAAGAGCTTTTATTATACCCCCACAGAATAGGCAATGGGGAATTGGAAAACAGAGTCTAATTTGTCATGTTGATATGAGACACATGAGTTGCATCATACTGGCTTCCCGACTAACTGGTGAAAGCAGTAACATCTGCTGAGTAGTGAGTCAGCTTATGGGGCAACACAAGGAGGAATAAAGGGGCTTCTGTGTTTATTATATTTATCACGTTGAAATAAAAGAGAAAACACAATTGGATTGTGTCAAATTTTTGTTTGATAACGCTCCTGTGAAGTGTCTTGAACCTTTTATTATGCTAAAGGCGTTATATAAATGTAAGTTGTTGAATTTCTTTAAAATCTTGAATTCCTTTTTTAAGGCATTTTGTCACCTCTGTAGCTCACTTGACATCTTCCGAGGGGAGAACAAAGTGCTCGGCCGGGTGGGGGGGCGGGGGGGCGGGGTAGAGAAGATATGGGAGTTGCCTCCAAAAGTAATTACAAGCACTTCTGTCTCTACTGAAAAACCACCAAGCCTGGGCATCATTTATTTCTGGAATTGGAACTGATAAATTGGATAAGACAAATTAATATAAATTGCTGTTTCAAGCATATGAAAGGGGAACATTTACCTGAAGTTTAAGGGGATGATCAAATTTTTATTTAATTAAAAAAAAGAGTCCAGTCTAAGTGGATCCTGCACATTGCTGTGCATCAAGGAAGAAAGCATTTTTGGAGGAGATAAAATTAAACATTGCCAAGTTGTCAGTCCAATTATACTGTTCTTTGGATTTAGGATAATTTTGGAATGATAAAATGGACTCAGGCACAATATAGCAGGTTATTGTGGGAAATAAAAGGCCCAAGAAAAGGTTCAGTTAAGTAAAATAAACAAAATGTGTTTATAACTTGGACCAAGTGGGAATGTTTAGTCTATGTTTTAAAGATTATGATATATTATATTGGACAATAAAGTTCCTCCAAGGCTCAGGAATGAGATGAAATGGTAATGACTGGGATGGGTAAACTGAGATGAGAAGTAGTGATTGAGGACATATGATAGAAATAGGAAAATTACACCACCAAATGGAAATTTTTCTGAAATCATTTTCTTAGGCGATAATGGATGAATTGGATTCAATCCAAAGGGGTTCGGGAAAGATGTATGAGTGCATTCATGAGTAACATAAATCACTTGGGCATAAGTCACCAAAAGATATCAATCCGGTATCAATATACATTCTAGTGAAAGTCTGGAAATTGTAGGTGAGAATAGTTAATTGATAGCTTTCTCAAGGAGATATGTTTCCTTGTCTATACTGAACAATAAGAAAACTGCATTTGACAACCTGGCCACTACCCAAGGCATCGGGACCATGCAGGGGGAAGATAAGCAAAGACCTCCCGGCACCCCCAATATTTTGATTAGATAGCTTGAATAGCCCAAGAATGGCTTGTATCTGATGCCATGTGTGGCATGATCTTGGGGTACCAGTGTGTGTGCAAATGTGATACGTTGCGTGTAAGGCAACTAGCATGTGGAAATACATGGTGAAGATGCACTGAAGAACTGGTCTCAGATATGCTTACTTATTTGAAAATGACATGAAATGCTTAATATGGCTCAGGTGTGTAGGATTCGCAAAATTTCCACATTCTCCCAAGGTTATTAATAAAAGGGACCCTATGGACAATTTAAAAAGGGTATCCAAAGATGGCATCCGCACCTTGTGACCAAAAGCCTATAAGATTTTAAAGCTTGGACTCTGCAGCACAGAACAAGCAGCTTTGGGGAATCGAAACTTAAAATGCATTTCTGTGAAAAGGACTTTTGTGTTTGACAGCTAAGCAAACATTGTATATGCATTTTCGTCAAATTGGAACAGATCAACCCAGTTAGGCCTAAGCATGATGCCATTAGTTTGTCTGCATAAATAATCAGAAACAGCTTAAGGAAGCCATCAAGGCTGGACAGGCCGATCAAAATGCATTAATGACAATACAGCCCAGACATCAGGCCATTAGGTGCGATAAACGGCCATCTAAAACTAGTTATTTTAGATTGGTACAATCATTTAACACAGCCCGCCAAAAGTGAAACAATGGACTGACCTGATTTGGCGCGCAGATAAGGGCCATCAAAAGGAGTATAACTGTAGGCCCTTAGTAGCAACCACTCTCTTGCCTCTTGCTCTCTTCTCCTGACTCTGACCTCTCATCGGGCCTTGGGCTGCCCCCGCCCGCACTCGTGCCCTGGCCTCGTGGCGGATTCTCTTCTCGCTCCCCGCATTGTGCAAGCAACCAAGGACATCCATACCAATTGCGGGTGGGGGACGAGACCCAGGTCCAAAGTCACCCAGGACACTCGGGCCACGAGAGAGGGCAGAGGAAACGAGGCGAGACGAACCAAGACGAAGAGTAAGGTAGACCCAACAAAGAGCAGAGAAGGGCAGCAGAAGGCGCATTGATTAAGACCGAGCGCCGAGTTATAAGCTGACACTCGGGGAAGAAAATATCTGCGGACAGTGAGACTAAGTTGGCTAGTTGAACACTGCGAATGAACTAGCATTAAACGCAGGTGTCCACGCCATAACGAATATACTGGCGTTTGACGCTTGGGTAGTAAAATCTAAGCAGTGAAGACTGCCAACCATCTCGTTGACGCAACGTTACCGCCGCCGACCACCCGAGGGAAAAGAAGAGAACCCATCGCGACGAGACGATGACGGTAGCTGAGGAGAAGAAAGGTGTGTCGCAGCAGCAGCTCCAGCACTGCGCCCTGAGACCACATGGCGACGGAGTACCCCAAAGGACAAGAGACCAGACCTCAAAATTCGCAATTACTAGAACAACAGGCTGTGCTTTGGATTGGTGAGCATGAATTCCTGGCCCCTCATAGCTTAATCTAGTTAGGTATAGGGGTGGGATAAGGATAAGGGGATTGTTAAAGTAGTTGTTTTTCCCTTGATGTGCTGTGTGTTCCCCATTCCCTGTATAAGTATATAGTTATTGTTATATGCCTGTAACTGTTCTCTACCAGTAATTTTCTCATAAGACTGTGTTTTCATTTCTATTTTAATAAAATCTTGGTTTTCTTACACCAAACCACCTGTCTACTCGAGGTTTCTGTATCGAAGCCTGTACCTAAGTCCGGTGTCTAGAACCCAAGGGGCGTGGGAGCGATTCGAACCGCTCACAGGCAGTCAGGTGCATAACTGACTGGGCGCACGCACCACCCGCCACCCCTACAGGTGAGTGAGAAAACCTTTTAATGAAGGCACTGACACATGCGCCATAGAAAAACAGAATTTTAATGAAACAATCAGGATAGAGTTAAACACACTAGTACCTATCAAACGGATTAAAATTAAAGTAAAGAGGGACATAGAATTTGGATTTCTGAAATTCAGGGTTGGATTCCTTTGCGTTAACAATAAAATTGGGACAACTGAGAGCTATGGAGAAATATTACTTAGCAAGAATTATCCACAAGATGGATAAGGGTAAAAGAAGAACTGGAGAATCTTTTAAGTCCATGATTTCTTAATATTATGGTACACTGTAGCCTTCAGTGTAATGTATTATGATTTTCTTTGTCTGTAGCATGATGTATATTAACCAAATGAAATTTAGACAAGAAGAGCAAATGGCTCGAGATGGGCAGGTGATGCTAACAAGAGTGCCTGGTAAGAGTCATTAGTAGGTGGATAGGTACCATAACCACGAGTGACGTTACACTACCATTCGCCCCATCACTTATTCCCCTTTCTTCCTCATACCCGCGTATATTAGCCAGGTTGGGGAGCACACTCTCTCATGCCAATGCGACCACATATGTGATGGAGATTCACGGTAATCACACACTACAGGAGGAGGCATTGTAAGCTGTTGTACCCTTTGGTCACCCTATTCTTCCATAGTCACTGAGTCTGAAGCCCATACTGGCATGGTTACGCGTCTCACTTCATCACCTAGTTAAGATGAAACAAGCTAATGCGCTTGTAGAAGATAAGGTACAAAAGTTAGGAGACCATGAATGGTGAGAGACAATGGGCTAGAAATTCAGTAGGCTTTGCGCCCAGTTTTCGCCCAAAGAGGGCTTTTGCGCCACTTGCTGAGATTGCGCCGATATTCAGCGCTGCGGTAATGGCGGCGTTAGCCAGTAGCGCTGCACCGCCACCGATGACGTCATCGGTGTGCGCAGTGCCCCGCTACCGGCCCGACCGCCATATTTAGTTGCGGCCGCCTCTTCCGCAGCGGCCGCAAACAGCGATCTGAAAACGGGGCCGTCCTGCAGCCTTAGTGGGGCGAGTTAAGGCGGAGGTGCGGCCGGCCGCTTTTTCGGCGGTCGCCTGCCCGCACCTCCATCCCCGGCCTCCTCCACCCCCCCCCCCCGCGGCATTGCCGGCTGTTTTCCGGGAGCCCGGCACTTCTCCGTGGTGCCGGGCTCATTTGCCGGCACTAGCGAGCGGCGATCTCGCTGTTGCAGGCACCTCCCCCTTAAGAGAGGGAGGAAGGCCTGCAGTACCGCAGCCTGCCGCTCCGCAGCGGGTGGCGCTGCGGCACCTAGCGCGCCGAAATTCAGTTTCAGCGCCCCAAGCGGGGGCGGCCACACCCTTGAATAGCGGCCGGCTTCGACTTGGGGTGCTGAAACTGAATTTCCGGCGGGCGCAAGTGGCTCCGCGCACAGCGGTAACTTCTGGGCGCAAGCGAGCTGGCGGGCCCAAACTGAATTTCTAGGCCATAGAAACATAGAAAAATAGGAGCAGGAGTAGGCCATTCAGCCCTTTGAGTCTGCTCCGCCATTCAATATGATCATGGCTGACCCTCTATCTCAATACAATATTCCCGTTCTCTCCCCATACCCCTTGATGCCTTTTGTGTCTAGAAATCTATCTATATCCTTCTTAAATATATTCAGTGACTTGGCCTCCACAGCCTTCTATGGTAGAGAATTCCACAGGTTCACCACCCTCTGAGTGAAGAAAGACAGTGCATAATGTTGGACAACACTCATAGGCTAGATTAATTAGTATGACTTTAATGTGTACACAATATATTCTAGTGTCTCTTAGGATAATTTGTTATATATAATGATAATAACCTAAATCCAAGGATAATCAATGCTCAAGGTATATAAAGTGAATCAGTCAGAAGATCTGACAGAGTCGCTTGAGGACGGAATGAAGAGTTGGAAGGGATTAACACTTATCCCTAGGATATTATGAATTTTAAATGTGCAGAAATTGCTGCAAAAGGCCCAAAACAACTGTTAAAAACAAAATGAGTAAATTTAAAAACAATTCTTGGTTAAAGGCTGCTGAGGCCATTAGAAATCGGTCGGAAGGACAGGACATTTCCGTGTAAAGCAAGGTTTTGAGAGAGTTTGGACACTGATAAAGAGAGGTCTAAGCATTCCAGAGTCTGGAACAAGGACAAGGGCAGCAGGCGCATGGGAACACCACCACCTCCAAGTTCCCCTCCAAGTCACATACCATCTGGACTTAAAAGTATATCCCCGATCCTTCATCATTGCTGGGTCAAAATCCTGGAACTCTCGCCCAAACAGCACTGTGGGAGTACCTTCACCACACGGACTGCGGCCACGTTCAAGGCAGCTCACCACCACCTTCTCAAGGGCAATTAGGGATGGGCAATAAATGCTGGCCTTGCCAGCGATGCCCATATCCCATAAACAAATTTAAAAAAGGATAGAAGGACAGGATGTGGGTAAAGAGTTGCACCTGGTTTAACCTCTAGGGAAGTTGCGCGACACCAGGCATGCCACTTACTTGTCTGCTGTTGGCCAGCAGCCTCTGAGCCACACGATTTTTCGCTTGGAATGGGTGGGAAGTTGCCCAGAGGGATACAGAAAGAAAGACTTGCATTTACATAGCGCATTTCACTACTACCCACCAAATGTCCCAAAGCACTTTACAACCAATTAAGGACTTTTTTTTAAAGTTGCAATGTAGGAAATGCGGCAGCCAATTTGCGCACAAATGGCAATGTGATAATGACCAGATAATCTGCATTTAATGATAAATATTGGCCAGGACACCAGGGATAACTCCCCTGTTCTTCTTCAAAATAGTGCCATGGGATCTTTTACATCCACCTGAGAGGTCAGATAGAGCCTCGGTTTAATGTCTCATCTGAAAGACAGCACTCCCAACAGCACAGTACTTCCTCAATTCTACACTGGAGGAGTGTCAGCCTAGATTTTTGTGCTTAAGTCCTTGAAGTGGGATTATGAACCCACAACCTTCTGACTCAAAGGCAGGAGTGCTACCAACTGAGCCACAGCTGACACTGATATGATTGAAGCCTGGGAGTTAAAATAGCCCATGCCTCATTTTAGGTGGTGTATTGAGGAAGCAACGGTGGTGGCACTGATTGTCATCGGGGTCCTAACTGTGTTATTTGACCCCTATTTATTATACATTAACGAGGCCTTCACCTGCTTCCGATGTCAACTTTGACTGCCTAAATCGAGGTCTGTCTGAAAATCTCAACAGGTAGTCCTCCAGTGGTAAGTTGAAGAGGTTTTAAAAAAAAATGTCATCCCACCACTGCTTCATTTACACCTAAGAACTGGGCGGTAGTAGGACAACAAATGGCTCTGTGGTGCTTGGCTCAGGGTTTCTTTCACTTGCATCGCATAAAGACATATTTTCAAGTCTTTGCACTGCAGCCTCTGTAATTATTCATTTAAAAATTTTAATCAAAACTCTTAATAAGACAAATATTTTATATATGATTAAACATCAAAGTGAAAGACCAACTCTAATGGCACCATCAGTCACACTTTCCTGTCAGTGTTTACAACCTTTCAGCAGGTAAGCATTAGTGCCACAAGATTTTCACTTGGAAAAACGGGTTAATCAATGACAACCAACAGGGATTTGTTAAAGCCAAGTCATGTCTGACGAACTTGATTGAGTTCTTCAATGAAGTGACAAAGAGGGTTCATTATATATAAATTATTAAACCTTGCTGGGGGAGACAATCGAGTACTCTCTGTTTCACCAGTTGCTCATTGTGGATGATGTCAGTCTGTATGGAGTTGCATAGAATCTTTTTGAGATAAGCTTTCAACTGCTTTTTCTTTGATGTGAAAGATAATTCAGCCGATCTGATTAAAAAAAACGCAGTAGGGACAATCAGTTTAACCAAAAAGGATAACGCCAGGAACTGTCAAATCACCACACTGCTGTCAAACATATCCTGCCACACACTGACTGCAAGCACTGCCAAAGTCTTTTTCTTACTTTGATGTGACTGAAAAGAACGAATTTGTATTTATATAGCATCTTTCACGACTTCAGAACGTCCCAAAGCACTTTACAGCCATTGAAGTACTTTTTGAAGTGTAGTCACTGTTGTAATGTAGGAAACGCAGCAGCCAAATTGCACACAGCACGATCCCACAAACAGCAATGTTATAAATGATCAGATAATCTACATTAGTGATGTTGATTGAGGGATAATTATTGGCCAGGACACAAGGGAGAACTCCCTTGCTCTTTTTTGAAATGGTGCCATGGGATCTTTTACATCCACCTGAGAGAGCAGACCAGAACCTCAGTTTAACATCTCAACTGAAAGACAGCAACTCCAACAGTACAGCCCTCCCCCAGTACTGGACTGGAGTGTCAGCCTAGATTTTTGCGCTCAAGTCTCTGGAGTGGGACTTGAACCCACAACCTTCTGACTCCGAGACAAGACTGCTACCCACTAAGCCACAGCTGACAGCAAAATTAATTCCGTTTTTTATTCTGAGTCTTAGGGTAGCCTCGGTCTTCTCGGGAGACTGCACTGTAGCTCCATTGGCTACTCAAAGTTATGGCGAGTTTCACCAGCAGACCCCATTACTTACGCTGTAGGCCTGTGCATTAATGTGCCCCTGATCACATATTATTGTCCTCGATGCTGAATATATTTGCAGCGCCTCAATAACAATGTCCCATAAAAATGCAAGCAAAATTAGAAACTAATGAACGTACGGCTAGTGCTGTATATTTTCAGACATATAAAACAAAACACTAATTATCTTTTTTAATGCTGCTGGCTTTAAATATAAATTAAAATGACACAGTGGGCTGGTTTTACTTTCCTGTGTTTCTTATTAGTTTGTTGATTCATTTTTCCAGCGTAGTGGTTACAAAACCACCAGTTCTATAGCCAGTACCCAGTAGTTACTCTTGGTGATATTAGGGGATGGATTTTTAATGCGTCTGTACGACATTTCTCGGTCCATTATATTAGAGGAGACATTAACCCATTTAAAATAGCAGCTGGAGGACTGGCATCAGAACACATTCAGTATTTGTCCACGACTATTGTCAACAGTCATTTCCAGGCTGAGATTTATTTTTCTCTCTCTCATTTTGTCTGGTAAGGCACCTTCCCCAGCTGGCAGGAGATGGTGGCCTGCTCCCAGAACTTTTAAAATGGCAGTCTTGATCCAGCTGCTTATGGGTACATCAGAGTGACTGAAGCAAGTTGTCAACTCATTTTTCCAGCCTTCGCTGTACTCATTGCCGCATAATCTGGTCACGATTGAGAAATTTCTACACAATTGGACATAAGCTGCCACTCTACAGCAGAATTTGGCGTACCAACCCATCATTACAAAAAAGTGGCCTTTATTCATGTGAGCCTCAATGGTGAGCACTAGCAGGCTATTCCATCACAGAGGGTGTCACAGACAAACCCAATCCTCTCTTCACCCACCATCCACAGACATACATTCCCTGTAGAAGTCAGTGGCTAACAAACAGGAACAGGAACCCCGACTGATTTTCTCCACCCCAGATCAGGGGCATGGAGGCAGGTGTAGGGCCTCAGCCACCTGCCCGTACTAGGATAAACAATCCCTCTACACCTCCATCTCCCACCAGGATGGCCTGAGGATGCTCCGCTTCTTCCTTGAACAAAGGCCCAACTAGTCCCCATCCACCACCACCCTCCTCCGCCTGGTTGAACTTGTTCTCACATTGAACAACTTCTCCTTTGACTCCACTCACTTCCTCCAAATCAAAGGTGTTGCTATGGGAACCCGCATGGGTCCTAGCTATGCCTGCCTTTTCATGGGATATGTGGAACACTCTTTGTTCCAGTCCTACTCAGGTCCCCTCCCTCACCTCTTTTTCCGGTACATTGATGACTGTATCGGAGCCGTTTCCTACTCTCGCCCTGAACTAGATAATTTCATTCACTTTGCTTCCAATTTCCACCCTCCCCTCACCTTCACATGGTCCATCTCCGACTCTTCCCTTCCCTTCCTCGACTTCTCCGTCTCCAACTCTGGGGATAGGTTATTGACAAACATTCACTACAAGCCCACTGACTCCCACAGCTACCTGGACTACACTTCCTCCCACCCCGCTTCCTGTAAGGACTCTATTCCATTCTCCCAGTTTCTCCATCTCCGCCGCATCTGCTCTGACAATGCCACCTTCCATACCAGTGCTTCCGACATGTCTTCCTTTTTCCTCAACCGAGGGTTCCCCTCTACTGTGGTTGACACGGCCCTTGACCGTGTCCGTTCTATCTCCCGCACTTCTGCCCTCTCCCCTGCCCCTCCCTCCCAGAATCACGATAGAATTCCTCTTGTCCTCACCTTTCATCCCACCAGCCTCCACATTCAACGGATCATCCGCCGCCATTTCCACCACCTCCAGCATGATCCCACCACCAAACACATCTTCCCCTCACCTCCCCTTTCAGCATTCCGAAGGGACCGCTCCCTCCGCGACACCCTGGTCCACTCCTCTATCACCCCCAACACCCCTTCCCCTTCGCCCGGTACCTTCCCATACAAGCGCAGGAGATGCAACACATGCCCTTATACCTCCCCCCTTCCCACTGCCCAGGGCCCCAAACACTCCTTCCAGGTGAAACTGCGATTTATTTGTACTTCTTGCAATTTAGTATACTGTATTCGCTGCTCACAATGTGGTTTCCTCTACATTGGGGAGACCAAACGCAGATTTGTTGCCCGCTTTGCGGAACACCTCCATTCAGTCCGTAAGGGGGACCCCGAACTTCCGGTCACCTGTCACTTTAATTCTCCGCTCCATTCCCACTCTGACCTCTCCGTCCTCGGCCTCTTACACTGTTCCACTGAAGCTCAGCATAAGCTCGAGGAACAGCACCTCATCTTTCAATTAGGCACTTTACAGCCTTCTGGACTCAACATAGAGTTCAACAATTTCAGATCATAACCTCGGCCCCTATCATATATATATTTTTTATCCACACTTTTTGTTCGTGTCTTCTTTTCTTCTCTCCCACATGGCAACTGTCTTCCATTCTGCCAGCGCAATTTACACTTCATCTAGAGCCATCCTTTGTTTCTTAACCTGTCCCATTACCATCTCCTTTTGTCTTGAATATCTCTTAATGTCTCTTAACCTCTCCTGCCTTCTATCCTATCACAGACCTTCCCTTTTGTTCTTTCATCCCCTCCCCCCTTTCCCAACCTCTACACTTGCTTAAAAATCTGTTCCATTTCCTGCTTTTTTCCAGTTCTGACGAAAGGTCATCGACCTGAAACGTTAACTCTGTTTCTCTCTTCACAGATGTTGCCTGACCTGCTGAGTATCTCCAGCATTTTCTGTTTTTATTTCAGATTTCCAGCATCTGCAGTATTTTCTTTTTGTATTAGGATAAACTATGTTAGCATAAACCAGGCATCCAACCTTGAACCTTCCCAGTCTGTATGGCCCAGGCACTCACCATATAAACTGAACCATTGAGACGATTATTTTCTATAGTCATTTTGGAATACAGATTTTCTCCTCTTTTGTATTGTACTTCAACCGCAGAATACTCAGGCGATAATGGTTTCCTTTCAATCTGTAGAATTCCTAGTAATTATGTTGTCATTTTAGCTTTTACCCAGCCTTGTTTAAACACCTCCAAGGAATTATTTTTAATGCCATTGATATAATAAATTAGTTATATGTTTCCAACTGTCTTCATCAAATCATTTCACATGAGTAATACTTGCCTACAGAAGATAAAACAGAAATGGTCGTAATCTTTCCATACCTGCTGCTAGAATGTCCCATTATCTCCGCTGCAGGAAAATCAAGGAACCTAATTGCAGTCTTACATCTGAATTCAGATTTATATTCAGTCAACATCAGAATGGTTACTCCAACACAAGCTTTGGTACCCTCCCGATATTCTCAAACCACACACAAACATCAAAATAGCATGACATGAAAAATCCTACGGCTGCTCAAAGACTTGTATTATTTACAGAATATTAAGAGCTAGCAACACACAAAATGGCACACACAATGATAAATGCCTGATTCATGTAAACAACATTTGGCTGGATTAGAGTTGCCTGAAATTAAAGGTTCTGTTTTTTTTTTAAAAAAAGACTTGCTTCTTGGGTTTATGGTCTTTTCCTGGTCCTAAAGATCTTTGAGTTATTACTGAAGAGGCTGCAGGAAAATATTTAAGAGAGGCAAGTTTGTGTCAGAAATGGGTTGACAATTGTTCTTTATACTACATCAAATGTTTTAAAGAGCACAGTTTTGCCGGGGTGGGGGTGGGGGGGGGGGGTGGGTGAGGTGAATTGTTATTCTGATACTCTGAGGAATTGCTTCACACAGAGAGTAGTGAGAATGTGGAACTGGCTACCACATGGAGTGGTCGAAGTAGATAGCATTGAGGTATTTAAGAGGAGGGTTGATGCTTGTGTGGAATATAAACACCAGCATAGACCAGCTTTAGATTCTTTGTAATGTTTCCTACATTACAACAGTGACCGTACTTCAAAAAAGTACTTCATTTGCTGTAAAGCTCTTTGGGTCCTCCTAAAAGGTGCGATATAAATGTTTGTAATTCTATGTATATATCTTGTCTCCATACATAAATATGTCAGGAAGACTTGCATTTACATAGAGCCTTAATACCTCTCTCGGAAATATCTCAAAGCCCTTCACATGCAAGGCAGTGGCCATTATCACCACAAGATCACGAAATAATTACGGATGAGGAATAACATTCATCCCACCTTAATTCATCCATCCAGAAAGACACTGAAGTTTTCCCATTCAGAATTCAATTGATTCTTAAAATTATTCCACTAATCTATCCTGAAGTCTATTCCAATGTGATCAATTTGTGTGAAGATAAACTTGCTGATATCAGGCCTAAATTTGTCTTTTTCTACTTTGAATATGTTCCTTGTTCTACTCTTGCAATTTAGTTTAATTTTCCACATTTACCTTTTCTAAACACTTTACTATCTTACATACCTTTAGAAGATTAAAGGCTGGATTTTCTCAATGGGGGCGCATTGGGGGCGGGATTGCTGGTTGTCGGGTTTCAGTCCGATCCCAAACGATGTCTGGCCAACCCACGCTATTTTCCCTTGATTGACCTTGTTAAGCCTGCCCTGCGGGCTTAGCCGGCCAATTAGGGGAAAGCCGGTGACAGAGGACGTCAACATTTTTGACAGATGAATTGTCAGCATTTGACAGCTTTGCTGACAATCTCTGTTTTATGGTGAGCCCTTGTACTGAAGACTCACCAAACCGCTTTCCTTAGCAGAAATCAGATGGCTGCTGCATTTGAGAATGCAGCAGCCATTCTGTCATCTCTGCCGTTGAGATGAGGCACCTCCGGATCCCCAAGGGTTGAAGCCTGCAGGAAGAAACAAAGGTAAGGAAACTTTTTCTAACACTTTGCGCTCACTTCTCATACTTACCTCTCTATACTTGCACCCATCACTCACCTCCACAGTGGACTTTTCAACCCCTCTCACACCCGCAGACCCACTGCTCGCCTCACTGACCCTGGCGAGGTTTGCAGCTGTCGGGAAGCCCGCACTTGCAGGGGTAAAATGGGGATAAGCCTCTTAACTGCCTGTTAACAGGCAGTTAATTGGCTGTAATCCCCTTCCCGCCTCCCGAGAAGATGGCACGGAGACGGGTTGGGACCGGTTTCGGTACCCGCTCCCAGTTTCTGCCATTTTCCCGGCAGTCCCACCTCCATACCTGCCTCCCCAGGGCTGGCAAAATTCCCCCCATACTCTCAGATGCCTCCTTTTCAGGTTCTCCAGCATTTCCTTATAATTTGGAGTTTTGACTTCAGGGATCAGCCTTGTGGCTCTTCTTTGCACCGCCTCCGGTGTTTAAATGTCTTGGTGGCCAGAATGGGACACAGTATCAAAGTTGTGGTCTGATCAGTGCTCTGTACAGTTTGATCATAGCTTCCTCTGACTTATATTCTGCTGTTTTGACTATATGGTTCAACGTCCTATTGGCCTTTGTTGATTGCTGCTCTGCATTGGTTGGACATGTTTTGTGTAAAGTCTACTAAGGTTCCTAGTTTTCATTTAGCTTTATCTTTAGCTATTTCAACATCATTCATAGAGTATATGCTATGTAGGCTAACATTTATATTGTATATATTAAAGGTACTTTTCCTTGATCAGTTGAGTCATTTCAATAGTAACAAAAACAGATAACCATCCCATTGCTTCTTAAAATGATTCCACTAATCTATCCTGAAATATAAGTCAAGTGTCAGCTGTGGCTCAGTTGGTAGCACTCTCTCCTCTGAGTTAGAAGGTCATAGGTTCAAGCCCAACTCCAGAGACTCGGTCACATAATCTAGACTGATACTCCAGTGCAGTATTGAGGGAGTGCTGCACTGTCAGAGGTGCTGCCTTTCAGATGAGACATCAAATTGAAGCCCCTGTCTGCCCTCTCAGGTGGACGTAAAAGATCCCATGGCACTATTTGAATTAAAGTAGGGGAGTTCTCCGGATGTCCTGGCCAACATTTATCACTGAAGCAGCACCTAAAATAGATTATCTGGTCATCTATTTCATTGTTGTTTGTGGAACCTTGCTGTGCGCAAATTGGCTGCCGTATTCCCGGCATTGCAACACTGATTACACTTCAGAAGTATTGAATTGACTGTAAAGAGCATCGGAACCTCCAGATAGCGAGTCTTTCTTTCTTTAACATCTGAGGAGCTTTGTTATTTTTAAAAAATCAGTTACTGCTTTTTATTCAATAACAAGTTGTTCTTGTTGGCTTTATCTTATCAACTGCTAGAAATATTAGTTCTGTGATGAGTAAAGTGTTCTGGGATTGTTAATCATCCAAGCACAGTAATCTATGATGACCTTGTACTTTTTTTTGTCCTGCAGGCTGTCCCTTTAATCATTCATGATAGCCCACACAGCACAAAAGACTCTGAATATGTTTTTTTAAACAGCCAATTGATAATAAATTAGAAAAAAACTGGTCAACTAAGTTCAATATGGTTTACAGGAATATAGACAACTATCAGATATGTTAACAATTGTATTCATCAACAGCAGGATTTACTCAACAGTGACTACACTTCAAAAAAGGTATTTCATTGGCTGTAAAGCGCTTTGGGACGTCCTGAGATCATGAAAGGCACTATATAAATGCAAGTTCTTTCTTTCTTCCTTATTCTCATGAATTAAGTTGTGCAATAGGAAACTTTTAAGTCTCCGTCAAGCCTGGTACACTGTACTTTGGATTTAACAGCAGTTGGTAAACATCCAGTGAGTCACTCAATACATCCTGCAGAAATCACAGGAGACAGAGAGAAAATAAACTTTAAAATAACAGAAACCTCCTCAATTCACAAAGAGTATGCCTTATGTCATATACTTACATGTGAAATATAGGAACAGGAGTAGGCCATTCAGCCCCTTGGGCTTGTCCCAGAGGCCAGGCACCAAGATCTATAAAGTGACTGCCATATAGGCTATTAAGTTAGTCAGGTTTAGTGACAGGTTACAGACACAGCACAAGAAATAGTCAAAAGAAGGTGCTGAGAAGCGATGATCATTAGATTTTATTTTAAAAACGCTACAACACAGACCAACATTTTGTAAAATGGTAACACTACAAACGGAAGCCATTCTGATGTAGAAAAATGTTAATATTAGAGGGACCTCTAAATAATGGCCATCCACTAGTGGAAGCAGACAAAGGACATTTCTAGACTGCTACAAAGATGCCTAGCATCATTTAAAGATGGATGAACAAAATGATCGAAGGTAATGATGTAGAAATATTGTTCAAGCAATAAAAGGACAAACATGAGGTACTAATGTTATTCAACCTGAAAAGAATATTGATCAAAAACCACAGTTTGATAATTAGCTGGGCAAGTTTAAAGAAAAAGTCACTGGTAAATGAAGCCTAAATACATGAGGCAAAGGGGTAACTGTAGTCAAGTCAGAGGATGCTGTAATCACTAAAACCAAATATTCTGACATTCTCGTACAAACTACATAAACATATAACCTTACTACAAAGTATGGCCCATTATTTTAAGGAAAGGAACAGAGTGCCCAAGCACCAAATAAACTGATAGAGATTCTATTCTGTATTAATGAAAGGTTCAAATGATTTTACACAAACAATGTGCAATCTTCCATGGATAGAAACATTAAAAAAATACATCAGTTTTATTTGATGTGGTTTCAATTAGACTGACGTATACTATCACTAAGAATAATTTAAAACTTCTGGCAATTGAAGATGTGCCTGGGAAGCTTTTATGCTCTGCCTCATTATGAGCTGCATTAGCCCAGTGCCCTGCTGTATGAACACACAGGAGATGTTGCCATGGGATCACCCATTTCTTCACTAATGTCTGAAATCTCCATGCAACACATAGGACAGGAAAATACAAGACTAATTAAAAAAAATTTCCTTCAACAATTTTATCTGTTTCTCGTGCAAAGTAAAAAAAAAATCAAAATCTGCTAATTACTAGAGATGTTTTATTCCCGGTACAAGTATCACATCAGCGGTCAGATTACTGCCTGAGACTTCAGGCGGTTTACTTGTGCTAGAACTGCGTCATGTCGCAGGAGACCTGGTGTCACGTACCATCCTCCTGATCTTACACTCTGTTCTCTGTAGATACGGTGGGCTTGGTTTTTACAAAGAAACTCACAAAGTGAAAACACGAGGGTTCGGCTCCCCTTGTTGACATAAGCCAAAAACTGCTCCCTTATCTCGACAGCACAATCATAGACCCATATTTTCATTGGGCAATGGTGCAGTCAGTTCCTGATATCTGGGGCTTAGAGTACAGCACACAGCGAGATCCACGCATCGGCATTGACTGCATTTCTATCATCTAAGAGCACCTTAGATGTCACTCCACAAGAGCTAGGCACAAGTTGTACGTGCATTTGAATCGACTCAATGCATCCACCAGCTACTTCCGTTCTGGAGGACAGCAACTTTTGTCCCTTAGTCGCTTAACTCCTTCCAGTAACAAATCATGGTTAATACGTCTGAAGGAATGACAACATAAGTGGTGTTCAATGGTTATGAAATAACATGCTTTGAATATAATTACCCTGATTTGATGGGAACAGCAAAATCAGCTTCCCCTGGAACAGGCCCACTCACGCCATCGGTGAAGACAGGGAGCCTCATCCAATGCCAGGATTTTCCCTTGCACATGTTTTTGTAGCTCTGGGACGTAGGCCTGCATTTTGGGTAACTGGGATCTGCAAACTTGGGTGGGTCATTAAAGGGGAGTTCACTAATTTTCATCATTAACTTGGAGTTCACTATTTTTCTGCCTTATACTGAAAGGAAGTGTGGAAAGTATAGTTTTACGGAATGATGTGTAATGAGAGCACCACCTAAAATTCCCTCACTTAGTAATAACTCCTTGGAGGTCTTGTCAAAGGAGGTGCAGTGAAGGAGCGCGGCACGCTTTGATGCTAAATGCCACCCACCTGTTCAATCGAAGTTCCAAACTGCATGGCTGGAGGTAGCCGAGTGGGCAAATAGTCCCCCAGGTCCATCGTGCCAGGTAGTAAATGCAAAAGAAGTTCTGTGCAATTAAGAGAAGTTTCATGGTAAGTGTACCTACCTTGATATGCATGTTTACTCTCTGGCCATAGAAGATATGGACCCAATGTAAATGTTCATCTCCTTTAACGCACAAAGGAACATGTAACCTTTGTCCATACAACTGTAGGGCATAATTGCAGTGGGGCACAATAATACTTTGCTCATAGCAGTCCAAAGTTCAGCCTGCAATGAGCAGAAACACCACACTAGTTAATTTGCAACGGCCTGAAACAGGGAAGGAGGTGGTTCTGGCCAATAGGTTGCTGTTTAGGAAGCTCAGCTAATTGCTAACATCTTCCTAAATGTGCTCTGCTTACAGATCAAAGCACTGTGCAAACACAAAGAGGGGACCAGAGCAGGCACGGGCCCAGTCACCTAAAGCAGCTCACCCTCTATTAATAGATAACCCGTACTGTTTTGGCCATGAGTCTGTGATGGAGATTTTCAAGAGCAAGTTTGAAGGAGCGATGCCAGCAACCAGCAATTATTCCCCCATTTAATATTATCCTTCCTACACTGACTCACTTTCTTAATCCTCAGGATAGGTTCTACACTTGCAAAGCAGGTGCCTGAGAGGCAAAATGTCATTGTAGTCTTATCTCACTTTGAAGTTGGGGAAGCATTGTAAATCTTTCTCCTTTTCTCTTCCTATTGGTTCTTCCTCCTTTTTGCTTCCTATAGGAGAACCAGCACAGTTTCCCCAGTGAATGTGGGTCGTGAGTTTGAGGAAGGTACACCAAGTGATTCAAAATTGAAGAGTAGCAAGTATGGGCGGCAGGGGAGGACAATGAAATACCTGGCCAGGCTGAGAGTCCACAGTCTACATCTGTTGCATGGGTGATAAACTGGTATCTGACTGGCCTTGCTTTCAGAGGGGAACTAATGCTGGAGTAGAAGCATTTTCTACATCATTTAAGATGCCCTGTCACATAAGCCAGACTTCAAAGGATTGATGATGAAGTGCCAGAGAGCAGGCCGGCATCATCATCCACTGCGCTGTTGGGCCATGGCTCCAAATGTTGCTGGAACATCTCATGCTCCTACACCTCGACATTCAAGGCCATGACTATAGCAATAGGGCTACACCATCCAATAGCAACCTGTCACCAGAGATGCTCCTCCGAGTCAGGGAGCACTTAAGACACAGTCATGGATTGTGCAGTGGGACAAGCACACCTTATAGGGTCACCAATGGGAAGCATGGACATAGGACTTCGAACGCATAACTAATGTGAACAGCACAATATAAATATTGATTTTTATTTATTCTTGGTGTGTACAGCATTTGCTTGTCCATGGCTATGGAAAGGTAACAAGTTCTGGTAAAGTTGACATTTCAGCTCTGGAAGAGGGAATCTGCTACATGTCTTTAGGTGAAACAGCATTGTGGCTTTATAGCAAAAACAAGGGTGGTCAGTGGCATGACGTGGCCTTTAATACAAGTAGTTCTCAATCACACGGTTCTCCACCAATTTACACATCTGTTCATTAACTCCCACCATGTCTCCCTTCTCCACTTCCTGTGGACCTGCAGCTCCATGCAACTCATCATCATCCTTTGCATGTTCATTCCTCACTAGATAGTAAAATTGTATACCATGCAGCAAGCAGTGATGAGTATGGCGACTTTGGCTGGAATGTAGTGCAGCCCTCTGCCTGAATGATCCAAAGAACGGAATCATTATTTTAGCATCCCAATGGTGTGCTCCACAGTACCTCGGGTGGTGGCATGGACCTCTGTATTTGCACTCTGCTCTGGATCTTCTAATTGGATTCTAAACTTCTCATCATGGTTATAAAGGGTAGCCCTGGTCCCCCTACAGTCATCTGCCCATTGCCGTAGAACCTTCAAATAATGCAGATAAGATGGACTGCTGCATAATTAAAGCATAAGGGCACTCGATGGATAAAAAGTGTTTATATTCAGGACCACATTTCTGTAGTCAGAAACCACCTGAACCTTTGGAGTGCTGCCACTTTCTGTTAATGTCTACATGTGGGTGAATGTGTAGATTCCTAATGGTCACATAGCTCCCATCTATACAACCATGGACTCTTGGGACTTTATTAGCTGCAACTTGTAATGCAGCAGCAATTATTAAGACTTCAGAAAAGTATCGCTGAGCAAACTAAAGGATTTAGCAAAAAGATATGAACACATGGGAGAAAGAAAATTATGCAAGATTCTCAGTGCAGAAGTAGATGAATGGCCACTGCCAAAAACCTGCCAACGCGAATTGAACCAGCCTTGTTTGATGAATTAGACCAAAGTAGGCCAGGCCCATTGAGCAGACATGTGACCACTTTATAGGGGACAGACGCATGCTGAGCATAGCCTTGTCCAACATTGTGAAATTCGGAATTTAACTATTGAAATACGGATTGAGCTTGCCTGTCTCCTTCCTGCCGCAAAATTTTGGCACCGCTATACGTGGGGCATGCCCGATTTTAGGACCTGCATGCGTCACCAGCAAGGCTCCGCACTGCTGGCAGAGGCTTATGAAATTGGGGCTCGTGTCCACAGCATTCTTCAGCTCACCACTTCTTCAACAGCTGACACTCTCAGTGCTCAGCAATGCAGATGGTCATTCCACTGTCAGTATCTGCATTGCTTGTATTTCACGGTGAGACGTAGGACAATGCTTTAACTAGCTCAAAGAGCAATTATAAATTCACAAGCTAATAGCCCAAATCCTGCTGCAGCATGGCATCTCACGGCGTGTACCATTAGCTAGAATTTTTCCAGCACCCTTCAACTCAAAAAACTTTTGTCCTGTAAGTTGCCGGAAGTGCGAGCTGATAACGGCATGGCGAGGGCAACGGGGCATCTGGGACCTTAGTAAACAACGGAATCAACAGTGCATCACCCTAACCATTGAGATTAATGATTGAAAAGTAAACAGAGCAGCAACAGAGAAAGAAGGTTAATTAGAGTCACATCAGGTACAGAAAGAGAAATAAAGAGAAGGATTAAGAGAGAGAGAAAAAAAAGAGACAGACAGGAAAAGTAAGAAAAAAATATAAAATCTTAAATTTTCAAAATCTGCAAGAACAATTTACTACCTGCAGGAATGAGACACCACGGTTTAATTTGTTCCCTTTCTGGGCTGGAGAGGTTGATTGGCATAGCATTAATAATTATCATGTTGTTTAAAGGGTACTTATGTTGTTAAGTATAAGCCCTGTCTTTCTGTGGCGACTTTAATTCGAGTTTAATGTGCAAATCCAGCACGTTCTTAAAAATAACAGGGCGGCTAAGGGGGAGATGCTGTTTGTGCAAAGCAAATGGCGGAGCAGTGTAAATCGATCACCAGGTTCTGGAAATTCGCAACTCATGGCGTATCTCTTCTTTGCCTGAACTTGCTGGTCGATTTGTGCACAAATAACAGCTTGCATCGTGAACTCACTGTTACTTTTCTAGCAAGATTTGGGTCATCGTTTTATCCTCTATAAGGCTTATTCGCCGGTCGGGTAACTCCAGTCTAGGAGCGGCACTCACAGGGAGCATGGATTAGGGACCCATGAGCCTGATTTTCCTTCCATTTGAATGAATCGATGAATGATTTCTCAACCAGCACTGCCAAGAGCACCCGATTGGTGAACCAGGTGTTACATTCTATTTAGGGCATTCCAATTTGATAGCCAAACCTTTACAGGACATTGGAGCAAATGACCTGATGTGACTTTGGGGAGTAACAAAAGCCTGCCTACATCACAACAGTGATTACACTTCAAAGGTACTTCATTGGCTGTAAAGCACTTTGAGACGTCCTGACTGAGGTAATGAAAGGCACAAGTCCTTTCTTCTTTGTCATCCACATCAATATTTAAGTGATAGTTTTTCAAATAAATAGTTTATTAAATAAATGATAAATCAGAGCACTCGATGGGTATTTGTACCATTAATACATTCCTACACTTGAAACAGATACTGCACTATAATACCAATTTTAATGGTCTGTGCTAAAATCTATGTAAGGGTATTTGCATTTGACTTTGAAACTAAATAAAAACTACAAAAGGGTCAAATGTTGTGAATATTCCAAACGTTCCTGTATACACTAAATTAATTAGATCAAAATGGACGTTAAAAATACATTTCTTGCTCAGGCATTGTATTAAAATGCCTTTTCTTCCTGCTGGCAAGCTTCAAAGGCAATAAAATGTGCATTGTAGCAGTCTCACTGAGTTGAAGGTCCGCTGAGTGTTATGATCTTGGTTTTGAGAATTTTTTTATAGCAGAAAAAATGCAGCTGCCGATATGAATCTGAATGAGATTTCTTTGAATTACATTTTGCATTGACACAGAATCGAGCAAAAATCAAAGTGTTATGCTGTTTTTAATCATTCTAACTATCTTAACACTAGAGAACTGGCACTGTGGGAATCTACAAAAGACCATGCTGATCGACTTCAGTTAGGATTACCATCTTGAGCAATGAGAAAGAAAAGCCTTAAAGCCCTAATGGAGGTAGTGAATCCCCTTTGCCTCGTGTGTGCAGCTCCCCGACTGCAAATCCACTGGCTCAACTGCTAATCTCTCCAATCAATGTATTTCAACAACATTCAGGGATTGTTTATTGCAATGTAGGTGGACCTTGGGAAAACCAATTGAATCAGGGATTCCACACACGCTGCACTTTCACCCATACATGGTACAGACACACTAGGCTACACACGCTATGCCACATGCACACACATTCAATGGCATTACCATCGCTGAATGCCCCACCATCAACATCCTGGGGGTCACCATTGACCAGAAACTTAACTGCATCAGCCACATAAATATTGTGGCAACAAGAGCAGGTCAGAGGCTGGGTATTCTGCAGCAAGTGTCTCACCTCCTGACACCGCTAAGCCTTTCCACTATCTACAAGGCACATAGAAACATAGAAACATAGAAGATAGGAGCAGGAGTAGGCCATTCGGCCCTTCGAGCCTGCTCCGCCATTCAATGAGATCATGGCTGATCATCCAAATTCAGTACCCTGTCCCTGCCTTCTCCCCATATCCCTTGATCCCTTTAGCCTTAAGAAATATATCCAACTCTTTCTTGAATATATTTAATGAACTGGCCTCCACCACCCTCTGTGGCATAGAATTCCACAGGTTCACCACTCTCTGGGTGAAGAAATTCCTCCTCATTTCAGTCCTAAATGGCTTACCCCTTATCCTTAGACTATGACCCCTGGTTCTGGACTCCCCGGCCATCAGAAACATCCTTCCTGCATCTAGTCTGTCCAGGCCTGACAAAATTTTATAGGTTTCGATGAGATCCCCTCTCAATCTTCTAAACTCCAGTGAGTATAAGCCCAATCGACACAATCTCTCCTCATACGTCATTCCTGCCATCCCAGGTATCAGTCTGGTGAATCTTCACTGCACTCCTTCCATGGCAAGAACGTCCTTCCTCAGGTAAGGCGACCAAAACTGCACACAATACTCAAGGTGTGGTCTCACCAAGGCCCTGTACAACTGTAGCAAGACATCCTTGTTCCTGTACTCGAACCCTCTTGCTACGAAGGCCAACATACCATTTGCCTTCTTAACCGCCTGCTGCAACTGCATGCTTACCTTCAGCGACTGGTGCACAAGAACACCCAGGTCTCTTTGCACTTCCCCTTCTCCCAATCTATTGCCATTCAAATAATAATCTGCCTTCCTGTTTTTGCCACCAAAGTGGATAACCTCACATTTATCCACATTATAGTGCATTTGCCATGCTTCTGCCCAATCACCCAACCTGTCCAAATCGTATTGGAGTTTCACGACATCCTCCTCACAGCTTACCCTCCCACCCAGCTTTGTGTCATCTGCAAATTTGGAGATATTACATCCAATTCCCTCGTCCAGATCATTAATATATATTGTGAACAGCTGGGGTCCTAGGACCGATCCTTGCGGTACCCCATTAGTCACTGCCTGCCACTCGGAAAACGACCCGTTTATTCCAACTCTTTGCTTTCTGTCCGCCAACCAGTTCTCTATCCAAGTCAATACCTTGCCCCCAATCCCATGTGCCTTAATTTTGCACGTTAATCTCTTATGTGGGACCTTATCAAAAGCCTTCTGAAAGTCCAAATACATCGCATCCACTGGTTCTCCCTTATCTATTTTACCAGTTACACCCTCAGAAAATTCCAGTAGATTAGTCAAGCATGATTTACCTTTTGTAAATCCATGTTGACTTTGTCCGATCGTGTCACTGCTTTCCAAGTGCTCTGCTATTACATCTTTTATAATAGACTCTAGCATTTCCCCCACTACCGATGTCAGGCTTACCGGTCTATAATTCCCCGCTTTTTCTCTACCACCTTTTTTGAATAGTCGGGTAACATTAGCTTCCCTCCAATCCATGGGTACTGTTCCAGAATTTATCGAGTTCTGGAAGATGACCAGCAATACATCTACTATTTCTAGGGCCACTTCCTTAACTACCCTGGGATGTAGATTATCAGGGCCTGGGGATTTATCGGCCTTCAGTCCCATCAATTTTCCTAACACCATTTCCCTACAAATACTGATTTCTTTCAGTTCAACCCTTTCATCAGACCCTATGTTCCCCGACATCTCTGGGAGGTTATTTGTGTCCTCCTTTGTGAAGACAGAACCAAAGTATGTATTTAGTTGGTCTGCCATGTCTTTCTTTCCCATTATAAAGTAAGGAGTGTGATGGAATACTCTCCATTTGCCTGGATGAGTGCAGCTGCAACAACACTCAAGAAGCTCGACACCATCCAGGACAAAGCAGCCCATTTGATTGGCACCCCAACCACCACCTTAAACATTCACTCCCTCCACCACTGGCGTACCGTGGCTGCAGTGTGTACCATCTACAAGATACACTGCAGCAACTCGCCAAGGCTTCTTCAGCAGCACCTCCCAAACCCGCGACCTCTTCCACCTAGAAGGACAAGGGCAACAGGCACAGGGGACCACCACCACCTCCAAGTTCCCCTCCAAGTCACACATCATCCTGACTTAGAAGTATATCGCCGATCCTTCATCGTCGCTGGGTCAAAATCCTGGAACTCCCTACCTAACAGCACTGTGGGAGTACCTTCACCACACGGACTGCAGCGGTTCAAGAAGGCAGCTCACCACCACCTTCTCAAGGGCAACTAGGGATGGGCAATAAATGCTGGCCTTGCCAGTGACGCCCACATCCCATGAACGAATAAAAAAACACACACACACACACACACAGAACAGGAAAACAGAAAAGGGCAAGGAATACAAATCAGTAGAAAAATATTATTTAAAAAAATCAAATTAATGTTAAACAGACTGGAAATCTGCAACTTTCTGCAGTCATTTGAGTACAAGCAGCAAGACAGATCCCAGAAGAATCATTGGTCTTTCACCCCAAATTTCTTCAGGCCTATATTTCCGTTGGCACCCAAGTCCCCTGTTGGATGGCGAGCAAAATAGACATGCAAATTAACTGGAATCCCCCTCGTTTGCATGTGGTGGGCGAGCTGTAAGCATGAAAGGTGCTTTGCCATTAGGGGTGGGAAATTGCGTGCTGCTGCAGGTTTATAAAGGCCTGTGTTAGTAACAGGAGGAGCAAAACATAGGAGCTGCACAAAGATGTCTGGGGACAGCCCAAAGGGACTGTGATAGTGCTTAGATTCCTGGAGATGACTATGGAGATCCTGATGGAGCAGGTTGAGGACCGGAGAAACAACCTCTTTCTTTTGGATGGTCAACGTGTCCTAAACAGAGTCCTAAGGTAGGAATCCTCAGTCATGCCTCCCATTCTTTCTACTTTGCCTCAAATAATCCCTACTTCACTTATCTCTGTTTGTCTTCTTCTTTCAATCCAAGCTAATTATTTAAACAATTCATCTAATTAAATACACTTAAACATTTATTCAACTGTTAATTGAATCACTTATGTTTACATCGTTAATTGTATAGCAATAAGTAAGGGGAAATGAGTCACGTGACTGGTCACATGACCCAGTTTTGAAAAGAGATCCTCAGAAGTTGATTGGGAGGTATGGGTGTAAAAGAGGTGTAGCATACACTTGCCCTTCAAACTACATCCTAATCCTTTATTTTAGGTCCTAGAGAACTTTCAACATGCATGCTATGCGTGATCAAGAGGCAGCATCACTCGTTCTTCCACTACAGGAAACTTTCTGGTATCCGGCACGGACGGGACCGACGTGGTGCCGGTTCATCAACAATTCTGGATAACTGAACGCTATAGTAAAAGATACGCAGCTCAGAGCTCCGTATAAAGCAACAAACCCTGTCAGCTTCAAAACAATCGGCACAAGTTGCAAGCGTCTCTGTAGCTTAGCAACAGCTTCAGCTACACCCTTGCACAGCAACAAATGGAGTAAAAAAGTAATAAAAGTAAAAAAAGTTACCTGAACCGACTCCTGAATTTTGCCGGTGGATAGAGCGTTCCGGTTATTTAGGGGCCGGTTAATCGAAAGTTTCCTGTACCAAGCACCAGATCAGAAATTGCCATCCTGAGCGACTCAGTGACTTGGTGGTGGGGGGGAGGGCGGTAGCTGTATCAGGTGAAGCAGCAAGCACAAATGAGCAGGTAGCAGTAACCAAAAAGGCCAAGGGATGAATTTTCAGGAGGGCCATCATTTGTCATAGATACGCTGAAGAAGCAAGTGATGAGAGATGAATAGTTGATTCTTTTAGCAGTTGCTGCTTGTGATATTAAGGACTATTGATTCTAGCTGGCACAAATTCATCCGTTGAAACATTCTTCAAACAACTCTGGTGGCAGACAAATGTTGGACCTCCTCCATGTTGGTAGGTCCTCTTTTCCCCCTCTCCAATAAAGCTGAAGGCCCTCCTTCAAAAGTAGCTCCACATACAGTCCTTGTTGTACAAAGTTATCTCGCTTACCACAATGTTAAGCACTCTGGACTATATTGGAGGACAGGTAGGTTGGTGAGGACTAGGTCAAGTAGGTTACCTCACCACCTGATGTCAGCCCAGTCTGGTAGCTATGTCTTTCAGGGCTCAGTCTGTGATGGTACTACCAAACCACTCTTAGTGGTGAACTCTGAATTCCTAATGAGTATTGCCCCACTTTCGGGTATAAATGAGGCAGTGAGATGAAGATAATTGACCTCAATATAATTATTTCCTAGTGTACAAGGCAAGTGACCTGAATGTAAACTTCTGTCACTTTATATTGTGTGTGTATGCATATATAGTGATTGATTAAACAATTCTGTATTAATCCTGAAAAAAACTCCTTTTTAAATTGTTGTGTATGTAAACAGACCTTCTTTGTATAATAAGCAGACCTTCTCTGTATAATATAAAATCTTGTAAGTTGTACAGCAAAAATAAAAATGTTTCCTATTAAAACTACATTGTGCAGGAGATACAATTTAAAGGAGAGCTTATTAAGGACTGCAATTACATTATTGTTTGCCTATTGCTGCAAATAATTGTTCAAACCCAGGCCTTGTGGAACAAATATTATTCTAATTTGAAGACAGTCAGAGGATTTGAGATTAGAGCTCTTAGAAAATCCGTTCTTCTTCCCCACCTTCTCAAACAAAATTCAGAAAGCCTAATTAATCGGTGTTTTCAAGGATGCACATCAGGTCCAACAAGAGAGCTACAAAATATATACTGCATATGAAACATGGCCGATCCAATTCCAATGGTTTGAGGAGAATGGTGTTAAATTCAGCCTGGAGCATTATATATCATAAAATTTTCCTAGGTCACATAACAAAAAATTAGTAGAGCTACACAATTATAATGGGAGCACACAGCAACACATTTTGCATTGAAGAGGAGCTTACTTTTCACTGTGGCAGTTCTGGTGCAGTTGTACAGAATGGCGAGTTCACCGAACACCTTGCCTGGTCCCATGGTGCACAGCTTGACTCCTTCTTTCGTCACTTCAACCTTGCCCTCTGGAAAAACGACAAAGCAAACACTGTTGTTTCCTGCTTTATCTTGACATGATTCAAGTATTTCCAATGAAAATGCAACAGATACAAGGGCAAATTTCCCAATTCTCCACTCCCAGTGCAAGCCGGGAATATATATTGCAAAATTGCAGATGCCCATCCTGTGATTCTCTGTCCATTCTCCTGCATCTGCAGGAGTGCAACATTGACCCTATATTCCATAGCCTCCAGATAGATCGTGTATATTACCATACATTGGTATACATTATATATGCAAATGTAGGCATTTATTGTATATAATTATACACATAAAAGCATATGCACATACCTGATATTTAGCTACATCTATTGAGTTATTGGAAACATACTGATAAAACTGCATAAAAATTCAGAACATGATTCCATAATTTTGTCATTTTTGACAAGAGCACAAAAGCTTTAAGGTTCCATGTACATGTATAATGATTCATTTGTCTCCATATCATTACAAAGCTATGTAAGCAAAATAGCACTCTTTTGATTATGGATGGCTCCTTAATTATTTCTGTTCAAACTTGTCTGTTGCAAATAGTCAAACAGCAGATAATGTGATGACCGCAGCAATCTGCAGCTCAAATTATTTGACATTCAAGTTTTAAAATTTGTGAAAGAATATTTTAACACCAATCAGATCAAACTGTCGTTGAATGAGATCACAGATAATTGGGCTAAATTTTAATCAGTCCTCACTGTCTATGGGGAAACTCACCAGCCAGCAGTGCATATCAGAGATTTTAATACCTGCAGCCTGTGATTTTCCAATCTATTCTGTCTACAAATCTTGGCCATTACATACCAGCGAGACTTTGAAAATTAACCCATTGGCCCTGATTTTAACTCCAGGGGGAATTCCCACTCAGGCGTGAATTAAAATTACAGTCGGCTCTCAATGATGACATCGGGCCGCAACATATATAGACGTAAAGAAGGACCCTGTTGGCTCCGGTCGCGTGTCCTTGCTGCCCGCTCAGGAGAGGAGGTTAAAAGTGCAGATGTTGCGCTCATGGTGGCTTTCGGACAGGTAAAAGCCAGGGAGATTTTAATTGCCCACCCCCCAGGTTTCTGCTGAGGGAGTAGGGTTAAAGTCGCCCCTGTGACACTGCACCTACACCAATCTGGTTTATTGCAGGAAATATATATTCTCTGTTCCTACACCATAAAACAACATTTGGATGAGATTAAAATTATGCAAATGGTTCTCCCTATTTTAGTAGATGAACTGTCTATTGGGTTATTGAGACATACAGAGCTGATGCAATGCAGGTTCGATCCCCAGCCTGTGCTGTATCAGCTGAAAGACAGTGATCGAGGACAAAGCAGCCCGCTTAATTGGCACCCCATCCATCACCTTAAACATTCACTCCCTCCACCACTGGCGTACCGTGGCTGCAGTGTGTACCATCTACAAGATGCACTGCAGCAACTCACCAAGGCTTCTTCAGCAGCACCTCCCAAACCCACGACCTCTTCCCCCTAGAAGGCCAAGGGCAGCAGGCGCATGGGAACACCACCACCTCCATGTTCCCCTCCAAGTCACACACCATCCTGACTATATCGCTGATCCTTCATCGTCGCTGGGTCAAAATCCTGGAACTCCCTCCCTAACAGCACTGTGGGAGTACCTTCACCACATGGACTGCAGTGGTTCAAGAAGGCGGCTCACCACCACCTTCTCAAGGGCAATTAGGGATGGGCAATAAATGCTGGCCTTGCCAGCGACGCCCACATCCCATGAACGAATAAAAAACAAAAAAAAAATCGGAGGGAAAAAATCAGCCCAAGGTTCTGAGTCACAATCCCGAACTAGTGACAAATACTGTAAAATGCGCAAGTGTGGATGTTGGATGGGGAGGGGGCTGCCATTTACCATCCGTATCTAAACAGGAAGAATGGCCTCTGTGTGGAGTACCAGAGGGCTTCTGGCAATTCTGGTGCCACACAACAAGATCAATCAGCAGAAGAGAAATTGAAGGGGAAAAAAAACAAATGAAGAAAAACTAAGAGATTTCTTGTGACCATTGCTCACCAATAGTCCAAGACTCGAGCTCAGCTTCTGCTGTTTACCAGAGTCCCACTACCGCCTAAACAGGGCAGCAATTCATCCATCACTGTAAAACAGCAAATATATTGAAGTAATAGATCACCAGGCAGACCTTACAAATACTGGGCCTCACTGATATAATGGGCCACAAATTTCATTCGGCCCATTTTTGGGTCTGAAGTGGAGTCCGTGCGGAACATGCTCCCCAACCAGGAGGCCCGAGGCCAGCCTGAAATTGGGCCTGGGTCCTCATTACTATCTTATGTCCAAGCTGCCAGCATCTGTCACACCTCCACAGACAACTCAACATTTTAAGCAAATGAATATTGTGCCGCTTCCTGTCACGGGAAGGTGGGGGGGGGGGGGGGGGGCGGGGTACTTTGGAGTCGGGAGAGCCTTCCTGCTCCTCCTGGTTCCACAGCAATGATTTTTACAATTTCTTTTTATCAACTTACCGGCCACCGAACAATCCTGAGCAGAGCAGGCTAGGTTGCCTTCCCTACAGGACTGCCCTGGAATCTCCAGGAATTACAGACTAATCTCCTGGTCTCTGCTGCGAACAGCCCGGGAGAAAAATCATAGGGGCATTAAAAACAAATTGTGTTTTTCATTTTCTCTGAACACTTTCATTTATTAGTTATCAAAAATATTGGAGATGGGGATAAACAATGGTTTAACTGGGCGAGGCGCTAGGTCATGTGATGAAACCTCCAGGTATACATTTCTGTCCAACCAGAGTTGGAAACCCTGGAAGAGGCCTGACACCTGATCCAATCATTATCCAAATTCAGCAAGGGAGCCAAGAACAGTCGTTAGGCCCCTCATTTACATATTTGTAAGGATCCTAATGTCTGTTTTAGGTGGCCGCCAGGGCAGTTTTCAGGTGTACTGTGGGTGTGGGACATTACTCCCTGAAATTGGTCTACATTGTGCCCATTTTATGCCCATAAAACGGGTGCAATGAGGTCCAATTGCTACCCCAATATTTGTAATACTGTTTACAAAACTTGATAATGTGCCAGCAATTTTGTTTTTTCTCTCCCAAAATCCTTAGGTGGCAGGTGACATGGTTTTGTGTATTAAAGTTATGAGCCACCAACAGCTGCAGCCTTCATTTAGGGTGGGGGCTGCAGGCAAAATGTGGCATTCAGCCGTTCCCTTCCAATTGCCCTCCCCCAATCACTTGTGATTCCCTATCCCCTTGAGTTCCCTACCCCTTCACCCTGCCAGTACCAATTCCTTTTCCCATCACCCCTCATTATCACGGCTCCTATCTCTTTCTCTTTGAACAACCCACTCACCCCCTGTATCCTTCTGCTTCCCTTCCTCCATGGTCACTAACCTCACAACTAATCCTTCACTCACTCTTTCCCCAAGCCCACCTGCTCTCTCCCAATGGTAGATGTTGAGAGAACAGAGGCCCCCTCACCCTGAACCAGTTTCTCACCCCCCCTACCGCACTTACCCTCCCTTCCTTTCTATTTCCCTCAATTTCTCTGAAGTTGAATTTTGAAAGCAATCAACTTAGAGTGCGGAAGAACACAACCCGTGTGCCCTTCTCTCTTTCACTCGTGCTCTGTTTCACAAGTGTATGCATTTAGCATTGATCTTTGCTAACTCTCAGATAGAGATAATTAGTTGGCTTCATGATTTAATTGTTAATTTTTGGAAATTGTAGTACCAAAAATGAAGAAAGCACCCACTTTGCCTCTCTGACCTCAGTGTCTATCTTGCCTCTCTCTTAGTCTAATAGAATTTTTAAAGCTTACAGAACACAAAATAAACACAACAGATAATCAGAAGTGTCATTTTTTCTCTCTATTAAAAGACAACTAAGTAGATAAATGTACCATGTTACTGTGAAAGATGTAATTTTTAACTTTGCTTAAATAGTGGATGACAGCATTTTCAGGAAACATTTTGAGCAATCTTTGGGAACCTTGTGACTAGATTGTGCAATTACAGGGCGATATATTCTCACTATAAAATAGCAGCTAATGTGTACAATATAGCGTGACACCATTAACATTGAAGCAGTGCCACCTACAGGACTGCAGGTATAGAACCATAGTACAGCACAGAAGGAGGCCATTCGCCCATCAAGTTTGTGCGGCTCTTTTGAAATGCAATCCAGTTAGCCCCACTCTTTCTCCATATCCCTGCAATTTTTTCTCCTTCAAATATTTACCCAATTCCCTTTTGAAAGCTAATATTGAATCTGTATCCACCACCCTATCAGAAAGTGCATTCCAAAACCTAACCACTCGTTGTGTAAAAAAGTTTTTCCTCAAGTCACCTCTGGTTCTTTTGCCAATCACCTTAAATCTGTGCCCTCTCTACCAACCCTTCAGCCATTGGAAACAGTTTCTCTTTATTTACTCTATCTAAACCCTTCATGATTTTAAACACCTTGATCAAGCCTTCTCTGCTCCAAGGAGAACAACCCCAGCTTCTGCAGTCTATCCAAGTCACTGTAATCTCTCATCCCTGGAACCATTCTAGTAAATCTTCTCTGCACCCTCTCCAAAGCCTTCACATCCTTCCTAATGTGCGGTGCCCAGAACTGGACACTCCAGCTGGGGCTGAACTAGTATTTTATATAGGTTTAGCATAACTTCCTGGCTTTTGTACTCTATGGGCGCGATCTTGGCAGCCCTGGGGAGGCGGGTATGGAGGCGGGACTGCCGGGAAAATGGCAGAATCCCGCCCCCAACCCGCCTCCGTGCCATCTTGCCAAGAGGCAGGTACCCGACCCACGCCGGGTCCCGTCTCCTTGGAGGCGGGAAGGGGATTACAGCCACTTAACTGCCTGTTATCCCCATTTTAAGCACACAAGTGCGGGCTTCCCGAAGGCTGCGAACCCCGCCAGGGTCACCAAGGCGAGCAGTGGGTCTGCGGGGGTCGGAGGGGTGCAAAAGTGCGCTGTGAAGTTAAGTGATGGGTGCAAGTGTGGAGAGGTAAGTATGTGAGGTAAGTGGAAAGTGTTAGAAAAAGTTTATTTACCTTTGTTTCTTCCTGTAGGCTTCAGGAGTTGGGGATGCGGAGACTCTCACAACTCACCGGCAGAGATGACAGATGGCTGCTGCATTCTCCAATGCAATAACTGTCATAAATCTCATCATCGAGAAACTACCTATGAAATAACACTGGACGGCCAGCTGGTGGCGCCGTCTAAGGAGTATAAGTACTCGGGCGTGGGCCCCAGCTTGCCAGGGACATTTTGTAAGACAAGGAGCTAGTGGATACAACTAGACCTCCATGTTCTGAAACAAGTTGATTAAAGCCTTGCTTTATGCTCAAACCAAGTGCGTAGTGAGTTTTATTACGTCAATTTAATCAACTTGATATCGACTCCACGCTTTGGGTGATTTCGGGAACAGTCCAGCTATGACTCAAACCGTAGAAGGGAACTCAGACAAGTAATCGATCCATCATGGAGAAACTACTCAGCCCTTCCCGTCTCGACCTGGACCCGAATTCACTTACAGCTGCTAAGGTATGGAAACACTGGTATCGTACTTTCAGCAACTTCCTCAGGGTGTGTGGTGAAAATGTTCCTGATAAATTAGAAATACTTGCTAATTACGTATCCCCTCATGTGTTTGATTATATCGAAGACTGTGTAGACTATGATGCCGCTATCCAAATACTACAGCAGTTATATGTCAAGTCCCCAAATGAAATTTTTTCTCGGCATCTACTGGCCACAACTCGACAACAACCCAGGGAATCACTTGACGAATTCCTTCAGAAACTTTGCAGGCTCAGCAAGGATTGTAATCTTAAAGCTGTTACAGCTGAGCAGTACCAGGAGGAGTTAATTTGTGATTCCTTTATTAATGGGATTGCGTCTCCCTTCATACGTCAGCGTCTGTTGGAGAATAAAACCCTCAAGTTACAGGCTGCCTATGACCAGGCATGTTCTCTGGAATTAGCAAAGAGGAATGCAGACACCTATCTTTCACCACATGCATGGGCTGCTGCTATCTCTTTTAGTGACTCCTTCGATAGGCCTCGGGCGGAAGCCCTCATGGATGACGACTCCAACCCAGCTGATGACAACCCTACCCTAGAAACCTACACTGATGATGACCCCGCCCTAGCGGCATCTTGGCAATCTGGAAGTAAGTGTTTCTTCTGTGGAAGTGCGTTCCATTATAGGAAATTTTGTCCTGCTCGTAACATGACCTGCAATCATTGCAGCAAGAAAGGTCACTTTTCTAAGGTATGCCAGTCAAGAGCTGCTGTTAGTAAGAAAGGCCACTTTTCTAAGGTATACCGGTCGAGAGCTCCTGTTAGTTTTGCAGCTACTACCTATAAAACTGCTCCTCCCCCAAGAGCCACTACTAAGGTTACAGCTGTCAAGGGTAAAATTGCCCCTCCTCCCATCACAACTGTTTTTCCCCAAAGTTTTTCCCATGCAGCCACGAAGGTTTCGGTAAATGGACACATTTTGAGTGCACTAATTGACTCATGCAGCTCTGACAGCTTCATTAGTGAGCGGGTTGTCAGTAAGTTAAAACTGCGTATTTACCCCTCGGACAGGGAAATTGCAATGGCTCTGACGACACTGACCACCAATTCTTCCAGCTCTCGTCTTGTCGACCTTATTCTCAATGGCCGCACTTATTTCTCCACCCGGCTCGGGGTGCTCAAGAACCTATGCAGTGATGTGCTCCTGGGACAGGATTTCCAGAAACAACACAAAAGACTCACTTTCGAGTTTGGAGGGTCAAAGTTGGAGCTTACTATTTCCAAAGTACCGTTTTGTGCGCTTTCGGCAGCTTCGCTCGACGAGCCCTCCTTGTTTGCCAATCTTTCCCCCCGATGTAAGCCCATAGTCACTAAATCACGATGTTTCAGCCAAGATGATCGAGCCTTTATTGAGGCAGAAATCTCTCGCCTTCTAGCTGACAGTATCATTGAGCCATGTTCATCTTCCTGGCGGGCTCAAGTCGTCATTGTTAAAAATCCACTGAAGCACCACAAGAAACGTCTTTGCATCGATTACTCGCAAACTATTAACCAGTATACTGACCTGGACGCCTACCCACTACCACGCATCGATGACAGCTGTGAAATCAGTACCATCAGTCAACATCCTTGGCTACTGGGTGGGCAACGGTGTCATCAAACTGGATCCGGAGCGATTTCGTCCGCTTCAGGAGCTCCCTCCCCCTACGAATCTCGGCTCTCTTCGTCGGGCACTCGGCATGTTCGCCTATTATGCGAAATGGATACCCCACTTCTCTGACAAGATCCAGCCCCTGCTTTAAGCAAAGTAATTTCCATTGGAGGCAATGGCTATTTCAGCTTTCAACCTCCTCAAGCGACAACTGGAAAAAGCCACACTTTGCTCCATTGATGAAAATCTTCCTTTCGTGGTCGAGTGCGATGCATCGGATGTGGCGATCTCTGCTACCTTGAATCAAGGTGGTCGACCCTTTGCATTTCTGTCCAGAACTTTGCAGGGTAGTGAGCTCCATTATCCTCCTGTCGAGAAGGAGGCTATGGTCATCATCAAAGCAGTACGTAAATGGAGTTATTTTCTCGCTCGTCGCCATTTCACACTTATAACCGATCAGCGCTCTGTGGCCTTTATGCTGGATAACTGGAAACGCACTAAGATCAAGAATAACAAAATACAACTCTGGAGGATGGAATTGGCTGCCTTTGGATACACCATACATTATCGACCCAGCAAAGAGAATGTGGCCCCGGATACCCTCACAGGGGCATTCTGCTCTTCTATGTCAACTTCGACTCTGGCGGATCTTCATACTGACTTATGCCATCCTGGCGTTACCCATATGTTGCACTTTGTGCGATCTAAAAATCTCCCATTTTCTACGGAAGATGTGAAAAGAACGTGCTCCTCCTGTAAAATTTGTGCGGAGCTAAAACCACAATTCTTCCGTCCATCAGATGGCTCGCTCATACACGCTATGCAGCCTATGCAGCGACTCAGCATTGACTTTAAAGGGCCATTGCCTTCCTCAACGCGGAACACCTACTTACTGACTATGGTGGACGAATATTCACGCTTTCCCTTTGCTTTCCTCTGTCGCAATATGCTTACTTCCACAGTGATCAAATGCCTTGATCAAGTCTTTTCCCTTTGCGGTACGGCCAATTTCATCCACTCTGATCGGGGTCCCTCCTTCATGTCAAGCGAACTCAAAAGTTATCTCTCCCAACGGGGAATCGCCACAAGTAAAACAACACCGTACCATCCCATCAGTAATGGACAGGTTGAGAGATACAATGCTATCATTTGGAATGCTGTTCGTCTTGCGCTGAGGTCACGCAACCTACCAGACCAGCAGTGGGAAACTATGCTCCCTGATGTGTTGCATTCCATCAGGTCTCTCCTTTCTACTTCTACCAATGTCACACCTCACGAGCGATTCTTCAGCTTCCAACGTCGCTCCACCCATGGGACGTCTCTACTGTCATGGTTGGCAGCTCCTGGCCCCATGCTGCTCCGAAGATTTGTCCGATCGTCGAAAACCGATCCTCTAGTCGACGAGGTAGAACTTGCAGACGTCAACCCCATGTACGCCCATGTGCGGTACCCGGATGGCCGGGAGTCCACCGCTTTGCTCCGGGACCTGGCTCCCTGTCCGGCTGGTTCCGCGGGCCCGACTGATGGAGGGACCCGCGGGGTTGAGGCCGACACTCTGCGCTCTTCGAGGATGACGCCCTACCTGGGACATCGAGGGATCTGCCGGCTGCCCTGCTGGATCCGCTCGGGGAGCTGAGCGCTCCCCGTGGGATGGCCACCCCGGGCCAGGACGCCGGTCAATCTCCGGCTAACCAATGGGACGAAGCCAGTTCTGCACCTGTGGGGACCCACACCTGGAGTCACGATCTCCCCAGCCTCCCTTGGGTCGATCAGAGCAACACAGGCCCTGTCGATCTACCGGCACAGGTCAAGCGGCCCAGGGACCAAGACGTCCGGGGAGATGTGCCTTCTGGCCATAAACAAAAATCTAAAAGACTGCGGCTATTCGTGGTCCGCCTAATCCGTTAAAAGGAAGTCGTCGGACTTCCAAATCTTTTAGGCAGGAAGAATGCCATAAATCTCATCATCGAGAAACTACCTATGAAATAACACTGGATGGCCAGCTGGTGGCGCCGTCCAAGGAGTATAAATACTCGGGCGTGGGCCCCAGCTTGTCAGGGACATTTTGTAAGACAAGGAGCTAGTGGATACAACTAGACTTCCATGTTCTGAAACAAGTTGATTAAAGCCTTGCTTTATGCTCAAACCAAGTGCGTAGTGAGTTTTATTACGTCAACAACCATCTAATTTCTGCTAAAGAAAGAGGTTTGATGAGTCTTGAATTTAAGAACTCATCAAACTACAGAGAATGTCAGTGTTTGACAGCTTCACAGAGCTGTCAAACGATGACAATTTGACAGATGAAACGTCATACGCTGACGTTCTCTAACCGGCTTCCCCTTAATTGGCCTGCTAAGCCTGGTCAATCAAGGTCAATCAAGGGAAAATAGTGTGGGTTAGCCAGAAGTCAATGGAGGCGGGACTAAAACTTGACAAGTGTTCCCCATTGGCAAAATCCAGCCCTATGCCTCTATTTATACAGCCCAGGATCCCATACGCTTTATTAACTGCTTTGTTACCCTGTCCTGCCACCTTCAAAGATTTATGCACAAACACCCCCAGGTCTCTCTCTTCTTGCACCCTCCTTTAAAATGGTACCATTTAGCTTGTATTGTCTCTCCTCATTCTTCCTACCAAAATGTATCACCTCACCCATTCCATCAGCCTGTCTAGGTCCTCTTGAAGTCTATTACTATCTTCCTCACTGGTTACTACACTTCCAAGTTTTGTGCCATCTGCAAATTTCAAAATTGTGCCCTGTAGCCCCGTGCCCCAGTCATTAATGTATATCAGAAACAGCAGTGGCCCTAGTGCTGAACCCTGGGGAACTCCACTGTATACCTGCCTTGAAAAACAGCCATTCACCAGTTTTCTATCCCTTAGCCAATTTTGTATCCAAGCTGCTCCTGCCCCTTTTATCCCATGGGCTTCAATTTTGCTAACAAGCCTAATATGTGGCACTTTATCAAACACCTTTTGAAAGTCCATATACACAACCTCAACTGCACTGCCCTCATCCACCCTTTCTGTTACCTCAACAAAAAACTCAATCAAATTAGTCAAACACGATTTGCCCTGAACAAATCTGTGCTGGCCTTCCTTTATTAATCCGTGCTTGTGCTAGTGGCTGTTAATTTTCCACTGGATTACTGGCTGTTAATTTTCTCCTGGTACTTGTAATTATTTTTCAACTAAACCTGTGCCCCATGTAAATTGAATTTAATACATATCTTCATGAGGAAGGAAAATAACAACTGAAAGTTTGAAAAAATTGTATGAGTAATTTGATTGGTTTGTTTTGTGGCAAGCGCTGGTTTCTGATTGGTAGCTTTGAAAGAAATAGGAGAGATTTTATTGGTGGGATGCTGGTTTAGGAGTTTTCGTTTTTCCTATCGGTGTTGGAATGAATCAGCACTTAACACATAGTGGTCACCTGAGATGACCAGATGCAAATGCAACAGTCACTTTGCATGTGTGACACTCTTAAGTATGATTGATACATAGAAACATAGAAGATAGGAGCAGGAGTAGGCCATTCGGCCCCTCGAGTGTGTTCCGCCATTTAATGAGATCATGGCTGATCATCCAAATTGAGTACCCTGTCCCTGCCTTCTCCCCATATCCCTTGATCCCCTTAGCCTTAAGAAATATATCTAACTCCTTCTTGAATATATTTAATGAATTGGCCTCAACTGCCTTATGTGGTAGAGAACTCCACAGGTTCACCACACTCTGGGTGAAGAAATTCCTCCTCATCTCAGTCCTAAATAGCTTACCCCTTATCCTTAGACTGTGACCCCTGGTTCTGGACTCCCCCGCCATTGGGAACATCCTTCCTGCATCTAGTCTGTCTAGTCCTGTTAGAATTTTACAAGTTTCAATGAGATCCCCTCTCATTCTTCTAAACTCTAGCGAATAGGTAGCGAATTGGACTTTTAAGTATGATGGACAGTCAAATTTCCATGAACTGTGGATAGATGACAGATCCAAAATGTTTAATCATATAGATTATGCAGACAAGGCTCAAATGCATTGGCAAAGTAATTCCTGCTGGTTTTTTTACAAGATGGAATGAAGCTGAAGAAGCTGCAGCTTGCAGATAGCAGACACATTAAAGAAAATAATCAGCACTACCCCAGATCCATTACTGTTCAATTGGGGCATAAGTCTAGTAACAAACTAGTGTACTTTGCATTCATCTTTTCCAGTTGAGCCTTACATTCAGAAAGGCTGTTGCATATAGAACATGTGTCAGTGTACTGTGCATGTCCTATACTTTACAAGGGCGATACCAGAACTGAGAAGTTATAACGATCAGGAAAGATTGAACAGACTAGAAAAGAAAGAGAAGGCTGGGGGGTGGGCGGGGGGGCGGGGGGGGGGGGGGGGTGACCTGACAGAGGTCTTTAAGATTCTGAAAGGGTTTGATAGGGTAGACATATAGAAGATGTTTCCACTTGTAGGGGAGTCCAAAACTAGGGGCCATGAATACAGGATTGTCACTAATAAACCCATTAAGAAATTCAGGAGAAACTTCTTTACTGAGAGAGTGGTTAGAATGTGGAACTCGCTACCACAGGGAGCAGTTGAGGTGAATTGCATTGATGCATTAAGGGGAAGCTAGATAAGTACATGAGGGAGAAAGGAATAGAAGGATATGCTAATAGAGTTAGATGAAAAGTGGAGGGAGGAGGCTCATGTGGAGCATAAACACCAGCATTGACCTGTTGGGCCGAATGTCCTGTTTCTGTGCTGCATATTCTATATAATTCTATACTTACACCTCCTTTGATTAAAAATACAATGAAATATTAAACGGACTGCGGCAATGCATTTTTTTTTAAATGTACCCGTTCCAAGTTCATCTGAATGTAATAAATCGTGCAAACATCATCCGGGCCTTACACAGCTCTGATTGCAGGTTACAATAGAATTTCCCCCAGCCTTTCACCTTCAGATCATTGCAGAATCGGTTTCAGCAGAAAATTGTTACTAACAGAATTGAGCTTCTGGAAAGATCCATTTTCCCACGCGGCAAGTAAAAATATGATGCTACACAACGCGGAGGGGAATGGATTCAACCTGTGTTCGGATGCGCAGAGATGGTGTCAATCACGGCAACCTATAGGAGATGTGTGACTGGACTGTTAGGGAGCAGTGCCATGCTTTGTGAATACACCTAATTCACGCTTACTATGAAGCACCAGAGATCAAAATTAATTTCAATGCACCCACACTCCCAGCAGAAGGCTATGTCAAAGGGAACTTGGAGTGGAGATGAGGTTGCAGCAGTGTGGGCTTGATTCTCTGACCTACACTCCAGCTAAGTGCAGATCCAAGCAGGGCTCACAGCATTGAATTTGCCCTCCAATGTGATATTCTTAAAGTGATTTAAAGGGTTGCAGAGAACTTTAAAATAAGCAGAAAAACAAAACTTAAAGAAAAACAAATTTACCGAAATGTAGGGCTTGCTTTTCACCCAGATCGGGAGGGAAATGGAGTTGAGGTCGATGATCAGCCATGATCTTACTGAATGGCAGAGTAGGCTCGAGGGGCCGTATGGCCTGCTCCTGCTCCTGCTCCTAATTCTTATGTTGTGTTCTTATGTTCACATACCTGAGATGTGACCTATTACTCTTTAGAGTTCTGTTTCCAAATACAGGTGAACTCATTCCATTCCACATTGGGTAGTATCATATTTGTACTTGCATCATAAGGAAAGGTATCTCTGCAGAAACTCAGGACCGTCTCCCTGGGCAAGCCAGTTTTGTCATTCTCAGCTCACACACTATGGGGGAGAAATTGGACCTCCTTTCGCCCATTTCTCACTCCGAATTGAGGGGGGGAGGAGGAGAGGAGAAATTGCACGAGGCTATGTCCTGGAACCCCAAGGGCGCAAAAAGTACAACCAACGCCATATTGGCTCGGGTGATATTCAGGCGTCCCTGGAGAATGCCTTAAAACAGGTGTTAGGCCTCTTGCATATATTAATGAAGGGCCTAAAGCCTCTTTATCCCCACTTTCCTTAACGTGAAGCCAGGAGGAGCAGAAAATGCTTCTCAGCAATACTGCGAGCCACTGGCGCCTGCCGCTCACCCACCCACCCTCCCCTTCCCCTCCCCCTCCCCCCACCTCCTGGATCTATCAGTGGGCTATTGCTGGCCAATCTTGCTCTGGACCCAACTGGCAAGCTGCATCAGGACGTCCGGTTGGCACCTGCAGCTGGTCAGTTTCATGGTATTAAAGCCCGAGAAGCAGTTTCAGGCAATCCTTGCGCTGACCTCTTTGGACGCATGTTGCAGCCATGTCACCCATTTCACGCCCGTAGTCAGTTGCTGACCAATTCTTCCCCCCTATGAGACTGAAACTAGCACAAGTATTACAGGAATAGAATGACTCAAATGTCTGAGGCACTTTTACAAATCTACAGTAATATTAACCTTATAGAACTAAAAAATGCACTTAGAATTTAATTGTTTTAATTAATAATAAAAACTCTACTTATCCGGTTGTGTCTCTGTTATGCTGTAAACTTTAATTCACAAAATGAAATGGGGCAGAGGGAAGAGGTTGCCCATTGTGTCAGAGATGCTGTTCTGTAGGTCTAAAGATTACATCAGTCAAATATTTCTATACCTTTGCATCCTATTTGGATTGGCAATTTTGCCCATTGTGAAGGTGATTGTTCTCTGTCCCAGCTCAGACACAACAGCCATGAAGGGGTATATCTCTTACCCAATATCCAAGTTCCCTTAATGAATTTTTCTTTCGCCAGGCAATTGGGGCCAGTGGAACACTAGAAAACTGTTTCCACTTCTGAGCGAGTCCAAAACAAGGGGGCATAATATAAGATAGCCACTAACAGATCAAATAAAGAATTTAGGGGGAATTTCTGAACGGAGAGTGTGGAACTCACTGCCACGTGGAGTGGCTGAAGCAGAGAGCATTGATACATTAAGGGGAGACTTGATGCATATATGAGGGAGAAGGGAATAGAGGGATATGAGGGCAAAGTGGGAAGAGATAATTAGAAGGGAGGAAGTTTGTGGATTATAAATAGCGGCATTGACCAGTTGGGCTGAATGGCCTGTTCCTGCGCTGTAGATTCTATGTTATTCTTTTTCTAACTAATATAATCCTTCATTACCTTCCAAATCTTGTTCTTGAAAAAAAAAGCTTCTAATTGTTTGATTTGTATTCTTTCATCTTCCTCCTGGTTTCACTATTTTGGACACAAGAACCAACTTAAGAAAATTGGGGCTTTATTAGCCAGCTTTAAACGTTGGTTTTCCAGCTGAAAAAGTGCCAGCACTGAAGCCCAACATAATCTCATAGAAATAACAACAGAAAATGCTGGAAAAACTCAGCAGGCCAGGCAACATCCGTGGAGAGAAATTAGAGTCAACGTTTCGGGTCAAAACCCTTTATCAAGACTAAAGAGGCACAGGGAATGAAATAGATTAAGAGGCTGGGCTGGGAGAGAACAAAAGAGAAGAGACATTAAGAGGTATTCAAAACGAGACGAGATGGTGATAGGACTAGTGGAGACAAAAGACAGCTCTAGATTAGGTGTGAAATGCGCTGGCAGAATGGGAGACAGCTGCCATGTGGGAGAGAGAAAAAAAAAGGAAAGGGGGGGGAACCAAAACAAAGGTGTGGTTAAAAAATATAAGTAAAAATGTAATAGGGGCCGAGGTTATGATCTGAAATTGTTGAACTCGATATTGAGTCCGGAAGGATGTAAAGTGCCTAATCGGAAGTGCCTAATGTGCAGGTTCATCTTTGACACATTCTTACAAGTCAAAGTACAGGAGCAGCTTTTGATCCTGTTAGCTCACTGGCATACCCCAGATCTGACAGCACTCAGATGAATATAATTAGCTGCTATGCTGGAAGAGCTAAAACAAGAGAAAGAGGAGAAACATCTGAATGTGCAGCAACATACAATGAAGGGGTGGGGAATACACTGACAGAGTTTATTTTCTATAACAAGCTCAACAAGAACTGTAAATTGTTTTTCTTTTTATTATTTGTTCTCCAGATGTTGGCGTCGCTGGTAAGGCCAGCATTTATTGTCCATCCCTAGTTTCCCTGAGAAGATGGAGGTGGGCTTTGCTTGCTAGACCATGTCAGAGGGCAATTAAGAGTCAACCATTTTGATGTGGGACTGGAGTTATATATAGGCCAGACCGGGTAGGACAGCAGGTTTCCTTCACTAAAGGACATTGGCCCAGAAATTCGGGTTGGGGGCTTCCCACGGGTGTAAGCCCCTGACCTGCACTTACCTTGCGCACCAGCAGTTGAGCTGTAGGGCCCCGTGGAATTCCGCTCCGGGGCCTGGCCCAGCTGTCGGTGCGCTGTGCTTGCGTGTCCCAGGGGCGTAGTTAGTGCGATGCGTCCCCTGGGATCACGTGAGCCATGGGCAGCCAATCGGAGGAGGGAAAAGCCCATTCATAAGATTGACAGGTAGACTTGTCAAAACTTATAAATACTACGGGCCCAAAATAGCAGTAAACCTTCAAATACATTTTTTTTTTAAATCACACTTTTTAAATAAACTATAAATTACATTAAATAACTATTTTAAACAATAATTTAAATTTTTGAAAAAAATAATTTTATATTATAACAGGGCTAAAAATAAACTTACCTTGCTTTAAAATATTTAAAAATAATAAACCTGTGGAAAAAATGTTTTAATTTTAATTAATTGACCACTTACCTTGCAAAAAGCAGGCCTTACACCTGCTTTTTAAATGTGTAAATCCTGCAGGCTTACCCTCCCGGGAAAACCTGTAAAAAAAAACTAAGTTCAAAGCGCACACGCAGCCTCCCCTGCGCGCGCGTTCGACCTCTGAACCTCTTCATTCAGAGGATCGGAAGTGCCGGTTTCCCACGCATGCGCAGTGCATGCAGGAAACCGGCAATTCCATTTGGCCTACGGGTGAGTACCCCGTGTGTACTCACCCGGGGAGAGCCGAATTTCTGGGCCATTGTCACACAATATAAAAATGATAATGCAGTGGAGCAGATTGCCAGAGTACAAACAATGGTTGACCCCATGTGACTTCTTAAGACTTTACGATCCCAGTACAAATGAACGGAAGCACTTTTTCACACAAAGGGTAGTGGAAATCTAGAACTCTCTTCCCCCAAAAGGCTATGAATGCTGGGTCAATTGAAATTTTTAAGACTGAGACTGATAGATTTTTGTTCGGTAAGAGTATCAAGCGATATGGAACAAAGGTAGGTAAATGGAATTGCAGTACAGATCAGCCATAATCTAATAGACAGATGGAACAGGCTCAAGGGACTGAATAGCCTACTTCTGTTCCCGTGTCTCTTGATATTGAATACAGACACTGCAAAAAAATTGAAGTAGATTGGCTAAATGATTCAAACATATGCATCTTTCCTGTAAATCATGTGTTTTATTGGAATTCTAGAAGTTACATTTAAGGTGAATTGACAACCAAAAGTCTTAGTATCAAGTTTCAAAATGAAACAATTATATATTACACTGTACGGTCAATGCGTGTCAATACACATGGGTTAAGCTTCACCTCTTGTCTATTGTGCCATAAAGGAAGAGGACGAAGTTAATGGCACAGTAGAGGAGGGGGCAGTAGGGATATTGGATAGGATAAAAATAGAAAGGAGGTGCTAATAGGTTGGCATCACTGAAAGTTAACAGTTACCCAGTTCAGATGGGATGTATCCTAGGTTGCTGTGGGAAGCTAGAATAGAGATAGCAGAAGGCCTGACCACAATCTTTCAATCCTCCTTGGATATAAGCATGGTGCCAGAGAACTGGAGGATTGTAAATATTACATCCCTGTTCAAAAAAGGAGAGAGGGACAAATCTGGTAACTACAGGACAATCAGTCGAATGTCAGTGGTAGGAGAACTACTAGAGACCATTGTCAAGGACAAATTAATTCTCACTTGGGGAAGCATGGATTAACTTAAGGGACAGCCAACATGGATTTGTTAAGGGCAAATCGTGTCTGACTAACCTGATTGAGTTCTTTGATGAAGTTACAAAGAGGGTTGATGAAGGTAGTGCAGTAGATGTTGTGTATATGGACTTTCAAAAGGCAGTTGATAAAGTACTACATAACAGACGTATACGGAAAACAGAAGCTATTAAATGGATGGTGATAACTTAGGTACATAATTGGCTAAGGGATAGGAGGCAGAGAGTAGTGATGAACGGAAGTTTTTCTGACTGGAGAGATGTACAGGAAACTCTCGTTTAAACGGCACCTAAATATCCGGAATTCTCTATTAACCGGCAAAATTCATACTCTGAAAACAACACCTCAATAACCGGAAATGTTGCCGAGCCCGAGTCTCCCGTAGTGGCCAAATTAGTCAGTGGGGGTAGGTAGTTCTCCAAACTGCCACTACTCAGCTTCTTTGTTTTACTGTTAAGTAATTAAAGAGTTATGGATTACCCTCAACTGGCAGTACTGTACTTAATCAAGCATCTTCCACCATCCATTTAACACAACATTCTGTAGGTGAGTACCCAATTACTGTATACTGCACATTTCTTGATTTTTTTATTTTTGTTTGTTAAAAATAGCCTCGGTAGATAACCCTCTCCGTCATCCGGAATTTTTAATCAACTGGCACCATCCCGGTCCCGTCGGTGCCGGATACCAAAGAGTTTCCTGTATGCAGTGGGGTCCCCCAGGGGTCAGTATTAGAACCGTTGCTTTTCTTGTTATATATAAATGACCTGGACTTGCGTACAGGGAGTACAATTTCAAAGTTTGTGGATGATACAAAACTTGGCAACGCAATAAATAGTGAGCAGGATAGTAACAGACTTCAGGAGGTCATATACAGACTGGTGAAACATGGGCAGGCACATGGCAGATGCAATTTAATGTGGATAAGTGTGAAGTGATGCACTTTGGAAGAAACAACAGAGAGGCAGTATAATCTAAATGGTACTATTTTGAGGGGGGTGGGTGCAACTGTGGAGGGACCTGGGGGTCCATATTACTTTGCAGGTGCAAGTTGATAAGGTGGTTAAAAAAGCATATGGGATAGTAGGCTTTGTAAATAGGGACACTGAATATAAAAACAAGGAAGTCATGCTAAACCTTTACAAATCTCTGGTTAGGCCTCAGCTGGAGTATTGTGTACAATTCTGGGCACCACACTTTAGGAAGGATGTCAAGGAGAGGGTACAGAGGAAGTTTACCAGGATGATGAGCTTCAGTTATGTTGAGAGATTGGAGAAGCTGGAATTGTTTTCCTTTGAAGAGAGAAGGTTAAGGGGAGACCAGAATTATATTCAAAATTATGAAGAGTTTTGGTAGAGCAAGTAGGGAGACACTGTTTCCTCTGGAAAGTGGGTTGATAAGCAGAGGTCATCGATTTAAAATAATTGGCAAAAGGACTAGAGGGGAAACAAGGATAAATTTCTTCACACACAGGGCTGTTAAGATCCAGAGCGCACTGCCGGAAAGGGTGGTGGAATCAGATTCCATAGAAACTTTCAAAAGGCAATTAGACATATACTTAGAGGACTCCTTTGCAGGGTTATGGGGAAAAAGCTGGGGTTTGGGGCTAAATTAGACAGCTCTTTCAAAGAATCGGCACAGGCATAACAGGCCAAATGCCCTTTTTCTGTGCTGTAAAACTCTATGGTTCTATTCCGTGTCAGGGAGACTGCCATAAAAGGCCTTTCAACAAAGAGATGAAGGGGAAAGTTAGAGAGTGAGCTACCTCAGGCCACTCTTGTGTAACTCCTAGAGAATGGTTTACAAAAAAACCCACTGAAAAAGATCTGATTGAGCGTTGCCTGCCTACCCGCTTAGCTTGGGAATGGCGTGTTATCAGAGGAGATCTATGAAGTTAAATCCCATGGGACTTCTACAAGTTTCCTGCTGGAGTTAGGGTGGAAGACCAGTAGAATCCCCACAGAATTTCAGGGCATACACATTAGGATACCATTCAAAGTTAACCACATAACATTTTTTCATTACCACACATTGGTTCTACTGTTGTTCCAAGCCAGTTCATTTAAAACATCTTTTTACCGAACATAAATCAATATGCGTTTTCTCACTCGTCGATACAGGCTGGACAGTTGCATCTTAAATACATTTCTTTCTTAATTCTTACATAAACCACTCAAGACAATTAGCAACATTAGCACATCCGAAATTTGAGGTTCCCTCAGGCTCTCAAACCTTTGGGGAAATGAACTGAACTGAATTGGTTCGATACAGAAAGTCAAAGGACTGTTAGTATGACTCATCACTGCAGACTCTTCTAGAATGCATGTGCACCCTCTGTGAGTTTACATTAATTCAAAAGCTGTCTTACTTTGTTTGGATCATGCTAAAAAGACTAGAATTTCTCTCAGTCTCAGTTACTGTAAATACCTGTCAGGTCATGTTGTACAAATTCATTTTAAAATAAATACTTTGAGCTGGATATTTTTTGTTGTTTGCTTTGCATTTTCTATTGATACTTTTGCGTGCTATGGTTGATTCATTTACAATGCTGTTTTATTTTTTACATTAGCAGTCATCTTTAAAGCAAAAAGAACAAGAATGAATTAAAGCTGAAAAATGGGGCAGGGCAAAGGCTGGTGACCCAGTTTATCAGCCATAATGCTGCACTCATTATTCAGCTGCTTTAATTCTCTTATCTGAAACCAGAGAAACACAGCAGGTATTAGGCTGGGAAATGAATCCTACATATCACTGCAGCCATCATTGTGGTACTTGGAAGATGATGCTGTAATGTAGGAAGGTGGTAATAAAGGTGTAATATTAACATTTCAGCACACTGACAATCCTTTGACATAACTTTTTGATATTTATCCCTCAACCAACATTATTAAAAAAACAGATCATCTGGTCATTTGTGGGAGCTTGCTGTGTGTAAATTGGCTGCTGTGTTTCCTACATTACAACAGTGACTACATTTCAAAAGAACTTCGTTGGTTGTAAAGCGCTTTGGAACATTCTGAGGTTGTGAAAGGCGCGATATAAATGCAAGTCTTTCTTTTTCTATCAGTTTTTCATTTTTCAGCAGATTCTTGTTTTTAAGGTCACTCCACTTCCTGGCAAACCAAATAGTGCATCCTCATAAAGCTTCTGCAATAAACTGTACACACGGAGTATATACACTGCATCATTTAATCCTTTTGATGACCTCTGGTAAACCGCCAACATTTATACCTAATATTGCACGCATTGCTTAGCCCACCGCATACTTAGAACCAAACAAACATGCAGAGTCGAAACAGCTGAAATTTGGGCAACAGAGCAAGAAATTATACTCACTCAACTGGGACAATCATATATGGATACATGGTCCATTCCACTGGTAGAATATTGTACAGGAGATTAACATGGGAAGCAAAAAGGATACTGTTAGCAGCCACAGCCATCCTGGTACCACTTCACTAATGACACCTCCATTGCCTTCTGAATTAAATAATAGTCATTTCATCGAGTGCACAAGTAATTGTGTGATTAAATTGTTTTACCATTTGTGAATGCGTTGTCAATATTCCCAATATTAAACTAAAGCGTAGTTGAGCTGGAAAGTAGTTGCAGTAGCTATTTCTGCAGCGGTAACCCTAATCTTTTTTTAAATCCATGAGTTCAATCACTGCCCCAATTCCAAAATAGACTGCCAGCTGGATAGGGTTTTGATAAGTAAACAGAAATTATCTTTGCACCACACACCACTAGGCATAACGTTAGAGGTATCTATGGCACGATACACAAAATGGTGGAGCATATAAACAGAGGGACAGTTTGGCTGGAATTTTGCCGGCACTCAGGGGGCAGGTTTGGAGGTGGGACCTCCGGCAAAATCACAAAGATTGACAGCGGGCAGGAAACCCGCTGTTAACCCACCTCCAATCAATCTACCCAAGTGTCGGGTCCCCGATTTTCACATTGACCTGACACCTAGTGGCAGGAAGAGGATTATAGCCACTTAACTCTCTGTTAAAGGTTGTTAACAGGCTCTTTTTCAATTTTGACACTTCTACTTCAGGCTTCCCTATGTCCGGACATCACGCCAGGTAAGTGTGGTGTGTTGTGAGTCTGCTGTAATGTTTCTGCATTGATGAGCATATGGGCAGCACGGTGGCATAGTGGTCAGCACTGTTGCCTCACAGCGCCAGGGACCCGGGTTCGAATCCGGCCTCGGACGACTGTCTGTGTGGAGTTTGCACATTCTCCCCGTGTTTGCGTGGGTTTTCTCTGGGTGCTCCGGTTTCCTCCCACAGTCCAAAGATGTGCGGGTTAGGTTGATTGGCTATGATAAATTGACCCTTAGTGTTAGGGGGATTAAATACGTGGGGTTACGGGGATAGGGTGGGATGTGTGTTGGGGTTACGGGGATCGGGTGGGATATGTGTCGGTGCAGGCTCGATGGGCTGAAATGGCCTCTATCTGCACTGTGGGGTTTCTGTGATTCTATGACAGCTGCAGAAGTGGTGTGAAGCATCCAATGGTGCACTGGTGAGTTTCAGAGGTAAGAAAATGTTGGGAAATTCATTTTTAAGGCATTTAGGGCTAGATTTTCAGTTGCTTGCGCCAGCAGTTAGCGCCTTAAGAGAAGTGATTTTCGGGCGCTATGCGTGTAGCGCCCGGGCACAGCGCAGTTTGCGCCCCGCCCCAAATTAAGTTGCCCGTTAGCGCCGGCGCAAAGTTTAGTGGCCGCCTGGATGCGCGCGCAGAAAATGACGTCACATCCTCGTGCAACGCCCTTTGGCCGCCCCAAATCCAAACTTCAGTCAGACCGCCCCATTGTGCGGCTGGCGTCCAGAGTGTTTGTAAAATGGAACGCAACACACCCTGGGGAGCGCAAATTAAAGGGCACTCCTCCTGCACTATAAAAGGCAGTCTGCATGTGTTGTGTGGAAGGATCCAGTGTGTTGTTGTGAACGGTGTATTTATGTTTCCGGCCACCTCCTCCTCCTCCTCCTCCTCCTCCTCCATCATCCTGCTGTTTTCCCCCCCAGACTCTGCCTTTGAAAAAAACACATGCACCCTTCCCCTTTAAGAGCTCACTGGCACCAGAGTGTCTGCCGTGCGCTGCGCCCGAGCTCGGGTGTTGCGCTCTGCACCGCCGGCTTAGCGCCTAAAGATAGTAGTGGAACGCCTCTTTTAGCGCTCCACCAACCTCTTAGGGCGAAGCCACTGAATTTCCGGCAGCGGGGCGCTACTTTGGGGCGGGCGCTAACTTCGGGCGGGCGCTAAGGTTAGCGCCCCAAAACTGTCTATACTGAAAATCTAGCCCTTAGACTTTTCTGTAGGTAACAAGCTTTGAATTGTATGTCTAGTCCCACTCATTGGGAGAACCTCTCTCACCAGTGACAGATCGCTTCTGTAACCTCACCTGCAGCTGCCATCTGTTCTAGCCTAAGGGGGGAGTCACTGGAGAGCCTGGGTGCAAGAGCTCACCTTTGTACAGTGATCGTCAGTGTTTGCAGCACCTCAATGCTGTCAAACACTGAAAAATCAGCTGTCAAAAAAAAAATGTGCGTGGTCCCTTTAAGAAAACCAGCAGATGATGCGTCATCAAAATGACGTCATCTGACCGGCTTTGTCTTAATTGGCCGGCAAGCCCGCAGGGTGGGCTTAACAAGGCCAACTGACATAAAATCACATCTGTGGGCCGGATGTAGTTGGTGGCGGGACTGGAACCTGGAAACCACCTGACCCGCTCCCAAGCCGCATCGATCAAGAAAATCGCGGCCTTTGTTTTTCTGCATGTGCACAGTATCATTTTTAAAGGAACGGGCTGCCTTAAACTGAAAGTGATCCAAACGGAGCAAAATTCAAGGCATGTGTGAAGAATGCCAAAGTGACCCAATTTGAGGCCCTTCCGGGAGGAAGAATGGTTCTGGTTGCTGTGTGTAGCAACATTGCAAATGCATTCAAAATGTTGCTACATAGGGTGAACAATGCAATATCTCCTCCCAGGTCAGGTCTCTCTTATACCACTAATTTGAACTGATCAGAGATTAGTCTCCAATTTTACAACTTTCAGTAAAGTTCTGTATCCTACAACCATTGGATTTTACACCACAGGAGGAGGACATATGGCCCAGTATAACTGTGCCGCCTTTCTAAAAGCTACCTGCTTAGTCCCAGTCCTGTGTCCTCTCTCCATACATTTTTAAGCTTTTCTTTTTCAAATATTGATCCACTTCCATTTTAGAAGTGATTATGGATTTTGCTTCCATCGCTGTTTCTGGTAGAGCATTTCATGCCACAATAACCCTCTGCATCAAACAATTGCTACCAGCTTCTCCCTTTGTTCTTTTGGTGATGATCATAAATTTACGCTCTCTAGTTCAAAACCTTTCATAATTTTGAACATCTCCATTGGATCTCCTTTTAATCTTCCTTGCTGTAATGGTAAGAGCCCCAGCTGCCTACTCACACCTAACACCTCTGAAATGATGAGGTGATCCATGCATCTCCTAATGCCACATTATGAGTATGAGAAGTGCATGTCACAGACAGCTTTGTGCTGGCCATTGCAGCCAGTCATCAGTAAGAAAGAAAGGCTTGCATTTATACAACGCCTTTCACAACCTCAGGACGTCTCAAAGCACTTTACAGCCAATGAAGTACTTTTGAAGTGTAGTCACTGTTGTAATGTAGGAAACACAGCAGCTAATTTGTGCATAATGACCAGATAATCTGTTTATTTTTAAGTTATGTTGGATGAGTGACAAACATTGGCCAGGACACCAGGAGAACTCCCCTCTCATCTTCAAAAAGTTCCATGGGATCTTTTACGTCCACCTGAGAGGGTGGAACCACTGGGTTTTTCACCTTTGTACCTTTTAAAGACAGTAGCATCCCACCAACGATCTCCTGAAGCTGCGTGGCCACGCAGCGATCTGGAGATCCCACACAAGCTCACCAGCTTTTCAATGGAAATAACCGCGCATACGTGAAAATTTGAATGAGTCACACAGCCAGTTAAGGGGATCGCGCACAAAAAAAAGGGAACATTGCATCCCACCTGACATGAATCAGTCATTCATGAAAGAAAGACTTATGAAATAATACTGAGTGGCCTGCAGGTGGTGCTGTCCAGGGAGAGTATAAATACTCGGGCATGGGCCAAGCTTGCGCAGGACATTCTGAACAGGAACTAGTGAAGGACACAACTAGACCTCCATGTTGTAAAACAGTTTATTAAAGCTTTGTTTAACGCTTAGACCAAGTGCCTAGTAGTTTCCTTACGTCACCACCCATAATTAGGTAACCAGAATTGCACACACGGTACTCCACATGGGGTTTTACCAATACTTGAAGTGAAAGCCAATGGATTTGTTGATGGATTGGACAAATTGAAGTTTCTGAGTAATAGCAATGCCTTCAATGAAATTGAAAGCGTTATTGACTTAGCACAGAAAATTACTGGTGGGAACAAAAGCCACTCATGAATAGTGGAAACCAGACATGATTGCTCATCTACCTGAACATGAAATGGGAGATTACATTACAAGACTATCAGTGAGACACTGAGGAGCACAGCAACACCAGTGATGATCAGTCTAGTGAGAAATCGGAAACCTCTGGAGACCTTTTGCAGAGGTCAAGCTCAGTAGGGCAAAAGTCTCCTATGGGATGAATCATCGTCCAATTATCTACAGGGTACTTTTTGATAATTTGCAGTAGAAAGCTGCTTCAAAGGGATAATCAAAATTCAGATAGAAAATTGGCCAGAATTGTTCACTGCTGATTACACCACTATTACCAGCAGCAATATTGCATTGTAAGGTTCAAATTTTACAGCAAACTCACAATACCATATAATGATGCATGATTTAAATCAATCTGCAATTTCCTGTTCAGGTAGGTATGCAATGATGTTTTAAAAAAAAACATCTGTACCGAAAGATCTTCTCTCCATACAAGTCATCAAATGACAGTCCCAGTATATTAAAGATATTTAAACATTGGCCTGGCCTCCTGCTGAAAGCTGTGAAGTGTACTATGTTTGCCACAGAGTGTTTTTGCTTGTGTGTCAATTTAAAGGTCCATTGTCTCTCAGTTGTCAATTTTGAATGTTCAGATCAATATCTATCCGATAAACAACTGTAATCATTTTGAAGGCCAACTATATATATTGATAATTTGAACTTTTACCAATTTAGAGGAAATTTGCCTTGTACACATGCACTTGATGTCCACACATGCATAAACATAAGCAAGTCGCTCCACGAATCATGATCTATTTAGTATGCTGCGATATTGAAAAAATAATGCTCCAGAAAAAAACAATTTTTCCTGCCACAACCTACATAGGAGCAGGAGTAGGCTATGCAGCCCCTCAAGCCTGTTCCACCATTCAATTAGATCATGGCTAATCTGTATCTCAACACCATTTACCTGCCTCCGTTCTATATCCCTTGAAGCTTTGACCCAACAAATAAAATCTATCGATCTCAGTCTTGAAAAGTTCAATTGTCCCAGCATGGGACAGAGTTCCAGATTTTCACTACCTGTTGTGTATGTACCTTTAAGAGAATAACTGGTCTCAGACTGCAGTACCGGCAGTGACCACCCCTGTATAAAAGGCGCTCGAGAGCCTCTGTTGTTTAGTTTCATTTATGCCTTTCACCAGTAAAGATCTGTTTGTTTTCTCTCCTGCTAGTCCGTGTCTCAATCATTCACGGACTTAACACTGGCGACGAGTTAGAAACGAACTTACCTGCAACTCAGCAGCAGCTCCGACGACGTTGTTGAAGGTCGGAGCCAGAAAAAAAAAAGAAAAAAAAAGAGGCCATTGAAACTCGAGAAACGGGCGTCGACCGTCAATCATCGATTTCAAAACTTGCAGGAGAGACTGTCCAGAGCCAGGCTGGGTTCCTCGGTTCGTGGTTTCCCAGCTAATCGGGCTGGTGGCAGGTAGTGCTCTGATCCTTCCTGGGCTCCGGCGGGCTGAAGCGCGATCGGGTGGCTTTTCAACGGGGCCGGGCAGCGAGTCGGGAAGCAAGGAGAGAGAGAGAGGGTGGAGCACACAGGGCGCGGCCGGTGTTTCGAAGCTGGGCAGCGTTCGGACCTCAGAAGAGGGAGGGAAGTGTCCCAGAGGGTCCGCTCCACGACGGGAAGATAATAAAAGAAAAAGAATACGCGCAAGAAACCGTGGAAAGCAGCGCTAACAACAGCGGGGAAGACGGCAAAGCGCGGGAGGTGCCATTTTGTTAAATCGGGGAAGAAGGCAAAGCGCGGGAGGCGCCATTTTAGATTTGCAAGATGCCGAAGACTGGCTGTATCACTGCTTTTGATAATACATTGGAGGACTGGACCACGTATGTGGAAAGAGTCGAGGTATATTTCGAGGCAAACGATATAGCGGAGGGGAAAAAGGCATCGATATTGTTAAAGTTAATGGGCGCTAGAACGTACGGCCTATTGCGGGACCTGATTACTCCAGCCAAACCGAAGGCAAAGAGTTTTAACGAAATTGTTGCTGTCCTACAGGAACACTTAAACCCTGCACCGCTGTTGATAGCAGAAAGATTTAAATTCCACAGGAGAACTCAGCACAAAGATGAGAGCAATGCTGAGTATCTTACGGAACTACGCAAGCTATCAAAGCACTGCCAGTTCGGAGCAGGACTGGCAGATACCCTACGGGACAAATTTGTCTGTGGACTCCTGAGTGAAGGAACACAGAAGAAGATACTCTCAGAAAAAGAGCTGACGCTAGATAAGTCTTTCAGCGTGGCAGTATCGTATGAAGCAGAAGCCAGGGGAGCTGCAGAAATTCAACAAAAACCACAGGAATACGGCACCCACGAAATGACACGGGGATTTGCAAAATGTTATCGCTGCGGCAGAACTAACCATGACCAGAAGGACTGCTGGTCCAAAGACAAAATATGCAGACAATGCGGGAAGATTGGACACATTGCACGAGTTTGTAGGTCTGGGAAGAAGACCAGCGACAACAAAAAGGCCACTAAGGAACCGTACAAGAAAGTACAAAAGATGACGGACAGTAGTTCCGAAGAGCAGATGAGCGATAATGAATCCGGAAACAGGGGACTAAGCTGTCTCAAACTTCACAATGTAATCGCAAAAGAGGATCACCGAACCATTTGGGTCACTCTCACGATAGCAGGGTCCCAAGTTAAAATGGAATTGGATACAGGATCAGCGCTAACCGTCATGAATCGACGAGACTACGAGCGGCTATTTTCACACATACCCTTGAGAGAGACATCCATCGTCTTGACGACGTATACGGGGCAAAAGGTATACCCCAGAGGAAAAATAAGGGTGCCTGTCGAATACAATGGCAAGAAAATACGTAAATTGTATCTTTACATACTGCCAAATGGTGGACCACCGTTATTGGGACGGGAATGGATCAGGAAGATAAACTTAGATTGGCATTCCATTCATGCAATGACGGTGGATGGTAAAAAAGATGAAGACGTCACTCCTGGACGATTGTCAACAATCTTAGCTAACGCCAAAGAGGTATTTCAACAAGAACTGGGCACGCTTAAAGGCGTAACCGCCTCAATAAAAATAGTAGAGAATGCAGTTCCCAAGTTTTTCAAAGCGAGACCGGTACCATATGCAATTCGCCCAGCCGTCGAGGCAGAGCTGGAGAATCTGGAGAAGGCGGGCGTGTTGTCTAAGGTCGACTGGAGCGAGTGGGCGACACCCATCGTTCCTGTCATGAAGAAAACGTTAACCAATAAGTCCGGAGAGCCAAGGAAGATTCGCATCTGTGGGGATTTCAAGGTGACGGTGAACTCTGTCCTTCGCACAGTACAATGTCCTCTTCCAAGGATAGAAGACATCTTCGCCTCGCTGTCTGGAGGGAAGCGTTTTACAAAAATTGACCTAGCACAAGCATATTTGCAGATGGAGGTTGAAGAGTCCTCTAGGAAGTATCTCACGATAAACACTCACAAAGGTCTTTACCAGTATCATCGATTGGTATTCGGAGTAGCATCGGCTCCGGCGATATGGCAAAGAGCGATGGAACAAGTCCTGCAAGGGATTCTGCGGACTCAGTGTTACTTGGACGACATCCTTGTAACTGGTGAAGATGACAGTGAACACCTTAACAACCTAGAACAGGTGCTCACTAGACTACGGGAACATGGGCTGCGAGCCAACCGCCCCAAGTGTGAATTTTTTAAGAAACAGATATCGTATTGTGGCCACGTGATTGATGAAGAGGGGTTACATAAGTCCCCTGACAAAATTGAAGTGGTTGTTAAGGCCCCAGCGCCTGAAAATGTGTCGCAACTGAGGTCATTCCTCGGGTTGGTGAATTACTATCATAAGTTTTTGCCGAATTTGTCGACAATTCTGCACCCACTGAACGCCCTGCTACGAATGGAGGTAGCATGGAAATGGAGCGATGATTGTAAGCGTGCTTTTCAGAACAGTAAGGACTTAATCACTTCAAAGGAAGTATTGGCTCACTACAACCCAGCACTGCCAATCAGGCTGGCGTGTGATGCGTCTCCCTACGGCATTGGGGCGGTACTGTCACATAAATTCCTTGATGGTTCGGAGAGGCCGATAGCTTTTGCGTCACGCTCGTTAACTTCTGCCGAGCGTAACGACGTCCAGATTGACAGAGAGGCCCTCAGCCTAGTGTGGGGGGTGAAGAAGTTCAATCACTATCTGCACGGTCAAAAATTTACTCTACTAACCGATCATCAACCTCTTGTCTCCATTTTCAACCCTCAGAAGGGCGTACCGATAATGACAGCACAACGGCTGCAGAGATGGTCCCTTTTCCTAGGGGCACACCAATATGACATCGAGTACAAAGGAACTAAACAGCATGGAAATGCTGATGGATTGTCACGTCTACCATTGCCGACGGTGGAAGAAGACGACCTTGCAGTGGATCCAATGGAGTTATTCCACTCGACCATAGTCGAATGTCTCCCTGTAACGAATGCAAACATAGAAAAGGAAACACGGAATGACCCGACACTATCACGGGTCTATGATTTAACGGTGAAGGGATGGCCAGCACATGGCGAACCACTGCTGCCAGCATTCTCGCCGAGAAGAGAACAGCTGTCAGTGTGCAGAGGAACCTTGATGTGTGGATCCAGAGTAGTAATTCCACCTAAGTTGATGGATAGAGTGCTCAATGAGCTTCATGAGGGTCATCTGGGTGGGGTAAAAATGAAGAACTTAGCCAGAGCGTTTGTGTGGTGGCCGGGAATCGATAGAGAAATCGAAGAGATGACCAAGAGCTGTGCAGGATGCCAGAAGGTCCAAAACGCCCCACCACAAGCTCCTCTGCATCCATGGGAGTGGCCCTCATCTCCATGGCAAAGGGTGCACATTGATTTTGCTGGTCCCTTCATGGACTCGATGTTTTTAATTGCGGTGGATGCACATTCAAAGTGGCCAGAGGTAATAAAAATGTCCTCAACCACCACGGAAAAAACTATCACAGTTTTACGAACCATATTCGCCAGGAATGGGCTGCCTGAACAGATTTGCTCTGACAATGGACCACAGTTTGTGTCTGAAGAGTTCTGGAGGTTCTTAAAGAACAATGGTGTTAAGCATTACACATCTGCCCCATATCGTCCAGCCACTAATGGATTGGCCGAGAGGTTTGTCCAATCATTCAAGAAGGCTATCAAGGCAATGTGTAATGAAGATATACCCCTACAACACAAGGTGGACAACTTCTTGTTTGCCTACCGGAATGCGACACATGCGGTTACCAACCAAACTCTAGCCATGATGTTCTTCAATCGAAGACTACAATGCCGCTTGGATTTGGTTAAGCCAAACGTCCGAAGAGATGTGGAGAACAAGCAGTTTCAGAATATGAATGAAAGGCCGACCAGGAGTTTTAAGATAGGTCAACCAGTTTTGGCCCGGGACTACCGCACTGAGAAATGGCAGCCAGGAACGATTTGTACACGACAAGGACCTCTCATGTATACCGTGGACGTTGGGGAGAGCATTGTAAGACGCCATGTTGACCAGATTCTCGAGTCACTGGAAAACGTCAACTCCACACCACGATCTGATACACCTGGTAATGAAATCGACGTTCCAATTGCAGCTACCGCAGAACCGGTAATATTGGAAGCAGATGAACCAAACAACGACATTGATTCCGACTCAAGATTGCCAGAAGAACCTGATACCCCAAAGAGGCGTTATCCAGACAGAATCAGGAAGCCTCCTCAAAGACTGAACTTATAATTGCTTAAACTTAACCAATGTATCTAGCAACAGTAATTGTGATTGTAATTCGTCATCATTAGTTGTTAAATGAATGTTATGTACTGTTTATCTAAAAGGGGAGGAATTGTTGTGTATGTACCTTTAAGAGAATAACTGGTCTCAGACTGCAGTACCGGCAGTGACCACCCCTGTATAAAAGGCGCTAGAGAGCCTCTGTTGTTTAGTTTCGTTTATGCCTTTCACCAGTGAAGATCTGTTTGTTTTCTCTCCTGCTAGTCCATGTCTCAATCATTCACGGACTTAACACTACCCTTTGTGTGAAAAAATCCTCCCAGATTTCACTCCTTGATGGTTTGTCCATTAAATTCCCGTTATGGGCACCGTAGCATTTTATGGTGTATATCTGGTTAACGCATGCTAGCTGGAGTTGCGTTACGAGTCCTTGCTTCCTAATTGATGTCATTCTGTAATCTTTGCCAGCATTGCTGGCAACAGCGGATAGAAGCTGAACTGGACAAAAGGTGGGATTCCCAAGTTTTGCCAGTTGTTTTTCTTATTCTGCATTGAATGAGGTCGTTTAGAAATTGTGATATTTTAAAATCATGTGGCAAGACACACCCAAAGAAGTACTTCAAAATATACTAGAGGATCCTCTGTGGTGTTGTTCAGAGAGTCGGAGGTTACCATGTTCAAAGGAGACTGCAGGGATGATGGATTAGAATGTACACAGTTGCTGAAAGGATTTAGTAAGAAGTGTACAAGAGATGTGCTCAGAGACACTTAGGTAAGTGTTCTTTGATTGATTTCCAGGAAATTTGAGTTAATCAGGGTGTTTTGTGTGATGGGCAAGTGTAAGATTTGCAAAATTCCCACATTCCCCCAAGGTTATTAATAAAAGGGACCCTACATGGACAATTTAAAAAGGGTACCCAAAAGATGGCGTCTGCACCTCGTGACCAAAAAGCCTGTAAGTTTTAAAAGCTTGGACTCTGCAGCACAGAACAGGCAGTTTCGGGAAATCAAAACTTAAAATGCATTTCTGTGAAAGGGACTTTGGCCTAGAAATTCAGTTGTTTGCGCCAGCCGCTAGTGCCTTAGGAGGAGGAGATGTGGGGCGCTAGGCGGCTAGCGGCCGGGCGCAGCGCGATCTGCGCCTCTCCCCAACTTCAGTAAAGATTTAGCGGCGGCGCAAAGCCTTTGCGCGTGCTCAGCTGCGCGCGCAGATCCTGACGTCATTTCATCGTGCAACGCCCTTTGTGCGCCCCGAACCGGAAATTCAGTGGCGCCGCCCTTCTTTTCGCCTGGCGCCCCCAGCGACTGGTAGAGGGGAATGGTTCCCAGTCGCTGCGGGGCGCGGGGGGCGCTATTTAAAGGGGACTCCTCCTGCAGTATAAGTGGCAGCCATTTTGTGCCAATCCCTCTGTGTGAGAGATGGATATTTGGAGAGAGACAAAGGCAGAAAGCTTTCTGCTTTGACTCAGCGCTCGCACAGGTACTTGTGGCTTCAGGCCAGAGCTTTGCACTTGGATTTCACTTTCAGTGCCATAGCCTTGAGTCGCCACATATAATGGGGGCTGCAATGGGTGGAAACGTTGGCTTTCTGCACTGCATTAAAAGGGATCAGTGACGCCGTGAGAGAGTGCCAGTCATGGCCAGACGGAGATTGGCCAACAGGCGTCGGCACAGGAGGCCTTACCCACCCAGGGTATTCCGCCAGCAGTTCTCATATCTGAACATGTCTGAGGAGCAGTGTGTTCGGAGGATGCGATTCAGAAGGGAAGTGGTCACTGAGATCTGCCACCTGCTTCGCAGAGATCTGCAGCCACAGCTGAGGAGCAGGACGTCTCTGTCAGTGGCAGTGAAGGTGACGGTGGCTCTCAACTTCGATGCCACTGGCTCCTTCCAATCCGCTACTGGGGACATTGCCAACATCTCCCAGTTCGCAGAACATTGCTGCATCCGCCAGGTGAACAATGCCCTTTTCAGAAGGAGACATCAGTACATCTCCTTCCCCATGACCCTGGACAAGCAGCAAGAGCGTGCAATCGGATTTGGAAGAATAGCGGGCTTCCCCATGGTTGAGGGCGTAGAACTGATGAACCAGCAATGGTCAGGCCTTGCTTCAGGGCTGCAGTGTGCAGGGCATGGCAGCCAAACAAGTCGACCCTTCCCCTTTAAGAGCTGACCGGCGCCAGCGTGTCTGCCTTCATTGAGCAAGTCGCCGCACCTGCGCTGCGCCCGTCCTCGGTGTTAGCACCCCGGATCACCGGCTTAGCGCCTAATGATAGTCGTGCATCGCCTGCTTTAGCGCAGCAGCAACCTCTTGGGGCGATGCCACTGAATATCGGCGAAGGTGGCGCGAAGTTGCGCCGGGCGCAAACTTTAGCGGCCGCCCAGCTGTAGCGCCCCAAACATGGCTATACTGAATTTCTAGGCCTTTGTGTTTGGAAAACCAGACAGCTAGGCAAACAGTAAATATGCATTTCGTCAGATTGGAACAGATCAACCCAGTTAGGCCTAAGCGTAAAGCCATTAGTTTGTCCGCATAAATAATCGGAAACAGCTTAAGGAAGCCACCAAGGCTGGACAGGCCGATTAGAATGCATTAATGACAATACAGCTCGGACATCAGGCCATCAGGTGCAATAAACAGCCATCTAAAGCCAGTTAATTTAGATTGGTATAATCATGTAAAACAGCCCGCCAAAAGTTAAACAATGAACTGACCTGATTTGGCGCGCAGATAAGGGCCATCGAAAGGAGTATAACTGTAGGCCCTCAGTGGCAATCGCTCTCTTCTCTTGACTCTGACCTCTTGTCTGCATACAGTTTTGGTGTCCATACTTAAGAAAAGACATACTTGCTCTCGAGGCAGTACAAAGAAGGTTCACTCGGTTAATCCCGGGGATGAGGGGGTTGACTTATGAGGAGAGGTTGAGTAGATTGGGACTCTACTCATTGGAGTTCAGAAGAATGAGAGGCGATCTTATTGAAACATATAAGATTGTGAAGGGGCTTGATCGGGTGGATGCGGTGAGGATGTTCCCAATGATGGGTGAAACTAGAACTAGGGGGCATAATCTTAGAATAAGGGGCTGCTCTTTCAAAACTGAGATGAGGAGAAACTTCTTCACTCAGAGGGTGGTAGGTCTGTGGAATTTGCTGCCCCAGAGAGATGTGGAAGCTACATCATTAAATAAATTTAAAACAGAAATAGACAGTTTCCTAGAAGTAAAGGGAATTAGGGGTTACGGGGAGCGGGCAGGAAATCGGACACGAGCCTAGGTTTGGATCAGTCATGGCCCTGTGGGTGGTGGAGCGGGCCCAGGCTCCTACTTCTTGTGTTCTAATTCTGTGTTAGATTTCAGGAGATGGTTCTATTCACAGGGATTAGTGGAGACCTCAGGAACAGGCTGCCAGCTCGGAGTCCTTCAAGAGTAAATTGGGCCTGTTCCTGGCTGGAGTGGAGATCACCTCTTACAGAAGGTAAGTACTGCAGGAAATACAGGGACAGAGTGATCTCCTGGACGAGTTTCGATCACCTATATGGGTCGGAGAGGAATTTCCCAGATTTTTTCTCCCAAATTGGCCATTGGGTTTTTTATCTGGTTTTTCGTCTCTCCCGGGAGAACACATGGGTCCAGGTGGGATGGAGAGTGAAAGTAGATTTGAGGTTAGGATCAGATCAGCCATGATCTTATTGAATGGCGGAGCAGGCTCGAGGGGCCGATTGGCCTACTCTTGCTCCTATTTCTTTTGTTCTTATGTCTGGTCTTGGGCTGCTGCCACCCGTACTCGTGCCCTGGCCTCGTGGTGGGTTCTCTTCTCGCTCCCCGCTTTGGGTGCATTACAGCCAAGGACATCCATACCAAGCACGGAGAGGGGAACGAGACCCGAGTCCAAAGTCACCCAGGACACCCAGGCCACGAAAAGAGGGCAGAGGAAACGAGGCGAAACGAAGCGAGACGAAGAACAAGGTAGAGACCCGACAAGAGCAGAGAAGGGCAGCAAAAGCCGCATTGATAAAGACCGAGCACCTAGTTATAAGCTGGTGCTTGGGGAAGAATCTATACGAACATGCTGGCGTTTTAACGCTTGGGTAGAAAAATCTAAGCAGTAAAGCCTGCCAAAGCAACGTTACCGCCGACGACCGCCTGAGGGAGAAGAAGAAGAGAACCCATCGCGACGAGACGACGACGGTAGCTGAGGAGAGGAAAGGTGTGCCGCAGCGACAGCTCCAGCACTGCACCCTGAGGCCAAGTGGTGACGGAGCACCCCAAAGGACAGGAGACTAAACCTCAAAACTCTCAACGGTTAAGGCAACAAGCCTTGGATTGGTGAGCATGAATTCCTGGCCTCTCATAGCTTAATCTAGTTAGGTATAGGGGGTGGGATAAGGATAAGGGGACTGTTAATGTAGTTTGTTTTTCCCTCGATGTGCCATGTGTTCCCCATTCCCTGTATAAGTATAGTTATTTTGTTTACGCCTGTAATCGTTTAGCAGTAAATTTCTCATAAGACTGTGTTTATTTTCTGTTTTAATAAAATCTTGGTTTTCTTACACCAAACCACTTGTCTACTCGATTTTTCTGTATCGCCGCCTGCACCTAAGTCCGGTGTCTAGAACCCAGGGGCATGGGAGCGATTCGAACCGCTCACGAGCAGTCAGGGGCACAACTGACTGGGCGCACACGCCAACCCGCCACCCCCTACACATGTCATGCATGTGGAATCCACGCAATTTCCATCCCATTGAAATCAACGTGGCCGGGTTCTACAATGAGTGGACTCTGTGCTCCACTGGATTATCACTGAATACAAAAATTTCCTCTCAAGTATTGGGAGACTGAGAGCCAGTGAAAGTTGGAATGATAGGTGAGCTGGATGTAGTACAGGATAGGATGCAGGGAGCCGACTTGCAGTTTGGCTTTGGATGGATCTCAGAAGGTTGGCAAGGAGATTGTTGGAAGAAATTGATGTCAGCATGGATCAGAGTTTCAGTAGTGGTGGTGAAGTTGAGATGGAGACAGGCAATGCTAGTGAAGTAGAAACAGTCCAAATCACAACCCATTCAGTGTTTGTCTTACTTCCAATCTGGTTTGTTCATGTTGTTACTTTCATTGACAAGTGATCATTACAACTTTCTCCAAATTAAATGGCACCATCATCCTAGTCGCTTCTATAGATGTACTGACGCAAATATTTATATTCTACATGCTTTGAGTTTCTCTCACTTCTAGCCCAACATTCTTATACATAATGTGTGGTAACTATGGAACTATGGAACCTGTTGTAATATATATTTATCTGCATCAGCAAACCACAATAATACCACAGAGATCCCTTTTTAAAATGAATTACATGGCCTCAAAATTACTTTATATAATTAGGTTAATCTACATCCTTGTATTTCACAGCCATTCAGTCCTGGATCAACAAGAGGAAGTTCTGTGTTATCATACAGCAGCTAAGCAAGTTTTATTTTACTTCTTAGTGCTGAACGTACTGTCTATTTAACATTTATTGGACACAGCTTGGGTCAGTTTTCCAAAAAAATGTACTTTATCAGAAGCACTGTTTCAGCTTATGTAAGGTGCCGCATTTTAAAAGTCCAAGGTCGAACATAAAATCCGTCGCACTAAACCATCTCACTGTATGAAGTCAACACTTTTCAATTCTTAATGTTGTTTTCCCCTCATGAAGAATCTGCAGTGAGTAACTAATGGAATAACAAACTAATCCTCCCACCCAAAATAAAATTGCTGTCAGATAGGAGTCCAAGGGAAATGAACATTGCTGTTCCTCCAGTCATTAATTCTTGCAGCTAAGCAACCCTACAACAGGTCTAAGCTTAATTAGCAACTGCTTTACAGATTTAATATTAAACTTTACAAATCTGTTCCATCAGGTGATTCAAAAATGAGAGGATATCAGTGCTGTCAGTACAGATGATTCTGTATTCATTTCTCAGTGCAATCATACGCATGACAGTTTTCAGAAACAGTTACCCTTTAAGTGGGAAATCAAATATTGCCCAGCAGGTTATCATTTTTTTAGTAATCAAGAAGCATAATACATCAGAAGTCTGTTATCTGCCTGACTAGGAAATTCTGTTCAGAAACGTTTGTGACTACTAATGCTGAAAAATGGCAGCTTTTGAAGGAATGCTGACAGTTTTGCACAGCTCAGGAGTGTTCAGCCGATGTCACCAAGGCTACATGTGGCCTCCAAGTCCTGGCAATTGCCCTTGTATCGCTCACTCGCTGGTTTGAATTTTGTGGGCCCGGAGGTTTGCAAAGCAGTGCATTTGCTGCTGTTGCCTCCTTTAGTGGATAAGTCTTAAAGCAGAAGACCAGGATCTGTTAGTTCCAGCAACTTGAGATATATGCAGATTAACGGGAAGAGGGATTTATACTTTATATGTGGCCACCCCCGATGCTCCCTTGTATACATCTATGCGGCCAATAAGACGAAAGCTTGGACAACCTGGTATAGTTGATGTCCGCCAGATTGTAATGGTTTACCTGAAACAAATACCACCAACAAATTAAATTATCAATCTCAACTAGTTATATTTGGACTGACCAACGGGGGGGGGGGGGGGGTGGAATTGGGAAAATTCTTGCTCATAATTAGTATCGTATCCAACAAACTTTGGTGGAAGTAGATGTACATGTGATGCTCCCAGTGGGAGAATGGTCTCCTGACTGTCATTAGCTAGCCTTACACCTGAGGAGTGGCCACTTGGGCAAGTTATAAGAGTGTAACCAGTGCCCATGGAAGCAAACCCAGGCGAGGGTTCAATGTCATCAGGAAAAGAGAGGAAACTAGTAGCAAAATAGGGCAGAAATCAAAAAAGGTAGTGCGCACAGAACTGTCAAAGTAGATTCTTACTGAATAGTTTCCAGGAGGGTGTTCGTTGCAATGGCAACGAATGTACAAGAACATAACTGACACTGAATTAATCTGTTCTTCAAATACGATAAAGAAAGTGACTGAAGCATCTGTAAATGTACACATAGACTGTCTTGCTGCAAAACTGTACTTTTAGCATACACTTTTTACAAGCAATGAAGATAAAATGCTGTTCCAAATGAACACTGTCCTGTTTCTAAACATATGCATAGAATGTTACAGCACAGGTTTATGCTCCACACGAGCCTCCTCCCACCTTACTTCATCTCAACCTTTCAACATATCCTTCTATTCCTTTCTCCGTTATGTACTTCTCTAGTTTCCCCTTAAATGTGTCTATGCTATTCGCCTCAACCACTCCATGTGGTAGCGAGTTCCACATTCTCACCAGTCTCTAAGTAAAGAAGTTTCTCCAGAATTCCGAATTGGATTTATTAATGACTATCTTATATTTATGGCCCCTGGTTTTGGACTCCCCACAAGTGGAAACATCTCTACGTCTACCCCATCAAACCTCTCCATCATTTTAAAGACCTCTATCAGGTCAGCTCTCAGTCTTCTCTTTTCTAGAGAAAAGAGTCCCAGCCTGTTCAGTCTTTCCTGATAGTTGTACCCTTTCAGTTCTGGTATCATCCGTGTAAATTTTTTTTGCACTTTCTCCAGTGCTTCTATATCCTTTTTTTAATATGAAGGCCAGAACTATAGACACTATTCCAAGTGTGGTCTAACCAATATAGAACCAGTGGCAGGATGAATTATTGGTGCAAATGTGGTATGTGGGTCAGTGACGAAGTGTAAAAGGCATATATCAAAACCTACAATTTATCCGCTGACCATCTGTTTCTTTGAATAATTATACGCAGGAAATTTGTTTTCCCAATTTTGGTTCACAAAAGATTACTATCAGCTTTTTTGGGATGAAGGTGACTGCAGAGATAAGGTGGTCATAGGAAGTTAAGTGCACTGAGCATGTGCAGCCACACGTAATACTCCATCAGTTGTATTCATAGTTGCTGTTAAAGCAGGCACTCAGTGTTCTCGACCTCTGCTCGCATGGGATTGAAAAATGGCTGACTTAAGGGCTGGTAGAAACAATCCCATAATGAAACGCAGTAATCTCCTGTGCACGAGTGATGTTTAGGAAAAAGGCAAAGAAATAGAACAGCCTAATGTTTATGGTATTGGACTCATAACTCAGAGGCTGCAATTTCAACTTCCATCATGGTAATTTGTGAAATTGAAACAACCATGAACCCAACTGGTTCACTAATAGAAGGCCTGTATGATCACAGCACAAAGTATCCTTTAACACTTTTAATCGCTTATATCTTGCCTGGATGAGTGCAGCTGCAACAACACTCAAGAAGCTCGATACCATCCAGGACAAAGCAGCCACTTGATTGACACCCCATCCACCACATTAAACATTCACTCCCTCCACCACCAGCGAACCGTGGCTGAAGTATATACCATTTACAAGATGCACTGCAGCAACTCGCCAAGGCTTCTTCAGCAGCACCTCCCAAGCCCGCGACCTCTTCCACCTAGCAGAACACCTGAGGCAAGGGCTGCAGGAGTTTGTTCAGATGTAGAAATCTCAGCAGATGCACATTGAAGCACTTGCCAAGCCATAGCTGTGGCAACACGGCTCGTTCGGAGTGGTACTTCTTTCAGCTAAACTCCTGTGTTGCGATCAAGTGCATCTGCAGTGCTCGAGCCACAATTCTCCGATACTAATTAAAGACCAGTGAAGTACAACCCAGACAAGCAATTCAGCTCCTGCAAGCCTTTCAGTTTTGTGGTGCATTGAGGCAACACATCTTCTGCATCCTCCAGCCGTCAGGCTGGAATAACCATGGCCTCATCTTCTACTACAGCATTGGGTGAGGGAACATGGAGCGATATGCAGAGAGGCACCACAGTGAGAAGGAGTACAACACACTCAAGAGGGAAGGGTACCATATGGTAACATCACATAGCAGTCGTGGGGCGCTTAGCACCTGGTTTAACATAACCACTATACGAACGTACTTCCTGTATGGAGGAGAGGTTTACTCCTATCAAGTCCCTAGCAGCAGTCTGGAAGCACCTGGAAGTGCTTCATCTGACAGAAGCATAAGTCGGAACTTCGCGAGCTGCTGCGCAACTTTTTCCGACCACCACTTTAAATGTGGGAAAGTCACACACCGCTCTATGTGCTCCCGGCAGGTGAGGCTTCCCTGCCAGCCCGGCCAGGTTGGGCAATTGCCCCTTGCATACTGAAGGCAGGGCTTTTGCTAACTGAAAGCCACCCTCCAGCTCTCCTCGTTTTCTGTATCATCTTCTTCAGCCCTCCAACCAGCCTATGGGCCAAATGACTCGCGCTACTGCCGACAGTAAAACTAACTACTGCTGCTTTTTATTAGAAGGGTGTAGACAACAGCTAAGGCTGTTTAAGATTGAACACATGGAGGAATGCACAGGAGCACCTGGAATTGGTCCTTAATTGGTCTCAACGAGCTGTTGACTCTTTTCAAAATAAAATATGCGTTAAAGATTTCAGCATACATTGCCCGTCAGTTGAAAACTTCAAGCTGCTTAACTCTCTTTTCTTTGCTCCCCACCACTTTATCGCCTCCACCCGTGGGCACGAAGCCAAAATTTGAGTGGAGAATGGGAATGCATTCGCAACAAAATAGATGAATTAATAGTGCAGATAGAAATTAATAGGTTTGATCTAATAGCTATTACAGAGAAGTGGTTGCAAAGTGACCAAGATTGGGAACTAAATATTAGAACATAAGAACATATAAGAAATAGGAGCAGGAGTAGGCCAATCGGCCCCTCGAGCCTGCTCCGCCATTCAATAAGATCATGGCTGATCTGATCCTAACCGCCAATCCACTATCACAGAACCATCTCCTGAATCTAACAGAATTAGACACACGAAATAGGAGCAGGATCAGGCTACATGGCCCCTGGGCCCGCTCCGCTACCCACAGGGCCATGACCAATCCAAACCTAGACTCATGTCCAAATTCCTGCCCGCTCCCCGTAACCCTTAATTCCCTTTACTTCTAGGAAACTGTCTATTTCTGTTTTAAATTTATGTAATGATGTAGCTTCTACAGCTTTTTGGGGCAGCATATTCCATGGACCTACCACCCTCTGAGTGAAGTGAAGTAGTTCCTCCTCATCTCAGTTTTGAAAGAGCAGCCCCCTATTCTAAGACTATGCCCCCTAGTTCTAGTTTCACCCATCATCGGGAACATCCTCCCTGCATCCACCCGATCCAACCCCTTCACAATTTTATATGTTTCAATTAAGATCGCCTCTCATTCTTCTGAACTCCAATGAGTAGAGTCCCAATCTACTCAACCTCTCCAGTCAGAGCACGGAGCAGGGAGGTGAGGAGCCCGGTATAAAAACCGGCGACCAGCGAGGCCCGAGGCCAGTCGGAGCACGGAGCAGGGAGGTGAGGAGCCCGGTATAAAAACCGGCGACCAGCGAGGCCCGAGACCAGTCGGAGCACGGAGCAGGGAGGTGAGGAGCCCGGTATAAAAGCCGGCGACCAGCGAGGCCCGAGACCAGTCGGAGCACGGAGCAGGGAGGTGAGGAGCCCGGTATAGAAACCGGCGACCAGCGAGGCCCGAGACCAGTCGGAGCACGGAGCAGGGAGGTGAGGAGCCCGGTATAAAAACCGGCGACCAGCGAGGCCCGAGACCAGTCGGAGCACGGAGCAGGGAGGTGAGGAGCCCGGTATAAAAACCGGCGACCAGTGAGGCCCGAGACCAGTCGGAGCACGGAGCAGGGAGGTGAGGAGCCCGGTATAAAAACCGGCGACCAGCGAGGCCCGAGACCAGTCGGAGCACGGAGCAGGGAGGTGAGGAGCCCGGTATAAAAACTGGCGACCAGCGAGGCCCGAGATCAGTCGGAGCACGGAGCAGGGAGGTGAGGAGCCCGGTATAAAAACCGGTGACCAGCGAGGCATACCAAATCAACAGCAGAGGAGAGAGGTAAAAAGTAATCAGAGTGTGACGTCACCAGGGAGCAGGTAAGTGATTGGTTGGTGAGTATTTCTCTTTTTTAAACTTTAACTCTGTAGTTTATAGTTACTAGGGTCTTTTCTGGTATAGCAGGGACTGTTGGTAGACTATACAAGCGCCTTAGTGATATCTTTAATTGGTGATAGTAAATTAATTTAAATTAATTAAAGGGAAGGTCATGCCAGGAGAGCCCAGCCCCGTGATATGGTCCTCTTGCTCTATGTGGGAATTCAGGGACACTGCCGGTGCCCCTGATGACCACGTGTGCCGGAGATGCATCCATCTGCAGCTACTAGCAGACCGCATTGAGACGCTGGAGCTACGGGTGGATGGGTTGTTGAGCATTCACGATGCTGAGAGGGTCGTGGATAACACGTTTAGTGAGTTGGTCACACCGCAGGGTAGGGCTGCACAGGAAGAAAGGAAATGGGTGACCACCAGGCGGAACAATAGAAGCAGGCAGGTAGTGCAGGAGACCCCTGTGACCATTCCCCTCTCAAACAGGTATACCGCTTTGGATACTGTTGAGGGGGATGACTCACCAGGGGAAGGCAGCAGCAGCCAACTTCCTGGCACTGGGGGTGCTCCTGCTGCCCAGGAAGGGAGGAATAAGAGTGGGAGAGCAATAGTGGTAGGGGATTCTATAGTAAGGGGAACAGATAGGCGTTTCTGTGGCCGTAGACGTGAATCCAGGATGGTTTGTTGCCTCCCTGGTGCCAGGGTCAAGGATGTCACTGAGCGGCTGCAGGGCATTCTGGAGGGGGAGGGTGAACAGCCAGAGGTCGTGGTCCACATTGGTACCAACGACATAGGTAAAAAGAGGGATGAGGTCCTGCAGCAAGAATTTAGGGAGCTAGGTGGAAGATTAAAGAGCAGGACCTCAAAGGTTGTAATCTCTGGATTACTCCCGGTGCCATGTGCTAGTGAGTATAGGAATAGGAAGATAGAACAGATGAATGCGTGGCTAAAGGGATGGTGCAGGGGGGAGGGCTTTAGTTTCCTGGATCACTGGGTCTGCTTCTGGGAAAGGTGGGACTTGTACAAGTCGGACGGTTTACACCTGAACCAGAGGGGGACCAATATCCTTGCGGGGAGGTTTGCTAGCACTGTTGGGGGGGGTTTAAACTAACTTGGCAGGGGGATGGGATACAGAGTGGAGCTATAGTAGGGGGTGATTTACAGCCAAATACGGAGGAAAAAACAAGTCAGCTGGGAAGGCAGAGCAAATATGTGAAGGCAAAAGGGAATATGGCAGGGCTGGAAGGCATTTATTTTAATGCAAGGAGTCTTGCAAATAAGGTGGATGAACTGAAGTTGTTGTTGAACACATGGGAGTACGATATTGTTGCTATCACGGAGACATGGTTGAGGGAGGGTCAGGACTGGCAGCTCAATATTCCGGGGTATAGAATCTTCAGGCGAGACAGAGGGGGGTGTAAAAGGGGAGGGGGTGTTGCAATATTAATTAAGGAGTCAATTACTGCTGTAAGGAGGGACGATATATTAGCGGGTTCCTCTAATGAGGCCATATGGGTAGAACTTAAAAACAAGAAGGGGGCAAGCACTTTGCTGGGAGTGTACTATAGGCCCCCAAACAGTCAGGGGGAGATAGAGGAACAGATATGTAGGCAAATCTCAGAGAAGTGCAAAAATAATAGGGTAATAATAGTGGGGGATTTCAACTTCCCCAATATTAATTGGGATAGTCAGAGTGTGAAAGGCTTAGAGGGTGCAGAATTCTTAAAGTGCATCCAAGAGAGCTTTTTGAGCCAACATGTAGAAAGTCCTACAAGAGAGGGGGCGGTACTGGACCTAATTCTAGGGAATGTAGCCAGGCAAGCGGTGGAAGTGTCAGTAGGAGAGCATTTTGGCGACAGTGACCATAATTCGGTGAGATTTAAGGTGGTCATGGAAAAAGACAAAGACGGCCCGGAAATAAGCGTTCTAAATTGGGGGAAGGCCGATTTTAATATGATAAGGCAGGATCTGGCCAAAGTGGACTGGGAGCAGCTACTTATAGGAAAATCCACATCAAAACAGTGGGAGACTTTCAGAAGGGAAATAGCGAGAGTACAACGCCAACATGTTCCTGTAAAGGTCAAGGGTGGGACCAGCAAGCAAAGGGAACCTTGGATGACAAGGGATATACAAAAATGCATTAGGAGAAAAAGGGGGGCTTTTGGCAATTACAAAAGACTAAAGACGGAGGAAGCCCTAGAGGAGTATAAAAAGTGCAGGGGCATACTTAAAAGAGAAATTAGGAGGGCAAGGAGGGGCCATGAAATAACACTGGCGAGCAAAATAAAGGAAAATCCTAAGATGTTTTATAAGTATATTAAGGGCAAGAGGATAACCAGGGAAAGGGTTGGGCCCATTAGGGACCAAAGTGGCAATCTGTGTGTAGAGCCAGATGATGTAGGTAGGGTTTTAAATGAATTTTTGCATCTGTGTTCACTATGGAGAAAGACGATGTAGACATAGAAATCGGGCAAGGGGACTGTGACATACTTGAACATATTAGCATCGAGAGGGAGGAGGTACTAGCGGTTTTAGCAGGCCAAAAAGTGGATAAATCCCCAGGCCCGGACAAGATGTATCCCAGGCTGTTGTGTGAGGCAAAGGAGGAGATTGCAGGGGCTCTGACACAAATTTTCAGAACCTCTCTGGCCACAGGGGATGTACCAGAGGACTGGAGAACAGCTAACGTAGTACTATTATTCAAGAAGGGTAGCAGGGATAAACCAGGGAATTACAGGCCAGTGAGCCTAACATCTGTGGTAGGGAAATTATTGGAAAAAATTCTGAGGGACAAAATTAGTCACCACTTGGAGAGGCAAGGATTAATCGGGGATAGTCAGCATGGCTTTGTCAAGGGTAAATCATGTCTGACCAATCTGATTGAATTTTTCGAGGGGGTGACTAGGTGTGTGGATGAGGGAAATGCTGTGGATGTGGTTTACATGGACTTCAGTAAAGCTTTTGACAAAGTCCCGCATAGGAGACTGGTCAAGAAGGTAAGAGCCCATGGGATCCAGGGTGCCTTGGCGCGTTGGATCCTCAACTGGCTGAGTGGCAGGAGGCAGAGGGTGATGGTCGAAGGTTGCTTTTGTGACTGGAAGCCTGTGTCCAGTGGGGTACCTCAGGGATCGGTGCTGGGTCCCTTGCTGTTTGTGATCTACATAAATGATTTGGATGAGAATGTAAAAGGTATGATCAGTAAGTTCGCAGATGACACGAAAATTGGTGGGGTGGTAAATTGCGAGGAGGAAAGCCTCAGGCTACAGGACGATATAAACGGGTTGGTCAGATGGGCGGAAAAGTGGCAAATGGAATTTAACCCTGAAAAGTGCGAGGTGATGCATTTTGGACGGACAAATAAGGCAAGGGAATACACAATGAGTGGTAGGACCCTAGGAAGTACAGAGGGTCAGAGGGACCTTGGTGTACATGTACATAGATCCCTGAAGGCAGCGGAGCAGGTAGATAAGGTGGTTAAAAAGGCATATGGGATACTTGCCTTCATTAGCCGAGGCATAGAATATAAGAGCAGGGAGGTTATGATGGAGCTGTACAAAACGCTGGTGAGGCCACAGCTGGAGTACTGTGTGCAGTTCTGGTCGCCTCACTATAGAAAGGATGTGATTGCTTTGGAGAGGGTGCAGAGAAGATTTACCAGGATGTTACCTGGGATGGAGCGCCTCAGCTATGAAGAAAGGCTAAACAGGCTGGGGTTGTTTTCCTTGGAGCAAAGAAGGCTGAGGAGGGACCTGATTGAGGTGTACAAAATGATGAGGGGCATCGATAGGGTGGATAAATAGGAACTTTTCCCCTTAGTAGGGGGGTCAATAACAAGGGGGCACAGATTCAGGGTAAGGGGCAGGAGATTTAGAGGGGATTTGAGGAGGAACTTTTTCACCCAGAGGGTGGTTGGAATCTGGAACTCACTGCCTGAAAGGGTGGTAGAGGCAGGAACCCTCACAACATTCAAGAAGCATTTGGATGAGCACTTGAAATGCCATTGCATACAAGGCTATGGACCAAATGCTGGAAAATGGGATTAGACTGGACAGGGATTGATGGACGGCACAGACACGATGGGCCGAAGGGCCTCTTTCTGTGCTGTAAAACTCTATGACTCTATGACTCATATGTCCATCCCCTCATCCCCGGGATTAACCGAGTGAACCTTCTTTGTACTGACTCAAGAGCAAGTATGTCCTTTCTTAAGTATGGACACCAAAACTGTACACAGTATTCCAGGTGCGGTCTCACCAATACCTTGTACAACTGAAGCAATACCTCCCTATTTTTATATTCTATCCCCCTAACAATGAAAGCCAACATTCCATTGGCCTTCTTAATCACTTGCTGCACCTGCATACTAACCTTTTGAGTTTCGTGCACCAGGACCCCCAGATCCCTTTGTACTTCAGTACTTTCCAGTTTCTTGCCATTAAGATAATAACTTGCTCTACGATTTTTCCTGCCAAAGTGCATAACCTCACACTTTCCAGTATTGTATTCCATCTGCCAAATCTCTGCCCACTTACTTAGCCTGTCTATGTCCCCTTGCAGGTTTTTTATGTCCTCCTCACTCACTACTTTCCCTCCCATCTTAGTATCATCTGCAAACTTTGATATGTTACACTCGGTCCCCTCCTCCAAATCATTAATATAAATTGTAAAGAGTTGGGGACCCAGCACTGACCCCTGCGGAACACCACTAGTTACTGATTGCCAGTCTGAGAATGAACCATTTATCCCAACTCTCTGCCTTCTGTTAGATAGCCAATCCTCTATCCATGCCAGAATATTACCCCCAATCCCGTGATTTTTTATCTTAAGCAATAATCTTTTGTGTGGCACCTTGTCAAATGCCTTTTGGAAGTCTAAATACACTACGTCCACTGGTTCCCCTTTATCCACCCTATATGTTACTTCCTCAAAGAACTCCAGCAAATTTGTCAAACATGACTTCCCCTTCATAAAACCACACTGACTTTGTCCTATTAAATTATGATTATCCAAATGTCCTGTTACTGTCTCCTTAATAATGAACTCCAAAATTTTACCTACCACAGATGTTAGGCTAACCGGTCTATAGTTTCCAGCCTTCTGTCTACTGCCCTTTTTAAATAAGGGTGTTACATTAGCAGTTTTCCAGTCTGCCGGGACCTTTGCTGAGTCAGGGAGTTTTGGAAAATTATTACCAATGCATCCACAATCCCTACTGCCACTTCCCTCAAGACCCTAGGATGTAAGCCATCAGGTCCAGGTGATTTATCCGCCTTGAGTCCCATTATTTTACCAAGTACCACTTCCTTAGTGATTTTGATCGTGTTTAGCTCCTCCTCCCCTTTAGCCCCCTGTTTGTCCAGTGTTGAGATATTTTTAGTGTCTTCTACTGTAAAGACTGATATAAAATATTCATTCAGTGTTTTTGCCATCTCCATATTTCCCACCATTAATTTCCCGGTCTCATCCTCTAAGGGACCAACATTTACTTTAGCCACCCTTTTTCTTTTTATATAACTATAAAAACTCTTACTATCTGTTTTTATATTTTTTGCTAATTTACTTTCATAATCTATCCTCCCTTTCTTAATCAATCTTTTTGTTATTTTTTGCTGTCTTTTAAAGTTTTCCCAATCCTCTATCCTCCCACTAGATTTGGCTACCTTATATGCCCTTGTTTTTAGTTGAATACTATCCTTAATTTCTTTACTTAGCCACGGATGGCTGTCTTTTCTTTTACACCCTTTTCTTCTCAGTGGAATATATATTTTTTGGAAGTTGTAAAATAACTCCTTAAATGTACACCACTGATCATGTATCGTCTTACCCTTTAAATATTCCAGGATACTTAACTTTTAGAAGAGATAGGCAAAATAGAAAAGATGGAGGGGTAGCCCTGATAATAAAGGATGTGATAAAGGCAGTAGAGAGAAAGGATCTTAGCTTCAAAAATCAAGAAGTAGAATCAATTTGGGTGAAGCTAAGAAACAGCAAGGGGCAGAAAACATTGGTGGGAGTTGTTTATAGGCCCCCAAACAGTAGTTGTAATGTAGGGCAGAGTATAAATCAGGAAATTAGAAGCCCATGTAACAAGGGTAATACAGTAATCCTGGGGAACTTTAATCTACATATAGACTGGGTAAACCAAATTTGCAGCAATAGTGTGGAGGACGAATTCATGGAATGTATGCAAGATAGTTTTCTAGATCGGTATGTTGAGGAACCAACTAGGGAACAGGCTATTTTAGATCTAGTATTTTGCAATGAGAAAGGGTTCATTAATAACCTTGTAATAAAGGGGCCCTTAGGGAAGAGTGACCATAATATGATAGAATTTTATATTAAGTTTGAAAGTGATTTAGTTAAATCTGAAACTAGGGTCTTAAATCTAAACAAAGCAAACTATGTAGGCATGAGGGGCGAGTTGGCTAATGTAGATTGGGAAACTACATTAAAAGGTATAAGGTACGACGGTGGACAAGTAATGGCTAGCATTTAAAGAATTAATACATAATTTGCAACCAATTCCTTTAAGGCACAAAAACCCCACAGGGAAAGTGGTCCAACCGTAGCTAACAAGAGATTTTAAAGATAGTATTAGGTCAAAGGATGAGGTTTATAATGTTGCCAAAAAGAGCAGTAAGCCTGAGGATTGGAAGGATTTTAGAATTAAACAAAGGAGGACCAAGAAATTGATAAAGAAAGGGAAAATAGAATACGAGATTAAACTAGCGAGAGACATAAAAATAGATTGTAAAGCTTCTATAAGTATGTAAAAAGGAAAAGATTAGCAAAAAGTAAATGTGGGTCCCTTACAGGCTGAGACAGGAGAAATTATAATGGGGAATAAGGAAATGGCAAAGAAATTAAATACTTTGGCCGCGATTTTGTCGGCACTCAGCGGGTGGGTTTGGATGTGGGTCAGAGGATAAATTCGATTTGATTGACAGCGGGTTCCAATCCCACCATCAACCCGCCTCCAAACAGTTTTCCCAAGTGTATGGTCCCCGATTTGCGAATGGACCCGACACCTAGCGGTGGGAAGTGGATTATAGGATTAAATTACCTGCCAGTAGCTTTCAGCCTGTTTTTGGATTTTGCCACTTCTGGCTCGGATTTCCCGACATCCGAACACCATGGCAGGTAAGTGTGGCATGTTGTGAGTCCGCTGTAATGTTTGTGGAATGATGACAGCTGCAGAAGTGGTGTGAAGGATCCAAAGTTGCACATGGTGAGTTTCAGAGCAAAGAAAATGTTGGGTATTGCATTTTTAATATATTTACAGATTTCTTTAGCTCTCAAGTTTTTAAATCCATGCCCAGTGCCACCTCATTGGGACAACCTCTCTCACCAGTGACAGATCACTTTTGTCACCTCACCTGCAGCTGCCATCTATTCCAGCATATAGAGAGAGTCATTGGAGAGCCTGGGTGCAAGAGTTCACCTTTGTGTAGTGATTGTCAGTGTTTTCAGTATTTCAATGCTGTCAAACTGGAAGCCGGAAATCAGCTGTCCCGCACTCAGCCCGCCTGCATTAATAAAATTGCGGCCTTTGTGTCTGTCTTCACGGAAGAAGATGCAAAAAACCTCCCAGAAATAGTGGAGAACCAAGGGTCTAGTGAGAATGAGGAACTAAAATAAATTAGTATTAATAAAAAAATAGCACTGGAGAAATTAATGGGACTGAAAGCCAATAAATCCCCATGACCTGATGGCATACATCCTAGGGTTTTGAAAGAGGTGGCTATAGAAATAATGGATGCATTGGTTATCATCTTCCAAAATTCCATAGATTCTAGAACGGTTCCTGTGGATTGGAAGGTAGCAAATGCAACCCCACTATTTAAGAAAGGAGGGAGAGAGAAAACAGGGAAATACAGACCAGTTAGCCTGACATCAGTAGTAGGGAAAATGCTAGAAACTATTATTAAGGATGTGGTAACAGGGCACTTAGAAAATAATAATAGGATTGGGCAGAGTCAACACGGGTTGATGAAAGGGAAATCGTGTTTGACAAATCTGTTAAAGTTTTTTGATGTTGTAACTAGCAGATGTGATGAATTTGGATTTTCAGAAGTCATTTGATGAGGTACCACACAAGAGGTTATTAAGCAAAATTAGGGCTCATGGGATTGGGGGTAATATACTAGCATGGATTGAGGATTGATTAACGGACAGAAAACAGTGAATAGGAATAAATGGGTCATTTTCGGGTTGGTAGGCTGTAACTAGTGGGGTTCCGCAAGGATCAGTGTGTGGGCCTCAGCTATTCACAATCTATATCAATGATTTAGATGAGAGGACCAAATGTAATATATCCAAGTTTGCTGATGATACAAAGCTGGGTGGGAATGTAAATTGTAAGGAGGATGCAAAAGGGCTTCAAGGGGAGATAGACAGGCTAAGTGAGTGGGCAAGAGCATGGCAAATGGAATATAATGTGGAGAAATGTGAATTTATCCACTTTGGTAGGAAAAATTGAAAAGCAGAGTATTTTTTAAATGGAGAGTGATTAGGAAATGTTGGTGTTCAGAGGGACCTGGGTGTCCTTGTACACAAATCACTGAAAGTTAACATGCAGTTAAAGAACAGCAAGCAATTAAGAAAGCAAATGGTATGTTGGCCTTTATTATAAGAGGATTTGAGTATAAGAGTAAAGACATCTTACTGCAATTATATAGGGCCCTGGTGAGAACACACCTGGAGTATTGTGTACAGTTTAGTCTCCTTACCCAAGGAAGGATATACTTGCCATAGAGGGAGTGCAACGAAGGTTCACCAGACTGATTCCTGGTATTGTCCTATGAGGAGAGATTGAGTAGACTAAGCCTATATTCTCTGGAGTTTCGAAGAATGAGAGGTGATCTCATTGAAACATATAACATTCTTACAGGGCTTGACAGGGTGGATGCAGGGAGGATGTTTCCCCTGGCTGGGGAGTCTAGAACTGGGGGGCATATTCTCAGAATAAGGGACAGCCATTTAGGACTGAGATGAGGAGAAATTTATTCACTCAGAGGGTGGTGAATCTTTGGAATTCTCTACCCAGAGGGCTGTGGAGGCTCAGTCATTGAGTATATTCAAGATAGAGATCGGTAGATTTTCAGATAGTAAGGGAATCAAGGGATATGGGGATAGTGCAGGAAAGTGGAGTTGAGGTAGAAGATCAGCCATGATCTTATTGAATGGCTGAGCAGGCTCAAGGGGCCGAATGGCCTACTCATGCTCCTATTTCTTATGTTCTTATGATTGAAGAAATATAGTATCGCCTTGTTTGGATGCAGAGGAAACTAATGAAGACAATTGCAAGCATCAGGAATTTAGCTCACAGTGAAATTCCACAAAGGTGGTTTTCTTTTCTTTGGAAAAGAGGAAACTTTGAGCTGATTTGATTGAGGATTTTTAAGATTATATGGGGCAATGACAGTTTTTTTTAAGATTATGAGGGGCAATGACAAAATCAATCTGGGCAATTTGTTTAACTTACAGAAAGTGGAAATTGTGGCATTCTCTCAAAAGCCTTAGGAATTGAGCTCATCATGTTCACCCAGAGTTGCCTCTCTGTCAACTGACAGGAGTTACCAACTACACTTGGACCTGTAGTTCCTGGGAATCTGCAGTCAGAATGTGTGTAGTGTGCAGGATTCCAGTATAATCAAGTTCAACATTTGGAAATATCAAGGACCAGGCCCGGGTATATCATTTTAAAAAGACTAATTGCAAGGAAATAAGGGAAGAACTTAAATAAATTGATTGGAAAAGATTGTTCAGTAGACCTTGCAGAATAAATACATATTTAGGATTAGCATAGATTAATCCATTTAGGATCATGCTTGTTTAATCAGAGGAAATAAGGAGGTGTGGCGGAGCCACTGAATGACTCTGGGCAACTGTATATAATTCCCTTTAACGATGTTCTAACACCAGCCTAAGCCTGTACCATGGTGTTAGACATTACTGTGTTTTGTATATAGTGATTTGTATGTACGGGGCGTGGCCCCTTTAAGAGCGCGGGAAAACGCGGGTAAACGCGATTATGTCACGTCGCAAACCACGTGACTGCCCAAGCAGTCCTCGTGGAATCTCCATCTTGTTAAGACCTGTTTTCGTGGTTCTCCTGTGTCGATCTCAACAAACTGTTTGAACTCGCTTAGTCTTACATTAAAGACCTGTTTGATTGATCTCCTGAGTCGACCTCAGTTATTAGTTAGGAATTCGTCAATTCCTACATTGGTGACCCCATTTTTTTGTGAACGTTTTTCGCAAAAAGGACGCAACATGGAGGCCAACACCGTTTCGCTGAAGTTACCGCAGTACTGGGAGCAGCAAGCGACCTCATGGTTCATTCAGGTTGAGGCCCAGTTCACCCTGAGGGACATCGTTGTGGATCAGACCAAATATCTCTATGTGGTCTCCGCACTCGACAGCTCTACCGCCTCGCGGATCGTCAGCCTCCTCGAGAACCCTCCAGCGGAGCGCAGGTATGAAACCCTCAAGGCGCGGTTGCTGCAAGTTTTTGGGCTCAATAAATTGGAGCGCGCCCGTTGATTGCTCGCTACGCCCGGGCTCAGGGACTCCAAGCCTTCGGAGTTAATGAGCCAAATGTTCACACTCCTTGGCTCAGAACCGGAATGCTTCCTATTCCGTGAACTATTCCTCAGCCAGCTGCCAGAACAGGTGCAAGCTGCCCTGGCCAGATCTGAAGTTGAGGACTGCGCAGCACTCGCGGCAAAGGCGGACAAAATTTTCATGGTTACTCAGCAGCACTGCGCCGCCACAAGGCGCCCATCCCCCACAGCCCAGCTCGTCAGCCTGCTGGGCTGTGTTTCTACCACGTGCAGTTCGGCGCGAAAGCGAGACGTTGCCGCCCTCCCTGCAGCTTTCCCCAAAAAGAAAAACAACTACGACCACCGAGGAACGGGTCCAATGGGTGCCCCGCGGCCGCGATGGCGATCGGCAATGCGGGCAAGTTGCTGTTTATCACCGATACTCTCTCCAGTTGTCGTTTTCTGTGCGACACCGGAGCGCAGTGCAGCACTTTACCCGCATCCGCCCTCGATGTGCAGACCGGGATTCATGGCCTCACCCTTGAAGCAGCCAATGGCGGAGCAATTTGGACCTTCGTCAGATGGCGAGTGCAGGTGTGTTTCGGGGGCCAACGTTTTCACTGGGAGTTTGTTATGGCTAAGGTTTCACAACCCATTCTCGGCGCGGATTTCCTGTGCACCAACAGCCTCCTGGTCGACGTGCGGAACCGACGGTTGATCAATGCGGCAACTTTTCATTCTATCCCTTGTTACTGCAGTAACACTACGTCGCACACCGTCGCCTGTGCTTTTCTGACTCCTGATGAGTTTGCTCGCCTGCTCGGCAAATTCCCCGACCTGACAAGACCCACGTTCTCCTCCACGGCCACGAAACATGGTGTGGAACACCACATTACCACCAACGGCCCCCCGGTCTACGCGTGGGCCCGGCGCCTGGAACCCGGCAAGCTGGCGGTCGCAAAAGCGGAGTTCGCGACCATGGAACGGTTAGGGATTATTCGCCGGTCGAATAGTCCCTGGTCTTTACCCCTCCACATCATCCCGAAGCCTGGTGGTGGATGGCGGCCATGCAGCGACTATCGACGCCTAAACGACGCCACTACTCCTGATCGGTACCCGATCCCCCACATCCAGGATTTCTCCACCCATTTGGCAAGGAACACTGTCTTCTCGAAGGTCGACCTCGTCCGGGGCTACCACCAGGTCCCAGTTCATCCCCAAGACGTCCAGAAGATCGCAGCCATCACCCCATTCGGCCTTTTCGAGTTTTTACGAATGCCGTTTGGGTTAAAGAACGCCGCCCAGGCTTTCCAACGCCTGATGGACTCCGTGCTGCGGGACCTCGAGTTCCTCTTCGTCTACCTGGACGATAGTTTCATTGCCAGTCCCACTAAAGAAGAACATATCTGTCACCTACGCACCCTTTTTCGACGTCTCAGCCAACACGGCCTGATTATCAACCCGGCCAAGTGTCAGTTTGGCCTGTACCAAATTGATTTCCTGGGGCATCGCATCACTTCAGAGGGAGCGGTTCCTTTACAAGCGAAGATAGAGGCGGTGACGTCCTTTCCACGCCTGCAAAACATTAAGGCCCTGCAGGAATTCCTAGGCATGGTAAACTTTTACCAACGTTTCGTGCCTAAGGCAGCACTACTCATGCAGCCCCTGTACGAGGCCCTCAAGGGCAAGACTGGCAAGAATACGGTAGACTGGATGGATGACATGGCCCGGGCATTCGCCGACACCAAAAGCGCCTTGGCCAACGCGACTATGCTGGCACACCCGCTGCCAGGAGCCACCATCGCCCTCATCACCAACGCGTCAGACTACGCAATCGGCGCCGTGCAAGAGCACTGGGTGAATGGGACGTGGCAGCCATTGGCATTCTTCAGCCGTCAGCTACGGCGGAACGAGAGAGCATATAGTACGTTCGACCGGGAGTTGCTCGCCCTTTTTCTGGCCATCCGCCATTTTCGCTTCCTCCTGGAAGGACGTCCCTTCACCGCTTTTGTGGACCATAAGCCGCTGACCTTTGCCATGGCCAAGACCGCCGAACCGTGGTCATCCCGACAGCAACGTCAACTGACCTCCATATCCGAATTCACCACGGATATACAGCACGTGGCCGGTAAGGACAACCTGGTGGCCAACTGCCTCTCCCGCGCGACCGTCAATACGGTTCATTTAGGCATCGATTACGCCCTCATGGCAGTGAATCAAGCCTCAGACCCAGAAGTCCAAGCCTACAGAACGACTGTCACTGGCCTCCAGTTGGCCGACGTCAAGTTCCATTCGGCAGGTACCACGCTCTTGGGTGACGTCTCCATACGGGACCCTCGCCCTGTCGTGCCGGTCGTCTGGCGCCACAAAGTGTTCGATGCCATACATGGGTTGTCACACCCAGGAATGAAGGCCTCTCAGAAGCTGATGTCAGCGAAATTCATATGGCACGGCATGCACAAGGATGTCCGCGAGTAGACCAACACCTGCGTGGTCTGCCAAACGGCCAAAGTACAGCGCCACATCAAAGCTCCGTTGGCCACCTTCACAGTTCCGGAGCGACGTTTTGACCATGTCAATGTGGACCTGGTGGGTCCACTCCCACCCTCCCATGGTTTTTCACACATCCTGACTATGGTTGACCGCACAACCAGATGGCCGGAGGCGGTTCCCCTATCATCCACTACTTCGGCGGACGTGGCCAGGGTGTTCATTTCCACCTGGGTCGCCTGTTTCGGAGTGACCGCAGATATTTCTTCAGACAGGGGGCCGTGGTTTTCCTCCGAACTCTGGAATGCAGTGGCCCAAGGTCTCGGTGTCAAATTACACTGCACCACAGCCTACCACCCACAGGCGAATGGTCTCTGTGAACGTTTCCACCGGTCACTGAAAGCTGCCCTGAGGGCCAGCCTCCAGGGCGCTGGATGGGCAGACAAGCTACCGTGGGTCCTGTTGGGCCTTCGCACGGCCCCCAAAGAAGACCTTCACTCTTCATCAGCGGAGCTGGTGTACGGTCAACCGCTGTGAGTCCCAGGGGATTTCCTACCAGCATCGACAAAGCCTTGGTCCACGTCTGACCAGCTTACTAGTCACCAGGAGGCAGCCAGATGTTTCACACCGGTGCCCACTTCGCACCACGGGCTGCAGAGTTCACACGTTCCCATGGAGCTTCACAAGGCGGAATATGTCTTTATTCGCCACGATGCACATAGGGATCCACTCAAGGCCCCATGTACTGGTCCCTTCTGCGTGTTGGAGGCAGGGAACAAAACCTTCACGGTGGATGTCGGTGGTAAACCAGATCACATTTCAGTCGATCGCTTAAAGCCAGCACATCTGGACCTCGAACGCCCCATCGAGACAGCACAACCGCCGAGATGAGGTCGGCCACCCATCGCCGTCACGGCAGACCAAGCGCAACCGCCCACCAGACCGCCAGCCGCCCAACAGCCTCCGCCTCAGGAATACAGGAGTCATTCCGACAGGCTCATCAGACCACCTCACCGCTTGACTTTGTCCGTTATAGCGAATTCTGAGGGGGCGCATGTGGCGGAGCCACTGAATGACTCTGGGCAACTGTATATAATTCCCTTTAACGATGTTCTAACACCAGCCTAAGCCGGTACCATTGTGTTAGACATTACTCTGTTTTGTATATAGTGTTTGTATGTACGGGGCGTGGCCCCTTTAAGAGCGCGGGAAAACGCGGGTAAACGAGATGACGTCACGTCGCAAACCACGTGACTGCCCAAACAGTCCTCGTGGAATCTCCATCTTGTTAAGACCGGTTTTCATGGTTCTCCTGTATCAATCTCAACAAACTGTTTGAACTCATTTAGTCTTACATTAAAGACCTGTTTGATTGATCTCCTGAGTCGACCTCAGTTATTAGTTAGGAATTCGTCAATTCCTACAGAGGCACATTTCTGGCGAGAGAAAGGTAAGGGGTTCCAAAGGGAAGAATGTAGGACTATGAAGAATAATATTAAAATGGTGGTCAGAAGGACAAAGAGGAACTTAGAAAAAAGTATTACTGCAGATGCAAAATTCTGGAACTCCCTCCCTAACAGCACTGTGGGAGTACCTTCACCACACAGACTGCAGCGCTTCAAGAAGGCGGCTCACCACCACCTTCTAAAGGGCATTTAGGGATGGGCAATAAGTACTGGCCTTGCCAGTGACGCCCATATCCCATAAACAAATAAAAACATTTTTTTTTTAAAATGCAGAATATAACCGGAAGAATTTTATTTTTGGTACAGTAACAGTAAGAGTGTAATTAGAGAAGAGGTGAGAAGCCTAAATGAGACTAACAAGGCCAAAACTGAGGATGAGCATAAGGTAGTTAATATGCTAAATGATTACTTCCTCCAAGTATTCACCAGGATGAATGTGAGCAGCATTCACTCCATGAAGAGGAACAATCCAAGCAAAATTAACAACTTCAACATAAATGTGATGGAAATCCTAGAAAGGCTGAAAAAACTCAAAACAAACAAATCCCCAGAATTGAATGGTATTGATCACTGAATACAAAGAGAATGAGATTTGTTAGGTATTAATGGTCATTATGAGGAACACAATAAATACTGGGGAATTCCTGGTAGATTGGAAGTGGGCTAACTTGGTGTCCATTTTGATAAAGAGTGACAAAACAGACCCAGGCAACTCAATCCATTAGTTCTTCATTCAATAGAAATAATGAAATCAATTAACACAGTAAACTTAAGGATTACTTGTATGATAACCAAGTAAACACTAGTTAACATGGACTCAGAAGGGAAAAATCTGCCTTGTTAACTTCCTTAATTTCTTTTGAAGAAGAGACATTCTGAGTAGACTGTGGGAAGACCTTTAACATGATGTAACATGCCATCCAAGAAATATGTGACAAAACTCCACTAATACTTGGGCTTAACATAGAAACATAGAAGATAGATGCAGGAGTAGGCCATTCGGCCCCTCGAGCCTGCTCCGCCATTCAATGCGATCATGGCTGATCATCCAAATTCAGTACCCGGTCCCTGCTTTCTCCCCATACCCCTTGATCCCTTTAGCCTCAAGAAATATATCCAACTCCTTCTTGCTGCAGTTGTACAGGGCCTTGGTGAGACCACACCTTGAGTATTGTGTGCAGTTTTGGTCGCCTTACCTGAGGAAGGACGTTCTTGCCATGGAAGGAGTGCAGCGAAGATTCACCAGGCTGATACCTGGGATGGCAGGAATGACGTATGAGGAGAGATTGTGTCGATTGGGCTTATACTCACTGGAGTTTAGAAGATTGAGAGGGGATCTCATCGAAACCTATAATATTCTGTCAGGCCTGGACAGACTAGATGCAGGAAGGATGTTTCTGATGGCCGGGGAGTCCAGAACCAGGGTCATAGTCTAAGGATAGGGGGTAAGCCATTTGGGACTGAAATGAGGAGGAATTTCTTCACCCAGAGAGTGGTGAACTTGTGGAATTCTCTGCCACAGAGGGCGGTGGAGGCCAGTTCATTAAGTATATTCAAGAAAGAGTTGGATGTATTTCTTAAGGCTAAAGGGATCAAGGGATATGGGGAGAAGGCAGGGACTGGGTACTGAATTTGGATGATCAGCCATGATCTCATTGAATGGCAGAGCAGGCTCGAAGGGCCGAATGGCCTACTCCTGCTCCTATCTTCTATGTTTCTATGTTTCTATGTTTCTTGAATATATTTAATGAATTGGCCTCTACTGCCTTCTGTGGTAGAGAATTCCACAGGTTCACCACTCTCTGGGTGAAGAAATTCCTCCTCATCTCTGTCCTAAATGGCCTTCCCCTTATCCTTAGACTGTGACCCCTGGTTCTGGACTCCCCGACCATCGGGAACATCCTTCCTGCATCTAGTCTGTCCAGTCCTGTCAGAATTTTATAAGTGTCAATGAGATCCCCTCTCATTCTTCTAAACTCCACCGAGTACAAGCCCAATCGACCCAATCTCGCCTCATACATCATTCCTGCCATCCCAGGTATCAGCTTGGTGAATCTTCGCTGCACTCCTTCCATGGCAAGAACGTCCTTCCTCAGATAAGGCGACCAAAGCTGCACTCAATACTCAAGATGTGGTCTCACCAAGGCCCTGTACAACTACAGCAAGACATCCTTGTTCCTGTACTCAAACCCTCTCGCTTCGAAGGCCAACATATTATTTGCCTTCTTAACCGCCTGCTGCACCTGCATGCTTACCTTCAGCGACTGGTGCACAAGGACACCCAGGTCTCATTGCACTTCCCCTTCTCCCAATCTATTGCCATTCAGATAATAATCTGCCTTCCTGTTTTTGCCACCAAAGTGGATAACCTCACATTTATCCACGTTATATTGCATCTGCCATGCTTCTGCCCAATCACCCAACCTGTCCAAATCATCCTGGAGTTTCTCGGCATCCTCCTCACAGCACACACGCCCACCCAGCTTTGTGTCATCTGCAAATTTGGAGATATTACATCTAGTTCCCTTGTCTAGATCATTAATATATATTGTGAATAGCTGGGGTCCAAGGACTGATCCCTGCGGTACCCCACTAGTCACTGCCTGCCACTCGGAAAAAGACCCGTTTATTCCAACTCTTGGCTTTCTGTCTGCCAACCAGTTCTCTATCCAAGTCAATACCTTGCCCCCAATCCCATGTGCCTTAACTTTACACACTAATCTCTTATGCGGGACCTTATCGAAAGCCTTCTGAAAGTCCAAATACACCACATCCACTGGTTCTCCCTTATCTATTTTACCAGTTACATCCTCAAAAGATTCCAGTAGATTAGTCAAGCACGATTTACCTGTTGAACTTGTCTGATCCTGTCACTGTTTTCCAAGTGCTCTGCTATTACATCTTTTATAATGGACTCTAGCATTTTCCCCACTACCGATGTCAGGCTTACCGGTCTATAATTCCCCGTTTTCTCTCTACCACCTTTTTTGAATATTGGGATAAAATTAGCTACCCTCCAATCCATGGGTACTGTTCCAGATTCCATCGAATGTTGGAAGATGATCAGCAATGCATCTACTATTTCTAGGGCCACTTCCATAAGTACCCTAGGATGTAGATTATCAGGCCCTGGGGAAAGTGGTGGGGTCTAAGGGGATTCTCTGAATAACAATAGCAACCAATTACCTTTATATCGTGCCTTTGGCCTAGAAAAAAAGGTCCCAAAATTTATCATAGGCATAAGGGAAAAAATGACCAATGAGACAAAGGAGATATTAGGAAGTTGGAGATATTAAACAGATGGTTAATGAGGTGGATATTAAGGAGGAGACAGAGGTGGAGAAGTGGAGGGGGGTAATTTCAGAGCATGGGGCCTATGCAGCTGAAAGCATGGCCACCAATCTTGGGGTAAAGGGAGGAGGGATGCACAAGAGGCCAGAGTCAGAGAAACAGAGTTTGGGTAGGGGTTGGAGGAGTTTACAGAGATCAGGAGGAGCAAGTTCATGAAGGAATTTAAACACAAGGACGACAATTTTAAATTGGTGGTATTGGAGAACAAGAAATTAATGTGAAGACTGGGATGATGGGTGAGTAGGACTCGGAATGAGATAGGTTGGGGGCAGTAGAGTTTGGATGAACTGATTTAGACAGAGTGTGGATGATTGGTTGTTGGCCAGGAGAGCATTTGAATGGATAAGAAATTGACTGAAGGGTGGAAAGCAGCGACTATTTGTTAGAGGAGCTATGTTGGGGTGCGGAGAAAGTGCTGAGTGGAGTGTCCCCGTGATTGCTATTGGAACCCTGTGGTTTCTAACTTACATTAACAACTTGGATTCAAAGGCTTCATGAAAGCTGGTCACATTTAGAGACAAGATCAAACTAGGGGGGTCAGTTGAATTTGAAAAGGCAGCTCAGTAACTACAAAATGAGTTAGACAAAAATGTAAGTGAATGGAACAATGGCAAAACATAATGGAAAGAAATGTTTTCGGTAGTGGTAGGTTACTGGATTAGTAATCAAGAGGCCTGGACTAATCATCCAGAGAATGCAAGTTCAAATCTACCATGGCAGTTTGAAAATTTGAATTCAGTTTTTAAAAAAATCTTGAAATAAAAAGCTGGTATCATTAAAAGTGACCACGAAGTTGTCAGATTGACGTAAAAACCCAACTGGTTCACTCATGCCCTTTAAGAAAGGAAAACTGTGTCCTTACCTGGTCTGGCCTATATGTGACTCCAGTCCCATATCAATGTGGTTGACTCTTAACTGTGCTCTGAAGTGACCTAGCAAGTCACTCAGTTGTATCCATGGCAACTAGGGATGGGCAATAAATGCCAGCCCTGCCAGCGACACCCACATCCCGAGAATGAATAAAAAGATGTAACTTAATGTGGAGAAATGCAAAGTACTACATATAGGAAGAAAAATGTGCAGCATAAATACTTCATGAATGGTGCTGAGCTAGCTGAGGACGAAGTTGAAAGGAGATAGAGTGGTATTAGTAGAATCATTGCTCAAAATGCTCAACTAATGCAGAGCAGCAAGTGACAGGGCAAATAGAATGCTGAACTATATAGCCAGAACAACACAATACACATCAGGAAGTAATGATCAAACTGTACAGTGTGCTGCTGCTGGTTACTGAGACATGAGGGAAACATTCAAGCACTAGAACCACTTCAGAAAAGAACCACAAAATTGATTGATCCCTAGCATCAGGTGATTGAGTTGTGAGTAACAATAGGAGATACTTGGGCTTTTATGTCTTCAAAAGGGGATGAGTGTCAGGTGGTCTTGAAAGTATATTAGATTATGGTATAGGAAAGGTAAGCCCAGAACTACTTCAAACTAAACCATGTCAGCTGGACAAAGGAGCACAGGTTCAAACCAGTCAAAGACAAATTTAGGACACTACCCTGGAATCATTTAAAACACAGTTGGATGTTGTGATGGGGAATAGTAGGGTACTTGGAAGGATTAGCTGATGGTCTTCTTCATCTCTTATCTATCTTGTGAGCTTGTGAAATTGTTTACTATGGTGAAAGGTTCAAATACCAGGTGGCATTAGGTATGTAGACTGCAAATTATTCACATACAACATTATTCAGCCTTGGCTCAGTGAGTAGCACTCTCGCCTCTGAACCATAAGGTCGCTGGTTCAAGTCTCACCTGAAAGATTTGAGCACAAAATCTAGTCATTATCACATTACTGTTTGTTGGACCTTGCTGTGTGTAAATTGGCTGCCATGTTTCCCTATATTACAACAGTGACTACACTTCAAAAGTACTTCATTGGCTCTAAAGCACTTGGGATGTCCTGAGGTCGTGAAAGGTGTTATATAAATGCAGGTCTTTCTTTGTTTCACTTTAACTGTTGTCATGGTAAAAAGTTTATATGTACATATATATATATATAGATATATGTTATAGGTACTATACAGACAATTACAGTGAGAGTAGTTAACTCGATACGTACAAGTATAATTTTATCACATACTACACAGCAATAACATTGGATTGCCAAGTCAGCATCCAGCTGATAGTGTAATATAGGATAAGCCCTGTGATGTCGATGGGCATCCCAAAGTGCAGGTCCCAACCTCTACCACCTAGAAGGACAAGGGCAGCAGGCGCATGGGAACATCACCAGCTGCAAGTTCCCTTCCAAGTTACACACCATCCTGACTTGGAAGTATATCACCAATCCTTCATCATCGCGGAGTCAAAATCCTGGAATTCCTAACAGCACTGTGGGAGTACCTTCACCACATGGACTGCAGCAGTTCAAGAAGGCGGCTCATCACCACCTTCTCAAGGGGAATTAGGGGTGGGCAATAAATGCTGGCCTTGCCAGCGACGCCCACAACCCGGAACGAATAAAAAAAAAGGTATAGGTGTTTGAATCATTTTAAGAGGAAAACAATGCAGAAATAACAAAATGGAAATAAAGCCAAATCCGTTGCACAAGATGCTCTTTTCAATTTGTAGCATGTTTACAGTACAGCAGTAGGACAAAGATTAGAGAAGCTTAGCTATGTGCAAAAAAGCTTACACATTTAGGGAGAATTCAGCTGCTGTATCACATGGATATAAAAGACTCAGTGCTGTTTCCTTTATCAATTTTTTTTACATTAATTTTTAATTTTATTCCTCCAACCTATATTTTTATCATTGCATGAGGTAATTATACATTACCTTTAATGATTAAACTTCATGAGCTTTTAATTTTATCCCTCCATTTTTAAACCCATCTATGCTAACACTTGAAATTGCTGCAGGCTTTCCTGTAAACTAGCACCGTTTAAAATGGTTTGACTTCTTGCTTTTTACTGCTGGTCACAGGAAGCATGGGAGGGCATCAAATAGGAGAAGAGATGGTGGAACACAGAGCACCTGAGGCAGGAGCTGAAGGAAACCCAACAACACGAAGTGTGATGAAATCTCAAGTCATGAAGGAAAGGAAGAGTGGAACAGGTATCTGATGACATCATTATTGAGTAACTGTCAAGAGTTATCCCTCTGATGGAGGAGCTGACATACACCGATCAAACACTTTCATTATTCTGCTCCCCATGATTCGCACTGGCCAGGTATAGTGTAGCCACTGTTCACCAATCAGAAATAACCAGCAAGAGATAAGGCAGGTGCCAATACAAGATTCCAATCCTTTTTGTTCAAAAGTCTGGATATAATCAGCTTTAAAACCAGATTTGTATACATATCCTGGTACTTGAAGACAGTTTATCATTGCTGAAATATTTAGATTTTAAAAAATCTACTGGGAAAAATACAGTACACCAATTAATCCTCTCTCCTAATTCCATTTACCCAGCAAGCATTTTTTTATCAATGGAAATCAAGTTGAGAAGATTGTTAAAAAGGCATACTTAGCTTTATAAATAGAGACAGAGTACAAAAGCAGGTAAGTTATGTTAAACCCATATAAATAACTGGTTAGACCCCAGCTGGAGTATTGTGTCAAATTCTGGGCACCACACTTTAGGGAGGGTGCAGAGGAGATTTACTAGAATGGTACCAGGGATGAGGGACTTCAGTTACATGGAGAAGCTGAGATTGTTTTCCTTAGAGCAGAGATTTAAGGGGGGGATTTGAAAGAGGTGTTCAAAATCCTGAAGGGTTTTGATAGAGTAAATAAGGAGAAACAGTTTCTAGTGACAGGAGGGTCGGTAACCAGGGGGCACAGATTTAAGATAATTGGCAAAATAACCAAAAGTGACATGAGGAAAACATGATTTAAGCAGCGAGTTGTTACGATCTGGAATGCACTGCCTGAAAGGATGGTGGAAGTAGATTCTGTTGTGTATGTGTACCTTTAAGAGAATAACTGGTCTCAGACTGCAGTACCGTCAGTGACCACCCCTGTATAAAAAGGCGCTAGCAGCCTTCTGTAGTTTCAGTTCCCGACTGTCTCCATTCAGTAAAGACTTGTTAAACCAACTCCTGCATTCCGTGTCTCCATTAACACACGGATTTAATACTGGCGACGAGTAAGAAACGAACTTACCTGCAACACGGCAGCACCTCAGATGACGTTATTGACGGTCGAAGCCAGAAGAGAGAAAAATAAAAAAAATAATCCACAGAAACTCGAGAAACGGGCGTCGACCGCGGGCAACTGCCCTCCAAACCATCGACTTGAAAAGTGCAGGAGAGACTGTTGAGAGCCAGGCTTGGTCTCCAGTCTGTGGTTTCCCAGCCAATTGGGCTGGTGGCAGGTAGGGCACTGATCCTTCCTGGGCTGCGGCGGGCTAGAGCTCGATCGGGTGGCTCTGCAACGGGGCCGGGCAGCGAGTCGGGAAGCAAAGAGAGAGAGAGAGGGTGGAGTACACAGGGCGCGGCCGGTGCTTCGCAGCCGGGCAGCGTTCGGACATAAGAAGAGGGAGGGAAGTGTCCCAGAGGGTCCGCTCCACGACGGGAATGGTTAAAAATAAAAATACCGCGGAGAGCAGCGTTGACAGCAGCGGCAGCGGCGGGAAAGCGCGGGAGGCGCCATCTTAACTCGGCGGGGAAGAAGGAAAAGCACGGGAGGCAACATTTTGATCCATCGGGGACGAAGGAAAAGCGCGGGAGACGCCATCTTAGATTTTCAAGATGCCAAAGACTGGCGATATCACTGCCTTCGATAATGCAATAGAAGACTGGACCACGTATGTGGAAAGAGTCGAGGTATATTGCGAGGCAAACGAAATAGCCGAGGAGAAAAAGGCATCGGTATTGCTAAATTTAATGGGCGCAAGAACGTACGGCCTATTGCGGGACCTGATTACTCCAGCCAAACCGAAGGCGAAGAGTTTAAAGAAATTGTTGCTATCCTACAGGAACACCTAAATCCTACACCACTGCAAATAGCAGAAAGATTTAAATTCCACAGGAGAAATCAGCATAAAAATGAGAGCAATGCTGATTACCTTACGGAACAACGCAAGCTATCAAAGCACTGCCAGTTCGGAGCAGGACTGGCAGGTACCTTACGGGACAAATTTGTCTGTGGACTCCTGAGTGAAGGAACCCAGAAGAGGTTACTCTCAGAGAAAGAGCTGACGTTAGATAAGGCTTTCAGCGTGGCAGTATCGTACGAAGCAGCAGCAAGGGGAGCTGCGGAAATACAACAAAAGCCACAGGAACACGGCACCCACGAAATGACATGGGGATTTGCAAAATGTTATCGCTGCGGCAGAACAAACCATGACCAGAAGGACTGCTGGTCCAAGGACAAAATATGCAGGCAATGCGGAAAGATGAGACACATTGCACGAGTTTGCAGGTCTGAGAAGAAGACCAACGACAATAAAAAGGCTACTAAGGAACCGTACAGGAAAGTACAAAAGATGACGGACAGTAGTTCCGAAGAGCAGATGAGCGATAGTGAATCCGAGAACAAGAGACTAAGCTGTCTCAAACTTCACAACGTAATCGCAAAAGAGGATCACCGAACCATTTGGGTCACCCTCACGATAGCAGGGTCCCAAGTCAAAATGATATTGGATACAGGATCAGCCCTAACCGTCATGAATCGACGAGACTATGAGCGGCTATTCTCACACATACCCTTAAGAGAGACATCCATTGTCTTGAGGACGTATACGGGGCAAAAAGTATACCCCAGAGGAAAAATAAGGGTGCCTGTCGGATACAACGGCAAGAAAATACGGAAATTGTATCTCTACATTCTGCAAGATGGTGGACCACCGTTATTGGGACATGAATGGATCAGAAAGATAAGTTTAGACTGGCACTCCATTCAGGCACTGACGGTGGCTGGTAAAAAGGATGACGACGTCACTCCTGGGCGATTGTCAACAATCTTAGCTGACGCCAAAGAGGTATTTCAACAAGAACTGGGCACTCTTAAAGGCGTAGCCGCCTCGATAAAAATAGAGGAGAATGCAATTCCCAAGTTTTTCAAAGCAAGACCGGTACTATATGCAATTCGCCCAGCCGTCGAGGCAGAGCTGGAGAATCTGGAGAAGGCAGGCGTGTTATCTAAGGTAGACTGGAGCGAGTGGGCGACACCCATCATTCCTGTCATGAAGAAAACGTTAAACAATAAGTCTGAGGAGCCAAGGAAGGTTCGCATCTGTGGGGACTTCAAGGTGACGGTGAACCCAATCCTTCACACAGTACAATATCCTCTTCCAAGGATAGAAGATATCTTCGCCTCACTATCTGGAGGGAAGCGTTTTACAAAAATTGACCTAGCACAAGCATATTTGCAGATGGAGGTTGAAGAATCCTCTTGGAAGTATCTCACGATAAACACTCACAAAGGCCTTTACCAGTATAATCGACTGGTATTCGGAGTAGATGACAGTGAACACCTTGCCAACCTAGAGCAGGTGCTCACTAGACTACGTGAACATGGGCTCCGAGTCAATCGCCCCAAGTGCGAGTTTTTTAAGAAACAGATATCATATTGTGGCCATGTGATTGATGAAGAGGGGTTGCATAAGTCCCCTGACAAAATTGAAGCGGTAGTTAAGGCTCCAGCACCTGAAAATGTGTCGCAACTGAGGTCATTCCTCGGATTGGTGAATTACTACCATAAGTTTTTGCCGAATTTGTCCACAATTCTGCATCCACTGAACGCCCTACTATGAACGGGAGTAGCATGGAAATGGAGCGATGAATGTAAGTGGGCCTTTCAGAAGAGTAAGGACCTAATTACTTCAAGAGAAGTATTGGCTCACTACAACCCATCACTACCGATAAGACTGGTGTGTGATGCGTCTCCCTACGGCATTGGGGCGGTACTGTCACATAAATTCCTTGATGGTTCTGAGAGGCCGATAGCTTTTGCGTCATGCTCATTAACTTCAGCCGAGCGTAACTACGCCCAGATTGACAGAGAGGCCCTCAGCCTAGTGTGGGGGGTGAAGAAGTTCAATCACTACCTGCACGGTCAAAAATTTACTCTAATAACTGATCATCAACCTCTTGTCTCCATTTTCAACCCTCAGAAGGGCGTACCGATAGTGACAGCACAACGGCTACAGAGGTGGTCCCTTTTCCTAGGGGCACACCAATATGACATCGAGTACAAAGGAACTAAACAGCATGGGAATGCTGATGGATTGTCGCGCCGACGGTGGAAGAAGAACTTGCAGTGGATCCAATGGAGATATTCCACTCGACCATAGTCGAATGTCTCCCTGTGATGAATGCAAACATAGAAAAGGAAACACGAAATGACCCGACACTATCCCGGGTCTATGATTTAACAGTGAAGGGATGGCCAGCACATGGCGAACCACTGCTGCCAGCATTCTCGCCGAGAAGAGAACAGCTGTCAGTGTGCAGAGGAACCTTGATGTGTGGATCCAGAGTAGTAATTCCACCCAAATTGAAGGATAGAGTGCTCAATGAGCTTCATGAGGGCCATCTGGGAGGGGTAAAAATGAAGAACTTAGCTAGAGCGTTTGTGTGGTGGCCGGGAATCGATAGAGAAATCGAAGAGATGACCAAGAGCTGTACAGGATGCCAGAAGGTCCAAAACGCCCCACCACAAGCCCCTCTACATCCATGGGAGTGGCCCTCATCTCCATGGCAAAGGGTGCACATTGATTTTGCTGGTCCCTTCATGGACTCGATGTTTTTAATTGCGGTGGATGCACATTCAAAGTGGCCAGAGGTAATAAAAATGTCCTCAACCACCACAGAAAAAACTATTACAGTCTTATGAACCATATTCGCCAGGAATGGGCTGCCTGAACAGATTTGCTCTGACAATGGACCGCAGTTTGTGTCTGAAGAGTTCCGGAGGTTCTTAAAGAACAATGGTGTTAAGCATTACACATCTGCCCCATATCATCCAGCCACTAATGGATTGGCCGAGAGGTTTGTTCAAACATTCAAGAAGGCTATCAAGGCAATGTGTAATGAAGATATACCCCTACAACACAAGGTGGACAACTTCTTGTTTGCCTACCGGAATGCGACACATGCGGTTACCAACCAAACTCCTGCCATGATGTTCTTCACAGAACAGAATCACAGAAACCCCACAGTGCAGATAGAGGCCATTTCGGCCCATCGAGCCTGCACCGACACATATCCCACCCGATCCCCGTAGCCCCTACACCAACACATATCCCACCCTATCCCCGTAACCCCACGTATTTAATCCCCCTAACACTAAGGGTCAATTTATCATAGTCAATCATCTTAACCCGCACATCTTTGGACTTCAATCGAAGACTATGATGCCGCTTGGATTTGGTTAAGCTGAACATCAGAAGAGATGTGGAGAACAGGCAGTTTCAGAATATGAATGAAAGACCGACCAGGAGTTTTAAGATAGGTCAACCAGTTTTGGCCCGGGACTACCGCACAGAGAAATGGCAGCCAGGAATGATTTGTACATGGCAAGGATCTCTCATGTATACCGTGGACGTTGGAGAGAGCATTGTAAGACGCCATGCTGACCAGATTCTAGAGTCACGGGAAAACGTCAACTCCACACCACGATCTGATACACCTGGCGATGAAACCGACGTACCAATTGCATCTACCGCAGAATCGGTGATATTGGAAGCAGATGAACCAAACAACGACATTGATCCCGACTCAACCTTGCCAGAAGAACCTGATACCCCAAAGAGGCGTTATCCAGACAGAATCAGGAAGCCTCCTGAAAGACTGAACTTATAATTGCTTAACCTCAACCAATGTATCTAGCAACCGTAATTGTGATTGTAATTAGTTATCATTTAATTGTTAAATGAATGTTATGTACTGTTTATCTAAAAGGGGAGGAATTGTTGTGTATGTGTACCTTTAAGAGAATAACTGGTCTCAGACTGCAGTACCGGCAGTGACCACCCCTGTATAAAAAGGCGCTAGCAGCCTTCTGTAGTTTCAGTTCCCGATTGTCTCCATTCAGTAAAGACTTGTTAAACCAACTCCTGCATTCCGTGTCTCCATTAACACACGGATTTAATAGATTCAATATTAATTTTCAAAAGGGAATTGGATAAATACTTGAAGTTGAAAAATGTGCAGGGCAATGGGGAAAGAGCAGGGGAGTGAGATTAATTGGATAGCTCTTTCAAAGAGACGGCACAGGCACGATGGGCCGAGTGGCCTCCTCTTGTGCTGTATCATTCAAGGTTTCTATCACAACTGAGCAAATACCTCAATGTAATAGAGATAAAGTTGACAAGAAATTGGAAGTGATTTAAATATTCATTATTTAAAGTGTTTAGCGATAAAAAAACCTTGATATTATTAACTTACCACAGAAAGAACATTTTAACATTGCCCTAGGAGTCTAAATAGTAAAATAATGGGCATGTGTTTGAATTTAGATTTACAGCATGGCTCCAAAGGTGACAAATCTTTATAATTGCATTTTACAGCATTTCCACTTGATATTACATTAACTTGCATGTGGACATAAAGTCCATCATCTAAACTAGATTAATATGGATTTCTAATAAATGGCAGGGCAAAGGTGGCTTGTATGTAGGTAAGTATTTTTGACAGCAGAAACATTTCAATGAATTCTCTAAAACTGCTATAACTATCTGCATTCTATTTATTCCTTCAACAGCATTTCCCCAGAGTCCCACTGATAAAGATGATATGCAAAGTATGGCGAGATGTCTGCTACTGTGCATCTAATTTCTTTCCAGGTTGCATTGCTTATGTTTATTTTCATTTTTATACCTGTGCCTTTGACTGCTGTCAGCCATTTTCCACTGTATGAAATTTGTTATCTTCATCACTCAAATCTTGCGCATCGCAGACCCCTCAAGTGGCTAAACAGCTGCTTAACTCATCACATACAAGCCAAGGTTATTCATTTAGCTGTGGAGAGTGACATGAAACTCCACAGAACCTACAACAAGGCAACAGGCCATTGGGTCCCACCAGTCCATGTTGGTGTTTATCCTCCACTTGAGCAATAGTCCTACTCCCATGTTCCTGCTCTGTTCCCAATCCTTTTTTTCCCTTTTCCTTCAACTACCTCTCTAACCTCTTCCTAAAAGTTGACAGTCTCTGCTTCAGTCACTAACTTCACAGCTTCACAACCCTCTGTGCAAAGAGTTTCTCCTGCTCTCTGCCCTAACTTACATTTATCATATCTCTACGCCTTTGTTCTAGACCCGTCAGTCGCCGGAAACAGTCTGTTTCTATCCATTCTGTTCCATTCTTTCAGAATTAGAAACATAGAAAAATAGGAGCAGAAGTAGACCATTCAGCCCTTCGAGCCTGCTCTGCCATTCAACACGATCATGGCTGATCCTCTATCTCAATACCATATTCCCGCTCTCTCCCCATACCCCTTGATGCCTTTTGTGTCTAGAGTTTTACAATTTTAAATACCTCCATCAAATCACTCCCATAATCTCCTCGGTTCTAATGAAAACAGCCCTAATTTTTCAAGTCTTTCTCTGTATTTGTATTTCTTCATACCTGGCAGCATCCCAGTGAATCTGTGCTGTACCCTCTCTATTGCCTCAACATTCTTCCTATAGTGTGGTGTCCAAAACTGCACACAGTACTCCAGCTGTGATCATACTAAGGTTTTATATAGATTCACCATTACATCTCAACTTTTATAAAACCCAATATTCCATTAGCTTGCTTTCTGGCCTTATCCAATTGAAGTGCTGCTTTTAATGTCTTGTGAACTTGAATCCCCAAATCCCTCTGCTCTTCCACATCTCCCAGCTTTCCCCCTTTCAAAGTATAATTATTACATTTATTTCTTTTAACCAAAATGTATCACCTCAAATTTACTGACATTGAATTCCATCTGCCATTTTTTTGCCCCTTCCATCCTCTTATCAATATATCCCCTTGTGGCTACCTTTGGTCTTCAGAATTATTTTCTATGCCTTCTATCGTCTGCAGATTTAGACACCACTTCCTCTAGCCCTATATTCAAATCATCAAGGTCCATAGTGAACCAAAACTGTCGGGCATCACTACCTACTTCCAATCACTCCGAGAAACTGCCCTTACTTCCTACTCTTTGTTTCCTCTCTTCTAACCAGTATTTCATCCAATTTGTTTCCCTCCCATTTCCATTCTCCTTAATCTTCTCCAATTCTGGGTGGTTCCTTGTCAAAGGCTCTCTGAAACAGTGAAACGGTAGGAAATTGAACATCGTAGTTAATTTTCGAAGCCCAGCTTTTAGGATACGAACAATTCTACATTTGAATAACCAACAGTGAATGGGGTAACACAACCAGTTCTTATCTCAACATCACCTCTATAGACTGCCCCTATTTCACATGTTACCATGAATCATGCCCTAATTGCCATATTAATTCCAAAAGGAATCATTGCACGAAGCTTTTGTAAACAATGACGACAAGTCTACAAACTCCGCTGCTCTTTTAATGGGCATAGGTGCACTCACCGGGTTGGCCTGGCATTGACTCCATTCCAAATTGCTAGGATGGGACCATTGGCATATTCAGGATAGCAGCAAAGCAGAGGCATCTGTCCCACTGAGGAGGCGGAAATCAGCGTGGCCCCATGCCTCTCTGAAAAGGGGGCACTGAAGAGGAGCTTTGGAAACTAACTTCTGGGACCAATTAGTATTCTTCTCTTGACTGTTAGAGACTTCCCTAGGCCCAGAATAGGATCTACACTTGCTCTCAGCAGGCTTAGGTTCCACTGGCCTGACCAGGCAAGCTGGGTGGAATTCCTTGGGTAGCTTGGGAATGCTGTAAGCACGCTTCCAACTTAAGAGGTGGGCCTAAGAAGTGCCCACTGCTACAGAATGCAATGTCCAATGTTAGCTGTGAGAGGGCAGAAACCCAGCACATGGGTTCCATCACATATATCGTACCCCTCCCCCAGACTAGAATTTCTACCATATAGTGTCCAACTATAGTTATTATTAAAGACTACTCTCAGTTGACCATTTTAGACCAGTTGATTCAGCGAGTTCTATAGTTAATTAAATAGCAGGACCAGAATTGGACCTTTCTCTTATTTGCACAGCCTGCCACTAGAATGCTACCCACCTCCGTGCCTGTGACTCTACCCCCCAGAGAATTCACTCTGGGTGCTGGGCTTGTTCCTGCATCTTGGCAACCTGTCAATGAAATAACCCCAGCTGAACTGATGAGCGCAATGCAAGCTAGTCATCCCCTACCAACCAGTGGAAAACAGCACAGGTTAATGTGGAGTTAATCAGCTCTATTGACCTGGCAGCTGACTTCCACAAGAAATGTTCATAATCTTTTCAATTGCTCTTTGAAAGGGCAGATTCATAGTGCTGAAACAAATAAATCTGCTATTTTTCCTATTGAAACCAATAGTAGGAGAGTGGGCACCTGGTGCAGTGAAGTGCATTGGGTGCATAAGCTGGAGTCTGGCAGTGTACTTGAGGCATCCAATGAACCCCAATGCAGGTAGCGAGCACTGAGGGAGCTGAGAGCCTGCGCACAAATTGTGATAAGCTTATTAGGTCCTTCACCTCTATTCCTGGAAGGGTGCTGGAAGCAGATTCAGTAGTAACTTTCAAAAGGGTATTGAAAAGGAAAAATTTGGTGGGCTATGAGGAAAGAGCAGGGGAGTGGGACTAATTGGATAGCTCCTTCAAAGAGCCGGCACAGACACGATGGGCCAAATGATCTCCCTCTGTGCTGTAAGGTTCTATCCTATGATTCTATGACCCATCATTACCCAGCGAACCCAGGCAAGTTGCATCCGCACAGTGGTAGTGCCAGTGGGGTTATTGGCCCAATTATCTCCTGGTTTCCCACCAGTTTTAATGGTTGCCTCCAACATTGTTGTCATTAAATAATGGCAGAAAACAGCCTGTAATGTTCTGTATTTTTTTCCTTTAAAAATTGGTTTTCCACCATTTTAACCACCTTCCTGTTCAAACATCCCCCTCCTCCAGCCTGGATGGCGAGATGCTCTGGAGTCCAGTCTCTTCCACAACCAACATTAACCAAAAATGGTTAAGTTAATGGGACAACTTATGTCCCCCTTTCAATATACCTTATAACAACTTGCATTATATAGCACCTTTAACATAGTAAAACGTTCCAGGGTGTTTCACAGGAGTGTTAGAAAACCAAATCTGACACCAAGCCACATAATGGACATTAGGACAAGTGCCCAAAAGCTTGGTCAAAGAGGTTGGTTTTAAGGAGTGTCAAAGGAGAAGAGAGGGGTAGAGATGCAGAGAGGATTAGGGAGGGAATTCCAAACTTTAGGACCTTGGCAGCTGAAGGCACGGCCGCCAACGGTGGAGCGATGAAAACTGGGGATGCATAAGAGGCCAGAATTGGAGGAGCGCAGAGATCTTGGAAGGTTGTAAGGCTGGAGGAGGTTACAGAGATAGGGAGGGGCAAAGTTATGGAGCGATTGGAAAATAAGTATGAGAATTTTAAAATTGTAGGCAGCGAGCACAGGGATGATGGGTGAACATTAGCCACTTTGAATGCGGTGCTTTGCTACAATGATGCACTTTGTATAGTAGTCTGGCTGAGATAAATTGAAATTATATGATGAAAGTACTGTACATCTAAACTAAAAAGGGGATGTTTTGTTCTTTTAAAATCTGCGTTAACAAGGAACATCATAGTTCACAAGAAGGGGAACTGAAATATCTGTGCCAGAGCTGAACCGAAGTATTTTCCATATTGTAAAGAACTGGACACTAGTTCACTCTTAATGTGTCGATAATAAACAGTTGCTACAATCTCAGGAAGAAATTACATCCCACAGAACTCGTCCAAATGTCAGTTTGGGTAAGTTGCTACATTTTTACATCAAGCTCCAGTCTACAGCATCTCACTTTCTGCCCCACCAGAAGTCAGCTTGTTTCTGGCTTCAATCACCCACCTTAGTGAAAAGCCTTCTACCTAGTGCCTGCAAACATTCTGCTTTGTAAACAGTGTTAAGCTCCAAGCTTTCTCCAAAACAAATTTCTTCACATGGGCTGTCTAAAGCCCGCTCTTCAATCTGAGTAAATATATATCCAAGGGCCAGAGACTAGGAGTTCCAAGCTCTTGGATTGTCATGGCAACCAAGGCCATCAACTTACTCCTATAAACAACACCAAGCACTTACATGCCGATAGAATGGCATACAAGTAAGGTTGTATAGATCAGGGAGCACAGGGGAGTGAGATCCCAATGTCCAACTGGGGAAATATAGCAGGGTCTATCAGTACTGGAGGCAGAAGTATTGAGGTATGATAGTATTGCGGGCAATAGAGGCTGTGAGGCTATGAGAAGGGTTCCATGATGTGAGAGAACTATGGGGGTTGGGGGTGGGCGGGGGGGAGGAGTTGAGGTCCAGAATCTGAGAGCACCAGGCTTTTAGTAATGATGACAAAAATGTGGCAGCACTTTGGGGAGTGACAGAGTCTGCAGCACTGGGAAGGGAGAGGGGTATGCCAGCAATACCCTATGGTTAGCATATACTAGGGGCTGTACATCCTTGGGAGCTTTGGCAGTATTGGCGGTGGGGGGGGGTTGGGGATCAGAATCTGGGAGTACTGGGGAGGGGAAAACCCAGGATCGGGGAGTAAAAGTCTGACCACATTGAGGGGTGGGGTCAATATATTGTGCTATTACCCACCTATGCCTTGCTCTCTTGCACAGCAGTCACTAATTAGAATTTTACATCTCTCAGTAGCAGCTAAACATAGCTAATGGTAAGCAAAGCCTGTGGGCCCGATTTTCACGTTTGGTATGTCCTGATTTTGGGCACAGACGAGGTGTACCACACTGCAATAGGCGTCATGCTTGATTACCACAAAATCTTGGTCCCACTCCCTTTTCCAATTGGGCCTGGGGTGGACGTTTGAAGCAGATGGGGAAAGGAGTGGCTCCGTTTTGTGACCTGAAAATAGGCTGCACCTCCTTGCTGGCGTAGCGCAATGCTGACCTACGGTTATGGTACCCTAAAGTGACACATGGGCAAGCCTCCTCACAACTGCATCCTGCAGCATCACCTCAACATCTGCAGCCATCAAACAGGGGGTCGGGTGTTGGGCTGATCCCCTACTTGCCTGCAAACTCATCCACATCCCTAGGATTCCCAAACCCTTCATTTTTGCCTGCTTGCTCTTTGTCCCATACTCCTTCAGTCTTGGCTAACGCTGCTAATGGTGTGGAGATGCCGGAGTTGGACTGGGGTGGACAAATGTAAGAAGTCACACAACACCAGGTTATAGTCCAACAGCTTTATTTGGAATCACAAGCTTTCGGAGCTGCTCCTTCGTCAGGTGAGCCCTAATGGGCTGAGATATTTATTGAAGCTCTCTAAAGGTTTCCAGACTTTTTACCCATGCTATTGTGACACTCCCCTTTAATTATCACCATCTCCACTTAAATATAACTTACGCAATTTTCCTTTGCCACCTCTTAGGGGTAAATTTAACTCTTACCCTGGCATTTGATTCCATTATGAGCCCCGAAGGAAGCTTCGCCAGGCTCACAGTGTAACCTCCCACCACACCACTGGGACACTCCTCATCACGACCTGCAGCACAGCTTTACTCCTGGCGCACGAGCCTCCCGGCCTGTTGTGGTGATTCGTCCTGGCCAACCTTGGCCTGATTGTGAAAGATGTGAAACCATCCCCGGGTATTTCCTTGAGGTGCTCCACCTATCTCGCCCACTATGCAGCACATTTGAAAGGCCAAATCAGTGACATGGCCCAGACTGCATCTTCTAGTGCAGGCCCAACTCCTGGTAGGACCTTGCGCTGGAGATCAGAGAAGCAGCAGCTGCAAGCCTGGCATCAACCTTAGGTCTTGTGATATTTGATGGAAAACAGCAATGACCCCCCTTGGGTAATAACAGTTTTAAAATCTGTCTTCCACACGCCATAGCGATGCTGTATGCCAGGAACACACTGGCCCAGAATTTGCTGGGACAGTGACAGCGAGTTTAACGCGCACGCTGTGTAAATAACTCAGCAACTTGTGGTGAGGAAGAGATATGTCATGAGTTGCGAATCATCACAAATTGCTGGATGATTTGTGCCACTTCCCCGTTAAGCCTCGCAAAAACCGGAGCTAGCCGTCAACCTTCCCATGAGTGTCAAGAAATTGTTGGATTTGTGCCAGAAATATAAATTAAACTCACTGCAGAAAGTTAGGGCTGGTATTTCACGGTATAAGGACCCAGTTAATGATGAGATTTATGTTCCTGACATGCCACTCAACCTCTCCGGCCCAGAAAGGGAACAATTGAAACAATGCAGTCTCATTCTTGCAGGTAGTGAATTGTTTCTAGAGGTTAGTTGCATTTTTAAAAAATTTCTTACTTTTCCTTTCTGTCTCTTTTAATCAATCTTTCTTTCCCTCTTTATTTCTCTTTCTGTATCTAATTTGACTCTAATTCACCCTATTTCCTTCTCTCTCATTTACTCTATTTCTTTCTCTAGCCTTAAATTTAATTGGTTAAGGGGATAGACTGTTGGTCCCGTTGTTCACCCAGATGTCCTGTTATCAGCTCACACTTCCAGAAATTTGTGGTTCAAAAATAATTGGAGCTGAAAAGTGAGGGAAGAAATCCCAACCACAGCGCTCACCCTGAGTTGCCTCGCTCCAGCAAATTCTGGACCATTATAATTCTAACATTGAGTGAACATGTATACACTGAGTGGCTTGTGAGGCTACTTCAGAGGGTGTTGACTAGTCAACCATGTACTGTGGACTAGTGTTACATGTAGAGTCAAATGGAACTGAGATCGAAGGTTCCTAGCACTGGGAGCGCAAGGTGGACAATAACTGCTGCTATCTCCACTTTTAAATCAGATAATTTCAGTTTATTTCTCCTTAGGTAGTGTCGACTGGTACTTTAGATCCACTAAATGCTGTTACTGAAGTGGATTAGAAGTAGCAGCAGAAGCAGTGATAAGGACGGGTGTGATCGTGAACAGGGATAGTAATGTTGATCCACTCATTATCCTCATCTAGAACTTTGAATCCTAGGTAAGCTCCACCAATTTGTAGCACTCCAGATATGACCTATTATTTCTACAGTCCTTTTATCTGGGTTTAACATACATCTGCAAAACAATACTACACTGACTCTTATATTCCTGGTAATTACATTGCTGGCTGTCGACAGAGAATTAATTAATTATTTCTGCTGTCAACAGCCATATTACAGTTTAGCATCGTGCAAATTTGAAAATCTATTTTAGGAAACCAAAATCAGACAGTGATACATAACTTTAAAAATAAAACCTGGGTTAGAATTTTTTTGTAGAGTATAATGGGGGGGTGGTTTGCTAGCTGGGCAGGACTTCCACCTTCCCATTGGCTGTGTCCCTGACTCCAGCTCATATCCCGGGATCAGGGGTATTTACATACTTTGGGCAAGAGAGCGTGCCAATGGGGCAACAGAAAATGCTGGAAAAACTCAGCAAGTCAGGCAACATCCGTGGAGAGAAATTTGAGTTGACGTTTCGGGTTTGACCCTTCTTCAAAGTTTTGAAGAAGGGTCAAACCCGAAACGTCAACTCAAATTTCTCTCCACGGATGTTGCCTGACTTGCTGAGTTTTTCCAGCATTTTCTGTTGTTATTTCGGATTTCCAACATCTGCAGTATTTTGCTATCGTGCCAATGGGGCAATTGCCTCAAGCGCGGAGAAGGGAATTCACTGCAGCGCCTTGTCAGAACAACAGCAATTTGTATTTATATAGCGCCTTTAACCTAGTAAAGCATCCCAAGGCGCTTCACAGGAGTGTTATCAATCTGATACCGAGCCACATTAGGAGCTATTAGGAAAGATGACCAAAAGCTTGGTCAAAGAGGTAGGTTATAAGGAGTGACTTAAAGGAGGAGAGAGAGGTGGCGAAGCGGAGAGGTTTAGGGAGGGAATTCCAGAGAGTAGGGCCTTGGCAGCTGAAGACACAGCCGCCAATGGTGGAGCAAAGGAAACCGGGACACTTGCCATGGCGCAAGTGCGCCCATGTCACAGGGGAACAGCAAAGCAAAGTTTTTAGTCTTGCCAATTGACTTCGCTGTTGGTTTCCATAAGGGAATTAATTACGCTACATCCAACTCTATTGCTGAAATCAGCCTATGCTTCAATTCGTGTTTTGAAGAAATTTGTGCTAAATATATATAGTTAGTGTGACAGAAATTGGGTATTTTGTCCATCGTTTATGGGTTTTCTGTTTGTACTCCATTTCTTAGCTTAAAAAATTGGTTCTTTTAGAAAGAAATGCTTTCTGCACCTGCATGCTGGGAGAATGGCTTTTATTTTTTTAGCCCTACATGAAGTAAGCAGAGCTAAAAGATGAAGGGGGAAAAATTGAGTCGCGCCCCCTTTGGAGCACTAACTTTGCCGGGAAATTAGCATCCCCGTGGCCGAAATTCATCGGTAGTGCTTCAAGAGGGAAGTGGGGCGCTACTAGAAATGCCCCGCCTCCCTCTTGGGGCGCTGCGAGGGAATATCGTGGCACTACGTGGCGCTGCGGCATGTCGCACTGCGGTATTGCAAGCCTTCCTCCCCTTCTTAAAGGGGAGGGGCCTTGTGCAGTGCGACCTGGGGCCCAGCTGGGCCACCAGGGATCGGAGCACCGGCAAAACTTGAGGGGGGCTGCAGAGGAGGCTGGGGATGACAGAGGGGGCAGGTGCTGGCAGGCGGCCAGCAAAAAAATGGCCGCCCGGCACCTCGCCTTTAATTAGCGCCACCCCAGCCGCAGGTAGGCCCTCCTGACCCTGTCAGACATAGCATCCGGCGGTAAGTCAGGGGGCGCTACCGAAGATTGCTGCCGGGGCTCTGACGGTTACCGCCGCCGCTAACCTCCCACTGAATTTCGCGGGAGGCGTTGGCAGCGCCGCGTCGGGCGCTAGTTGCTTTGCATCCCGTTAGCGCCCTAAGAGAGCGCTAACGGGAGGTGCAAAGCAACCAAATTTTTCCCCCAAAGGGTTTTGATAGAGTAAATACAGAGAAACTGATTCCAGTGGCAGGACGATCAGTGACCAGAGAACACAGAATTAAGATAATTGGCAAAAATATAATAGGGAAGATGAGGTGAGATATTTTTTATAAAGTGAGTTGTTATGATCTGGAATGCACTGCCTGAAAGGGTGGTGGAAGCAGATTCAATAGTAACTTTCAAAAGGAATTGGATCTATTCTTGAAAGGGAAAAATTTGTAGGGCTCTGGGTAAAGAGCAGGGAAGTAGGACTAATTAGATAGCTCTTTCAAAGAGCCAACACAGGCACCATGGGCTGAATGGCCTCCTCCTGTGCTGTAAGATTCTATGATTCTATAAAATACATAAGGAGCAGTTGCTTAGTAACAGATATTTATATCTAGGAAAACAAGCCACTAATCAACGCCAAAGGCTAGAAAATTACCGTGTATTAACCACATAATCTAATTAGGATGGCACTAGCATGGACAACACTTGTCAAACACCATGGAGGTAAAATTCAACTTCGGTGGGGGCACAAAAGTGGACTGTAATTGATCGGACGGTAATAGACCGGATGGTAATTGATCGGACGTTAATTGATTGGACGGTAATTGATCGGATGGTAATGGGTCCTGCCCCGTAATGGGGCAGCCGATTTTTCAGGCATCCCCAGCGGTCGCCTGAAACAGGCGGGAGACCCCTTGCATATGTTAATGGAGGCTTACCCCTTCTTTTAGGTCCCCTCTGGGAAATTGGGCTGCCAAGTGGAGTGGGCACCAGGCCTGCTCCGCTCAGTTTTTCCAGGGGTGGATGCGGCCTAAGATTACATTTACTTTTTAAAAAGCTTGATGCGGAAACAGGCGTGCTGCTCCCAGCTCCACTGCCCTCCCGAGGGACTTTGCTACCAACCCCTCATCCTGCTGCCAGTGAGAAAGGTAACCCCAATTGGAATGTTGGCAATGGGTGAGCTGCCTCTGAAGACACATCAGGCACTGGCAGCTCATCCAAATTACTTTGATGAGGCCCAAGGCTCAATTTCGGGGCCTCACATGCTTGCGTCAAGTACCTGAGAAATGACACTTTGACAATTATAATGCGCTATCCTTGATTAAATTCAGTGCTGTGGGTTAAACAGAGCTGATCCTAATTTGATCTGTTAATTCTTTACATACTCTTGGATAAATATTTTTATTACAGTTGGCCCTGCTTAATCATAATATCAAAACATTTTGTATGACTAATAAAGCAAGTCAATGAGCTAAGGGAGTTTAAGGAAATTGCAGACAAATTAAACTACACCTTACTGTTTTCTCATTGCACTACTGTACAAATTAAGATAGTGTAGATGAATGCCAATGAAACTATATGTAAATTAAACACTGATAATATGGAGTTTGAAAATAAAGCAATGAATGATAAAGTGTTGATGTATACAAGTGGATTAACAGGTAAGCTTAATACATATTTTTTGGAATAAAGTTACTATCTTATTTTCTCTTTTCCTTCTTCTAGATCTCTTCACTGTATATTGCCCGATCTTACTGACAGCGTGTTACCAGGGTTCTGCCAGTGTCACTTTGTAAGTGGATGCTGGCAGTCCTTGTGGGACTTTACCAATGGTTGTCCCTTCCTCCCATCTGGTACAGAAACACTTGGGCCTAAAAATTCAAGTGCGACATGAAAGCTGCTGGTGCCACAGCAGCCGCAGGTTAACAGCCGCCGAGAATGGTGGCGCCGGGTTGGGGTGAAAAATTCGCACTTGGGGACCAATGATTATTAGCCCAGCGCCAAACTGACTGTGTAGCACCCTCCTGGTGGTGTTCGTCCTGACCTCAGGCACGATGTGGCGTCCACAAGCAGCGATGCAGGTTCGCACAGGCTTTGAAAGCGAGGCTGTGATTTTGCAAAGCATTGTGTGATCTTAAAAGGGTAATGCATTGTCATGTTCTTAAAGGGGCAATGACTTCTGAAATGATAAAAATAAAAATGACGTAAAAATATGCAGTTTTTAGCCCTTACAGCTCAACTGACTTCTGAAAAAAAAATTAACATTTGAAAAAGAATTCACAAATGGGAGTCTTCTGCTCTTACAGCTGAATTCCCTTCTGCAACTAAAAAAATGGGAAAAGTGCTTCTGCACTAACACAAATGGCTCAGCAAGCCAGGGAAGGGGCACCCAGGGTCTCACACGCAACACTCCAGCTTTGCACAGGGGGTCAACACTGCAAGAGAGGCCCTCTACCCACAGGAGCCAAGAGGCCCTCCAGAAAGAAGGATGTGGGACCAGGTCATCGAGGCTGTCACTACCAGCAGTGTTGCCCCACCACCTGGCTCCAGCGCCCAAAGAAGCTTCATGATCTCAGACCACTGGTCAAGTTCAGAGAATGCATCTTCAAAAGCTGTCACTGAATCACAAGCATCACACACTGCTCAATGCATGACTCACCATCCCACTCCACACACACAATCACTCACCTACTGAGAGTGAAGAAGAAGAAACACCGTCACTCAATTTTGCACTCCCAGCCACCAGCTCCTCAATGTCGACCAGCAAGGCCATTTGCAGTGTCCCCCACTGAAAGTCAGCAGCCTCCCACCAGCCATGCTGCAGCCACTGGGGTAGCACTGCGTGACATCAGTAGGCTAGGCAAAGGCACACACAAGACAATCACTAAGGGAATGAATAAGGGTGATTAGTTGATTTCTTGATGTCATATTGGATGGATAGATGTATTAAGTTGGAGTGGAAAGTTTGCTTTGTGGTGGCTTTTATTTCAGCATCGTGGCCAAGAGGATGCTGTGATGGTCAATAACAGAGGGAAGGTAAGGTGTGGGACTAATGTTGAAAGGGGAATTGGGATTGTGGTTACTGGTACCGCAGGCGGATGATTCCATCTTGGATATTCCGGCCAGAAAGAGGCTGTCTGGGTTGCATCCTTCCTTCTGTCTCTTCCTCTTCTGTGGCTTCCTCTTCTGCGGCTTCCTCTATCCTCTGTGGACGGATGCTGTAAATCTGAAATAAAAGCAGAAAATGCTGGAAATACTCAGCAGGTCAGACAGCATCTTGACAGGAGACGTGAACTCTGTTTCTCTTTCGACGGATGTTGCCTGACCTGCTGAGTATTTGCAGCATTTTCCCTCTTCTCAGAGGCCTTCCTTTACCATCCGAGGCCTTGCAAGTGTCCACAAGCACTCCCTGCACACTTAAAGAACTTTTTAACATGTATTGCAGCAAGCCACTACTTCAGTAAAATAAAAAAATCTAGTCCAAAAGCTTAAATGCAAACTTACCTAAAAGATGTGTGTGATAGCGCCTCTGTCAGTCTGCTGAATGCTGGGTCTTCATGGCAAGTTTGGAACCCAGCGTTGAACTCAGCGCTGAGGTCCAAGTTCACTGAGGTGACGTTAAGCTGGCGTGAAGTCACCCTCTCCCTAATTTACATTTGCAGCCCCATCGTTTTTACCAGCCGTGCTGCCAGCCTTCGGAAAATGGCAGACACCGTGGGACCCACCACCAGCTGGTGAGAGAGCGGCGGCCGTCATGTTTTCACACAATTATGCTAGTAATGGGTGGCATAAAACACCCGAATTTTTAGCCGACAGTCTCTGCTTACAAAAGTAACCAAACTGGTTAAAATTAATATCCCGCTCTCTTCCCATCTCTCTCCATTTCAAGTATTTATCTACTTTTCTCTTAAAAGATGCAATAGTTTCTGCCCCAACCACTCCCTGTGGTAATGCATTCTGTGCTCTCTGTGTAAGGAAGTTTCTCCTAACCTCTCACTCTCTTAGTGACAATTTTAAATTGATGAACCCTTGTCACTGACTCCCCGACCAGAATTTTGCCAGCCAAGGCAGGTGGATGGAGTTAAGATACAGATTAGCCATGATGTCATTGAGTGTTACCTATTCATCGTACCAATACCATCCATAATTTTAGAAACTGCTATTAAAGCTCCTCTTAGCCTTCCCTGCACCACTGGAAACAGTCTTAGGGCTAGAAATTCAGTATAGCCACTTTTGGGGCGGTAAAGTTGGGCGGCCGCTAAAGTTTGCGCCCGCCGCAAAGTCGAGGCCACTTCGCCGATATTCAGTAGCATCGCCCTAAGAGGTTGCTGCAGCGCTAAAACTGGCAATGCACGACTATCTTTAGGCGCTAAGCCGGCGGTGCTGAGCGATACCGCCGAGGCCGGGCGCAGCGCAGGTGCGGTCATTTCTTGATTGACGGCAGACACGCTGGCGCCGGCCATCTCTTAAAGGGGGAAGGGTCGAGTTGTTTGGCTGCCACGCCCTGGACACTGCAGGCCTCCAGCTAGGCCTGAGCACTGCTGCTGCACCTATTTAGCGACCAGGACGATGCAGAAGGCCCGGGAAAGAGCGCAGCACTTTACTGAAGCTGACCTGAGGCTGCTGGTTCGCGCTGTGGAGCGAAGACGCCATATTTTGTTTCCAGACAGTGGCAAGAAGCCGGTGACCAGCATCTTCCGCAAAGCCTGGAGGGATGTCTCCAACAGGGTGACATCCAACAGTGTGGTTGGCAGGACTCCTGTACAATGCAGGAAGAAGTTTAATGACCTCACTAGGATTGTCAGGGTGAGTACCCTTTCCAGTGTCCTCCTCATCCCTGCATGTGCACCTCACATTATGGGCAAAGGGACCTGAAAGCCCTAATGGCCAGCCCTCATCCAGCAGCTATGGGACTGGCATGACCATCAATTGCACATTCTGCACTTTACACACTGTCCAAGCTATTCCACCATGGGAGGCTGTGCAGACAAGATCAGGGCTACACACCGTACTTAGAGGCCATCCTTTCTCTTGCAGGCCAAGCTGGCTAACAACAAGCGTAGCCAGCTTGCGACCGGGGGAGGCGGGCCTCAGCACCAGGAGCTCACCGACCTAGACCAGCGCGTGGAGCGCATCATGGGAGTCCGTGTCATTGGCCCCGTTGCCACTGGAGATGCCGACCCTGTTCTGGGCACCAATGGTAAGGACATGACCTTTTGGACCTCTCTCGTTCCACTTGCGCATCAGATCAACATCCTTTGCCACTGTCCGACCAATGCGGTGAATGGCACCACTCATGCCTCCCTCGCTGACGCCCTGTCCTCACTCTAAATCTACTCTTGTGCCTTCCTGCTTTCAGATGGTGAGGCGCCAGGTGAGGAGGAGGTCCCTGAAGCTGCCAGTGTCAGCCCCTCGGAAGAGGAGGAGGAGGAAGAGGAAGGTGGCCCATCAGTGGCACCCTCAGCCGCGCCAACCCATGGCGATGTAGGGGACACGTCTTCCCTGGAGGGGAGCCTGGGGGAAGGGTCGCAGGGGAGTCCAGTTCCTGGGCCCAGCGGCCTGCAGCAACGCGGGAGGGGTGGGGAAGCTCGGCGGCCTTCTCCCCAGAGGGTGAGTGCGGCCTCCAGTCCGGCGACGGTCAGCGCAGAGGAGGTGCGCCTCCTCGAGGAAATGGCCGTCGACTCGGAGCGCAGGCACACGGAGCTCATGGGGGTAGTGGCACGGATGCCTGACGCCATAGAGTCATTGGCTAAGAGTGTCAAGGAAGTCGGTGCAGCTCAGGCCAGAAGTCTGGAGCAATTCGGTGCAGCTCAGGCCAGGAGTCTGCAGGAAGTCGGGGCAGCTCAGGCAGCTAGTAGCCAAATGATCAGTGGTGCCGTCCAGTCACTGGCTGGTCTGATGCGGTCACAGACCAGGGCAACACAGGCACTAACTGCTGCCACACTCGCTGCGTCAGGCAGGCATCGCCAGGGCACCCGCCGTGCTGCAGCAGCACAGCGGTCTGTCCTTCAGCAGATTGCTGCGCATGCTGCCGTGCTGGCCCAGGCGAGTGCCAGTGTCTCAGGCGACCAGCGAGCGCCTGCCATCAGCCAGCTTGCCCCCATTCCTGCAGCCGCCACTGCCACTCCCCCAGTAGAGCTGCCACGAGCTGCTGGACAGACTGATGCTGCCCAGCCACAGCTGCAGCAGTCACCAGCCGGCCCCTCGAGGGCCAGAGCTCGTCTAGGCCGACCCCCAAGGGCATCTGCCGTCACGCCATGTGCCCCTCAGGAGCCTTCCCCCAGCCTTGCTGCAGCCACTGGGCTCACTTTGAGGAGGAGCAGCAGGGCGGCCAGGGGCCACACAAAGATGCCCAAGGCATCGTCCTCGCGGGCCAAAAAGTAGAATGTGTGGCCAGTTGTGTTTGTTTTTTGAGGCCGAGAATTTGATGTTTGTTTTTTGAAGGCCAAGGATGTGATGTTTGTTTTTTACGAAGGCCGAGGATGACGGCCATTTTGGTTGCACTGTTTTGTTAATCCTCTCCAGGTTGTGGGAGCGAGTAATGTGTCTGCCTGTTTTTTGGGGGTTTCTTCTGTTTTTGTTTTTCATGCGGGAAGGGCACTGAGTTTGTGGAATAAACAATTTTCTTTATTCAGATTGTCCATGTTTGAACTTTGAAGTTTTTGTTGCCTTAACCGGCTGAGGGCTTGCGGAGCGGCTGCATTCATATTCTATCATTGGCACAAGCCATTCCCTGACAGGGGGCCTAGAACCTACGTTCAATAAGCCGCCGACGGGTGGCCCTTGCACCTTGTGCCTCCCTCCTGTGCTGGTCCTCCTCCTCCTGCTCCTCCTCCTGAGGTGGTGCTCCAACCTGAGGTGGCAGTGCCTGAGGCCTGCGGATAAGCCAGGTTGTGCAGCATGCAGCAAACGACCACGACATGGGAGACTCGCTCGGGCGAATACTGCAGGGCTCCGCCGGAACGATCCAGGCAGCGGAACCGTTGCTTCAGGATGCCAATTGTTTGTTTGATGATGTTCCTGGTCGCTTGATGGCTCTCGTTGTATGCCTCTTCAGCAGGGGTCCTGGGCGCGCGGAGCGGGGTCATGAGCCAGGTACACAAAGCATAGCCTTTGTCCCCGATAAGCCATCCTCTTGGGTGAGGCTGTGCCTGGAACATGTCAGCCACAGTTGTCTGTCGCAGGATAAAGGCATCGTGGCTGCTGCCTGGAAAGCAGGCATTGACAGCTAGGATGCGCTGCCTGTGGTCACACACCAGCTGTACGTTGAGGGAATGGTAGCCCTTCCGGTTGCGGTAATCCTCGGCATTCTCCAGAGGTGCCCGCAAAGCCACATGCGTGCAGTCAATGGCGCCCTGCACCATGGGGAAGGCCGCTATTCTTGCAAATCCCATTGCACGCTGCTGCTGCTTCTCCAGGGTCATGGGGAAGGAGATGAATTGACATCTCCTTCTGAAAAGGGCATTGGTCACCTGGCGGATGCAGCAATGCACGGCGAACTGGGAGATGTTAGCAATGTCCCCAGCAGCGGATTGGAAGGAGCCGGTGGCATAGAAGTTCAGAGCCACCGTCACCTTCACTGCCACCGACAGAGACGTCCTGCACCTCAGCTGTGGCTGCAGATCTCTCTGAAGCAGCTGGCAGATCTCTGTGACCACCTCCCTTCTGAATCGCAGCCTCCTAACACACTGCTTGTCAGACATGTTGACATAGGAGAACTGCTGGCGGTATACCCTGAGTGGGTAAGGCCTCCCTTGCCGACGCCTGTTGCCCCCTCTGCGTCTAGCCAGGGCTGCCACTCTCTCACGGCGTCTGTGAGCCCTTTGGACGTAATGGTGAAAGCCAGCGTTGACAGCCCCCATAATATGCTGGCAAACAATGAGATATCAATGAAGGCAAAGAGAATTGCAAAGCTGTGGCCTGAAGCCAGAAATACCTGTCCTAGTGTTGGGCCAAAGCAGTAAGCTCTCTACCTTGGTCTCTCTCCAAAAATCCGTCTCACAAGAGTGAGTGCTGCAAAATGGATGCCCTTTATAGTGCAGGGGAAGTGCCCTTTAATTTGCGCTCCCCGCGGCCCGCATCGGCTGTGCACCATTCCACTCCACAGTCGTTAGGGCCGCCACGCGCACAATGGGGCGGCGCGACTGAAGTTCCGGTTTGGGGCGCACAAAGGGTGTTGCACGAGGAAATGACGTCATGATCTGCGCGCGCAGCTGAGCACGCGCAAAGACTTTGCGCCGGCGCTAAATGTCTACTGAAGTTGAGGCGAGGCGCAGAGCGCCTAGCGCTCGAGATCTACTCCTCCTAAGGCGCTAACGGCTGGCGCAGCCAATTGAATTTCTAGGCCTTACTCTCCTCAGAAATATAGGGGTCGATTTTCCTGGAGCCGTCAGGCGGGGTTTCAAGTGGGTGGGGGGAAAAATCCCGAATTTGGGGGTCCCGACACCATCCCGCCCAAAACCCCGCCCCACGCAAGTTTCAGGGATGGCGGGTACCCGCCCCGCACTGGGACCCGCCGAAACCAGGCGGGAAGGGATTAGTGCCAATTAACTGCCTGCTAACAGGTAGTTAACAGGCAGTTTTTAGCCTAATCCCTATCTTGAGGGGTTTCATGTGGGATTCCCGACGGCCCCAAACCACGCCAGGTTAGAGCAGGCGGGCCGTCGGGTTGAAGGAGTTGGAGGGGTCGCGATGTCGGTGCTCAGGTGAGTGATGGGTGCATGAATGCAAAGGTAAGTGTGTTTGGTGTGTCTAAAGTGTGTAAAGAACTTTTACTTACCTGTACTTACCTTAACAGCCTTTCTTCCTGGAGCTGTCGGGAGCGCATCACTCAGCCGGAACTTAAAGCTGAACTGCTGCGATCTGTGAAAAGTGACAGCCTTCAGCTTTGAGTGCTGCTGAGAGTTCTAACTGAGTCTGTGCAGAAGGACTCATGTTAGAACTCAGACTGTCAGTGTTTCACAGCTTCAAACAGCTGTGAAACACTGATATTCCATCTGTCGAGAACTCTTGACAGATGAAATTGCAGTCTGTGACGTCACCTGTTGCCGGGTGGCCCTTAATTGGCCTGCTGAGCCTGCTGGGCGGGCTCAACAAGGTCAATCAAGGGAAAATCGCACGGATTGGCCGGACGTCGAAGTAGGCGGGTCTAAAACCCTAAAGTTGTAGTCCCGCCTTCTTCCCGACAGCTTCAGGAAAATTGACCCCATAGTTTCTCATTCCTGGCATCATCCTGGTGAATCTACACTGCAAAGCCCTCTAAGACATTAATGTCCTTTCTATGAGTGATTCCACAGTTATAATTTCATTTTCAGGTTCAGATGATAATAAGCTGGTTGTTTATGGCATTCCTCAATGAGCTTACTGTCCTTGTAATCACTCTTGGGTAACATGATGCATCAGCCTTGGCTCAGTAGTAGCATTCTTGTCTCTGAGTTGGAGTGTTGTGGGTTCAAGTCTCACTCCGGAAACTTGAGCACATCATTTAGACTGACACTCCATTGCAGTACTGAGGGAGTTCTGCACTGTCAAAGGTGCCGTTTTTCAGATGAGAGGTTAAACCAAGTTAAATCTATCCTCTCAGGTGGATGTAAAAGATCCCCCGGTACTACAGTATTTTGAAGACGAGCAGGGAAGTTCCCTCTGGCCAATATTTCTCTCTCAACCAACATCGCTAGAACAGATTATGTAGTCATTTCATTTCACAGTTAGTTGTGCGAGCCTGCTGTGTGCAAATTGGCTGCCACGATTCCCTACTTTACAACAGTGACTACAATTAAAAAGTACTTTAGCAAAATACTGCAGATGCTGGAAATCTGAAATAACAACAGAAAGTGCTGGAAACACTCAGCAGGTCAGGCAGCATTGAAGAGAGGTACAAACAGAGTCAACCTTTCAGATCGAACCCTTCGTCAGAACCTGTTCTGACGAACCCTTCGACCCAAAACGTTGACCCTGTTTCTCCTCTCTTCGATGCTGCCTGACCTGCTGAGTGTTTCCAGCACGTTCTGTTGTTGTTTCTTCACAAGTACTTCATTGGTTGTAAAGTGCTTTGGGGCTTACTGAGGTATGATGGGCGCTATAAAAATGCAATTTCTTTAAAGGACAAATTTACAAAAAATAAAAAGAGGTAAAAATAAAAATCAATTAAAAAACCCACAGCAGTAGAAATTGCTGAATCACAGATGTTATGATGTCAGGGCCCTTCATCTCTGTATTGCTGCTCCACACGAGATAGAATTTACAGCACAGTAATCGGGCATTCAATGTTTATGCTCCACACGAGCCTCCTCCCACTCCATTTACTTTATCTAACCGTATCGACATATCCTACTATTCTTTTCTCCTATCCAGCTTCACCTTAAATACATCTATGCTATTTGCCTCAACCACTCCCTATGGTAGTGACTTCCACATTCTCACCACTCTCTGGGTAAAGGTCTCGTGCTTTGACTTCATGTCACCAGTTGTCTGTTGCATGTACGCAATGTGAGATCGAGGAGCTAATCAGAATGGATTATGAATTGATGAGGCTGAGAGAGAATCCATCCTTCATGCTCCCAGGAAGCTTCACAAGTCACTTCCTGAATATCAGATGAAGTAACAGGTGATCAATCATTCTTAAGAGTTCAAAAGTTCAGGTAAATCTTCCTTTCTCTCTGCCAGTTCATGACTGTTCAAAGCCTTTGTTCCTTTCAAGTTGAATAAAATACATTAGCTTGATGTGAAATTTCCTCCCCTCCCAGCAAAGCAGGAAATAAATGTCTCCAGAGTTTTCTTTTTGTTTCTGATTTCTGATGTTTTGAGGCAGCTATTCCAAGTTGTTCGCTGCCAAGAACGCAGGCAGGAATCATTTTGGAAACTTTGTTCAACTTTGAACTAATTGCCAACAATACCCTGCCAATCTCCCAAGATTTTTAGATCCTTAAGGAGTCAAATGACTAGGAGGCCATCAGTGTTGTTAATACAACCAACTGAATGAAACAAAGGTGAAATTTATGAAGGTAAGTTTAATCAGCTGCCTTTTTTCTAAAACTCCCTGTTGTATAGTCCTCTTCCGTATTGATTTTGGCGTTCCGACCAAAGCCTAGATTTTCTGTGGGGACACAATTTCCTGTCAGAATTGTGGTGGGGCCTCATGTCATGAGCACTGACCCTGCCATAACTTTTGGGGGCAGATTAATTTGAATCATAAGGGCAGGCTCCAGGCTTTGGAATCATCTTTCATTGGGAGCTCATCTGATTAGAGGAAGGAAATAGCATGCCGCTGCAGGATTTAGATGCTTTCAAGTGCTAAGCGTCACTAGGAGACTTTTTTTTGCTGGAAACCAGGAAGGTCGTTGTTGGAAATGTTAAGAAAGGCCTGTTGCAGGGTGAAGAACCATAACTTCACAGGACCTCCAGATGTGTCAGTCTCGATTATCTTCTCCAGTCTCTGGAGTGGGGACTCAAACCTACAATCTTCTGACTCAGAAGTGAGAGTGCTACCACTGAGCCAAGGTTGACTTGCCTACTGGCCTATCTTCAACCTGTTGCCTTTTCACCTCAGACCCTCTATGAGGGGTTCCAGGAAAAGGCATACTGCCAGCTTCTTAAGGTGCTATTATAAATGGGTCCCTGGGCTGCAAGCAGAGAAATTTAGGGCAGGAGAACCAGGAATATAACCCTCCTGCCTCATTCTTATTCTTCTTCTTCTTAGGTAGTCCCTCGGAACCGAGGATTACTTGCTTCCACATTAAAAATGAGTTCTCAGGTGACTGATGAGTCCAATGCAGGACCTACAGTCTCTGTCACAAATGCATCAGATTTAGTAAGCAAAAGAAAGTTGACGTGCTCTGTTTGGGTGACTGCTGCCAAAGAATACTTGAACCACCAGACGGAGACAAAAACAGTGATGTCTCTGAGCAGATGAACTTGCAAAGCTGTAGAGAATAATATAAATGGAAAGGAACCTGCTTCAGTGAGTTCAGTGATGCTGTTCAGAGACATTTTAAATTTGAAAGTGAGAGTTACACGGTGGGGCCCGTATGAGGAGTTGCCTAGGCGCAGATTTTTCTGACCTTTGCCCCCACCTGGGGCAGATGGTGGTTGAAGGGGCGGGTGGCTGGGGTGCTTGGGTTGACGTGCGCTCCTTGCGCTGCCTGTGCTTCGCTTCCGCTTGCTCCCAGTGAAGAGACTCGAGGTGTTCAGCGACTTCCCGGATGTTTCTCCTCCACTTTGTGCGGTCTTGGGCCAGGGATTCCCAGGTGTCGGTGGGGATGTTGCACTTTTTCAAGGAGGCTTTGAGAGTGTCCTTGAAGCGTTTCCTCTGCCCACCTGAGGCTCTCTTGCCGTGTCAGAGCTCCGAGTAGAGCGCTTGTTTTGGGAGTCTCTTATGTGACCTGTCCATCAGAGCTGATCGAGCGTGGTCAAAGCCTCATTACCATGGTAGCCATAGCCTCCCCCTATTGCAGGGCCAAGCCGTGCTCTACCCCTTAGGGAAATCTATGGAAACCCCAGAGCAGTGTAATGGGGGCAAAGGTCAGAAAAATCTGCGCCTAGGTAACTCCTCATATGGCCCCCACCGTGTAACTCTCACTTTCAAATTTAAAATGTCTCTGAACAGCATCACTCAACTCACTGAAGCTGGTTCCTTTCCATTTATATTATTCTCTACAGCTTTGCAAGTTCATCTGCTCAGAGACATCACTGTTTTTGTCTCCGTCTGGTGGTTCAAGTATTCTTTGGCAGCAGTCACCCAAACAGAGCACGTCAACTTTCTTTTGCTTACTAAATCTGATGCATTTGTTACACAAAACACTCTCTTTAACTACAGCTATATTTGGTTTCTCACCACATGGTTTTATGGTCCAGTTTTGCTGGCAGATGATCTCAAGCCCGATTAAATTCTGCTATTTTTCCCCCCATTAACTCCTTTGGCTTATTGATTATTATCTTATATAATTGCTTACTGATATAACTAACTCCCACAGAGTGTCAGATCGAGCTCCCACGCAGGTGAAAAGATAATAATGTGCTGGACAAGCCTGAGCTAGTGTGAGGAGATTTAATATTCCAGTCACCTAGAATCCATTTGTTTGCCTTCTCCTGCTCTGCTGCAGGTCCTGAAGATGTCTCCTCCAATCATGGCAGGACGGACTGAGCACTGATTGGTTTTAGCCAACCCTGCCTTAGAGAAACCTGCGTGGCCAATTTTCTCTTAAATGCAGGTTTTTCTTTTATTAATCCACTTTCCTAATCTAAAATATTAGTTTGGGTTTCCAGTTTCATTTTTTTTCTTATTTTGTACGGATCCTTCCTTGGCGGGCTAGATTTCGGTAGCGGCAAACACGCGACAGAAAGTAAAAAAAAAAACAGGGAATTCTGGAAATATACCACCAATCCGTCAGTTTGGACTGCAGCGGCTCACCACCACCTTCTCAGGGAAACTAGGGATGGGCAATAAATGCTAGAGACGCCCACAGCCGAGAATTAATTTTTTTGAAAGTATCTGTAAGGAAAAAGTTAAGTTAACATTTCGGGATAGACCCAGTTCTCACAAAACGTCTACACCCCAAAGGTTCACCTGCCTCCTCTCTTTATTGCTACTGACAGACCTACTGTGTATTTCCAGAATGTTCCATTTTCATCTCATATTTCCAGCACTTAATATTTTTTTCATTTTAACAGAATGCTACAGAAAATAATGCAATAAAACCGTTAATTGAAGCAACAAGGCCAACAAAAATACACGTTAAAATCACCCAGCAAAACTGTGATTTATTTATTCTCTGTAGATGATCTCTCTGCTCCTCCAGCTGAGTTTTCTTGTATTCTTTCCAAATTTCCTAACAATGGTTCCCTTTCACAAATCAGCCACTTCCAGCCTCCATCAGTGATGAGATCTCTATCTCTTAAAGTCAATGAGGGTTGTCTTTCTGCTGATGGTACCCTGGGGGAGTTCATGTAACTAATTCTGAAAGGTTTCAATCGCCGAATGCCGGATGTAAGTGATCACTTGTGGGCGGAGCTCAACAGGGAGCTTAACACTTTCTGTGCTTCTCCCGACCCACGGGTAGTCACTGGAGTAAATTATGTGCGGCCCCGCTCCCGTCGTGGATTGGAGAACAGGCACGGAAGTCAATGCAGCCAATTTGCGCCACTCCTGATTTTCAGGTGTCAGCCATGGCTCACCTTCGCATCCAAGTCAGAAAGTTGTGGGTTCAAGTCCCCCTCTCGAGATTTGAGCACAAAATCTAGGTTGACAATCCAATACTGCACCGATGGAGTGTTGCACTGTCGGAGGTGCCATGTTTCAGATGAGACTTTAAACCGATGCCCGGTCTTCCCTCTCAGGTGGACGCTGAAGATCCTATGTTGCTTCACTCAAAGAAGGTATTAAGGAAGGTCATTAAGGTAGACAGTATAAATGGGTTCAAAAATTAGCTGGATTTATTTCTGAAGGGGACAAAGATTGAGCGATATGGTGAGAAGGTGCGTAGGTGCAATTGATCACTGGAAAAGGGCCAGCTTCTTTGGATCTAATCGACTTTTCTTGTTTCTTCAAATTTCTTATGTAAACTAAATGTTACATATTGTAAGATTCCTGGGCTCCAGGCCAGGACACAATCTTCTACAAATTCTGCTTTTTATAGCCTGTGCCAGGCACAGCATTTCCTGGTAATCAACTGCAGATTACTGATCAGTAAACATACAGTAATGTCACAGACATTAATCCTGCAGTATAAATGTCATTGCACACAGCTGATGTGAAGCACTTGGACACCTCCTCCCAGTGCAAACCTGGACTCTAAATAGACCCGAGCTCCACGTACAATAAAACTAACACACGTTATCTATTTCGAAGAAGAGCAGAAGATTTCTTCCCGGTATCCTGGCCAATGTTTATCCCTCAACCAACATCACTAAAATAAACAGATTATCTGGTCATTATCGCGTTGCAGTTTGTGGGAGCTTGCTGTGTGCAGATTGGCTGCCACATTTCCTACATTACAACAGTGACTACACTTCAAAAGTATTTCATTGGGTTAGAAATTCGGTGCATTTGCGCCTCTCGTTAGTGCCCCCGGGGATGCGCTAACGGGGCGCAAACAACTTTTCACCCGGGCATGACACCACCAACGACTCCCACTAAATTCAGCTGCTGGGAACGGAGTGGCAAGAGGCTCGTGGGGTGCTAACTAAACGGGTGGGGGAAAAAAAATTGGCTGACTTACTTGTCACGGCCCGTTGCGTCTTTGAACGTGGGGTCCCTGCCGCGATCTGGCAGCCTGGCACTCCTCCAGGTAGGACGCCACACAGTTGTGGGTTTGGGCCCTCCCCTTTAATGAGGGGAATAGCCCTTCCAGGTGGCAGCACTACGTGGCCCAGTGCATAGCGCTGCAGAACTCACCGCCTCGATATTCGGGGTTAGCGCTCTAAGAAGGAAGCGAAGCACTTGAATTAGTGCTCCACTTCCCTCTTGGGATGCTAAAACTGAAGTTAGCGATCGCCAGCGCTATTTTTTGCCAGGCGCTAAATTTAGCGCCCAGGTGATGCTAGCGACCCAAAATGGTCGCTAACGAATTTTTCCCCCATTGGCTCTAATGCACTTTGGGACGTCCTGGGATTGTGAAAGGCGCTATATAAATGCAAGTCTTTCTTTATAAACTTTATTGAACGATGTCATTTTTTAGAAGTTAAGCTATACTGGATAAGCAGTAAGCTGGTAGGTAACTGGTGAAGTCAGTGTATACGTCACTGGGAAGATAACCTTTCATGATTAGTGGAAATAAAACTAGAAAAGGAAATGGTTGCTGCTGACTCAAGCCAAAAGTTATCATTCAGGATAAAGAGAGGATTCAAGATATAACATAAATTCAAATCAGGATAAGCAGGTATGCTAATTGATGAAAAATCAGATGGATATGCAGCAAGAGGAAACTACTGATGTTTCACCAATTGCAATGATGTGTTGCAAACTGAAGATTGGCAAGAGGGAGTTAAGAGGTTAGAGAACATTCTTTAATAGTAAGCCATTTGGCTCCAAAGATAAGCAGTATTAGTGGCAATAGATAAGTACCAGGTACTGAAGCGGGGGGGGGGAGGGGCATAGAAATATAAGGGGAGGTGTCAGAGCAATTGGAGTAGAAATTAGTACTGTAATAAGGCAAATATAATGTGATAACCCTGGGTTGGGAGAGAGGAGCAAGGAACAACAAAAAGGGAGGGGTGAAAGTACAGAGTTTCATTCAGGTTTTCAGTGAGTGCATCTCAGTGAAGCATATAACGCTCAAGGAGAGGCAGAAACAAAAGAGAGGCCTGGTTGTAGATTTAACATTCAGCAAATCTAGTCATTGCACAACAGTAACCACCTTGTCACCTTGATAGACCAGGAGAGGCGCTGCAATACACTCTGGATCCTGTACCTGGCATAGTTGTAGCTTTCTATGCCCTGCACAACTTCACCAGACAATAAAGCCTGGACATGGAGATTCCTGATGAGTTAACCCTAGCTGTCTTGGAGGCAGAAGTATATGGAGGTCCATCACTCACAGGATTCCTCAGTGACTGCTGCAAGAGGCATCAGAGCACAATTGATGACTGAAGTGTTCTCATCAGTCTGACTTTATCATAACTCCGATAACAACTTCTCCCCCACCGTCAAATAAATGATTCCATCCAGTAGCCATCTAGAACATCACAACACATTAAAGCTCTTTGGCCCAACATAACCATGCAAGTCTTAATCATCTGATTGAATATGTTAGTGCAAAATAAATGCATCCTTTCCGTTCTGACTATAATCTCCATGAATAGCAGGCATAACAGAAGAGCGCATTCTGCTTTAATACAAGGAACTCGAAAGTGACCATAAGCTATCCTATTCGTTCCTCACACTATCATTCCCCTGAGTGTTTATACATGCCTTTCTTTCTCCTATTCCTAAGTGAAACTTGAATCGGCTCCGTTCTCTCTGTGCCCCTGCCAGATCCTCCATATAACAACGTTGTTAAAAAGTGGCACAGAATTACACGAGCCACCCAATACAGCTACCTGACAGCCAACTCACTGAGCCAAATGCTTTCCTAATTACCCACTGCTCCCCCGGCCTTCTGCTGCAATCTTCATCCAGACTCGGCTTTTTAAAAGCTGCACTCCTACTTTCCAATCCACCCCCTCTCACCACCAGTGCACTACAGCCATGTTACACGAGAGTTGCACTACTGATAGGGTATGCAAACAAGCCAAACCCACAATTCATGGCAGGGTATTTGCTGAAGAGGATTGATGGTGGAAGTGCTGCCTCCAGGGTGCAACACCAGGGCCCGGGCCAGGGCCAAGATTTTCATTGCTTCTTTAAAGGGTGAAGATCAAGATGTAGAGATTCAATATCTCTACCAATTGTACCATCTCTACTGCAAGACTGCCAGAGATTGTGATCACTGAGGGCATGCAAACTGGAAGAAGTCAATGAAACGTCAGCAAAAGAGTTGAAAGAAAAATGTGACATAATAGGAATAACAGATGCCTGACTAAACCAGGCTGTTGATTAAGAGATTGAAATACTACAGTAAATAGTGCACAGAAGGACGAGCCACAACAAAGTAGATGGTGGTGGCATTATGAGGAAGAGAGGACATAGAATCCTCTATGAATCCATAAAAAAGAATTACATAAGTGCTTTGATTGATGAGACAAGATAGTGTGGATTTACAAAGGCAAGATAGTGTGGATTTCTGAAGACTAGATAGTGTGACCAGAGGTCAAGGACAGTTAAGAAAAGAAGTTAGTGATTGATGTTATAGATCTTCTGGACAAAGGATAGGGATACACATGGAAGTCTTCTTGTAGATTAGGTAAACCTGTAGAAAAAAAAGCCAGAGCATCAATCATGGGGATCACAATTACCCAGATACTGGCATGGGAAAACAACAGAAGAAATATTAAAGAGGGCTGTAGAGGAACTACAGGATTGCTTCCTTGCAAACAGCCCAAGTGTCAGGAGCTATTCTTGTTAATGACCCAGATTTGGTGTATAATGTAGCCTTAGAGGGAAATTTAGGATTCAGTGATCGTAGTATTGGAACTGAAATTCTGATAAAGAATTGCTGAAAGCACAGTTACTTTAAAAGAACAATTTTCAAGGCAATGAGTTAGAATATTTAAATATACTGTAACACAATAATAGTGGAAAGATTTACAATACAAAAAGGGGAAGTATTTGTTGGCGAGGCTACAACTGATACTGAACAAATCTAAATATTTTAGAATAACAGTTTCTAACGTGGCTAAGCAGAATGTAATGAGTAACATTAGGAATTAGCAGAGGGCTTTCAAAACTTAAAGAATCCAGGAAGCAGGAGGATTGAATAAATTATAAAGATATAAGCAAAGAAAGTAAAGTAATAGAGATGCCAAGAGAAACCTTTAGTGTAATATAGCTGAGAACATCTCAAGTAAGAATAAGAACATAAGAAATAGGAAGAGAAGGCCATACGGTCCCTCGAGCCTGCTCCGCCATTCAATAAGATCATGGCTGATCATCCACCTCAACTCCACTTTCCCGCCCGACCTCCATACCCCTTGATTCCAAAAATCTATTTATCTCAGCCTTGAATATACACTAAGATTCAACATGCACAGCCCTTTGGGGCAGTGAATTCCAAAGATTCACAACCCTCAGTGAAGAAATTCCTCCTCATCTCAGTCTTAAATGACCTACCCCTTATCCTGAGACTGTGCCCCCTAGTTCTTGACAATCCAACCAGGGGAAACAACCTCTCAGCATCGACCCTGTCAATCTCCTTCAGAATCTTGTATGTTTCAATGAGATCACCTCTCATTCTTCTAAACTCCAGAGAGTATAGGCCCATTCTACATCTCTCATCATAAGACAGCCCTCTCATCCCAGGAATCAATCTAGTGAACCTTCGTTGCAACGCCTCCAAGGCAAGTATATCCTTCCTTAGATAAGGAGACCAAAACTGTGCACAGTACTCCAGGTGTGGTCTCACCAAGGCCCTGTACAATTGTAGCAAGACGTCCTTACTCCTATACTCCAACTCCCTTGCAATAAAGGCCAACATGCCAATTGCCTTCCTTATTGTTTGCTGTACCTGCATGCTAACTTTCTGTGTTTCTTGCACCCAAATCTCTCTGAACACCAACGTTTGAAAGTTTCTCACCATTTAAAAAATATTCTGGTTTTCTATTCTAGCTACCAAAGTGAATAACCTCACATTTCCCTACATTATACCCCATCTACCACCTTACTGCCCACTCACTTAGTCTATCTATATCCCTTTGCAGACTCTTTGTGTTCTCCTCACAGCTTACTGTCCCACCTAGCTTTGTATCATCAGCAAACTTGGATACATTACACTCGGTCCCTTCATCTAGGTCATTAATATAGATTGTAAATAGCTGAGGCCCCAACACTGATCCTTGCGGCACCCCACCATTTACAGCCTGCCAATTTGAAAAAGATCCGTTTATCCCTACTCTCTGTTTTCTGTCTGTTAACCAATCCTCTATCCATGCTACTATATTACCCCCAAACCTGTGTGCCCTAATCTTGTGTAATAACCTTCTATGTGGCACCTTATCGAATGCCTTTTGGAAATCCAAATATACTACATCCACTGGTTCCCCTTTATCTACCCTGCTAATTACAGCATCAAAAACTCTAATAAATTTGTCAAACACGATTTCCCTTTCACAAAAGCATGTTGACTCTGCCTAATCATGTTATGATTTTCTAAGTGCCCTGATACCACTCCTTAACAATGGATTCCAGCATTTTCCTGATGACTGATGTCAGGCTAACTGGCCTGTAGTTCCCTGTTTTTTCTCTCCCTCCTTTCTTGAATAGCGGAGTTACATTTGCGACCTTCCAATCGCTGGGAACAGTCCAGAATCTAGGGAATTTTGGAAGATCAAAACCAATGCATCCAATGGCCCAGAAATTTGGGTCAGGGGCTTCCCGTGGGTGCAAGCCCCCGACCTGCACTTAACTAGCGCGCCGGCCATTGTGCTGTGGGCCCCCGTGGAATTCCAATCCTGGGCCTGCTCCAGCTGCCGGCGCGCAGTGCTTGTGTATCTCAGGGGCGCAGTTAGTTCGATGCATCCCCTGGGATCACGTGGGCCATGGGGAGCCAATCGGAGCAGGGAATGCTCCATTCATAAGATTGACAGTGTAAGATTCGCAAAATTTCTACATTTCCCCAAAGGTTATTAATAAGAAAAGGGACCCTGCATGGACATTTTAATGAAAAGGGGTACCCAAAATGGTGTCCGCGCCTTGTGGCAGAATGCCTGTGAGATTTTAAAAACTTGGACTCTGCGGCACAGGCAGCTTGTGGAGAAATCGAAACCAAAGCTGCAGTTTCTGTGAAGAGAGACTTTGCATTTTGAAAACCAAACAGGACTTTGAATTATGTATTAGACCAAATCGGAGACAGATCAAACCCAGTTAGGCCTATAGTTAAGGCCATCAAGCAGTTTGCATAAATAATCGGGAACAGCTTAAGGAAGCCATCGAGGCTGGACAGGCCCATTAAGATGTATTAATAACAAAACAACTCAATTATCTGGCCAGTAGATGTGATTACTGGCCATCTAAAAACAGTTACAGTAGATTGCTACCGTTATTTAAAATAACCCGCCAAGATTGGGACAAAGAATTAACCTGATTTGACACGCAGATAAGGGCCATCCAAAGGAGTATAATTGTAGGCCCACCGGCAACCTTCTCTCTCTGCTCTCAGCCTGTGCTCCAGCTCCGGCCCCTCGCCCTCGTGGCTACTGCTCTTCCCCCGTCCCACGCTTACTGTCTGGCCACTGCCCGTGCCTTCCGCATTCCTTCAGGGATGCCCGGCATTGCACCAGGCGGACACGGACAAACCAGGCCAGGCGAGGCGGGACGCGACAAGGCAAGGTGGTGAAGAAGACGAATGGAAAGACGATTGAAGAAAAGCTTTGAATAATCGGGCCTTCAGTCCAGCTGACCTGCGACTATCTTCATGCAAACTCCAACTGCCAGCCGAGGAAAAGGAACCATCATCCCTGCGAGGTAAAGTACCCAAGCAGAGACTTTAACTTTGGGGTACTTGTACCTGGGCAATGCCCTTGCAGCATCCCAAGGCCACGTGATGACGGCAGGCTCCAGAGAGCACAAAGAGCGAACCCCAAACCCCACCGCTGTTTTGAATTCAGCAGATCTTTTGGATTGGTGAGCATGACATTCTGACCCCTCATAGCTTAACCTAGTTAGGTATAGGGGGTGGGATAAGGATAAGGGGAATGTTAAGATAGTCTGTTTTCCCTCGATGTGCCGTGTGTTCCTCATTCCCTGTATAAGTACAATAGTTATTGTGTTATTTTGCCTGTAAAAGTTTATGCTAGTAATTTTTCATAAGATTGTGTTAATTTCCTCTTCAATAAAAATCTTGGTTTTTGCTTACATCCAACCACCTGTCTACTCGAGTCTTTTTCTGTATCGCCACCTTATACCCAAGTCTGGTGTCTAGAACCCAGGGGCGTGGGAGCGATTCGAACCGCTCACAAAGAGTCAGAGGCATAACTGACTGGGCGCACGTGCCACCCCACACCACCCTCTACAGAAATGGCAACCGCAGCAGGACTCCGGCAACAAGGTTGCGATGCAGTAGACAGTGGTTCGGATGAGCGAACCATGATGGAGGAAACGATTTCTGATTATGTGTTTAGCAAGGTGAATATCGCTAAGAAGTGGATCACCACTCTGTTAAAGGCTGGGCGTCCGGTAGATGCAGCAGCTAAGTGGACAGAGGGAAAGGAACACAAGAAGTCCTTAGAGAAGGCAGTTTGGCTGATGTGTTTTAAAAAGCGGGTCCAGCTTTTTTACAGGCTCGTTGCAGCACAGGCAGTCGAGTTAAGGGAGTCAGCCCTGGAGATCCAGGATAAGGCTCTTGCAGGGGAAAAGTTATTAGTAGCTTTGCAGGCTCTGAATCAGGAGAGAGTGCATTTAGTGGGAGAACACAAGGCCCAGTTGAAATATCTACGGTGCCAAGTCACCGAGGCCAAGGGAAATGAGTTAAGGTTGCGGGAGAAGAACGCCCACTTGGCAATGCAGATTAGGCAACAGGAAGAGAAAGTACAGGAGGTAAAGGCAGCGTATAAGCTAGCGAGTGAACAGGGGTTTGAGGAGGCAGACTACGGCCCCTGTAAAGTGAGGATAGAAAATCTGAGCCGGGCCCTCTGGAAGGCAAAAGGCATTGTATGCCTCATAAGCCCAAAGGCAGGCCAGGCAGATTTTATGGGGAACGAGGGGAGGACAGTTCCAACGTCACCGGTAGTGTCTAGGGATGACCCGGTTGAGAGAGAGACCTCATGACCACCACCCGTAGCGCCAAGTTTCAGCGAGGTTTGGCAGCAAGGGGGGGGTGGAACCCAGGGTGGAGCCCGGAGTGGAGCCAGAGGTGGAGGCGGAGGTAGAGCAACCCCCGCCCGAGAGGTCAGAGCCAGGACTGATGTGCCCAGCACGGCATCGGAGGTTCGGCCCACCCGCCAATGGCGACATTGAGGGACCCCTCCAAAACCAGTTCGTATTACCCTTTAACACCCAACAGCTTAGGGCTATGGTCAGCCATCTCCCGAGGCTCTCCGAAAAGGGAGACCCCTCGATCCACTTCAGGGAAATAGAGCAAACAGCCAGCGTCAACGACTGCGATGATGCTGAGAAGGCTAAAGTGCTGCTATTCTCCCTGGAGAGTAGTCTCTTCCAATCCCTCTCTGATGAGTGCAAAAGGGGGCAGTGCGGGTATGAGGAGCTTAGAGATGCGGTTCTGGAGGCCATGGGGATGGACGAGGGAAGTCCTTTCTCCCGTGTGGAGAAGACGATCCAGCTCTCAGGGGAAACCCTGCAGGCTTTTGCGGACCGTGTACCAGAAGGCTTGCCCGGGAACACCGGACCGAGCATTCCTGAACAGGGATTCCCTGGCACATTGGCTCCGTTGCCTGGTGGCGAACAGCTTGCCACAGGTCCGGGCCAAGGCAGAAGCCTGGTTCGATCCCAAAGATCCCCAGACCACCGAACTTACGGTAATTAGGCAGCTCACTCTGGCTTACAAAAACGGTCGGGGAGCTGATGCTCACCCACCCAAGGGGAAGGTGCATGAGGTAAAACCCGGACCGGGTAGGAAAGAGTGGCACCAGGAAGGGAGTAACCCCCCCAACACCAAGACCAATTGTTACGGGTGTGGGAAGGATGGTCACTGGCGGAAGGAGTGCAAAAACCCTTGGAAAATTAACAAGGGAAAGCATCCCACAGCCCCAGCCAAAAAGGCAGGGGCAGGGACCCCTTCCGCAGAGGTCGAGTCACTTTTGGACGCCATGAGGTCTTTACTGACTGGCCAGGGGAGAGTAGCAGCTGCCACCAGTGCTCTCACCCCATCCGCCCCATCCAACCCATAGCCGTGACTAGAGCCAGCGCAGCCTGTTTATCTGTGTTCTCTCCGATATGATGAGTGGAAAAGACGCCTTTTGGAGATGGAGGTGGAGAAGAAGACAAGGACCTATCTGTTAGACACGGGGGCATCATGCACCGTGGTCTACTCAGCTAACCCCACCACCTCACCTCTCTCCAGTGGGGTCCCATACAGTCTATCGGGGTTCACGGGTAGGGAACAGGCTGGCTCGTTTTCCATCCCGCTCGCCATTCGGTTAAGACCGCTCCGCTCCAAGTGGACCTGTGTCCTGATGAAGTGGAACGTGGAGGGTGGAAGAGGGGTCCTGGGAGCCGACTTTATCGTAGGCCACGGGATCCTAGTGGATTTGGGGAATCATTGCCTTTGGGGGGCAGGTAGAGTAAAGAACGGAGAGATCGTAGTAATCCCGGGAAAGGAAGGGAAGGGGACTCTCTGCACCATGAAGCCCAAAGAGGATTATAACCTCGGGCTCATGGTCAGTAACACCCCACCAGAGTTCCAGGCATTTGTGCAGGCCCACCTGGCCACATTTGCCACTCACAAGCACGACTGCGGGAGGGTCACAGGGTTTGAGGTCAGCGTAGACGGGGACCCCATGGCCCGACCACAGAAACAGTATAACTTCCCCAGGGAAGCAGAACCGGACATGGAAGCAGCCATGTCCTCGTTAGTGCAGCAGGGAGTGCTGAGACCGATAGCTATCCACGTGAATTCTCCATTATGGCCGGTCAGAAAGCCTGACAATTCCTGGAGGACCACGGTGGACTATCGAGTGCTCAATAGTAACATCCCAGCCTGCGCACCCACAGTAGCAGCAGCTGCCGACCTCATCAGGAGTATTCCAGCATCCGCGACCACTTTCACAGTGCTGGATATTTCAAATGGGTTTTGGTCCATCCCTGTAAGGAAGGAGGATCAGTACAAGTTTGCCTTTACGTTTAAAGGGCAACAGTACACGTGGAACTGTTTGCCTCAGGGCTTCCACAACAGCCCCAGCATTTTCCATCAGTGCATGGCCAACAGTTTGAAGGATTTTAGCCAGCCCAGACAGTTGGTTCAATATGTGGATGACCTGCTTCTGTTCACTGATTTGAAAGAGGAGCATGGCCCACTATTGGCCGAACTGTTGGAGCTGTTAGGGCAGAAGGGTTTCAAGGTAAATCCCAAGAAAGCGCAGATCGGCCAGCAGGAGGTGAAATTCCTCGGTCTGACCATGCGCACTGGAGAAAGGGCCATAGATAAGGCTAGGAGGGAGGCGGTACAAGAACTACTGGTCCCTAACACAGTAGTGGGTGTGAGGTCATTTCTGGGGCTGACCGGGTACTGTAGAGATTTCATTGAGGACTATGCGGCCACCGCAGCCCCTCTGCTCCGACTCCTACACAAGGGAGTGGAGTGGTTTTGGGATGAGGGTTGCCAGGCAGCATTTGTCAGGCTCAAGAAAGACTTGCAGACCGCGCCAGCTCTAGGGGCCATAGATGGGGGGAAAGAGTTTTTCCTGGAGGTAGCAGCCAGCGGGGACAGCCTCAGTGCTGTGCTGCTCCAAAAGCGGCACGGCCGGCTGCAGCCAGTTGTCTACTCCTCCAGGATACTCACTGATGTGGAAAGGAGCTATTCCAACTCTGAGCGGCACCTTTTGGCCACACATTGGGCTGTGAAAAGATCATTGATCTTCACAGGCACCTCTCCCATCACCCTCCTCAACCATCACACACCCACCTAGATGCTTCTGGATGGGAGGATCAAGGATGGAACAGTGAGCAGTGCCCGCATTGCTCGCTGGACCTTGCTCCTCTCACAGATGGATCTGAAGGTGAAGGGTCTCTGTGAGCCAAAGCTCGCAGCCAACCTGGTATATCCTGGAACAGCCCACCGGTGTTCCATTGAAGGGGTTTGGGGAGTGAACATAGGTTTACGGGCCGGGATACATCCCACAGGCCGCGAGATCTATGTAGACGGTTCCAGCACGGTATCTGCTGGCGAGCGTCTCACGGGGTGTGGAGTTTATGACCCAGTGGCAAACATTGCCCTGGCGATTAAGCTCCCCAGCACCATGAGCGCCCAGCAGGCTTAACTGCCCGCGGTGGTGTAAGTTGTTACACACCCCGAAATCTTCCCCACCACCTACACGATTTGCTCGGACAGCATGTTCACGTGTAATTCGTGTACGGAGTACCTAGCCATCTGGTCCCGCCGCGGATACACCTCCGCTGACGGGAGACCCCTCACCGTAAAGCCCTTGCTGGAAAAGATCTTGGCAGCAGTGGGGGAGGAAGGGGAGGTTCTCATTCACAAGGTGAAGGCCCATCCCTCCTCAGAACCCCGCGGCCAAGGCAACCAGCAGGCTGACTTGCTCGCCAAGGAGGGTGCCCGCACAGGCACTTTCTGGGACCCATTTGGGTCCAGACCCATGACGGCGGTCAGAGGTAGGGACGGAACCCAAGGGAGTGTAGGGGTAGCGTTAGCCCCAGACCTTAAGACGGTCCAAGCCCATGACCCTGTCCTAAAAGCAGTCCTCAATGCAGTTGCTGAGGGAAAGGGAATAGAAGGTCCATACAGCACAGCGACTCTCTCCTTTAAAGAAGGCATGCTGTTCCGGGGGGAACAGTGAGTTGTGCCACAGCAGCACCGGAGGGAATTCCTTCAACTGGCCCATGAGCGTCCAGGAGCAGGACACCCCGGGCCTGAGACCACCTGGCAGCGGGTGGAGCAGGCGGGATGGTGGCCAAGACTCAGGGACGATGTCCGCGAGTTCTGTGCAGGCTTTCTTGTGTGCGCTGCGAACAACCCTGACCCCCCACAAAAGGAAGGCCCCTATGGGACACATCAGGAGGGTAGAGGGACCATGGCAGTCAATACAAGTCGACTACATCGGGCCCCTGCCCACCGCCTAGGGAGGTTATAAGCACTGCCGAGTCCTGGTGGACGTGATGCAGAATACTTTTATGCTGTTAGGCATTGAGGGGAAATGGCACGTGGCCCACAACCCGCAGTCATCCGGGATTGTGGAACGTATGAATCGGACCCTCAAAGAAAGGAGACGGTGGACTCACCCCGTAAATGGGCTGAGGTCCTACAGTTGGTTTTGATGGGGATCCGGGCCAGCCAGTCCAAAAGCGCGGGGTATTCCCTGTACGAGCTAATGACTGGCAGGGTTATGCGGACCCCCAGCCACGTACTAGCCCTGGTGCTCATGGAGGGTCAGCTCAGAGAGGTCAACCGGGACAGCTTTGCCCAAAACCTCTCCGAGCACCTGAAGCAGGTCCATGAGCAGGCGGCTGGGAACATGGGGAGGCAGCATCGGAGTAACCGATTGCTGCTCGAACCCAGAAAGCACCACGAGTGGGAGGTAGGAGATCAGGTCATGTGAGAAACTATGCCCGAATAGGGAGTTTGGAGCCATTGTACATGGGGCCCTACAGTATTGTAGATAAAGCCAGCCCCATGGTTTACGCCATGAAGATGCCCCGGCGTACAAAAAGGTTTCATATCAACCAGTGTAAGCTGTTTACCCCAGAAAGGGGAAAACCGCCGGTTGGGAAAAGGGCTGAGGATAAAGATCCTCAGCCTGCAGCAGGAGCGAGTTCACAGACTTCACAGGCAGGCGCTGTGGCTTGCTTGAAGGGAGGGGCTATCCCGCCCATCGATTGGGACACTCCCCCACTCTTCTGGGATCCAGATGAGGGGGAGGGACCTGAGGGCAAAAACCCCGCCGCTAACCCAGGCGTAGAGAGGGAGGGACCTGAGGTCGAAAACCCCGCCCCAGACCCAGCCATGGGACCTGGGGGCAGAGACTCTCAGCTCGCAGCAGCAGGCTGCGAAAAGTTACCTGCCCCCAGCCCAGGTTCAGGAGGGGTCAAGCCTGAGGGAGCAGCGGTTCAGGTTAAAGGCCCGGCAGCCAAGAGAGCCCCATCCGTCAAGGCCCCCAGAAGGTCCCCATGGACGCCCCAGCCGAGAAAGCCATGGTCACCAGCCCTCCAGTTACCAAGGGTCGCCCCTCGAGCCATGGAAGGGTCCAAGGACAGAGGTCCTCAGCCAGCAGCCACGGGCTGTGAGGGACCAACAGGGAAGGAGAGTGCGGTCACGCTGGGGGTGGCGGTGAGCCGCAGTCTGACCAGGGATTAGCCTGGCCGCCCGGAGACTGGTGGCGGATGTATATAGTTTAGTTTAAGTTTTGGTTAGTGTTTATTGTTAAGCTTAATTATTTAGCTTAAGCTTGGGTGTTTTAGTTTAAGTTAAATAAGGTGAGGGGTAGTTTTAAGTAAGCAGTCTGCTAAGAGAGTGTATATTTGGGGTCGAGGTCACGGGACCCGACCATGCTTCACCAAGCCAGAGAATCTCTTGGGGACCTGGCTGCATGTTTTTGTATCTTTTGCAGAAAGATTTTCAGGATGAAGGGGATCGTGATCCTATTCGCCCTGATTGGGATGAGCGTCGAAAGACGGGGCGACGTCCAGGACTCCCACATCTACGGGTGCTCGGGAGACAAGGCGCCCACGGCGATCGATGGGAGCGGTGAACGGGATGCGGAGGAGACCGCTGTCTACTTCCACGAGGGGAGGTGGCCAGGATGGCTGGGGTCCAATTCGTGTCTGTACTCCAGCCAAACCGGATTCACGTACGGGGAGACCTCCCTCCTGTGCCCCAGGGTACGGGTCGTTACCACGAGGGTCAGCGTCACCGTTGGAAAGCGAATATGTTTGACGTGTAAAGGACACATTCCACTGGATAGATGGTGGTGGCTCAGGAAGCTGAGTAAGGACATGAAAAACCCCGAAATCGAGTGGGAACGGTTGGGGAACAACACCCACCGGACGATCACAGGGACTCATGGAGGATTGAGTGTGTGTTGGGACAAGTGGAGGGAACCAGATCAAGGGAGTTATATCTGTATGTGGGGGTCAGAGGAGGTCTGCCCCGCAGGCATATCCATCGTTTTCCACCGGCAGTGGCACAACACCGGGAATGGCATAAGGTTGGATGCCAGCTGGAAGGCGTAAGCAGTCCCATTCTCCCCAATCCCAGTCAACGCCACTGAGCTGGTAACCCGGCCCTGTAAGCCCCCGCCCACGGCGCAGGCGGCAAAGTTACCCAGGGAAGGTTGCCCCGCTACCACCAAGGGACCAGGGAATGGGTTGGTACTAGTCCCCACCGATCAAATGCTGTACCAGGGGGTACACTACGCGGTAGCCTCCGTGATTTTAAATCTCACCGAGGTACATTTGCCGGGGTGGTGTCCCAAAGAAACAGAGCAGTTATACCAGGCCCTATTAAAGGACATGTTCAAGAAGTTTTACGAGTTCGATTTCGCCCACGTGGACAAAACCGAACTCTACACCACACATCGAGAATTTTTGGGTAATGCAGGGAGACAAAGAAGGGGTGTATGGAATGATGTTTTTACTGCATTTAACACTGGGTCCTCTGTCATCAACAGTTTAGATGACATAGAGCTGCAGACCCAGATAAACGGTTTAAAAACACAGTTAAAGAAAATATTACTGGATGAGAACAAGGTAATGGGCTCGGAGTTGCATGAGGACCAGGCCATGACGGTCCATTTAAAAGAAATCATAGCGGAGTTGGAAAAGCACGCAAAGATGGTAAATGCTCTCATAAGGGAGGACAGAAATGCTTCTGACCAGGCTGCGCAGAATGAAGTGTGCGTGTTATACGGGGCGTGGTTACTGGGCGAGGGCCGCAGTAATCTGGAAGATTTAAAACAGGGTTTAGTCCCTGTAATGATCAGTAACATGTCATTCTAGAATGGTACACTAGGTGGAGCTGTATGTTTAGTGGTGGGGCTACCCACAAGGCAGTAGTCAAGATGGATGCCTGTACACTAGTCCACATGGCTGAATAAATGACTAGCTCAAGCTAGCTGTTCATAATGAAAACGTTTATTTATTTATGAACATAACAGCCCCCTCCTGGATTAGCAACAAGCACCTTGCAGCCCTCCACCCGTTTGAGAATGCATTGAGCCCGTGCCAACTCTGGCTAGCCTCCGAAGCCTACCCAGTCCCCGTGGATTGTCGGCGGTCCAACCACACAATCATGGGAGTAGTAGTTAGGATGCCGGTCATGGGTAGGACGGCCCAGCCCGCACCGGTATACAGGGTTGAGAACATTGGAGTCATTCAAGGGGGTGCACACATTCGTTTCACAGCGGTCCCGCCTTACGTCATAAAGTGGGAGCATGCTATGACAGGTACTGACCTCTCAGGGTGCCAGAGCCGGGGAGCACACATAATCCTGTGTCCCCAGCACTTGAATGCCTATTCGAAACCGCAGTGTGGGTTCAGAGCTGCTGGCGCGAAACCTATAAATTGTACCATGGAGGCAATGGCACAAGGCCATGTTCCCCCGCAGGTAGCATATATAGGAGGTGGGACATATTGTGTCACCACTGGCGTGTCCCACTACCAGCATGGACAGCATAGCTGGTGTCCGGTCAGTGAAAGCAGCTTCTGTTTTAAACCCGAGGCAGAAGTTCAAGTGGCCCAGGAGCGAATTGTCCCCATTCCTGAACCCTCCACTGTTCACCTCAATGTGAAGGAGAATTTTACGGATTTGCAAAAGTACGTAGCCCACTTTGGCTATGAAATTCCCCCTCTCCCTGAACACCTTACCGAAATACTCAAAGCCATCATAGTTTCGCAGAAACATTTTTACACTCTAGAGCAGAAAACAGTAGAGATAGGGACTAAGATATTGGATATTGTTATTCCACCCTGGTGGGACATTTTCAATAACATAGAGGTCCCTTCGTGGATCAGACTGGCTTCCCACATTCTCGTGGTTTGCCAGTTAGGGGTAGTGTTGTATCTGGTTTGCATTCAATGTAAGGGAAAAGGTCAGTTGTTAGAATTCCGTAACCAGAAGATCTGGATCCCGACTCCAGCGCCTTCACTTGCGTGAGGTCTGGGAGAGGAGCGTCCAGGATCGACTGCCTCTACATTTCCCGGGCATACGTCTCCTGCATTCCGGCGGCTTCCATGCGGCCGGTGCCGTGCACGGACCACCACCTGGTGTGGGCGGAGCTCGTTCCGCTGCGCGCGCGGGGGGGGGGGTCCGCGTATTGGCACTTTAATAACCTGCTGCCGCAAGCCCACGGACCACCTGAGGATGCTCCGTTAAAGAAGCCATCCCCTATGGACAAGCCCTGCGAATACACAGGATCTGCTCAGACGAGGAGGAACGCGATGGACACCTACAGACGCTGAAAGACGCCCTCGTAAGAACGAGATACGATGCTCGACTCGTCGATTGACAGTTCCGACGGGCCACAGCAAAAAATCGCATAGACCTCCTCAGAAGACAAACACGGGACACAACCAACAGAGTACCCTTCGTCGTCCAGTACTTCCCCGGAGTGGAGAAACTATGCCATGTTCTTCGCAGCCTTTAACATGTCATCGATGACGACGAATACCTCACTAAGGCCATCCCCACGCCTCCACTACTCGCCTTCAAACAGCCGCCTAACCTCAAACAGACCATTGTTCGCAGCAAATTACCCAGCTTTCAGGAGAACAGCGACCACGACACCACACAACCCTGCCACGGCAACCTCTGCAAAACATGCCAGATCATCAACACAGATACCATCATCACACATGAGGACACCACCCACCAGGTACATGGTACATACTCATGTGACTCGGCCAATGTTGTCTACCTCATACGTTGCAGGAAAGGATGCCCCGGAGCATGGTACATCGGCGAGACCATGCAGACACTGCGACAACGGATGAACGGACACCGCGCAACAATCGCCAGGCAGGAGTGTTCCCTCCTAGTCGGGGAACACTTCAGCAGTCAAGGACATTCAGCCTCCGATCTTCGGGTAAGCATTCTCCAAGGTGGCCTTCGAGACACACGACAATGCAAAATCGTAGAGCAGAAACTGATAGCCAAGTTCTGCACTCATGAGGACGGCCTCAACCAGGATCTTGGGTTCATGTCACGCTACATGTAACCGCACCTGACGTAGGGTCATCCAGACTCGAGTTGTCGTTGGCTTGTTCTCTCTACACAGAATCGGCCGGACCTGCTGTGATTTCCAGCAAAAAAAATGTTTTTTGTCTGTTTTTTGTTTTTCATACAGACCCCAGCATCTGCAACATTTGACCCCTTGTGACCCCACCTCATTGTTCTTTGATGTAATGTTTTCCTGACTGACCTGTTTGGACACCATTCACACCTTTGATTGCTGTGATTATCTCTCTGCCGAGGTGTGATAAATGGCAGTTAGAAAGATTACCTGTAATCATCTGGCATTATTCTCTGACTATATAAGCTGTGTCTTTATGCATCTCTCCACTTCACCTGACGAAGGAGCAGCGCTCCGAAAGCTTGTGATTGCAAATAAAACTGTTGGACTATAACCTGGTGTTGTGTGACTTCTTACATTTGTCCACCCCAGTCCAACACCGGCATCTCCACACCATGGCTACTCTTCAATAAAAATCTTGGTTTTTCCTTACATCCAACCACCTGTCTACTCGAGTCTTTTTTTGTATCGCCGCCTTGTACCTAAGTCTGGTGTCTAGAACCCAGGGGCGTGGGAGCAATTCGAACTGCTCACAAACAGTCAGAGGCATAACTGACTGGGCGCACGTGCCACCCCACACCACCCCTTAAACAGGAAGAGCTGTCAAAACTTATAAATACTACGGCCCCAAAACAGCACTAAATCTTCAAATACATTTTTAAAAAACATCACATTTTTAAAATAAACTATAAATTACATGAAATAACTATTTGAAACAATAATTTAAATTTTTGAAAAAATTTATTTTATATTCCAGCGGGGCTAAAAATAAACTTACCTTGCTTTAAAGTATTTAAAAATAATAAACCTGTGGAAGAAATGTTTTAATTTTAATTAATTCACCACTTACCTTGTAAAAAGCAGGCGGGAAAACCTGCAAAAAAAAACGAAGTTCGATGCACACGCGCAGCCTCTCCCGCGCATGCGTTCGACCTCTGAACCCCTTCGTTCAGGGGAACGGAAATGCCGGTTTCCCGCGCATATGCAGTGCATGCAGAAAACCGGCACTTCCATTGGGTTTACGGGTGAGTACCCTGTGCGTACTCACCCATGAAGACCCGAAGTTCTGCTCTTCAGCCACCTCTTTTAGAACCCTAGGATGTAGGCAGTCAGGTCCAGGTGATTTGTTGGCTTTTAGTCCCATTATTTGCTCTCGTACTTTTTCTCTACTTATATTAATTACGTTAAGTTCCTCACTCTCCTTAGACCCTTGGTTTCCCACCATTTTTTATATGCTTTTTGTGTCTTCTACTGTGAAGACAGATGCAAAATATTTGTTTGACGCTTCTGCCATTTTCTTATTCCCCATAATAATTTCTCCTGTCTCAGTCTCTAAGGGACCAACGTTTACTTTTGCTACTCTCTTCCTTTTTACATAATTGTAGAAGCTCTTACAATCTGCTTTTATATTGCTTGCTAGTTTTCTCTCATTCTATTTTTTCCCTTTTTATCAATTTTTTGGTCAACCTTTGCTAGTTTCTGAAACTCTCCCAATCCTTAGGCTTACTATTATTCTTTGCAACATTATAAGCTTCTTCTTTCAATCTAATGCTATCCTTAACTTCTTTAGTTAGCCACAGTTGGATCACTTTTCCCGTGGAGTTTTTGTTTCTTAATGGAATGTATTTTTTGTTGAGAATTATGAAATATTTCTTTAAATGCTAGCCACTGCTTATCTACCGCCATACCTTTTAATCTGTTTTCCAACTCGCCCCTCATACCTATGTAATTGGCTTTATTTAAGTTTAAGACTCTAGTTTCAGACTTAGGCAAGGCACTCTCAAAATTAATGTGAAATTCTATATTATGATCACTCTGACCCAGAGGATCCTTTACTATGAGATTGCTAATTAACCCTGTCTCATTACACAGTAGAAGATCTAAAATAGCCTGTTCCCTGGTTGGTTCCATGACATATTGTTCTAGAAAACTGACCCAGGTGCATTCCATGAACTCATCCTCCAGACTACCTTTGCCAATTTGATTTGTCCAGTCTATATGAAGATTAAAGTCCCCCAAGATTATTGCATTACCTTTGTTACAAGCTCCTACTATTCCTTGATTAATATTCTGTCCAACGGTACAGCTACCGTTAGCGGGCCTATATACTATTCCTACCAGTGTTTTCTGCTCCTTGTTACTCCTTATATCCACCAATACTGATTATACTTCCTGATCTTCCGAGCTGAGATCCTTTCTTGCTACTGTCCTTAAGTCATCCTTTATTATCAGGGCTACTCCCCCTCCTTTTCCATTCTGTCTGTCTTTTCCAAATGTCAAGTACCCTGGAACATTTAGTTCCCAACCTTGGCCACCTTGCAACCCTGTCTCTGCAATGGCTATTAGATCAAACCCATTTATTTCTATTTGTACCACGAGTTTGTCTATCTTGTTACAATTGTTTTGTGCATTCAGATAAAGTGCCTTTAATTTAAATTTTTTACCATTATTCCCTGCTTTGACCTTATTCTCTGCTGCACTGCTACCGTTAAACTCTCTGTCCCTTCCTGTCACACTCTGCTTATTTTTACCCAAATCGCTACACTGCTCTATTGCCTTGACCTTTCTCTTTAGATTTCTAAATTTCCCCATATCTGACCCCTCCCCCTTTTTTTAATTTAAAGCCCTAGGTTCTTAAAATTCAAACAGGATGAATGAGGAAATATTTACTAGAGAAGACATTAATAGCATGGCATCCATCACAGGAAGTCCTACAGTTAAACTTAATGACCCTAAACATTACTTGCATAAGAGGTCAGAGCCGCCTCAAAAATGATGAATCTACCAGGATATCTATCCAGGGGAGCTCTGTGAGGCTGGAGACAAAATCTACAAAGAAAGAACTTTCTTTTATATACTGCCTCTCACGACCTTAGGACGTCCTAAAGTGCTTTACAGCCAATGAAGTACTTTTTGAAGCATAGTCACTGGTGTAATGTAGGAAACATAGAAACATAGAAGATAGGAGCAGGAGTAGGCCATTCGGCCCTTCGAGCCTGCTCCGCCATTTAATGAGATCATGGCTGATCATCCAAATTCAGTACCCTGTCCCTGCCTTCTCCCCATATCCCTTGATCCCTTTAGCCTGAAGAAATATATCCAACACTTTCTTGAATATATTTAATGAACTGGCCTCCACCGCCCTCTGTGGCAGAGAATTCCACAGGTTCACCACTCTCTGGTGTAGTGTATGTACTTTGCAGAAGGAACTATATTCTGCAGCCCCTGTATACTGCAGCACCAGTAGCGACCACCCCTGTATATAAGCCTGTGTAGTAACATTTGCATAGTAGTTCCAGGTTGTCTCCATTCAGTAAAGACCTGTTATAACCAACTCCTGCCGTCCGTGTCTCAATTATACACGGACATAATACTGGCGACGAGCAGATACGAACTTACCTACAGTCTGCACCACCTCATGGGGATCCATCCCTGAAGCGAAGTTATCAGAGGTCGAGGCCAGAAGGAAGAAAGAAACAGAAGAAATGGGCGTCGACCGTGGGCATCCGCCTCTGAGTCAGTGGAGTTGAAGATTTGCAGGAGAGGCTGTCGAGAGCGGGGCTTGGTTATCCTGTCGATGGTGCTTCAGCTAATTGGGCTGGTGGCAGGTAGTACACTGATCCTTCCTGGGCTGTGGTGGTCTAGAGCTCGAGCGGGTGGCTTTGCAACGGGGCCGAGGAGCATTGTCGGGAAGAGGAGAGAGAGGGTGGAGCACACAGGGCGCGGCTGGTGCTACGAAGCCAGGCAGCGTACAGACCCGAGAAGAGGGAGGCAAGTGTCCCGCAGGGTTGTTCCGACAACGGGGAAATAATAAAAATTAAACGCGCAGAAAGCCGCGAGGAGCTGCAGTTTGCCACGGGAACCGCGGAGAGCGGCGTTAGCAGCAGCACGGGGGGAAGTGCGCGAAGACCATAGGGTGTCGCCATCAAGGCATAAAATGCCAGCAACAGCGCTAGCAACAGCGGAGAAGACAGAAAGCGCGGGAGGCACCATTTTGTTAAATCGGGGAAGAAGGCAAAGCGCGGGAGGCGCCATCTTAGATTTCCAAGATGCCGAAGACTGGCAACATCACTGCCTTCGATAATGCAATAGAAGACTGGACCACGTATGTGGAAAGAGTCAAGGTATATTGCGAGGCAAACGAAGTAGCCAATGAGAAAAAGGCATCGGTACTGCTAAACTTAATGGGCGCAAGAACGTACGGCCTATTGCGGGACCTGATTACTCCAGCCAAACCGAAGGCGAAGAGTTTTAACGAAATTGTTGCTATCCTACAGGAATACCTAAATCCTACACCGCTGCTGATAGCAGAAAGATTTAAATTCCACAGGAGAAATCAGCATAAAGATGAGAGCAATGCTGATTACCTTACGGAACTACGCAAGCTATCAAAGCACTGCCAGTTCGGAGCAGGACTGGCAGATACCTTACGGGACAAATTTGTCTGTGGACTCCTGAGTGAAGGAACCCAGAAGAGGTTACTCTCAGAGAAAGAGCTGACGCTAGATAAGGCTTTCAGCGTGGCAGTATCGTACGAAGCAGCAGCAAGGGGAGCTGCAGAAATACAGCAAAAGCCACAGGAATACGGCACCCACGAAATGACACGGGGATTTGCAAAATGTTATCGCTGCGGCAGAACAACCCATGACCAGACGGACTGCTGGTCCAAGGACAAAATATGCAGGCAATGCGGAAAGATGGGACACATTGCATGAGTTTGCAGGTCTGGGAAGAAGACCAGCGACAACAAAAAGGCTACTAAGGAACCGTACAGGAAAGTACAAAAGATGACGGACAGTAGTTCCGAAGACCAGATGAGTAATAGTGAATCCGGGAACAAGAGACTAAGCTGTCTCAAACTTCACAACGTAATCGCAAAAGAGGATCACCGAACCATTTGGGTCACCCTCACGATAGCAGGGTCCCAAGTCAAAATGGAATTGGATACAGGATCAGCTATAACCGTCATGAATCGACGAGACTACGAGCGGCTATTCTCACACATACCCTTGAAAGAGACATCCATTGTCTTGAAGACGTATACGGGGCAAAAAGTATACCCCAGAGGAAAAATAAGGGTGCCTGTCGAATACAACGGCAAGGAAATACAGAAATTGTATCTGTACATACTGCAAGATGGTGGACCGTTATTGGGACGTGAATGGATCAGAAAGATAAGTTTAGACTGGCACTCCATTCAGGCACTGACGGTGGCTGGTAAAAAGGATGACGACGTCACTCCTGGACGATTGTCAACAATCTTAGCTAACGCCAAAGAGGTATTTCAACAAGAACTGGGAACTCTTAAAGACGTAACCGCCTCGATAAAAATAGAAGAGAATGCAATTCTGAAGTTTTTCAAAGCAAGACCGGTACCATATGCAATTCGCCCAGCCGTCGAGGCAGAGCTGGAGAATGCAGGCGTGTTATCTAAGGTAGACTGGAGTGAGTGGGCGACACCCATCGTTCCTGTCATGAAGAAAACGTTAAACAATAAGTCTGAGGAGCCAAGGAAGGTTCGCATCTGTGGGGACTTCAAGGTGACGGTGAACCCAGTCCTTCACACAGTACAATATCCTCTTCCAAGGATAGAAGATATCTTCGCCTCACTATCTGGAGGGAAGCGTTTTACAAAAATTGACCTAGCACAAGCATATTTGCAGATGGAGGTTGAAGAATCCTCTAGGAAGTATCTCACGATAAACACTCACAAAGGTCTTTACCAGTATAATCGACTGGTATTCGGAGTAGCATCAGCTCCGGCGATATGGCAAAGAGCGATGGAACAAGTCCTGCAAGGGATTCCGGGGACTCAGTGTTACTTGGACGACATCCTAGTGACAGGTGAAGATGACAGTGAACACCTTGCCAACCTAGTGCAGGTGCTCACTAGACTACGTGAACATGGGCTACGAGCCAATCGCCCCAAGTGCGAGTTTTTTAAGAAACAGATATCGTATTGTGGCCACGTGATTGATGAAGAGGGGTTACATAAGTCCCCTGACAAAATTGAAGCGGTAGTTAAGGCTCCAGTGCCTGAAAATGTGTCGCAACTGAGGTCATTCCTCAGATTGGTGAATTACTACCATAAGTTTTTGCTGAATTTGTCCACAATTCTGCACCCACTGAACGCCCTACTACAAACGGGAGTAGCATGGAAATGGAGCGATGAATGTAAGCGGGCCTTTCAGAAGAGTAAGGACCTAATCACTTCAAGAGAAGTATTGGCTCACTACAACCCATCACTACCGATAAGACTGGCGTGTGATGCGTCTCCCTACGGTATTGGGGCGGTACTGTCACATAGATTCCTTGATGGTTCAGAGAGGCCGATAGCTTTTGCGTCACGCTCGTTAACTTCAGCCGAGCGTAACTACGCCCAGATTGACAGAGAGGCCCTCAGCCTGGTGTGGGGGGTGAAGAATTTCAATCACTACCTGCACGGTCAGAAATTTACTCTACTTACTGATCATCAACCTCTTGTCTCCATTTTCAACCCTCACAAGGGCATACCGACAATTACAGCACAACGGCTACAGAGGTGGACCCTTTTCCTAGGGGCACACCAATATGCCATCGAGTACAAAGGAACTAAACAGCATGGGAATGCTGATGGATTGTCACGCCTACCGTTGCCGACGGTGGAAGAAGAACTGGCAGTGGATCCAGTGGAGATATTCCACTCGACCATAGTCGAATGTCTCCCTGCGACGAATGCAAACATAGAAAAGGAAACATGAAATGACCCGACACTCTCCTGGGTCTATGATTTAATGGTGAAGGGATGGCCAGCACATGGCGAACCACTGCTGCCAGCATTCTCGCCGAGAAGAGAACAGCTGTCAGTGTGCAGAGGAACCTTGATGTGTGGATCCAGAGTAGTAATTCTACCCAAATTGAAGGATAGAGTGCTCAATGAGCTTCATGAGGGTCATCTGGGAGGGGTAAAAATGAAGAACTTAGCCAGAGCGTTTGTGTGGTGGCCGGGAATCGATAGAGAAATCGAAGAGATGACCAAGAGCTGTACAGGATGCCAGAAGGTCCAAAACACCCCACCACAAGCCCCTCTACATCCATGGGAGTGGCCCTCATCTCCATGGAAAAGGGTGCACATTGATTTTGCTGGTCCATTTTTGGACTCGATGTTTTTAATTGCGGTGGATGCACATTCAAAGTGGCCAGAGGTGATAAAAATGTCCTCAACCACCACAGAAAAAACTATCACAGTCTTACGAACCATATTCGCCAGGAATGGGCTGCCTGAACAGATTTGCTCCGACAATGGACCACAGTTTGTGTCTGAAGAGTTCCGGAGGTTCTTAAAGAACAGTGGTGTTAAGCATTACACATCCGCCACATATCATCCAGCCACTAATGGATTGGCCGAGAGGTTCGTTCAAACATTCAAGAAGGCTATCAAGGCAATGTGTAATGAAGATATACCCCTACAACACAAGGTGGATAACTTCTTGTTTGCCTACCGGAATGCGACACATGCGGTTGCCAACCAAACTCCAGCCATGATGTTTTTCAATCGAAGACTACGATGCCGCTTGGATTTGGTTAAGCCAAACATCAGAAGAGATGTGGAGAACAGGCAGTTTCAGAATATGAATGAAAGGCCGACCAGGAGTTTTAAGATAGGTCAACCAGTTTTGGCCCGGGACTACCGCACAGAGAAATGGCAGCCAGGAACGATCTGTACACGGCAAGGACCTCTAATGTATACCGTGGACGTTGGAGAGAGCATTGTAAAACGCCATGCTGACCAGATTCTAGAGTCACTGGGAAACGTCAACTCCACAGCACGATCTGATACACCTGGCGATGAAACCGAAGTACCAATTGCATCTACCTCAGAATCGGTGATATTGGAAGCAGATGAACCAAACAATGACATTGATCCCGACTCAACTTTGCCAGAAGAACCTGATACCCCAAAGAGGCGTTATCCAGACAGAATCAGGAAGCCTCCTCAAAGACTGAACTTATAATTGCTTAACTTCAACTAATGTATCTAGCAACTGTAATTGTAAATGTGTTATTTCATTGTTAATCGAATGTTATGTACTGTTTAGCTAAAAGGGGAGGAATTGTGTATGTACTTTGCAGAAGGAACTATATTCTGCAGCCCCTGTATACTGCAGTACCAGTAGTGACCACCCCTGTATATAAGCCTGTGTAGTAACATTTGCATAGTAGTTCCAGGTTGTCTCCATTCAGTAAAGACCTGTTATAACCAACTCCTGCCGTCCGTGTCTCAATTATACACGGACATAATATCTGGGTGAAGAAATTCCTCCTCATTTCAGTCCTAAATGGCTTACCCCTTATCCTTAGACTATGACCCCTGGTTCTGGACTCCCCGGCCATCAGAAACATCCTGCATCTAGTCTGTCCAGGCCTGACAGAATTTTATAGGTTTCGATGAGATCCCCTCTCAATCTTCTAAACTCCAGTGAGTATAAGCCCAATCGACACAATCTCTCCTCATACATCATTCCTGCCATCCCAGGTATCAGCCTGGTGAATCTTCGCTGCACTCCTTCCACGGCAAGAACGTCCTTCCTCAGGTAAGGCGACCAAAACTGCACACAATACTCAAGGTGTGGTCTCACCAAGGCCCTGTACAACTGTAGCAAGACACCCTTGTTCCTGTACTCGAACCCTCTTGCTACGAAGGCCAACATACCATTTGCCTTCTTAACCGCCTGTTGCACCTGCATGCTTACCTTCAGCGACTGGTACACAAGAACACCGGGGTCTCTTTGCACTTCCCCTTCACCCAATCTATTGCCATTCAAATAATAATCTGCCTTCCTGTTTTTGCCACCAAAGTGGATAGCCTCACATTTATCCACATTATAGTGCATTTGCCATGTTTCTGCCCAATCACCCAACCTGTCCAAATCATACTGGAGTTTCTCGGCATCCTCCTCACAGCTTACCCTCCCACCCAGCTTTGTGTCGTCTGCAAATTTGGAGATATTACATCCAATTCCCTCGTCCAGATCATTAATATATATTGTGAACAGCTGGGGACAATGAGGGAGTGAATGGATACGGGAAAGGTCCCACTAGATTTGCCAACATGGCACATATTTTCAGAGAAGACAATAAAACAAACCCAGGTTACCGACAACCCCATCAGTCTTACATTAGCATGTGGCAAAATAATGGGGTGATCATTAGCAACAAACTGGAGCATTATCTATATGTAAATAGCTTTATACATGGCAACCAACATGGTTTCAAAAGGAGCAGATCCTACCTGATTGACATCATTGACTTTTTTTTGAGGAAGTGATATCCCAAATGGATGCCGGAAAACCCCATGAGGTACTTACTGTTCCTAGACTGCCAGAAAGCTTTCAATAAAATTATATACACAATAAAAAAAAGTGTAAAAGTCATTTTGGTCCACTTAAAAATTTTGTCTGATAACACACCTGCCTTGGGAGTTTTACTACATTAAAGGCATTGGGGTTGAGATTCCACTTTGGGCACAACTGACAATTCTGGTGCAAATTGCGCCCGTTTTGAAAAGTATTTTTTTTCCCCCCGAGCTTCAGCTCAAATTCATTTGCATATCATCAAACGCAAATCTGCCATGAACCAGCGCAATCTTACAACATTTTTAAATGTTATTTAAAGTAAAAGAAAAGTTTTGCTTTAAAAAAGTATTCCGTGATATTTTTAAGAGTAGTAACTTGGTAAAGTTTGATTAATACAGCCGAAAATGGGCTTATCACAAAAAAATACGGGTTTTAAATCACAGTGTCGATCCACCACCTGCAAGTAACCCGATTTTAAATGACTGAAAATGACTATTTTCTAGTTAGATTGGGTACAGTAGTCAATTCCTTAATAAATTTAAAAAAATTCAAAACCTTTCAAAATATACCTATTGGTGTCCTTGTGTCCTAAAGAACCAATTTAATTTTTGGAGATTCCTCGAAGGCCTGCAAATGATCGCAATTTGCAAAAACACTCAACTGTGATTAATTTTTCAAAAAATCATCCTGGGGGCATGGCCAGTTTTGTGGGAGGGGACGGCATCTAGCGCAATGTTTTAAAAACTAGCGCTAAAGATCGCGGAAACTCAAGTTGCGCTGAATGCAATTTACACTTAAAATTCTGCGTTATTTTTGCGCTGGTTATGCCGATATCGGGCGAATTGTGCTGATTGTGCGGAAACTCCAGGATATATATAAATGCAAGTTGTTGTTATTGTTGTTGAAATCAGGAGACAAAGAAACAGACAAGATATTAAGGGGGAAAAATTGAGTCACACGTTTAACGCCCCATGGCCGAAATTAATCGGTAGTGCCTGCACCTTGAGGTACTGCAGGCCTTCCTCCCCTTCTTAAAGGGGAGTGGCCTTGCGCAGCATGACCCGGGGCCACCAGGGATCGGAGTGCCGGCAAAAGAGCCCGGCACTCAAGAAAAGTGCCGGGCTCACGGAGTGCAGCCGGCACTCCGTGGGGGGGGGGTTGGTCAGGAGGCCAGGGACGGCAACGGGGGCAAGCAACAAAAATGGCCACCCGGGACCTCGCCTTTAATTAGCGCCACCCCAGCTGCAGGTAGACCCCCCTGACCCCGTCGGACATAACGTCCGGCAATAAGTCAGGGGCGCTACCGAAGATCGCGGCTGGGGCGCGAGCAGGGTGCCACGCACGGCGATGACTTCATCGCTGGTGGTGCAGCGCCACAGGGCGCTAACAGTTACTGCCGCCGCTAACCTCCTGCTGAATTTCATGGGAGGCGTTGGCGGAGCCACACCCGGGCACTAGTTGCTTTGGTAGCGCCCTCTTAGGGTGCAAAGCAACCAAATTTTTAGGCCTAAATAATTAACTTCACATTTGCCTTAACCCGGGAGATAAAAGAACATTCCCAAAAATCAGATTTCCAGGAATGGCAGAGGAGTAGCAGATAGTAAGCAAGTTAAAAAATAGATGTGGCTACACAAAGGTTGGATATTCTTAAAATAGCTAAAGAACCTGTTCAAGAGAACCAAGAGACAGGCTTAGACCTACAACCTGGTAAGTTTAACAGTTCGTGTAGGATAAGTCTTTGGAATGACTTTTGAGATCTCTAGTGAGTGAACACTTGGAAAAGCACAACTTGTTAAAATGCCAGTCAACATGGGTTCAGGAAAGGAAAATCATGTTCAAGTAATCTGGGGGATTTGAAGAATGTGTTTATGATTGTGCCACATGCAGCACAAAGAGGGAATCTCCCCTTGCTCCTCTAATAAGTTTTTTCAGACATATTCTTCTTCTTAGGCAGTCCCTCTGAACCGAGGATGACTTGCTTCCACATTAAAAATGAGTTTGCAGGTGACTGATGAGTCCAGTGCAGGACCTACTGACTCTGTCACAGGTGGGGCAGACGGTAGTTGAAGGGGCGGGTGGGTGGGGTGCTTGGGTTGACGTGCACTCCTTGTGCTGCCTGCGCTTGGATTCCGCTTGCTCCCGGCGAAGAGACTCGAGGTGTTCGGCGCCTTCCCGGATGCTTCTCCTCCACTTTGTGCGGTCTTGGGCCAGGGATTCCCAGGTGTCGATGGTGATGTTACACTTTTTCAAGGAGGCTTTGAGGGTGTCCTTGAAGCGTTTCCTCTGCCCACCTGGGGCTCTCTTGCCGTGCCGGAGTTCCAAGTAGAGCGCTAGTTTTGGGAGCCTCGTATCGGGCATGCGGACAATGTGACCCGACCATCGGAGCTGATTGAGCGTGGTCAAAGCTTCGATTCTGGGGATGTTGGCCTGAGCAAGAACACTGACGTTGGTGCGCCTATCCTGCCAATGGATTTGCAGGATCTTGCGTTGGCAGCGTTGGTGGTAGCTTGCCAGTGTGGTGTATGTGCCTTTAAGAGCCCCCTGTGTACTGTAATGGCCACTTGGGCTATATAAGCCTGTATAGTGTCTTGTATCTGTTAGTTCACCTCCAGACTTTGTTCAGTAAACACCTGTGAAACCAACTCCTGCATTCCGTGTCTCCATTAACACACGGATACAACAGTGGCGACGAATTGGAAACGGACTTACCTGCAATTCGGCAGCACCTCAAGGAAATCGATTCCTCAGACGAAAGTCAAAGAAAAACAAGAAAGCAAAAAAAAACTGTGGTTTCACCAGCTAGCCGAGCTGGTGGCAGGTACTGCAATAATCCTTCCTGGGCGGCGGGCTGGGTCTCCATCGGCTGGCTCTGCAGCGGGGCCGAGCAGCGAAGTCGGAGGCAAACAGAGACAGAGGGCGGAGCACTCGGGAGACGGCCGGCGCTGCAAAGCAGGTCGGCGTTCGGACCAAGCAGAGGGAGGGGAAAGTCCCAGAGAGTCCGGCGGGAATGAGTCTCCACCTATTAAAAATACCTATGTAAATAAAAACCGCGGAGAACAGCGTTGTCAGCAGCGGCAGCGGCGGGAAAGCGCGGGAGGCGCCATTTTTTTTTCTGCGGGGAAGAAAGGAAAGTGCGGGAGGCGCCATTTTTTTTTCAAGATGCCTAAGACTGGCAATATTACTGCTTTCGATAGCGATATAGAGGATTGGACCACATATGTGGAAAGAGTGGAGGTATATTGCACAGCAAATGAAATAGAGGATGATGAAAAGGCATCAGTACTTCTAAATCTAATGGGCGCAAGGACATACGGGCTGTTACGAGACTTAATCACTCCAGCCAAACCAAAGGACAAGAATTTTAAGGAGATTGTTGATACCCTACAGGAGCACTTAAACCCAACACCGCTGCTAATAGCGGAATGATTCAAATTCTTCAGGAGGAATCAGCACAAGAATGAAAGTAACGCTGATTACCTCACCGAATTAAGGAAGCTGTCAAAGTACTGCCAATTCGGGGCAGGACTGGCAGATTCTCTTCGAGACAAATTCGTCTGCGGTCTCCTAAGTGAAGGAACACAGAAAAGGCTACTTTCTGAGAAAGATTTGACACTGGACAAGGCTTTCAATGTGGCTGTATCATACGAAGCAGCCGCAAGAGGAGCTGCAGAGATACAGCAAAAGCCACAGGACTTCGGCACCCATGAAATGACACAGGGTTTCGAGAGATGTTATCGCTGCGGCAGATCCACCCATGACCAGAGGGACTGCTGGTTCAAGGACAAAGCATGCAGGCAATGCGGAAAGATGGGACACATTGCACGTGTATGCCGATCTGGAAACAAAAAATCCACGGACAGGAAAAAAATCAATAAGGAAAAATACAGAAAGGTACAAATGATGACGGACAGTAGCTCCGAAGACCAGAAGAGTGATAGCGACTCCGGAAACAAGAGACTAAGCTGTCTCAAATTACATAATGTAATTGCCAAAGAAGATTACCAGACCATTTGGGTTACCCTCACGATAGCGGGGTCCCCAGTTAAAATGGAGCTAGATACAGGATCAGCTCTGACCGTTATAAGTCGACGGGATTACGAGCGGCTATTTCTGCATATACCTTTGAAAGACACATCCATTATCTTGAAAACATATACGGGGCAGAAAGTATACCCCAAAGGGAAAATAAGGGTGCCTGTTGTATACAACGGCAAGGAAATACAGAAGTTGTATTTATACGTTCTGCAAGATGGTGGTCCACCGCTGTTGGGACGTGAATGGATCAGGAAGATACGTTTAGACTGGCACTCCATTCAGGCACTGACGGTGACCAGTAAGAAAAAAAATGATGATGACGTCATACCTGAATGGTTAAAAGACATCTTGGCCAACGCCAAGGACGTGTTTCAACAGGAACTAGGAACCTTGAAAGGCGTCACCGCCTCAATAAAAGTGGAAGATGCGGCAATTCCCAAGTTTTTTAAGGCAAGGCCGGTGCCATACGCAATTCGTCCAGCAGCCGAGGCAGAGCTGGAGATTTTGGAAAAGGCAGCCGTATTATCCAAGATAGCTTGGAGCGAGTGGGCAACACCCATCGTCCCGGTCATGAAGAAAATGTTGAATAATGATAAATCTGAAGAACAGAGAAAAATTAGCATCTGTGGGGACTTCAAGGTGACTGTAAACTCGGTCCTTCACATGGTACAGTATCCTCTTCCGAGGATAGAAGATATTTTCGCCTCACTATCCGGAGGGAAACGTTTCACCAAAATTGACTTGGCACAGGCATATCTACAGATGGAGGTTGAAGAGGCCTCTAAAAAGTATCTCACGATAAATACACACAAAGGCCTGTACCAGTACAATCGACTGGTTTTCGGAGTAGCATCAGCTCCAGCTATATGGCAAAGAGCTATGGAGCAAGTCCTCCAAGGGATTCCGGGGACTCAATGCTACCTAGATGACATCCTTGTAACAGGAGCAAACGACAACGAGCACCTTGCCAATTTGGAGCAGGTGCTCACTAGGCTGAGAGAACGGGGCCTATGAGCAAATCGCCCCAAGTGCGAATTTTTCCAGAAACAAATATCATATCGTGGCCACATAATTAACGAGAAAGGGTTGCATAAGTCACCTGAAAAAATTGAAGCAGTCATAAAAGCCCCAGCACCTGAAAATGTCTCACAATTAAGGTCGTTCCTGGGATTGATAAATTACTATCATAAATTTTTACCGAACTTGTCAACTCTTCTGCACCCTCTTAACGAACTGCTACAAACGGGAGTAATTTGGAAATGGAGCGAAGACTGTAAACGTGCCTTCCATAAATGCAAAGGCTTGATCATGTCCAAGGAAGTTTTGGCTCATTACAACCCATCACTGCCAATCAGACTGGCGTGCGATGCATCCCCTTACGGCGTAGGAGCGGTATTATTGCATAGATTCCCTGATGGCTCGGAGCGGCCGATAGCTTTTGCGTCACGCTCATTGAACTCAGCTGAGCGTAACTATGTCCAGATCAACAGGGAAGCACTCAGCCTGGTATGGGGAGTGAAGAAATTCAACCATTACCTACACGGACAAAAATTTACCTTGTTGACTGACCATCAACCCCTCGTCTCCATATTCAACCCTAAAAAGGGTGTTCCCATTATGACAGCGCAAAGGCTACAGAGGTGGTCCCTTTTCCTAGGGTCACACCAATATGACATAGAATACAAAGGATCAAAACAGCATGGGAATGCTGACGGTTTATCGCGCCTACCGTTGCCAACGGTAGAAGAGGCACCTACAGTGGACCCAGTGGAGATGTTCCACTCAACCACAGTGGAATGTCTACCAGTAACAAATTCTGCCATTGAAAAGGAAACGAGAAATGACCCAACTCTCTCACGAGTCTACGATTTAACAGTGAAGGGATGGCCAGCACATGGCGAACCACTGTTGCCAGCATTCTCGCAAAGAAGAGAACAGCTGTCAGTGTGCCAAGGAACCTTGATGTGTGGATCCAGAGTGGTGATTCCACCCAAACTCCAGGATAAAGTGCTAAAGGAGCTTCACGAGGGGCATCTGGGTGGAGTGAAAATGAAGAACCTAGCCAGAGCGTTTGTGTGGTGGCCAGGTATCGATGGAGACATCGAAGAAATGACCAAGAGCTGCCTAGGATGCCAGAAGGTCCAAAACGCCCCACCACAAGCCCCTCTACATCCATGGGAGTGGCCCTCATCTCCATGGCAAAGGGTGCACATCGACTTTGCTGGTCCATTTATGGACTCAATGTTCTTAATCGCGGTTGATGCACACTCCAAGTGGCCGGAGGTAATAAAGATGTCCTCCACCACCACGGAAAAAACCATCACAGTATTAAGGACCATATTTGCCAGGAATGGGCTGCCTGAACAGATCTGTTCTGATAATGGACCGCAATTTGTGTCCGAAGAATTCAGGAAGTTCTTAAAAAACAATGGGGTTAAGCACTACACGTCTGCCCCATACCATCCCGCCACCAATGGATTGGCTGAAAGGTTTGTCCAGACCTTCAAGAAGGCCATAAAGGCCATGGGTAATGAAGACATAAATCTACAGCATAAGGTAGATAACTTCTTGTTTGCATACAGGAATGCAACACATGTGGTTACAAACCAAACTCCCGCCATGATGTTCTTCAATAGAAGCCTAAGATGCCGGCTGGATTTGATCAAGCCAAACATCAGAAGGGACGTGGAGAACCGGCAATTTCAAGGCATGAATGAAAGGCCAACTAGAACCTTCCAGATAGGTCAACAAGTTTTGGCCCGGGACTACCGTACCGAGAAATGGCAGCCTGGAACTATTTGCACACGATTAGGACCGCTGATGTATACCGTGGACATTGGAGAAAGCATAATAAGGCGCCATGCTGACCAGATCATAGAGTCATCCGAAAAGGGACAACCTACACCACAACTCTATATGCCTAATGAGGAAGCAGAGATAACCATAGTATCTACCTCCGATCCGGTAATACTGGAACCAGATGAACCCGACACTGGCATTCAAGCTGAATCGACCTTGCCAAAAGAACCTACTACACCACCAAAAACTACTACACCACCGAGGCGCTACCCGGACCGAGTCAGGAAGCCTCCAGAGAGACTGACTTATAATTGATTAACTGCAGCAAATGTGTCGATTATTGTTCTTGTAACATGTTAATTAATGATTACTTAAAATGTTATGTACTGGTTGTCTAAAAGGGGAGGAATTGTGGTGTATGTGCCTTTAAGAGCCCCCTGTGTACTGTAATGCCGGTAATGGCCACTCGGGCTATATAAGCCTGTATAGTGTCTTGTATCTGTTAGTTCACCTCCAGACTTTGTTCAGTAAACACCTGTGAAACCAACTCCTGCATTCCGTGTCTCCATTAACACACGGATACAACAGCCAGTGCTTTGAGGTACCTGCTGTACATGGCCCATGTCTCTGAGGCATACAGCAGGGCAGGTATCGCTGTTGCTCTGTAGACCATAAGCTTAGTGCCTGGTTTGAGGTCCTGGTCGTCAAACACTCTCTTCCTCAGGCGACCGAAGGTTGCACTGGCACACTGAAGGCGGTGTTGGACTTCGTCGTCGACGTCTGCCCTTGTTGACAGTAGGCTCCCGAGGAATGGAAAGTGGTCCACGTTGTCCAAGGCCTTGTCATGGATTTTGATAATCGGGGGGCAGTACTGTGTGGCAGGGGCAGGTTGGTAGAGGACCTTTGTCTTACGGATGTTTAGTGTAAGGCCCATGCTCTCGTACGCTTCGGTGAAGGTGTTGACGAGTTCGATCTCCGAGTGAGCGCAGACGCAAACATATTAGTGACATGTTAAACAAGGAAAATGCATTTGATGTTTTTTCCAGAAAACTTTTGATCAAGTAAGGAGTTGTGAAATAGGAGGTCAAATTTGGTGCTGAAAAGAAAATTGGCCTAAAAACAGGAAAGAGGGGTCAATCGTGAATGGGAATATTTGAAGCAGCAAAAAGGTTATGAATTGGGATTGGTCCTAAAGCCTTGCAATTTAAAAATATTTTAATTGACTCACACAAAATTATCTCCAGAACAATTAGTGAGGAACCATGCAACCAGGATTCAGAATGACTTAGATCTTCTCAGTGATTGGGCTCATAGGTGGCAGGGACAATTCACATAGATAAGGTTAAAACAGTGTTGGAACAACAAATGCCCTGGCCAATATTTATCCCTCAGCCACCATCGCTAACAGATTATTTGGTTATTATCGCAGTTCTGTTTGTGGGACCTTGCTGTACACAGTGTTCAGTTCCATTCACAATTCCGCAGATAATGAAGCAGTCTATGCCCGCATGCAGCAAGACCTAGACGACATTCAGGCTTGGGCTGATAAGTGGCAAGTAACATTTGCACCACACAAGTGCCAGGCAATGACTAACTCCAACAAGAGAGCGTCTAACCACCACCCCTTGACATTCAACGTCGTCGAATCCCCCAACATCAACATCCTGGGGGTCACCATTGGCCAGAATTTTAACTGGACCAGCCACATAAATACTGTGGCTACAAGAGCAGGTCAGAGGCGTCAAATTCTACGGCAAGTGTCTCACCTCCTGACTCCCGAAAGCCTTTCCACCATCTGCAAGGCACAAGTCAGGAGTGTGATGGAATACTCTCCACTTGCCTGGATGAGTGCAGCTCCAACAACACTCAAGAAGCTCAACACTATCCAGGACAAAGCAGCCCGCTTGATTGGCACCCCATCCGCCACCTAAAACATTCACTCCCTCCACCACCGGCGCACTGTGGCTGCAGTGTGTACCATCTACAAGCTGCACTGCAGCAACAGCACCTCCCAAACCCACAACCTCTACCACCTAGAAGGACAAGGGCAGCAGGCACATGGGAACACCATCACCTGCAAGTTCCCCTCCAAGTTACACACCATCCTTACTTGAAAATATATCGCCATTCCTTCATAGTCGCTCGGTCAAAATCCTGGAACTCCCTCCCTAACAGCACTGTGGGAGTACCTTCACCAGAAGAACTGCAGCAGTTCAAGAAGGCGGCTCACCACCACCTTCTCAAGGGCAATTAGGGATGGGCAATAAATGCTGGCCTTGCCAGCGATGCACACACCCCAGGAACGAATAAAAAAAAAATTGTCTGCCACGTTACCTACATTACAACAGCCACAACTCTTCAAAAAGTACTTGGCTGTGAAGTGCTTTGAGACATCCTGAGGTTGAGAAACGTGCGAAATAAACACAAGTCTTTCACTCTCTCTCTCTCTGTCTCAACATAGGGAGTATGTGGAAAATGGGATAGTGGTACTTAGATAGTATACAGGCATACATTAGGGACTAAATGAAAGATATTTCTGCTGTTGCTGTGTAAGGCATTGGTCAGACCCCATCTCAAGTAGTGTGTGCAATTCTGATCACGAAGCATAGTGTTGGTCTCGAGCAGGTACAGAGGCAAACAATGAAAGCAACTCCAGTTACTGGGAACTTAAGTTGCAAAGAAAGTTTAAGGAAGTTGCGCCCACGTTCTTTGAGGCAAGGGGTGGGGCGGGGGGAAGCGAGGCATCAAGAGAGGTTATCGGGCTGAAGTTTCAATATGATGAGGGGATTTGATAAACCTACTGCAAACAAATTGTCCACTATGGTGAACGGCTCAAACAACAAGGGAAAACTCAGGAAGTCAGGTGAAGCTGTTCCACTCAAAAAAGTATTAAGGAAGGTCATTAAAGTAAACAGTATAAATGAGGTGGATGTATTCTGAAGAGGACAAAGATTGAGGGATGTGGTGAGAAGGAAGGGAGGTGGAATTGATCTATGGAAGAAGGCAAACCGCTTTGGCTTCAATCGACTTTTCCTGTTCCTTCAAAGTTTTTATGTCAACTAAATGTTTCATATTGTAAGATTCCTGGGATCCACACCAGGACACAATCTTCTACAAATTCCACTTTTTATAGCCTGTGCCAGACACAGTATTTCCTGGTAATCAACTGCAGATTACTGATTAGTAAACATACAGTAATGTCACAGTCATTAATCCTGCTGTGTGAATGTCTTTGCATTTCACACACCTGATGTGAAGCGTGTGGGCATCGACACCCAGTGCCAACTTGGACTTCAAATACTCTTCTTCTTCTTCTTAGGCAGTCCCTCAGAACTGAGGATGACTTGCTTCCACATTAAAAATGAGCTCGCAGGTGGCTGATTAGTCCAATGCGGAACCTACAGTCTCTGTCACAGGTGGGGCAGACGGTGGTTGAAGGGACGGGTGGGTGGGGTGCTTGGGTTGACGTGCGCTCCTTGCGCTGCTTGCGCTTGGCTTCTGCTTGCTCCCGGCGAAGAGACTCGAGGTGTTCGGCGCCTTCCCGGATGCTTCTCCTCCAATAGACCCAAGCTCCACATACAATAAAATTACCATACATTACCTATGACCTAATGGTCAATCCATGCTCTCAAGAAGATCATGTTATCAAGTAACAAGTTTTAATCTTCATCTTTATTTCAGTGTTCCAATCAACATTGTATTTATTAATGTAAGATAAGGATTGCCTCACAACCGAGCAATATATTATTAAAATCAGTATGCCTATCACACCCTTCCCAATGTCAACAGTTCCAATGGAGATTTCAATGTCCCCACCTATCTGTTATAAGAACATAAGAACATAAGAAATAGGAGCAGGAGTAGGCCATATGGCCCCTCGGGCCTGCTCCGCCATTCAATAGGATCATGGCTGATCTGAATCTAGACTCACGTCCACTTCCCTGCCCTCTCCCCGTAACCCCTAATTCCCTTATCTGCTAAGAAAATGTCTATCTCCATTTTAAATGTATTTAATGTTGCAGCTTCCACAGCTCTCTGGGGTAGCAAATTCCATAAATTTACTACCCTCTGAGTGAAGAAGTTTCTCCTCATCTCAGTTTTGAAAGGGCTGCCCCTTAGTCTAAGATTATGCCCCCTAGTTCTAATCTCACCCATCAGTGGAAACATCCTCATCGCATCCACCCGATCAAGCCCCCTCACAATCTTATATGTTTCGATAAGATCGCCTCTCATTATTCTGAACTCCAATGAGTAGAGTCCCAACCTACTCAACCTTTCCTCATACGTCAACCCCCTCATCTCTGGAATCAACCGAGTGAACCTTCTCTGAACCGCCTCGAGAGCAAGTATATCTTTTCTTAAATATGGAAACCAAAACTGCACGCAGTATTCCAGGTGTGGCCTCAGCAATACCCTGTATAACTGAAGCAAGACTTCCCTGTTTTTATACTCCATCCCCCTTGCAATAAATGCCAAGATTCCATTGGCCTTCCTGATCACCTGCTGCACCTGCATACTAACTTTTTGTGTTTCATGCACCAGGACCCCCAGATCCCTTTGTACTGTAGCACTTTGCAGTTTCTCTCCATTTAGATAATAACTTGCTCTTTGATTTTTTCTGCCAAAGTGCATAGCCTCACACTTTCCAACATTATATTGCATCTGCCAAATCTCTGCCCACTCACTTAGCCTATCTATGTCCTTTTGCAGGTTTTTTATGTCCTCCTCACTCACTGCTTTCCCTCCCATCTTTGTATCGTCGGCAAACTTGGATATGTTGCACTCGGTCCCTTCCTCCAAATCGTTAATATAGATTGTAAAGAGTTGGGGTCCCAGCACTGACCCCTGCGGAACACCACTAGTTACTGATTGCCAGCCTGAGAACGAACCATTTATCCCAACTCTTTGTTTTCTGTTAGATAGCCAATCTTCCATCCATGCCAGTATATTACCCCCAATCCCGTGATTTTTTATCTTGATCAGTAATCTTTTGTGTGGAACCTTGTCAAATGCCTTTTGGAAGTCCAAATACACTACATCCACTGGTTCCCCTTTATCCACCCTGTATGTTACATCCTCAAAGAATTCGAGCAAATTTGTCAAACATGACTTCCCCTTCGTAAAACCATGCTGACTCTGTCCTATTACATTATGTTTATCCAAATGCTCTGTTACTATTTCCTTAATAATGGACTCCAACATTTTGCCAACCACAGATGTTAGGCTAACTGGTCTATAGTTTCCAGATTTTTGTCTACTTCCCTTCTTAAATAAGGGTGTTACATTAGCAGTTTTCCAATCTGCCGGGACCTTTCCTGAATCCAGGGAGTTCTGGAAAATGATCACCAATGCATCCACAATCCCTACCGCCACTTCTCTCAAGGCCCTAGGATGTAGGCCATCAGGTCCGGGGGATTTATCGCCTTAAGTCCCATTATTTTACTGAGTACCATCTCCTTAGTGATTTTAATCGTGTTTAGCTCCTCGTCTACCTGTGACACCTGAAGGTAGTCAACTTGGGTTAACGTTTTACCATTCACATGACCCTGTGACACTATGCAGTTTAACAATTTGAGCCTGTATATAGTTGCAGCTCTGGCCATTGGTTGTCACTGTAGAATTTTTCTTTCATTTCTTGAACTTGATCTTTTTCATCCATTTTGCTTTTGCCTTCTGGTATCCTGCCAGCTTTCTTCGGCTCGAGGATCTCCCAGATTTGCCCCACTGGCTTTTACACTACATCTGGCCTGGAGCGAAACATTCCTGCCCCCATTATCAAATCTTGTCACCACATTGCATCTTGGGGGGATAGAAATTGGCACTCACATCCGTTTTACAGGCATAAAACTGGCACGAGGACCAATTTCAGGGACCAACGTCCTGTGCCCAAAGGATGCCCAACCCAATACTGGGTCGGTCATTTTTCAGGCGGCCACCTAAATCTGCCATTAACCCCCTTGCATACACTGATGAGAAGCCCATTGCCTGTTATAGGATCCCTCTGGGTAATTGGGCTGTCCTGCTCTACTCGTGTTTTATTGGCGTGGATGCAGCCTAGCAAATGGCCATGATCAAAGAGTAAGTTTTTTAAAAAAGGGGAAAAATTTGTGACCGCCATGAGAGCTGTCAGTATCACTGGCAACTCGGGTTAACGGCTGCTGAAAATGGACGAATCGCTACCAGAGAAAAATTCGTGCTAGGGGCCCAAGATTTTAAGCCCAGCGCTAACTTACCGTGCAATGCACTCCTGGTGGCGTTAGTGCAGGCATTGGAGTCGAAGTTCCCGTCCTAAAGCAGCGTTCCAGCTTCCAACAGCCTCTGGAAGCGAGGCTAGGGAGTTCGCGAGGCATTGTGGGAAATTAAAAGGGCAATGCCTTCTGAACTAATAAAAATTTAAATGAAGTGAAAAATGCAGTTTTCAGCCCTTACTGCCTTCTGAAATAAAATTAACATTAAAAAGAAGTCCCAAATGTGAATATTCAGCACTTAAAGCTGAATTACCTTCCTAACGTCAAAAAATGGGAAAAGTGCTTCAGTGCAAAACAAATGGCTCAGCAAGCCAGGGAAGGGGCACCCAGGGCCTCGCACGCAGCACTCCAGCTTTGTGCAGGGGGTCAACACTGCAAGAGAGGCCCTCTACCCACAGGGGCCAGGAGGCCCTCCAGAAAGAACGATGTGGGAGTACATCACCGAGGCCGTCACTGCCAGCAGTGTCACCCCCACCACCTGGCTCCAGTGCCCAAAGATGCTTCATGACCTCAGACACTGGTCAAGGTCAGTGAATGCATCTTCAAAAGCCACCTCCTACCAACTGCACCACTAGCCTCACACACTGCTCAATTCACGACCGCCAATAACTCACCTACTAACAATCTGCACCAATCACGAGGCACATCTCCCATTCCTAGCCTCACCTCACTCCCTTGGAGAAGACAGTGCAGGCCATTCTTTGCAGGGGCATGGCTGAGCCCTTGGCCAGCAGTGGGGCTGAAAGGATACAAGATGCTGGTGTCCTCATACGTTATCCTCCTTCCGCCATGCACCTCATGCTTTCCCGCCCTCCCGCCCTCCCGTCACTACAACTCCACCCTTGTGCCTTCCTCATTTCACACACCCAAGAATGCAGCCTGCCCAGCCAGTGGGTGGTGAGGACAAGGGAGAGAGAGTGAAGAGGGAGAGGAGAGAGAAGAAACAAGAGGAGGAGAGAGAGAAGAGGAGGAGGGAGAGAAGAGGAGGAGGGAGAGAAGAGGAGGAGGGAGAGAAGAGGAGGAGGGAGAGGAGGAGGAGGGAGAGAAGAGGAGGAGGGAGAGAAGAGGAGGGAGGAGAAGGGGAGGAGGGAGAGGAGGAGGAGGGAGAGAAGAGGAGGAGGGAGAGAAGAGGAGGAGAGAGGAGGAGAAGAGAGGAGAGAGGGGGAGAGAGGAGGAGAGAGGAGGAGGGAGGAGGAGGAGGAAGGAGGAGGAGGGAGGAGGAGGGGGGAGGGGAGGGAGGAGGGGAGAGGAGCGGAGAGGAGGGGAGGGGAGGAGAGGGAGAGGGGAGGGGAGGAGAGGGGAGGAGGGAGGAGAGGGGAGGGGAGGCGAGGGGAGGCGTTGGTGAAGGAGGGAGGAGGGAGGAGGGGGAGGGAGGAGGGGGAGGGGGAGGGAGGAGGGGGGAGGAGGGGGAGGGGGAGGGAGGAGGGGGGAGGAAGGGGGGAGGAGGAGGGGGAGGAGGAGGGGGTAGGAGGAGGGGGTAGGAGGAGGGGATAGGGGATAGGGGAGGGGGAGGGGGGAGGGGGAGCAGGAGGGGAGGAGGAGGGGGGTGGAGGAGGGGGGAGGGAGGTGGGGGAGGAGGAAGGGGGAGTAGAGAGGAGTAGGAGGAAGGAGAAGGGAGGAAGGAGGAGGAAGAGGAGGTGGGAGGAGGAGGAGGAGGGGAGGAGGAGGGAGGGGGGGAGGGAAGAGGGGGGAGGGAGGAGGAGGGAGGGAGGATGAGGGGGGAGGGAGGGAGGAGGAGGGAGGGAGGAAGGAGGAGGAGGAGGGGAGAGGAGGTGGAGTAACAAAAGCACTATCACTCGATTTGACACTCCCAGCCACCAGCTCCTCAATGTCGACCAGCAAGGCCATTTGCAGTGTTCCCCACTGAAAGTCAGCAGCCTTCCACCAGCCGTGCTGCAGCCACTGGTGTAGCACTGTATGACATCAGTAGGATAGCCAAAGGCACACACATGACGGTCACTAAGAGAATGCATAAGGGCAATGAATTGATTTCTTGGGGGGAAAAATTGAGTCGCGCCCCCTTTGGGGAGCTCACTTCGCTAATTTTAGCGCCCCGAAAAAATCAGCGCCCCCGCGGCCGAAATTCATTGGTAGTGCCCCAAGGGCGAAGTGGGGCGTTACTGGAAGTGCCCTGCCTCCCTCTTGGGGTGCTGCGAGAGAATATTGTGGTGCTATGTGCCGTGGTACTGCAGGGCTTCTTCTTATTAAAGAGGTGGGGCATTGCGCAGCGTGACCCGGGGCCCAGCTGGGCCACCAGGGATTGGTGTGCCGGCAAAAGAGCCCGGCACTCAAGAGGAGTGCCGGGCTCACGAAGCGCAGCTGGCACTCCGCGGGGGGCTGGTCAGGAGGCCGGGGACGGCAACGGGGGCAGGTGCTGGCAGGCGGCCAGCAACAAAAATGGCCGCCCGCCACCTCACCTTTAATTAGTGCTGCCCCGGCTGCAGGTAGGCCCCGCTGACCTAGTCAGACATAGCGTCTGGCGGTAAGTCAGGGGGCGCTACCGAAGATGGCGGCCGGGGCGCAAGCGGGACGCTGAGCACAGCGATGACGCCATCGCCAGCGGCACAATGCCACGGGGCGCTACCGGTTAGTGCCACCGGTTAGCACCGCCGCTAACCTCCCGCTGAATTTTGCGAGAGGGGTTGGCGGCACCACACCCGGGCGCTAGTTGCTTTGCGCACCTTTAGCACCCTCTTAGGCAAGGGGAGCTGCAAAGCAACTGAATTTTTAGGCCTTGATGTCCTATTGGATGGATAGATGTATAAAGTTGGATTGGAAAGTTTGCTTTGTGGTGGCTTTTATTTCAGCATTGTGGCCAAGAGGACGCTGTGATTGTCAGTAACAGAGGGAAGGTAAAGTAAGGTGTGGGACTAATGTTGAAAGGGGAATTGGGGATACGGTTATTGGTACCGCTGGTGGATTATTCCATCCAAGATATCCCAGCCAGAAAGAGGCTGTCTGGGATGCACCCTTCCTTTGGCTTTCTTGTCTTCCCTCTGCGAGCGGATGCTGTAAATCTGAAATGATAGCATAAGATGCTGGAAATACTCAGCAGGTCAGGCAGCATCTTGACCTGAGACCTGAACTCTGTTTCTCTCTCCACGGATGTTGCCTGACCTGCTGAGTATTTGCAGCATTTTCTGTCTTCTCAGAGGCCTTCCTTTACCATACAAGGCCTTGTAAGCATCCAGCAGCACTCCCTACACACTTAAAACATTTTTAACATCTACTGCAGCAAGCCACTACTTCAGTATAATCAAAAAAAATGTCCAAAAGCTTAAATGCAAACTTACCTGAAAGACGTGTGTGTCCCTCTAAGAGGTGCTGACAGCGCCCCTGTCAATCTGCTGCACGATGGGTTTACCTGGTGAGCTTAGGACCCAGCGCTGAACTCAGCGCAAAGGTCCAAGTTCGCCGTGGTGACATTAAGTCGGCATTGCACGCTGACTGACGCCACCTCTCCCTCATTTTAGTTTGCAGGGTGATGGATTTTACCGGCAGTGCTGCCGGGCCTGGGAAAATGGTGGACGCCGCAGGATCCATCACCAGCTGGCGAAAGAGCGGCAGCCGAGATCTTTTTGCCATTTTCTGCCGGTAACGGGTGGCGTAAAGCCCCCGAATTTTTAATGTTTGATGTGGAGCCAGTGCTCCTCCCAGCTCCACAGCAGTCCTGTGGGCCTCTGACGAACAGTGATTGCCCCACCCAACCCCCGTTCTCCAGCACATAGCTGAGGGTGGCTGCTGGTGAGACAGACAGACCGAAAATTGATCTCTTGACAAAGGCCTGTGGACGATGGAACAGTCCCTGGCACTAAGGCAAGTCGCAGGGAGGGAGTTTTGGGAGGGCCTCGCAATTGGGATCAGGGGATGGGGAGCATGGGACAGGGAAGACTTAAACTTTCTTTGTAGGGCCCGGAGGAGGATTCCTGTTCTCTCTGGCCCCACAAAGGAAAAGAAGAAAGTTAAAAAAAAGACAAACCAGTTAGGGGCTCTTCTGGTCCTGGCTTGTCTCCCCGCTCAGCCCACTGATTAAAATAGCAGTTGGGTGCTGATGACATCATTTGTGCCCCATCTGCATAGTTAAAGAAGGACCCCGCTGGTTTCAGACGGGCATCCTTCCCGCCTGCTCAGAGGAGCAGTTTAAAAGAGAAAACTGCAGGAAGGGAGTGGGACGTCAGCGGGTTAGTGTCCCGGGCGATTTTAACGGCCCGCTCACTTGGGTTCTGCTGGGTGGGCAGGGGTAAAATCACCCCATAACAGATTTTATCTTACTCAGATTACATTTCAGTAAGATCAGCCTGATTTAGACATCCCTGGGCAGTGTCCTTTTTGCACATGAAGTGAAGTTATTTTCGGCACAGGTTATAACCTGACCTGATTTTAGCAGTTTTGATAACTCCTTGTATCCTTGATATTTAATAAATGAGGCCAGCGTCTTCAGCAACCGTGAAGAATCTGACTCCTAACCTACAGGGAGGAAAATTTAAATTTGTGCCCCTCCTGATGTTCAGACTGCCTAAAGCTCTTTGCTTTTCACTTCTTAGTTTAACTCTGAAAAAAGCAAGAGCAGCTTTTGAAGCTCCTCTAATAATCAGACTGTGGTCAAATGTTACTCTTTCCCCTTCACCCTCAATAAAAGGCTGAATTGAGCTGCTCTCTTTTTAAAAAATCAAACTAAAATTAAACCAAAGTTCTTGTGCTTGGTCTTTTTTTCCCAATAGCCCCTCTCATATTAAAAATTACCCAATTAACCTAAATTTTTAATAAGTTCTGCTTTCCTTTTTCTTATTAATGTTGTGCTGCTTTTCTTTTAATGCTTCTTGTTTAGCTGTGCTTTTTTGCCATGCTCACTTTTTTAAATACCTCAGTTTATTCCCTATTTTAAATACCCCAGTTGTGTTCCCTATTTTAAATACCCCAGTTGTGTTCCCTTACTTAAATACTCCAGTTGTGCTCCCTATTTTAAATACCCCAGTTGTGTTCCCTTACTTAAATACTCCAGTTGTGTTCCCTATTTTAAATACCCCAGTTGTGTTCCCTATTTTAAATACCCCAGTTGTGTTCCCTTACTTAAATACTCCAGTTGTGTTCCCTATTTTAAATACCCCAGTTGTGTTCCCTATTTTAAATGCCCCAGTTGTGTTCCCTATTTTAAATACCCCAGTTGTGTTCCCTTACTTAAATACTCCAGTTGTGTTCCCTATTTTAAATACCCCAGTTGTGTTCCCTATTTTAAATACCCCAGTTGTGTTCCCTTACTTAAATACTCCAGTTGTGTTCCCTATTTTAAATACCCCAGTTGTGTTCCCTATTTTAAATACCCCAGTTGTGTTCCCTTACTTAAATACTCCAGTTGTGCCCCCTATTTTAAATACCCCAGTTGTGTTCCCTATTTTAAATACCCCAGTTGTGTTCCCTATTTTAAATGCCCCAGTTGTGTTCCCTATTTTAAATACCCCAGTTGTGTTCCCTATTTTAAATACCCCAGTTGTGTTCCCTATTTTAAATACCCCAGTTGTGTTCCCTATTTTAAATACCCCAGTTGTGTTCCCTTACTTAAATACTCCAGTTGTGTTCCCTATTTTAAATGCCCCAGTTGTGTTCCCTATTTTAAATACCCCAGTTGTGTTCCCTATTTTAAATACCCCAGTTGTGTTCCCTATTTTAAATACCCCAGTTGTGTTCCCTATTTTAAATACCCCAGTTGTGTTCCCTTACTTAAATACTCCAGTTGTGTTCCCTATTTTAAATACCCCAGTTGTGTTCCCTATTTTAAATGCCCTAGTTGTGTCCCCTATTTTAAATGCCCCAGTTGTGTTCCCTATTTTAAATGCCCCAGTTGTGTTCCCTATTTTAAATGCCCCAGTTGTGTTCCCTATTTTAAATACCCCAGTTGTGTCCCCTATTTTAAATGCCCCAGTTGTGTTCCCTATTTTAAATGCCCCAGTTGTGTTCCCTATTTTAAATGCCCCAGTTGTGTTCCCTATTTTAAATACCTCAGTTTATTCCCTATTTTAAATACTCCAGTTGTGTTCCCTATTTTAAATACCCCAGTTGTGTTCCCTATTTTAAATGCCCCAGTTGTGTTCCCTATTTTAAATACCTCAGTTTATTCCCTATTTTAAATACCCCAGTTGTGTTCCCTATTTTAAATACCCCAGTTGTGTTCCCTTACTTAAATACTCCAGTTGTGTTCCCTATTTTAAATGCCCCAGTTGTGTTCCCTTACTTAAATACTCCAGTTGTGTTCCCTATTTTAAATGCCCCAGTTGTGTTCCCTATTTTAAATACCTCAGTTTATTCCCTATTTTAAATACTCCAGTTGTGTTCCCTATTTTAAACACTCCAGTTGCGTTCTCTATTTTTATTGCCCCAGTTGTTTTTTTAAGTAACTCTGGTTCTGCTCTCTTTTCTTCACAGCCTCAATTGTGTTCCTTTTTTTTGTTAAAGACAGCCCCATTTCTCCTTTTCATTGATACAAACAAATGAAAATGACATAGAAATATAGAAACATAGAAGATAGGAGCAGGAGCAGGCCATTCGGCCCCTCGAGTCTGCTTTGCCATTTAATGAGATCATGGCTGATCATCCAAATTCAGTACCCTGTCCCTGCCTTCTCCCCATATCCCTTGATCCCCTTTAACCTTAAGAAATATATCTAACTCCTTCTTGAATATATTTAATGAATTGGCCTCAACTGCGTTCTGTGGTAGAGAATTCCACAGGTTCACCACTCTCTGGGTGAAGAAATTCCTCCTCATCTCAGTCCTAAATGGCTTACCCCTTATCCTTAGACTGTGACCCCTGGTTCTGGACTCCCCCGCCATTGGGAACATCCTTCCTGCATCTAGTCTGTCTAGTCCTGTTAGAATTTTATAAGTTTCAATGAGATCCCCTCTCATTCTTCTAAACACTAGCGAATATGAGACCAATCGACCCAATCTCTCCTCATACGTCATTCCTGACATCTCAGGTATCAGTCTGGTGAATCTTCTCTGCACTCTCTCCATGGCAAGAACATCCTTCCTCAGATAAGGTGACCAAAACTGCACATAATACTCAAGGTGTGGTCTCACCAAGGCCCTGTACAACTGCAGCAAGACATCCTTGTTCCTGTACTCAAACCCTCTCGCTATGAAGGCTAACGTTCCATTTGCCTTCTTAACCGCCTGCTGCACCTGCATGCTTACCTTCAGCGACTGGTGCACAAGGACACCCAGGTCTCGTTGCACTTTCCCTTTTCCCAATCTATTGCCGTTCAGATAATAATCTGCCTTCCTGTTTTTGCCACCAAAGTGGATAACCTCGCATTTATCCACATTATACTGCATCTGCCATGCATCTGCCCAATCACCCAACCTGTCCAAATCATCCTGGAGTTTCTCGGCATCCTCCTCACAGCACACACGCCCACCCAGCTTTGTGTCATCTGCAAACTTGGAGATATTACATCTAGTTCCCTCGTCTAGATCATTAATATATATTGTGAATAGCTGGGGTCTTAGCACCGATCCCTGTGGTACCCCACTAGTCACTGCCTGCCACTCGGAAAAAGACCCGTTTAATCCAACTCTTTGGTTTAAAAGTAAGATTCCCTGTTAATAATAAGATAGCATTCTTTCTCTTTTTAGAATGGTTAATGTTGCGATTGGCTGATTCACCAACTGTAAATTGCATGTCGGTTCTTTAATAAATCTATATATTTTTAGAATTGTCTCACATAAGACATCTGTATCAAAAACTCACGAACTCAATCTCTGTACACTCTTTGGTGAGGAGTTGCAGAATTCTAATGGAGTTTTCCGGACCCTCATAATATCCAGAACGTTACAGTCTAGCTAAACTTATTAAAAGTGCTATCTGGAAGATGGTAACATTCTCGGGTTGTTCCTTTCCTTTAGGGAGAGATAGCCCGGACCTTTAGACCCAATTAAGTGTCTTTAGGATTCGGCTACCTCAAACTTTAGTTGAAAGTGAATGTCTGAGAAATACGCCTGATCCGGGGAAGCCCTAAAGGGGCGAGGACTAGTAAATATCCCATCAGAGAGCATCATGATTCCCGAGGCCCACTGGGTGCAGCCATGTGATTTCCTGAGAGACGGACAAAAAGCAGAGGGTAAAAAACCCTAGGACAATTTGGGGGGGCGGGTAGGGGGGGAAGATTTGGGAAATGTCTTTTCGCACCCCAACAGCAATCAAAACGAGTGCCAGGAGACCACAGCGACCACGAGACACGTCACCCAATACCTCATCTACCTGTTGTACACTGATGTCAGCAACAACCAGGAACTCGGCCAAATCCCGCTCGAACTTTTGCAGTGAATCTGTACTCTGCACAAGCCAGCACCTTGTTCCAAAGGTTAGTGACCCGCTGTGAAAAGAAGCACCCCCTGCCGTTTAACTTAGCTTATACACATCTCCCCTAACCCATCTAATTCAAATAGTATCCGGCTGTACTATTATTTTAAAACATCCCTCCCAAAATATTCCCAAATATTTTAAAATAGCCCCCAAACAATTTAATTAAAAAAAAATCCCAGTGAGCAACACCACGGGAGACTAATAACTTTTACCTGTAATTAAGGTCAAGAGGAAAGTAAAGACTTTTTTCAAAAAGTGACAAAATTGGCCGAGAAACAAATGCGATAAAATATATTTACAACATTATTTTAACCGCCATTTAATCTGATATAGTAATAAGAATACATTTGAGGGAGAAGATCTTACAATTCAAGGGCAGACTTCAAATCATTTAGTAACTGATGTATGTAAATAATAAACCTCATCATACTCTTAATCCCTGATTTTGGGTGAATAATAAATGGTAACAGTCTCATCTTACAGAACAGATATATATCTCAGATACATGCAGCTACCAGAAGCCAGAGTTTCTTGTAGGTCACCATTACAGTGAGTTAGCTCAGTGAGATATAGGTCACTAGTAAATGCCCCAAGGAACCGAAAAAAGATAAACTTTTACTCTGATTTGCCGCAAGAATACCTATAACACTGTCTAATAACTAATCTATATACTAGGCCACTCTGTGAGAGAATTAATAGAAACTGTACATACAAGAGAACTGCTGCTTTTTTTTTAAAAAGGTGATTAATTGATATATTTTGTGAAGTAGGAAACATGTATTAAATACTAATAGCAAAATTAATGGAGTGAAAAGTTATTTTCTAATAATAGTCTGCCATATGGGGCCATGGCAGACAGAGTCTTCCTGTCCAATGTGATGAATAATTCAATACATAACATCCGATAAAGCCAATGTAGTGACTCTGAGCAGGCCAGCCATGGAATAGGGTCTGATTAGGTAAGGGTTTAAACAGTAAGTGTAAATGGAGTCAGAATTGCGGTCACAAACAGTTTGTTTCTTTATTTAAACACGACAGGGTTGAATCCCTGATCAATCACTGCTGGCTTTTCTACTGTTTCTAGATCTCGGGTTTACCATCTAAAGTAACTTGTTTTGCATACTGAGGGTGGAGGAGAGTATTTATTTTACCTCAGGCAGAGCCAAATACACAAACATGAAATGATCAACACAACTGTCATCTAAAGCTGAAGCGACAAGGGGGCGATTTTAACCCTACTCGCTCAACAGAAACCTGGCGGGTGGCCAGTTAAAATCTCCCTGGCTCTTGTCTGTCCGAAAGCCGCCATGATCGCAACATCTGCAATTTTAACCTGCTCTCCTGAGCAGGCAGCAAGGACACATGACCGCAGCCAACGGGGTCCTTCTTTACATAGGCATGTTGCATCCCGATGACATCATTGAGACCCGAGTGTAATTTTAACTCAGGCCTGAGCGGGGAATCCACCTGGAGTTAAAATCGGGGCTCAATGTTTGGTTTGTATCCAAAATAATCTACCAGTGACATGGCAGCACATTCTTGCATTAGTTTACACAGCACCTGGCTGTAATGTACGTGTAGCACAGATCGTGCATCTACAGAAGATTGTAAGGGTGTTGATAACTTGTAGAAACCAATAAGTTTCATTCTTGTTTCACAGATCCTCTGAACTCTATTCTTACATACAATCTTGTCAATATTTTTGCCACTACCAACATGCCCGGCCAGCTATTCCAAATATTTAAAACTCTTTCAGTAAAGACTCTTTCTGATATCTATGTTTAGTTTACATTACACTAATTTTCCTTATATCCTCTAGCCCTATTTTCCTGCTTTACTTTGAAGTAGCGATCTGAGTTTATCTTATCTATACTATTTAATATTTTGTATAATTTGATGAGGTTCCCCTTTAACTACTTTCTTTCTCGGCTGCAAAGCTTAAACTTCTCTCGTCTCTGCTCTTTACTCTTCCATTTTACACTTGGGATCAGTCTTGTTGCTCTTTCCAGGGCATACATATCTGACTGTTGCACACCGCCCACCTCAACCCCAGGCCATTATAAAGAAATCCACATATATATTGCTGTCTGTGTATCTGTAGGCTCTATGGCATGTGAATTGGTCTTTAGCAGTAGTACAAAATGGGAAATAACAAATGGGCAGCAGGTTTTACACTCTGCTCTATTTTCTTTTCCATTCAAGTCATTGAATTTCCAAGAAATTCGCTATTGCCCATTTTGTATTACCACCCAAGACTCATTTTTACACCTATAGTGTTGTATTTCTCTAATGAGCGACCACGCTCTCCTCTATCTGCCTATAGCTTTATTTCCATTTAGTGACTGGCCTCTTGTCCCAACATAGAATCTACATTCTGGCCTAAAAATAATACTGGGCTGTTGTTACTCATCCCTTCTAGCCTGGTTGATTCTGTGACTAATAAGAAAGACTTGCATTTATATAGTGTGTTTCACAAACTCAGGACGCCCCAAAGCACTTTACAGCCAATGGAATACTTTTGAAGTGTCGTCGCTGTTGTAGTGTAAGAAACGCGGCAGCCAATTTGCACACAGCAAGATCCCACAAACAGCAATGTGATAATGACCAGATAATCAGTTTTATAGATGTTGGTTGGTAGATAAATATTGGCCAGAACACCAGGGATAACTCCCCTGCTCTTTTTCAACATAGTTCCATAGGATCTTTTGCATCCAACTGAGAGAGCAGAAGGTTTAATGTCACATCTGAAAGATGGCACCTTCGACAGTGCCGCACTCCCTCAGTACTGAAGTATCAGCCTAGATTATGTGGTTACTTTTTATACTGGGGCTTGAACCCAAAACTTTCTGACTCAGAGGTAAGAGTGCTATCACTGAGCCACAGCTGACACTTAAGGGCTGATTTTAATCAGAGATGTGAGGGCTGAAGTGGGCAGCGAACTGTCTAGCCCCCTGGATGGTGAAACTCGGGACATTTTTACTCTCAGGCCTTATTGGGATGTCCTGACCCTGACTCCTACCTGAAGCCAGTGGAAATGCCATCAGTCAAAATTGTTGTTGGGGGGGGGGGCGCAGGGAGTTCAGGACGCCGCCAGGGATCCACAGAAAAGGTAACCGGCAAGGTAAGCACATAAGAGCATAAGAACATCAGAAATAGGAGCAGGAGTGGGTCATACGGTCCACAAGCCTGCTCCGCCATTTAATAAGATCATGTAGCGGTTCGTTTAGATCGCCACTAAATAAGAGAGTTTGACTTCGACGAACTATTAACAAGTTGTTTATTTACAGGAACAGACTAATTACATCAGGTAAGATGGCAGGTAAGATGGCTGACTGTAGGAGCACCGTGGTATAGGTCTTGTCCCAGCGGGGACTCCACGAGGACTGAATTCGCAGTCCTGTGGGGAGCGTGATGACGTCATCGTGTTTGTGTTGTGACGTCATCACGTTGTTCGCGTTTTCCGCGCTTAGGGCGTCACATGATGCGCGGCGTTGCGTCGCTGGCCGTTGAGGCCGAAGTCGCGAGGCCGGGCTGTGCCGGTGCTTGCCGCAGGAGCGGATGATCGCGTCGCTCCCGTCGGCTGGCTATTGAGGCCGAAGACGCTGGCCCAGTTGTGCCGGCACACGCACATCACGTCGTACGTGACGTGACGTCAGCGCGCTAGGGCGCGTCTTAAAGGGGCAATGACCCCAACAGGTAAGTTAAAAGGGCAATGGCCCCAAAAGGTAAGTTAAAGGGAAATATGTGTCTTTATGTAATGTACAACCGGTGGTACCGCCACATGGGCCCCCTCAGAATTCGCTTTAACAAAAGTCCAAGGATGAGATGGTCTGACGCTGGTGGTCTCAGCGGTCGTGCTGTCTCGGCTTGGCGAGCGAGTTCCGAAGATGCTGCTCGTGAGGGGATCCGTACATGCGTCGTGGCGAATAAAGTGTATCCGTCAGGCGAAGGACCGTGGAGACGTGCGAAACAGCAGGCCTTGTCAGAGTGACGGGCAGGTTGGGCGGACGCGGGCGATGACTCTGTTGATGTTGGAACAAGTCCTTCTTCTGACAAAATCTGCAGGAACGCCGACGGGCGATCCAGGAGGACTTGACAGTTGAGGTCGGTGAACTCGCCGACAGGCGAGCGAAACCTTCAGGAGGCTGGAACACGCGGAACGGTGCGTGCCATAGTGCTACGACGTAAACACAACAGAGGGTGAAGAGTTGCTGCATTGACCAGTGACCGGTGAGGCCAGCAACTTTCACGTGGCTGATCGCGGCCGCAGGATGCCCATTGGACCCGTCCTCGATGTGTGCAGCTTCAGTAGACGTTTGCGTTTGCTAAAGGGAAAACTGGATAAAGGGCAGCAACGGTCCAGGTTGTTGTTGCTTTCGGGCGGGGTAAACTCTGCCTGGAGGGCGGCAACACTTGAAACTGTTGTAGATTTAGGAGAAAACAGCCGGGAGGGCGGCACGCTTTTGTTCACGCCGAATCGTGTAGTAGGTAACACAACCAGCAGGCTGAAGGGCTGGTGCGTCATCGGCGGAGAAGGGGTCGTCGTTTCGCATGAGGGATGGTTCGTCGTGGTTCCCGAGGGATGGGTCCTCATGTTACGTGGGGGTGAGTCCTCGTGGTATCCCTGCGGGGCACGCTCCGATCTTGTGGGCCCGAACATGCTGTACCCCGCGCTTGGAGAGATGTATACTTGCTGTTGCTTTGGACGTAAAGGCGGACGATCCGTGTGGCGGTAGAAGAGTCGAATACGGAGACCGTGAGCACGTGCGTGGTCTGTGCCACATCGATGTTCTCGGCGAACAGGGCTTCTACCTTCATAAAGCACGAGGGAGACCGTGGCTCCCTGGATTGCGGTAGCGACAGCGGAACGGCTGATGCTTCCATAGCGTGCTTCGTTTGTGAAAGACGTTCACAAACCCACCAATTGTAGCGCTGGTGGACGACGGTTGCCGTTGGTCGTGCTCTACCTCTGTGAGATCATTCGTGAAAAACGGGCTCACCTCCAAGCTGCGCTTCCATTGCGAATACGTACGCAAAGACGGGGTCGCTTTTGGTGGAATCGATGTTAGGCGGTTGCTGTTCCGTGGTTGTTCGTCGGTTGTGCGTTGGTCGTCTTGAGGGAAGACGAGGTTCAGGCGCGCGTTGCTACCGTGAAAATCGTTCATGGATACGGGTTCACCAATTGTAGCGTTGGAATTGATGAGCTCCCGTACTCACGTCGTTGGGTCACCAATGTAGCGGTTCGTGTAGATCGCCACTAAATAAGAGAGTTTGACTTTGACAAACTATTAACAAGTTGTTTATTTACAGGAACAGACTAATTACATCAGGTAAGATGGCAGGTAAGATGGCTGACTGTAGGAGCACCGTGGTATAGGTCTTGTCCCAGCGGGGACTCCACGAGGACTGAGTTCGCAGTCCTGTGGGGAGCGTGATGACGTCATCGCGTTTGTGTTGCGACGTCATCACATTGTTCGCGTTTCCCGCGCTTAGGGCGTCACGTGATGCGCATCGTTGCGTCGCTGGCTGTTGAGGCCGAAGTCGCGAGGCTGGGCTGTGCCGGTGCTTGCCGCGGGAGCGGAAGATCGCGTCGCTCCCGTCGGCTGGCCGTTGAGGCCGAAGACGCTGGCCGGGCTGTGCCGGCGCACGCACATCACGTCGTATGTGACGTGACGTCAGCGCGCTAGGGCGCGTCTTAAAGGGGCAATGGCCCCAACAGGTAAGTTAAAAGGGCAACGGCCCCAAAAGGTAAGTTAAAGGGAATTATGTGTCTTTATGTAAGGTACAACCGGTGGTACCGCCACAATCATGGCTGAACTTCTACATAAAATCCACTTTCCCGCCCAATCCCCATATCCCTTGATTCCCTTAGTGCCCAAAGATCTATCAATCTCATTCTTGAATACACTCAACGACCGAGCATCCACAGTCCAAAGATTCACAACCCTCAGAGTGAAGACATTTCTCCTCGGCTCAGTCCTAAATGGCCAAACCCTTATCCTGAGACTGTGACCCCAATTCTAAACTCTCCAGCCAGGGGAAACAGCCTCTCAGCATCTACTCGGACAAGTCCTCTAAGGATTTTATACGTTTCAATGAGATCACCTCTCACTCTTCTAAACTCCAGAGAATATAGGCCCATTCTACTCAATCTCTCTTCATACGACAGCCCTCCCATTCCAAAAATCAATCTAGTGAACTTACCTGGTCCTGTGGCCTCCTGGTCTACGTTCCCCGCATGACTGGAAGCCAGCCTGTCAATCAGGCTGGCTTCCAGGCGGGGAGCCTGCCCTTTCTTTCGCACACACGCTGTGGAGTTAAAATTTAATAGCGTGCCAGGAAACCTGAACTTCCGGGTTTCCCGCCGTCTCCTGGGTCCCCACCCCCCCGCACCGTGCGGGAGGGACCCGGGAAAATCCAGCCCTTGCTTACTATTATACACCAGCCCCCTTGTAATAAAGGCTAACATACCATTTGCCTTGCTTGCTTGCTTTACCTGCATGTTAACTTTCTGTGATTCGTGTACAAGTAACCCAAATCCCTCTGAATACAAACATTTCCCAGTCACTCACCTTCTAAAAAAATTCTGCTTTTCCATTCTTCCTACCAAAGTGGATAATTTCACACTTCCCCAATACCTGCCAATATCTTGCCCAATCACTTAACCAGTTTATATCCCTTTGCAGCCTATTTGTATCCTCCTCACAGCTTACTTTCCCACCTAGCTTTGTATCATCAGCTAACTTGGATATATTACACTTGGTCCCCTCATCTAAGTCATTGATGTAGATTGTGAATAGCTGAAGCCCAAGCACTGATTCTTGCGGTACCCCACTAGTTACAGCCTGCCAACCCGAAAATTACCAGTTTATTCCGACTGTCTCTTTTCTGTCCGTTAACCAATCCTCAATCCATGCTAGTATATTACCCCCAATCCCATGAGTCTTAACCTTGTGTAACAACCTCTTGTGTGGCACCTTATCGAATGCCTTCTGAAAATCCAAATACACCACATCCACTGGTTCCCCCTTATCTACCCTGCTAGTTATACCTTGAAAAATCTCTAACAGTTTTGTCAAACACGATTTCTCTTTCCTAAGTATGGATTTTGCAGATGGTGGGGGACGGGGGTGGTCGGCAAGTCAGCGATCCGGGAGAGGGGAGGGCCAAGGATTCCTTGCAGGGCCAGGGGGAGCACAAGGAGCCTTTTAAAAAAACTCCAAAGCAGACTTACCTGAGCCTGGATCCCTGCTGCAGCTTTTGCTGGTGGGCCTGAGACCGTATTGGCTGTAGTCTTACCTGCGGTTAAAATGGTGTGATATCATCGGGACGCACCCCGCGGTTAAAATGGCGTGATATCATCGGGACGCACCCCGCGGTTAAAATGGCGTGATATCATCGGGATGCGACCCCACAGTTAAAATGGCACCCTGCTCCTCTGAGACAATTCCTGTGCTTCAAGTCAGGCAAGTAAAAATGGCGTGGGGTGGGGGGGTGAGAAATGCATTATAAATGTGGCACAAGCCTTCCTGCCATCTTACCCCACCACACCCCTCCCACCCTCCCTCCCACACCCTCTCATATGCACCTTTCCTGCTGGGCGAGGGAGGGGGGCTAAAATCGGACTTTTGGGGCTAGATTTTCAGTATAGACAGTTTTGGGGCGCTAACCTTAGCGCCCGCCCGAAGTTAGCGCCCGCCCCAAAGTAGCGCCCCGTTGCCGGAAATTCAGTGGCTTTGCCCTAAGAGGTTGGTGGAGCGCTAAAAGAGGTGTTCCACTACTATCTTTAGGCGTTAAGCCGGCGGTGCAGAGCGCAACACCCGAGCTCGGGCGCAGCGCACGGCAGATACTCTGGTGCCAGTGAGCTCTTAAAGGGGAAGGGTGCATGTGTTTTGTTCAAAGGCAGAGTCTGGGGGGGGGAAGACAAGAGGAGGAGGAGGAAGAGGAAGAGGAAGAGGAGGAGGAGGAGGAGGAGGAGGAGGAGGAGGTGGAGGTGGTGGTGGTGGTGGTGGTGGTGGCCGGAAACATAAATACACCGTTCACAACAACACACTGGATCCTTCCACACAACACATGCAGACTGCCGTTTATAGTGCAGGAGGAGTGCCCTTTAATTTGCGCTCCCCAGGGTGCATTGCGTTCCATTTTACAAACGCCCTGGACGCCAGCCGCACAATGGGGCGGTCCGACTGAAGTTTGTATTCGGGGCGGCCAAAGGGCGTTGCACGAGGATGTGACGTCATTTTCTGCGCGCGCATCCGGGCGGCCGCTAAACTTTGCGCCGGCGCTAACGGGCAACTTAATTTGGGGCGGGGCGCAAACTGCACTGCGCCCGGGCGCTACACGCATAGCACCCGAAAATCACTTCTCTTAAGGCGCTAACTGCTGGTGCAAGCAACTGAAAATCTAGCCCTTAGAGTTTGTTTTCTTTTTTTCAGTTTACTATTTTTATCAAATCTGCATGCTGTCATTACTTGTATAAATATTTGCAGGTTAATGTAACACTTCAGAAGTAAATGGGTATCACACTTCCTCTCTCCTCCACTGTATTAGCATAACACACACCCACACAGACTTATGGGGCTGGAATTTCAGCAGGGAGCAAAAATCCCGGATTCAGGGGTCCCGACACCATCCCGCCCAAAACCCGCCTCCATGTAAGTTTCAAAGGAGGTGGGTACCCGCCCCGCACTGGGACCCGAGGCGGGAAGGGATTAGTGCCAATTAACTGCCTGTTAACAGGTAGTTAACAGGCAGTTTTTAGCCTAATCCCTATTTTGAAGGGTGTCGTGTGGGATTCCCGACGGCTCCAAACCACGCCAGGTAAGAGCAGGCGGGCCGTCGGGTTGAAGGACTTGGAGGGGTCGAGATGTCGGTGTTCAGTTAAGTGATGGGTGCATGAGTGCAAAGGTAAGTGTGTTTGGTGTGTCTAAAGTGTGTAAAGAAGTTTAAATTACCTGTACTTACCTCTACAGCCTTCCTTCCTCTAGGCTTCGGGAGTCCATCATTCAGCCGGCACTGAAAGCAGAATGGCCGCGATCTGTCAAAAGTGACAGCCTGCAGCTTTCAGTGCCGGCAAGATTTCTAACTGAGTCTGCATAGAAGGACTCAGGTTAGAAGTAAGACTGTCAATGTTTGACAGCTTCAAACAGCTGTGAAACACTGATATTTCATCTGTCAGCACGTCTTGACAGATGAAATTTCAGTCTGTGATGTCACCTGCTGTCGCGTGGCCCTTAATTGGCCTGCTGAGCCCGCTGGGCAGGCTCAACAAGGTCAATCAAGGGAAAATCGTGTGGATTGGCCGCATCTCGATGGAGGCGGGACTAAAACCCAAAAGTTGTAGTCCCGCCTCCTTCCCGACTGCTGAATGAAAATCCAGCCCATGGAGAGTGAGAGGGTGGGAAGTGAGGGGAAGACCAAGTCAATGATCTGCCTTTATATATTACTGAGAGACACTGCAAGTACTGGGGCACCACTACTAGGGAAAGGTAGCTACAATAAAAATGACCACTGGAATGGGAACTATAGTAACACTCGCAATTATGGGACTCAAATTCATCTTTTAACAAAATAAATGAGAGAATGCATACCTAGTGTCATAATTAATGACTTAGCAATGGAATTGCCCTAATACATGGTTTTGAAATTTGCGATTTTGTTAGAAGGTCATTAATTGTGGAATAAAGAATTCCTCCCTTCACTTCCCATCTACTCCAACTGTATTTCTATTTGAACCTTCAACTTACTGATTTAAAAAAATGAATTGTCAACTTAGCCCGGCAGGAAGACTCTGAGCCAAGCAGGTCACGGACCTTCAGTACAGAAGTGAGGGAGTACGGCATCATAAGAGGTGCGGTCTTTCAGATGAGATGTTAAATTAAGGCCCTGTCTGCCCTCTCAGGTGGATATGAAATAGCCCGTGACACTATTCAAAGAAGAGCAGGGGATTATCCTGGTGTTCTGGGCAATAACTATCCCTCAAATCAACACCTTCAAAAAAAGTAACAGATTAACTGGTCATTTATCTCATTGGAGTACTGGGTCCAATTCTGGGCACCACACTTTAGGAAGGATGTAAAGGTCTTGGAGAAGGTGCAGAAAAGATTTACGAGAATGATTCCAGGAATGAGGGACTTCAGTTACGTTGATAGACTGGAGAAGCTGGGGTTGTTCTCCTTGGAGCAGAGAAGATTGAGAGGTGTTCAAAATCATGAGGGGTCTGGACAGAGTAGATAAAGAGAAACTGTTCCCATTGGCAGAAGGGTCGCAAACCAGAGGACACAGATTTAAGGTGACTGGCAAAAGATTCAAAGACGACATGAGGAAAAACTTTTTTATGCAGCAAGTGGTTAAGATCTGGAATGCACTGCCTGAAAGGGTGGTGGGGGCAGACTCAATCTTATCTTTCAAGAGGGCGTTGGATAAGTATCTGAAGGAAAAATATTTGCAGGGCTATGGGGAAAGGGCGGGGGAGTGGGACTAGCTGAGAGTCGGCATGGGCTTGACGGGCCGAATGGCCTTCCTCCATGCTGTAACCATTCTATGATTGCTGTTTGTAGGACTTTTGCTGTGTTTGTCTAAAAAAAACAATAACTACACTTCAGTGTCTATAAAGCACTTTGGAACATCCTGAAAGGTGCTATGTTAATGCAAGTTAGTTCTTGGACAAAATGTCCTAGGGTGTTCTCAGATGCATCTTCTGTTGCAGGTGGGAACAGCCAACTGGAACCTTGTCATGAGAAATTCTCTGAGGGTCACCCATTTTGTGTGGGAGTGGCAAGGCAGCAGACCTCATCAGTAGGTCTCTGTGGTCAGTGTATATGGACTGCTGCTGATGGAGAATCTCGCACTGACTGCCACAATGCCAAAGAGAATTAGGCACTGTAGGTGATTCAATGATTCAAGAGTTAGAAGGCTAGAATTCCATACTAGTTGCAACATGATTTATTTAGAATTATATTCCGATTATACTTCAGAGGCCTTCATCTATTACACCAGTGACTACCTTTCAAAAGTGCTTTATTGGCTGTAAAGCACTTTGGGACATCATGAGGTCATGAAATGTGCTGTATAAATGCAAGTCATCATAGAATCATAGAAATTTACAGCACAGAAGGAGGCCATTCGGCCCATCTTGTCCATGCCGGCCGACAAAGAGCTATCCACCCTAATCCCACTTTCCAGCACTTGGTCCGTATCTGTAGGTTACTGCACTTCAAGTGCATACCCACGTACTTTTTAAATGTGATGAGGGTTTCTGCTTCTACCACCCTTTCAGGCAGTGAGTTCCAGACCCCTACCACCCTCTGGGTGAAAAAATTTCTCCTCAACTCCCCTCTAAACTTCCTACCAATTACTTTAAATCTCTGCCCCCCTGGTTATTGATCCCTCTGCTAAGGGAAATAGGTCTTTCCTAGCCACTCTGTCTAGGCCCCTCATAATTTTATACACCTCAATTAGGTCTCCCCTCAGCTTCCTCTGTTCCAAAGAAAACAACCCCAGCCAATCCAATCTTTCTTCATAGCTAAAATTCCCCAGCCAAGGCAACATCCTCGTAAATCTCCTCTGCACCCCTCTAGTGCAATCACATCCTTCCTGTAATGTGGTGACCAGAACTGCACGCAGTACTCCAGCTGCGGCCTAACTAGTGTTTTATACAGTTCAAGCATAACCTCCCTGCTCTTATATTCTATGCCTTGGCTAATAAAGGTAAGTATCCCTATGTCTTCTTAACCACCTTATCTACCTGTCCTGGTGCCTTCAGGGATCTGTGGACATGTACTCCAAGATCCCTCTGATCCTCTGCACTTCTCAGTGTCCTACTACTTATTGAGTATTCCCTTGCCTTGTTAGCCCTCCCCAAATGCATTCCATTCATGGCTTATTGGCGCCCTTATCCTAGGCAGAGACTACTGAATTGTGCAATAGGATGGATAAAAACTGGTCCATACAACACTCTAAAGAATGGTATTAAGATACAGATCAGCCATGATCTAATTGAATGGTGGAACAGGCTTGAGAGGCCAAATGGCCTACCCCTGTTCTGATGTAGGAAGAAAATAGACTTGTAGTGTATGTACCCGTCTACCTTTAAGAGAACTATTGTATGTAACCGTTCACCTTTAAGAGAACTATTTTAGGTGTGGCACTACTTTGTTTGGCTTCTGTATACGGTAATACCGACGGTGACCACACCAGTATATAAGTGTTGTGCCAGGAGTTATTGGGCAGATTCGCCCTGACCTTCGAATAGTAAAGTCCTGTTTTAAGTTACTCTTGGAGTCTGTGTATTAATTAACTAAACAACCCACAGACTTTACAGTGGCGACGAGTCCGATCGTACCCTGCGGCAACAATAATTCCGAAGCAGTTAACGAGCGTCGAGAAGAGGCAACCGCCCTCGTCATTCTGCTGGGAGAAAACTCGAGTCTGCAGAGCTGGAAAGGAGGAAGAATTCAGAGACAAAGACTTCCATCAGCAACAGGCACTGACTGTCCCTTCTGCCACGGTGAGGAGTGAGCCGATCAGCACGAGAAGCAAGGCGGCCACGGTGACTGTGAGTAAGGGAAAAGCAAAAAGAATAACTGGAGGATAAGGGCGGTGCACTCGACCACGGTCGAGGGGGAAAGGAGCCGGACAGAAGTCGGGCCCAGAGGCGCTGAGACTGGGGCAGCGTGGAGCAAGGAAGCCGCGGTACAGACAGGCTGGGGACGCAACGGCGTCGTGAGACAGCTAGACCGCGACCGGCGAAAAAGGCCGGGCAGCGACCGAAGCCACGAAGCGCTGCGACCAGGAGCGTAGGCGCGGAAAGATATAAAAACTCAGCCGCTGCCGGGGAGGGAAGCACCGGACTGCGAGACGGCTGGGAGAGGTGTTTGGGAGCCGAGCGAGCGGGAGAGGCAGCGCCAACCAAGGGAGACTGCGCGAGAGCCAGTCCAGCGGCTGAAACTGTTCTCCGTCAACGGGGTGTACCCAGCGCCGGTAGAGCCGAGAGAACGGGAGAGAGACCGAGCCCGAGCAAGGGGAACTGAGCGAGAGCCAGCCCAGCGGCTGAACCTGTTCGCCGTCAACGGGGTGTACCCAGCGCCGGTTGCCTTGCCGAGAAAAGGGAAAGCACTGAAGCCGACGCGCAGGCTGTGAATCTGAAAGCCAGCGGCCGTCGCCTGTGGGGGAAAGTGTACCCCTCCCGCTAGGGAAGAAACGCGGGAAGCCGCCATTAGGCGGGGAAGAAGACAGAAGCGGGAAACCGCCATTGAAGTGGGCGGGGAGAGAAGATAAGCGCGGGAAACCGCCATTTTCGCGGGAAAACCACCATCTTAGAAAAAAAAAAATAAGTTAAAGAAATAATTTGGGGTGTTATCAGAAAGAGAGGAAGATGCCTAAGCGTGGTAACATCAACGATTTTAATGCCGAGGTAGACGACTGGGCCACGTACGTGGAACGCATCGAGATCTATTGTGAGGCCAATAAAATAGAAGAAGATGACAAAGCTATAACCTTGCTAAACTCGATGGGCGCGAAGACATACGGGCTCTTGAAGCATCTACTATCACCAGCTAAACCGGCGGATCAGACTTTCGATGATATTGTGGCTGTTCTGAAGGAGCACTTGAACCCCACACCGTTGATGTTGGCGGAACGATTCAAATTCTATGCGAGAACGCAACGGAAAGACGAAAGCAACACAGAATACTTGGTCGAACTGCGTAGACTAGCGAAATACTGCCAGTTTGGAGGGAATCTGACAGAGGCATTGCGAGACAAGTTCGTGTGCGGGTTGGCAAAGGAAGGAACGCAAAAGCGACTACTCGAAGAGAACGACCTTACACTTGACAGGGCTGTCCTTATTGCAGCATCGCACGAAGCCGCAGCGAAGGGAACTGCGGAAATGCAGCTAAAGACAGCAGCACTAAGTGTGGATCAAATTACCTCGACAACAACAAAATGCTATTGTTGTGGGAAGACAACACACGACCAGAACCAATGCTGGTTTAAGAACCAGGAATGTAGGAAATGTGGCAAACTGGGTCACATAGCTAAGGTATGCCGGTCAGGGAAGAAGACCAACAACCAAAGGACCAACAACCAAAGGAAGCCATCACAGGAAAAGTACAACAAGGTACACAAGGTGGCTGAGAAGAGTTCAGACGAACAGAATTCAGACTCAGACCCAAACGGCCAGGAGCTGGGAAGTCTGAGAATTCACAATGTGAGTAAGGAAGCTGACCTACAAACTATCTGGGTCATGCTAAAAATAGCTGGAATCCAAGTGAAAATGGAGTTGGACACTGGATCAGCTCTATCAGTCATAAATCGAAGGGATTACCACCGGCTATTCTCACATATACCCTTAAGAGATACCAAGTTCGTATTGCAGACATACACGGGGCATAAAGTATACCCCATGGGAAAGATAAGAGTCAAAGTGAGAGATAGGGGTAAAGAACACCCAAGAATGAACTTATACGTACTACATGAGGGAGGACCACCACTTCTAGGATGGGAGTGGATCAAGAAAATAGACATGGAATGGCACTATCTAAAAGCCATAACGAGTGAGGACTCGGTGCAGACAATCAGCTCAGATTCTGAAACGGATGACGATAAGACCAACCCAAATATGAAAGACAAGGCTGAAATGGACTTGCCGATGAAGGTTGGAAAAACGAAGGCATGCATAAAGGCTTATGCTCCAGAGAAGAACAAAGTTTCAGAACAGAACTCCACCGAACAACGACAACCTAGTTTGACAGAAAATTCTGAGCCTGTTCAAGTTACGGACATATCCATGACGGAAGAACACCGAGCTCGGACTCAAACTTATTTCAAATTACGACAACAATTAGAACAATTGAGTTACCGTCTCGTACAAGAGATGAAAACAATGAAAAAGTTCTATGACACCGAATGGGAGAATCTGGAAAGACAACAGAAGCAGCTAACTCAAGCAGAGAGCGACCATAGAGCCATCATGACCAATTACCGATCAAATCTCCCTTATGCTGTTCAGGAGTTAGAATATTTGCAGGAAGAAGCAAATGAAGAGGAATCTTCAGGAAGCCAGGATTTTATTCCAGTTCTTCTCTACGACTCCTTACAAGCAGAGTGTGAGAAGTTGAAAGAACAGTATGAACAGGCCCAGGCTACAATTCTGGAAGGGGTTAACTCGGCAACCTCCGAAAAGCTAGTTTCAGTGGAAGCATATGAGCAACTGAAGGTTGAACATGAGCAAGAAGTCCAAAGGCTGCAGGAAATTCTTGATGAGCTCAAGGCCAAGACAGGCTCATCGGTAGAAGTTCCATCCATAGATGAGAAATTAGAGGTGAAAGACATGGCAGACCATGAAAGACAAGATGTACAAGAACTCATAAAAATATTAAAGGAAACCCAAGACAAATATGGGGCGGCAATGACCGAGATTCAACAACTTGAAGAACAGATTCAACTGGGAATCCGTTCAGTGGAAGAAAAGGGAACTGTAAGAAACACAGAGACTGTAAGAATGGCCTCTGAACATGAGCTAGAGAGCATCAAGGCGCAACTTCTCCGAGCGCTGGAAGCCAAAGTACAAGAGGAAAAGAAGGTGAAAGCATTGGAGGAAAAGGTGGATGAAATGGAGAAGACTCTGACCCACAGTGTTCCCGTGGAAGAGTTA